>NC_058096.1:177757500-178382500 GCF_020171115.1 Neogale vison | reverse complement strand
TGCCTCTTGATTTTGGCTCAGGTCATTATCTCAGTGTTATGAAACCGAACCTCATGTTGGGTTCTATTCTGGATGGACAACCTGCTTAAGATTCTCTCTCTCTCCATCTGTCCCTCCCCCAACCCCTCTCTTTAAAAAAAAAGGTAGTTCAAACCTCACTGTAATGGTAAATATATTGTGAAAGTTAGATTCTGTAACTTGGTAACAGTGATGGACAACTCCTTTATAATTGTAGATTAAAAGTTATAAAAATGAACATAGTAAAAATAATCATAACTACAACAATCTCTTATTAGTTACACAATATAAAAATATGTACATTATAACTCTAATAACCTGAACTGTGAGGGGGAGAAGTGAACATGTAAAGTTTAGCAATTCAATTGAAGTTAAGTTATCATCAACTTAAAACCAACTTATACCAAATAGCCAAAGAAATTCTGAAAAATAAAAGAAAAGTGGGAGGCATCTTGATTCTGGACTTCAAGCTTTATTACAAAACTGTAATCATCAAAACAGAATGGTACTAGCACAAAAACAGACACACAGATCAATGGAACAGAATAGAAAACCCAGAAATGGACCCATAACTATATGGGTCCATATCTTTCCCACAAAGCAGGAAAGATATCCAATTGAAAAAAAAAATACAACCTCTTCAAAAAATGGTGTCAGGAAAACTGGATAGCAACATATAGAAGAATGAAACTGGACCACTAAAATAAATTCAAAATGGATCAAAGACCTAAATATGAGACAGGAAACCATCAAAATCCTAGAGAGAACACAGGCAGCAACCTGTGACCTCAGCTGTAGCAACTTCTTACTAGATACATCACTGGAAGAAAATGAAACAAAGGCAAAACTGAACTACTGGGACTTCATCTAGATAAAAAGTTTCTGCACAGCAGAAGAAACAATCCACAAAACTAAAGGGCAGCCTATGGAATGGGAGAAGATATTTGCAAATGACATATTAGATAAAGAGTTAGTATCCAAAATCTATACAGAACTTATCAAACTCAACACCCAAAAAACAAATAACCCAGTTAAGAAATGGGCAGAAGATATGAATAGATATTTTTCCAAAGAAGACCTCCAGACGGCTAAAAGACACATGAAAAGATACTCAGCATCACTGATCATCAGGGAAATACAAATCAAAACCATGATGAGATAACACCTCATATCTGTCAGAACAGATAAAATTAGCGATACAGGAAACAACAGATATTGATGAGGATATGAAGAAAGTGGAACTCTCTTGAACTGTGTGCTGGGAATGCAAACTGGTGTATTCATTCTGGAAAATAGTATGGAGGTTCCTCAAAAAGTTAAAAATAGAATTATCCTATCACCCACCAATTGCACAACTGGTATTTACTCGAAGGATACAAAAATACAGATTCCAAGGTATACATGCACTCCAATGTTTATAGTAACATTATCAATAATGAGATCCAGCCCCATGTCAAGCTCCCAGCTCGGCAGGGAGCCTGCTTCTCCCTCTCCCTCTGCCTAATGCTCCCCCTGCTTGCGCGCGCGCGCTCTCTCTCTCTCTCTCTCATGAATAAATAAAATATTAAAAAAAAATAGCCAAACTGGGAATAATCCAAGTGTTCATTGACTGATAAATGGATAAAGAAGATGTAATACACACACACACACACACACACACACAGGAACATTACTCAGCCATCAAAAAGAATGATATCTTGCCATTTGCAGTGATGTGAATGGAACAAGAGTATATTATGTTAAGCAGAATAAGTCAGTCAAAGAAAGATGAATACCATAAGATTTTACTAAGAAACAAAACAGCTGAACACATGGGAAGCGGGGGGACCAGAAGAGAGAAGGGGGAGGCAAACCATAAGAGACTCTTAACAATAGAGATCAAAATGAGGATAGATAGGGAGGTGGATGGGGGATGGGTTAAATGGGTGATGGGTATTAAGGAGGGCACTTGTTATAATTAGTACTTGGAGTTATATGTTAGTGATGAATCACTAAATCCTAGTCCTGAAACCAATATCGCACTGTACATTAACTAACTAGAATTTAAATAAAAATTTAGAAGAAAAAAAAATAGGAGATTATAATTTTAAGATTTTTATATAAGCCTTGTAATAACTATAAGAGAAAAACCATAACAATTAGACAACACAATAAAGGAGTGAAAGCATAGTGATACCCAAAAACATCAAAACACAAAAAAAGGTAGTAAGAAGTAAGAAACAATAAATCCACAAAACAAAATAGCTAATAAAATGGCAGTAGTAAATCCTTAGGTACTTTAAATCTAAACAGACTGAATACTACAATCAAAAGACAGAATGGTTGAATGGATTTAAAAAACCCAAGATCTAATGATATGCTCTCCAAAGAGACCTGCCTTAAACTTCAAGACACACACAAACTGAGAGTAAAGGGACAGAAAAGTAATTTCAAATGAATGGTAACAAAAAGAGAAAAGGGAGTGGGTAGTCATAGTCATCAGACAATATAGGCTTTAAACAAAAAAGTGGTAAAAAGAGACAAAGAAGATCATTACATAATGATAAAGAGGTCAATCCATCACGAAGATACAATAATTGTAAATATTTATGTGTCCAACATTGGAGCACCTAAGTATATAAAGCAAAACCAAACAGAACTAAAAGGAGAAATAAACAGTAATACAGTAATAGTTAAGGACCTTAACCCACTCTCAACAAAAGATCATCCAGACAGAGAGTCAATAAGGAAAGAGGATTTGAACAACAGTGTAGATCAAAGGAACCTCACAGACACATACAGAACATTCTATCTAACAGGACCAGAATACACATTCCTCTCAAGTGCACCTGGAACATCCTCTAAGACAGACTGTATGTTAAGCCACAAAACCAGTTTTAGCAAATTAGGAAAGATTAAAGCCATACCATGTATCTTCTCTGACCACAATAACATAAAATTAAAAATCAGTGACAAAAGGAACACTGAAAAATTCACAAACATGGAAATGAAACAATATTCTCCTAAACCACCAGTGGAACAAAAAAGAAATTAAGAGGAAATAAATAGTTTCTTGAAACAAATGAAAATAGAAACACAATATACCAAAATTATAGAATACAGCAAAAGCAGTTCTAAGAGGGAAGTTCATAGCAATGAACACCTACATTAAGAAAAAAGAAAGATCTATAAACAACCCAGCTCTACACCAGAGGAAACTAGACAAAAAAGAACAAACTGAGCCCAAAGTTGGCAGAAGAAATGAAATAATAAGGCTTAGAGCAGAAATAAATGGAATAGAAAACACAAAAGCAATAGGAAAGATTAACAAAACTAAGAGTTGGTTATTTGGAAAGATAAACAAAATAACAAGCTCTTAGCTAGACTAACCAAAAGAAAAAGAGAGGGGCACCTGGGTGGCTCAATGGTTTAAGCCTCTGCCTTCAGCTCAGGTCACGATATTGGGGTCCTGGGATAGAGCCCTGCATCAGGCTCTCTGCAGGGTGCCTGCTTCCCCTCTCTCTGCCTGCCTTTCCACCTACTTGTGATGTGTGTGTGTGTTTGTGTCAAATAAATCAATAAATCTTAAAAAAAAGAAAGAAAGAAAAAGAGAGAGGACACAAATTTAAAAAATCTCCTAAGATAAAAAAGGAGATAATACAATTGATCCCACAGAAATAAAGGATCATAAGAGTCTGCTATGAACAACTACAGACCAACAAACTGGACAACCTAGAAGAAATGTTAAAATTCTTCAATAAAACTTATCAAGACCAACTCAGGAAAAAAATTAAAAATCTGAATAGACCAATTGCTAGTAAGGATATTGAATTGGTAATCAAATTCCTCCCAATGGCAAAAATCCCAGGACTAGAAGGCTTCACTGGTGAATTTTACCAAATATTTAAAAAAGAATTAAAACCAATTCTTCTCAAACTCTTCCAAATAACCAAAGAGGAGGGAACACTCTCAAACTTATTTTAAGAAGCCAGCATTATCCTAATGTCAAAACCAGAAAAGAATGTTGTTAGAAAACTACAAATCCATATCCCTAATGAATATTGATGCAAAAATTCTCAATAAATACTAGCAAACAAATTCAACATCACATAAAGGATCATTCAGCATGATCAAGTGGGATATATCTCTGGGATGCGAGAATGGTTGAAATCAATCATTGTGATACATCATGTTAATAGAGTGAAAGAAAAGAATCCCCCATATGATAATCTTAATAAATGCAGAAAAAGCATTTGACAAAAAACAATGTCCATTTGTGATAAAAAATTTTTTTAACCTATTAAGCAGAGAAGGAACATATTTCAATGTAATAAAAGTCATATAAAATAATCCCCCAGCTAACATCATACTCAACTTGAAATCATACTCATCAACTTGAAATGTTGAAAGCTTCTCCTCTAAGATCAGAAACAGGGGTGCCTATGTGCCTTAGTTGGAAGAACATGTGACTCTTGACCTGGGGGCTGTAAGCTCAAGCCCCAAATTGAGTAAAGAAATTATTTAAATAAATAAAACATTTAAAAAATTCTAAAAAAGATCAGAAACGAGGATGCCCATTCTTGTGACTCCTATTCAACACAGTATTGGAAGTCCTACTTAGGTCAATCAGACAAGAAAAACAAATAAAAGATATCAAAATTGGAAAGAAGAAGTAAAATTATTTCTATTTGCAGATGACATGCTTTTATATATATAGAAATTTCTAAAAGAACCAACCAAAAGACTATTAAATCTAATCAATGAATTCAGTACAATTGTAGGATACAAAGTTAATGTACAAAAATGTTTATACAATAACAATGAATTTTCTGGGGAAAAAAGAGAAATCAATCCCATTTGCAATAGCATCAATAAACAAAAAAAACCAATAAAATATTTAAGAATAAATGTAACAAAGAAGGTGAAAATCACTCTGAAACAAAAAATTGATGAAAAAATCAAAGAATGTACAAATAGAGACACATGGGTGGTTCAGTTGGTTGAGTGTCTAACTTCAGCTCAGGTCATGATCTCTCGGTTTTCAGATTGGGCCCTGTGCTGGATTCCATGTTCGGTCGGGAGTCTGCTTCTCTCTCTCTCTGTCTACCCCTTGCTCCACTCATGTGCTCTCTCTCTCTCTCTCAAATAAATAAAATCTTTAAAAATTATTTTAGGATCTATAAAGAACTCCTCAAACTCAACACACACAAAACAGACAATCATATCAAAAAATGGGCAGAAGATATGAACAGACACTTCTCCAATGAAGACATACAAATGGCTATCAGACACATGAAAAAATGTTCATCGTCACTAGCCATCAGGGAGATTCAAATCGAAACCACATTGAGATATCACCTTACACCAATGAGAATGGCCAAAATTAACAAGACAGGAAACAACATGTGTTGGAGGGGATGTAGAGAAAGGGGAACCCTCTTACACTGTTGGTGGGAATGCAGGTTGGTGCAGCCTCTTTGGAGAACAGTGTGGCGATTCCTCAAGAAATTAAAAATAGAGCTTCCCTATGACCCTGCAATTGCACTCCTGGGTATTTACCCCAAAGACACAGATGTCGTGAAAAGAAGGGCCATCTGTACCCCAATGTTTATAGCAGCAATGGCCACGGTCGCCAAACTATGGAAAGAACTAAGATGCCCTTCAACAGACGAATGGATAAGGAAGATGTGGTCCATATACACTATGGAGTATTATGCCTCCATCAGAAAGGATGAATACCCAACTTTTGTAGCAACATAGACGGGGCTGGAAGAGATTATGCTGAGTGAAATAAGTCAAGCAGAGAGAGTCAATTATCATATGGTTTCACTTATTTGTGGAGCATAACAAATAGCATGGAGGACAAGGGGCATTAGAGAGGAGAAGGGAATTTGGGTAAATTGGAAGGGGAGGTGAACCATGAGAGACTATGGACTCTGAAAAACAATCTGAGGGGTTTGAAGTGGCGGGGGGGGGTGGGAGGTTGGGGTACCAGGTGGTGGGTATTATAGAGGGCACGGCTTGCATGGAGCACTGGGTGTGGTGAAAAAATAATGAATAACGTTTTTCTGAAAATAAATAAATTGGAAAAAAAATAAAATGACAAAACTTTAAAAAAAAAAAAAATAGAGCTTCCGAGGGGGAGACAAGATGGTGGGGAAGTAGGAGAAGGCACCCTTTCAACCTGTACCCTAAAGTTAGCTGATTACCTTCCAAAGAACTCCGATCACCCACGAAATCAGCCTGAGATCAGAATTATACATGTCTGGATCTCTACTGGAGCAGAAGACGCCAGTGGGCAGGTAAAGCAGAGTGGGAAAGTTGGACTGATATTGAAAGATAAACCAAAGGGGGAGGGAGCCACCAGAGGCAACCCCTTGGAAAGTAATATCCCAATTCGAGAGTGCCCTATGCCTGGGGACCAGCATTAACTCGGGAGTCTGGTAGAAAGCACTCAAAAAGAGCAAAGGATTACTGGGGGGAAATTGCGGGAATCGGGGTGTTAGGGTTGGGGCTTAAGTCCCCAGACCCAGGACAACCACCCCTGGCGTAGAGCCAGAGAGAGTGTGGCAGAAAAACCAGTCTTGGTCCCTGAACCACCAACCCTCCTGAGAGTGCATGGGGCCCGGCTCCCGTGAGGGGCTGGGATCCTCGCCAGCCAACAGAAGCACAGCCTTTTTGCAGTCCTCACGCGAGTGCCCTGCTGTGCCATCAGAGTCCGAGGCAGGCCCCGCACCCTCCCCTGAGAGAGGTGCACACAAACGCCAGCCGGGTGCTCTCAGACCGGAAAGAACAGGCACTCCCAGCCCGGGCCAGTGGGAAAATTTCAGTGTGCGATCGCCCCCTTGGAACTTCTCTGGCAGTCTGGAGCTGCCCAGACAGCCGCCGCTGCCGTGGTTTTGGGTACAAGCAAAAAATCCTGAGTCCCCAGGGACCGAGACTCAGAACCTGCTCTGCCAGCGGCCAACGGGGGATTTATTTGGGCTCTGCAGCCAGACTGAGGCCTCTCTCTGAGAGGGAGGTCAGGGTGCAGTTTGCTTTCCTCTAAACCTACAAAAACCATCAAAAGCAGTCAAGGCAAGAGAGAAAAACAAAAGTGAACAAATATAAAAACCTCCAGAGAACAAAAGCCTGAAAAAACCAGTTTCCTCAGAGCCCACCCCCTTGAGGGGGGCAGGAGGACTTAACTGAGAGAACATCATTGATTGAAAACCCATGTGGCAGAAAAACAACCAGAAAGGAAAAAAAAAAAAAAAAAAAAGACAACAAGAGAACAACCACCACTACTTCATAGGCCAATTTTTATTATTAATTCGATCCTACTATTCTGGCTCATTTTTTTAATGTAGTTAATTTATTATTATTATATAGATAATTTTTTAACCTATTTACCATCACAGTGAGATGTCCAGTACATAAAATTCCATAATAACCTTCTAACCTGAACTTTTTAATACATACACCTGTGTTTCCCTTTTGCATTTCTATTTTTTAAATTTTTTTAAAATTTTAATTTAGTTTAGTCTATTCCTTTTTTAAATTTTTATTTTCTAATATTCATATAGAGTTAAACTTCAAGGTAATCCCCTTTCTGCAATCATTGCCACCCCTATAGGTAAACCAATTCCTAATACCCCCTTATCTTAGGAAAGTTGAGTCCTTTAACAAAGATATCAAGATACATCCAGGAAGAATCAAAACAACCTTCCTCACCCACACTGAGAATTTACAACCACTCTCCCATCTTTTTCTTCCACCAGTATTTCTGTGTTTTTGTGTTTGTCTTGATAGTATATAAATCTTACACTCGGGGTTCTTTTTGACAAGGTTCTTCCTTTATTTGCATATATATATGCAAATATATATATTTTTTTCTCTTGTCATATACTTTTATCAGTCTTTTTGTTTGTCTGTGTCTGTTTGCATACTTCATAAATCTTACATTGGGGCCCATTTAGGCTGAACCTTCTCTTTTATCTCACCTTTCTTTCCTGTCTCTCTCCCTCTCTCTTTTTTTCTTTTCCTTTTCTTTTTCCTCTCCTTTGGGTAGGGAACCCTGATTGCTCAGATGCACTCCAGGGTGCACCTTGACTGCACCACAGACGATACACCTAGCTACACCCATTCAGCCATCTCTCACCAAAATGACTAGGAGGAGGAATGCCCAACAGAAGAAATATACAGAGGATGGACCTTCTGCAACAGAGCTAATGGCTATCAACATAGACAATATGTCAGAGAGAGAATTCAGGCTAACAATTATCCAAGCAATAGCTAGGTTGGAGAAAGCCATGGGTGACCAAACAGAATTGATTAGGGCCGAACTGAAAACAACCAGAGATCATGTTTTCAATATTAGGGAAGAGCTGAAAGCTACCAGGGATGAGCTTCACAATGCTCTCAATGAGTTCCAATCTAATCTAAATTCTCTCAACACTAGAGTAACTGAGACAGAAGATAGAATTAGTAATCTGGAGGACAAACAGATAGAGAGAAAGGATCAGGAGGAAGCCTGGAACAAACAGCTTAGAAGCCACAAAAACAGAATCAGGGAAATAAATGATGCCATGAAATGATGCAACGTCAGAATTATTGGAATCCCTGAAGGGGAAGAGAAAGAAAGAAGTCTAGAAGATATAGTGGAACAAGTTCTTCATGAAAATTTTCCAAATCTTGTGAATGGAACCAGCATTCATATACTAGAGGCCGAAAGGTTTCCCCCCAAGATTACAGATTCTCGAAAGTCCTCGAGACACCTAATAGTAAGAATGAAGAATTATAATTGTAGGCAGAAACTCTTGAAAGCAACAAGGACAAAGAAGATTCATACGTACAGAGGAAAGCCCATCAGAATAACGTCAGACCTGTCCACAGAGACCTGGCAAGCCAGAAAGGGCTGGCAAGATATATTCAGGGCACCGAATGAAAAGAACATGCAGCCAAGAATACTTTATCCAGCAAGACTGACATTCAAAATGGATGGAGAGATAAAGAGTTTCCAGGACCCGCAAGGCTTAAAAGACTATGCAACCACCAAGCCGATACTGCAGGAAATATTAAGGGGGCTTCTTTAAAGGAGGAAAAAGCCCAAGAATAGCATTGAACAGAAATATAGAGACAATCTACAAAAAGAAAGACTTCAAAGGTAACACGATGTCAATAAAAACATATCTATCAATAATCACCCTCAATGTGAATGGCTTAAATGCACCCATAAAATGGCACAGGGTTGCAGACTGGATAAAATGACAGGACCCATCCATATGTTGTCTACAAGAGACCCATTTTGAACCTAAAGATATACCCAGACTGAAAGTGAAGGGATGGAGAAGCATCTTTCATGCCAATGGGCCTCAAAAGAAGGCTGGGGTAGCGATTCTCATATCAGACAAATTAGATTTCAAACTAAAGACTCAGGGTCCTGGGATCGAGTCCTGCATCAGGCTCTCTGCTCAGCAGGGAGCCTGCTTCCCTTCCTCTCTCTCTGTCTGCCTCTCTGCCTACTTGTGATCTCTCGCTGTCAAATAAATAAATAAAATCTTAAAAAAAAAACAAAAAAACAAAAAAACAAAACTAAAGACTGTAGTCAGAGATACAGAAGGACACTACATCATTCTTAAAGGGACTATCCACCAAGATGATCTAACAATTGTAAATATCTATGCCCCCAATATGGGAGCAGCCAATTACATAAGAAAACTGTTAATCAAGATAAAGAGTCATATTGATATGAATACACTAATCGTAGGAGATCTTAACATGCCTCTCTCAGAAATAGACAGATCATCAAAGCAGAAAATCAATAAAGAAACAAGAGCATTGAATAACACATTAGACCAGATGGACCTCATAGATATGTACAGAACATTCCACCCTAAAACAACAGAATACTCATTCTTCTCAAGTGCACATGGAACCTTCTCAAGAATAGACCACATACTGGGTCACAAATCAGGACTCAACCAATACCAAAAGACTGAGATTATTCCCTGCATATTATCAGATCACAATGCTTTGAAACTGGAGCTCAATCACAAGGAAAAGTTCAGAAGGAGCTCAAACACCTGGAAGCTAAAGACCACCTTGCTTAAGAATGCTTGGATCAACCAGGAGATCAAGGAAGAACTAAAACAATTCATGAAAACCAATGAGAATGAAGACACTTCGATCCAAAACCTATGGGATACAGCAAAGGCAGTCCTAAGGGGGAAATACATAACCATCCAAGCCTCCCTCAAAAAAATTGAAAAATCCAGAACACAGCAGCTGTCTCTACACCTTAAAGAACTGGAGAATCAACAACAAATCAAACCAACTCCACACATAAGAAAGAAAATGATCAATATTAGAGCTGAGATTGATGAGGTAGAAACCAGAGATACAGTAGAACGTATCAATGAAACTAGAAGCTGGTTTTATGAAAGAATCAATAAGATTGATAAACCATTGGTGACATTAATCCAAAAGAAAAGAGAGAAAGCTCAAATACATAAAATTATGAATGAAAAGTGAGAGATCACAACGAACACCAAGGAAGTAGAAACAATCATCAGAAGTTATTATCAACAGTTATATGCCAATAAGCTAAGCAACCTAGATGAAATGGATGCATTCCTGGAAAACTATAAACTCCCAAAATTGAATCAGGAAGAAATTGACAACCTGAATAGACCAGTATCTCGTAACGAGATTGAAGCGGTGATCAAAAACCTCCCAAAAAACAAGAGCCCAGGACCTGATGGATTCCCTGGGGAATTCTACCAAACTTTCAAAGAAGAAATAACACCTATTCTCCTGAAGTGGTTTCAAAAAATTGAAGAAGAAGGAAAACTTCCTGACTCTTTCTATGAAGCCAGCATTACCCTGATCCCCAAACCAGGCAAAGACCCTACCAAAAAGGAGAATTTCAGACCAATATCATTGATGAATATGGATGCTAAGATTCTCAACAAGATCCTAGCAAACAGGATCCAACAGCACATTAAAAAGATTATCCACCATGATCAGGTGGGATTCATCCCTGGGTTATAAGGATGGTTCAACATTCACAAATCAATCAATGTGATAGAACAAATTAATAAGAGAAGAGAGAAGAACCACATGGTCCTCTCAACTGATGCAGAAAAAGCATTTGACAAAATCCAGCGTCCGTTCCTGATTAAAACGCTTCAAAGTATAGGGATAGAGGGAACATTCCTGAACTTCATCAAATCTATCTATGAAAGACCCACAGCAAATATCATCCTCAATGGGAAAAAGCTTGCGTCCTTCCCGTTGAGATCAGGAACACAACAAGGATGCCCACTCTCACCACTCTTGTTCAACACAGTATTAGAAGTCCTAGCAACAGCAAGCAGACAACAAAGAGAAATAAAAGGTATCCAAATTGGTAATGAAGAAGTCAAACTCTCTCTTTGCAGATGACATGATTCTTTATATGGAAAACCCAAAGACTCCACCCCCAAACTACTAGAACTCATACAACAATTCAGCAACGTGGCAGGATACAAAGTCAATGTACAGAAATCAGTGGCTTTCTTATACACTAATAACTAAAATACAGAAAGGGAAATTAGAGAATCGATTCCATTTACTATAGCACCAAGAACCGTAAGATACCTGGGAATAAACCTAACCAAAGAGGTAAAGGATCTGTACTCGAGGAACTACAGAACACTCATGAAAGAAATTGAAGAAGACACAAATAGATGGAAGACCATTCCATGCTCTTGGATCGGAAGAATAAACATTGTTAAAATGTCTATACTGCCTATACTTTTAATGCCATTCCGATCAAAATTCCACCGGCATTCTTCAAAGAGCTGGAGCAAATAATCCTAAAATTTGTATGGAATCAGAAGAGACCCTGAATCGCTAAGGAAATGTTGAAAAACAAAAATAAAACGGGGGGCATCACGTTACCTGATTTCAAGCTTTACTACAATGCTGTGATCACCAACACAGCATGGTACTGGCATAAAAACAGACACATAGACCAGTGGAACAGAGTAGAGAGCCCAGATATGGGTCCTCAACTCTATGGTCAAATAATCTTCGACAAAACAGGAAAAAATATACAGTGGAAAAAAGACAGTCTCTTCAATAAATGGTGCTGGGAAAACTGGGCAGCTGTATGTAGAAGAATGAAACTCGACCATTCTCTTATACCGTACACAAAGATAAACTCAAAATGGATAAAAGACCTCAATGTGAGACAGGAATCCATCAGAATCCTAGAGGAGAACATAGGCAGTAATCTCTTCCATATCAGCCACAGCAACTTCTTTCAAGATATGTCTCCAAAGGCAAAGAAAACAAAAGCGAAGATGAACTTTTGGGACTTCATCAAAATCAAAAGCTTCTGCACAGCAAAGGAAACAGTCAAGAAAAAAAAGAGGCAACCCACGGAATGGGAGAAGATATTTGTAAATGACAGTACAGACAAAAGGTTGATATCCAGGATCTATAATGAACCCCTCAAACTCAACACACACAAAACAATCATAACAAAAAATGGGCAGAAGATATGGAAAGACACTTCTCCAATAAAGACATACAAATGGCTATCAGACACATGAAAAAATGTTCATCATCACTAGCCATCAGGGAGATTCAAATCGAAACCACATTGAGATATCACCTTACACCAGTTAGAATGGCCAAAACTAGCAAGACAGGAAACAACATGTGTTGAAGAGGATGTGGAGAAAGGAGAACCCTTTTACACTGTTGGTGGGAATGCAGGTTGGTGCAGCCTCTTTGGAGAACAGTGTGGAGATTCCTCAAGAAATTAAAAATAGAACTTCCCTATGACCCTACCATTGCACTCCTGGGTATTTACCCCAAAGATACAGATGTACTGAAAAAAAGGGCCATCTGTACCCCAATGTTTATAGCAGCAATGGCCACGGTCGCCAAACTGTGGAAAGAACCAAGATGCCCTTCAACAGACGAATGGATAAGGAAGATGTGGTCCATATACACTATGGAGTATTATGCCTCCATCAGAAAGGATGAATACCCAACTTTTGTAGCAACATGGACGGGACTGGAAGAGATTATGCTGAGTGAAATAAGTCAAGCAGAGAGAGTCAATTATCATATGGCTTCACTTATTTGTGGAGCATAACGAATAGCATGGAGGACATGGGGAGTTAGAGAGAAGGGAGTTGAGGGAAATTGGAAGGGGAGGTGAACCATGAGAGACTATGGACTCTGAAAAGCAATCTGAGGGTTTTGAAGGGGCGGGGGGTGGGAGGTCGGGGTACCAGGTGGTGGATATTATAGAGGGCATGGATTGCATGGAGCACTGGGTGTGGTGCAAAAACAATGAATATTGTTATGCTGAAAATAAAAAATAAAGTAAAAAAAAATTCTCTACACTATAAATGCCACATTCTCTAAAGGCTAAAAAAAAAAAAAAAAAAAAAAAAAGAGCGTCCTTATGACCCTGCCATTGCACTACTGGGTATTTACCTCAAAGATACAGATGTAGTGAAAAGAAGGGCCATCTGTACCCCTATGTTTATAGCAGCAATGGCCACAGTCACCAAACTGTGGAAAGAACCAAGATGCCCTTCAACGGACAAATGGATAAGGAAAATGTGGTCCATATACACTATGGAGTATTATGCCTCCATCAGAAAGGATGAATACCCAACTTTTGTAGCAACATGGACAGAACTCGAAGAGATTATGCTGAGTGAAATAAGTCAAGCAGAGAGAGTCAATTATCATATGGTTTCACTTATTTGTGGAGCATAACAAATAGCATGGAGGACAAGAGGAGTTAGAGAGGAGAAGGGAGTTGAGGGAAATTGGAAGGGGAGGTGAACCATGAGAGACTATGGACTCTGAAAAACAATCTGAGGGTTTTGAAGGGGTGGGGGCTGGGAGGTTGGGGGAACCAGGTGGTGGGTATTGGAGAGGACACAGATTGCATGAGCACTGGATGTGGTGCAAAAACAATGAATACTGTTACGCTGAAAATAAATTTTAAAAAGATTAGAAAAAATATATATATATATATAAAATAGAAAAAAACAAAACAAAACAAAAAATTATTTTAGGGGCACCTGGGTGGCTCAGTGGGACTCTCTGCCTTCAGTTCAGGTCATGACCCCAGAGTCGTGGGATTGAGCCTTGCATTGGACTCTCTGCTCAGCGGGGAGACTGCTTCCCCCCCCACCCCGGTCTCTGCCTGCCTCTCTGCCTACTTGTGATCTCTGTCTGTCAAATAAATAAATAAAATCTTTAAAAAAAATAAAAAATAAGTATTTTAAAAAGAAGACACAACTTAGAAATTTATCCCACATTCATGGAGTAGAAGAAGTAATATTGTTACAATATCCATACTACCAAAAGCTACTTATAGAACTAATACAATCCCTATCAAGATTCCATTAGGATTTTTATTGAAGTCAAAAAAAATGTATATGGAACCACAAAAGACCCTGAACAGCTAAAGAAATCCTGACAAAGAAGAACAAAGCAGGAAGCATTACAATTCCTGATTTCAAGCCATACTATAAAGCTATGGTTATCAAAACAGGATGGTACTGGCATTAAAAACAGACAAATAAACCAAAAGAACAGAATTGAAAACCCAGAAATAAACCCAAAGCATATACAATCAACTAATATTTAGCAAGGGGGCCAAGAATACTCAATGGAGAATAGGCAGTCTCTCTAATAAACGATGGTGAATTAATCGGATATTCACATGTAAAAGAATGAAACTGGACCCCTATCTTACACTATTCACAAAAGTAACTAGTGGTGGATTAAAGACTTAAATATAATGCCTGAAACCATGAAACTCATAAAAGAAAACAAAAGAAAAAATCTCCTTGACATGGCCCTTGGAAATGACTTTTGGGATGTGACATCTAAAACACAAGAAACAAAAAATAAACAAGTGGGATTAAATCAAACTAAAAACTTATTTACAGCAAAAGAGACCATAAACAAAGTGAATAGAACATACAGAATGAAAAAAAATCTGTAAACCATATATCTGATAAGGGACTAATATCCAAAATGTATAAAGAACTGATGGACCTCAATAGCAAAAAATAGCCAAATTTAAAAATGGACACATGATCTGAACAGACATTTCTCCAAAGAATATATACCAAAGGCCAACAGGTATGTGAAAAAATGCTGAACATCACTAGTCATTATGGAAACACAAACAAAAACCCCAATGAGATATCACCTCACACCTGTTAGAATGGCCATCAACCAAAAGATAAGAGGTAACAAAAGCTGGCATGAATGTGGGAAAAAAGGGAAACCTTGCACACTGCTGATGGGATTGTAACTTGGTACAGCCCCTAGTGGGGGAAAAAAAACCAGTATGGAGGATCCTCAAAAATTTAAATTTAGAACTACCATATGACCTAGCAATTCCACTTCTGGGAATATATCCAAAGGAAATAAAAATACTAACAAAAAGATATTTGCACTGCCACTTTTAAAGACCACTATTTAAAATAGTCAAGACATGGAAACTATCGAAGTACCCATCAATAGATAAATGGATAAAGAAGTTGTGTGTGTGTGTATATTATTCTTCAGCCATTAAAAATGAGGAACTTCAACTTGCAACAACATGGATGACCTTGAAGGCATTATACTAATTACAGTAAGTCAGGCAAAGAAAGACAAACACTGCATGATCTTACTTATATGTGGAATCTAAAAACCAAACCAAAACAAACAACAAAAAACAGAAAAAAAGAGATCAGATTTGTGGTTACCAGAGGCAGAGTGGTGGTGATGAGGAAAAATTGGAGGAAGATGATAGACTTACTGGAAAGCAGTATTTTAAATATTCACTTTATTTCAATACTTCATTGGTGGACTGCATATCTTATAAAGCCATCTCTTTCTACTTGATATACTTGGTTAGCCATCTTTTATTTTTTATTATTAAATAAAAAACTAGATGAAAATTTCTGAGTTATTTCCCTTTTCCTTCAGAGTTTCAAAGTATTTTGGTTGTGAATACTAATAAAATGATTTTTTTTTTCACTTTCCTAGATTCTGGTCATCTGTCTACTAACCAACTTATTAAGAATTCAACTCAACAGGGGCGCCTGGGTGGCTCAGTGGGTTGGGCCTCTGCTTTCGGCTCGGGTCATGATCCCAGGGTTCTGGGATCGAGCCCCGCATCGGGCTCTCTGTTCAGCAGGAGCCTGCTTTCCTTCCTCTCTCTCTGCCTGCCTCTCTGCCTACTTGTGATCTCTGTCTGTCAAGTAAATAAAAAAAAAAAAAATTCAACTCAACAAAAAAGTTCTTGGAGATAGAACATTAATGTGTCAGTACAGAGAAAACAATATAAAATTACTTTTGCTGATCACAGTTTGAGAAATGTCTAGAGACAGCAAGATAGATGTTTTAAAGATGCTCTCACATCCCTCCTGACCCTAATGATGATTCAGGACACAAAACTCAGGATTTCAGCTCCCTTCACTAACACTTAATGATAACAACAACAACAACAACAACAACAACTCCATGTATTATTGATGAGAACAGTTAAACAGGTAAAAATAGTCTCCTGCCACTTCAAAGGAAAATGAAGAAAATATCTGTAAATATAAAATCACTTCATCAGATATGTTTTAAAATCACAGCTGTTAGAAAGAATCTCAAAAGATCATTTCACTCCATCTACTGGCTTTATAACCAGGTAGCTCTATCTGTGTGTGCACAGACGCAGCTCCAGAAGGTTAGGAGCAGGTCTCTTGGCACACAGCTGATTAGGACCAAGAAGCAACATGAAGTTAGATTTCAGTTTCCAGTATCCTTGTGAAGGACTTTTCCCACTGTGTCAAGTTGCTTTTCTTCTAAAAATTATTCTGTTTGGAGCATTAGTGGTCATTCCCATATTCATTCTACATTTTTTGAGCACATACTATTTGCCAGGCAGTATGCTAGACAATTAGAATAAATGAAGAAAACAATGTATAGTGTCAGTACTTGAAGAGCTCACAATCCAGTAAGGAAAAAGTCATCATAAACAATGAGCTATATAATGATTGCATAGCAACAGTAAAGTACTATGAGGACATATACAACGTATACATTTTGCCAAGAAGGTGGGAAGAAAGTTAGCCACATAGGGTAGTTAATCCCCAAAGGATGAGGAGGAAGTGTTCCAGGAAGAAAAAATCATTAGAACCAAGGTATGGATGTGAATGGCTTTTTGAGAAGCAGCAAGCATAAAGCATGAAAGATATTCCACATCAAAAACAAAAGAGCCTTTGCTTTCACATAAACCTCATATGATAAACCATCCTCACAGCTGTACACATTTAAGTCCTCTCTGCATCACACAGACTTTCTAGAAAAGGCCATAACTATGTTTTCCTTACCTTTACCCATGATGTTCTCCCTGTCAGGAAAAACCCTTCCCCTCTTTCTCTATGCCAACTCCTTAATGTCTTTCCTGATAGATTTCTGACATTACCCCTTCTCCATCCTCCCAGAGACAGCTCCTTCCTTTGTGCTCCATTGTTATATCTCTCTCTAGAGAGTATTTTAATTGTTTAAATTAAATTAAATGTCTATATCCCAAACAAATCTGTGAAGGTTTCAAAGTCTGCCTTTAGATCACTGTACGTTTGATGAACATAGGAATGAATGAATCAATCAATCAATGAGTGAATGAGTGACCGTTTAGATGGAAAACTAGGTGGAGAAGATGACAGATAATATGTGTAGTACAAGTTCTCAAGAGAAATAGGCCACACATAACTTATAAGTGGAAGAATAATGTTCAGAATTGACACCCCCCAGGGAAACATTTCCACTCAAATGAAGTCCATAACTGTGATCCAAAGATTTTCACATACAACTGTTTTGCCATTGATTTAAAACTCCACTGAGATTCATAAGCTCAGATGTTTTCTTATTACATTCTTAGAGCTCATAAAGGGTGGCCTGAAAAAGTCGATCTTTAGGTATAATTTAGTCATATTAGAGAAGTGTAAGGGGGAGAAAATCACTGGTCTTTCTTTCATCACTGGCATGTAATTCATTAGAAAGGTGTTAAACTCATTGGTAAGTGTGAAAATGAGAGGAAATGAGTCTACTGACAAAAAAAATGCAATGAGACAATAAACTAAAATTAATGCTTCACAAATCCTCAGTGTCTCAGCCTCATTGTCTCAATTTGTTATTCTCATGAAATACCAAAGTGAAGCACAGCCACTGCTCCTAAAAAAAAAAGATTTTATTAAATTTCATTATGTACCAAAAGGCCTAAAGACATTGCCTCTCCTTTGACCTTATGAGCTTCTCAAGCTCCTCTATCCCAGGGTTAAAGAAATATCTCATTAGCAATACCTGATGTCAGCGGATGTGTTATTTAACTGCCTGTCACTCAAGCCCTCAATACCAGAAAATACCTAGGTCACGTAATCCTTTACATCACCCCTTTCTCTTTGCAATATAAGAGCAGAAACTATAGTGCCTGGAGTTGTAATAAAAATAATTCCCAAAACTTAGTCATTTTGGGGATGTCTCTGGGGTTGGTGGGAAAGGAGCTACTACTACCTGCCAGGCAAGTTGCTACACATCAAAAAAAGGTGATTGATAAATGATAGACAGTATCAGTCTTCTCAGACAGCTGTAACAAAATACTACAGGCTAGGTGGCTTAAACAACAGAAATTTAGTTTCTCACAGTTTTGGAGGCTGGA
This sequence comes from Neogale vison, assembly GCF_020171115.1. Lineage (NCBI taxonomy): Eukaryota > Metazoa > Chordata > Mammalia > Carnivora > Mustelidae > Neogale > Neogale vison. The sequence goes on along the minus strand of NC_058096.1, from coordinate 178,363,794 downwards.
AATTCAAGATCAAAGTGTTAATAGGGTGATATCTAATGTGAGGCCTCTCTTCCTGACTTTCAGATGGCCATTTTGTCACTCTGTCCCCCACATAGCCTTTTCTCTGTTTATGCTCACTTCTGGCACCTCTTCTTCTTTTTTTTAAATTTAATTTTATTTTTTCAGTGTTCCAAGATTCGTTGTTTATGCACCAGGACATCAGTTCCTTATGATCTCATTTACACTTAATCACCGCCACAAGGAAGCTATTTCTAGGGGCACCTGGATGGCTCAGTTGGTTAAACATCTCCCTTCAGCTCAGGTCATGATCTTGGTTGGGCTCCATGCTCAGCAGGGAGTCTGCTTCTTCCTCTGTCTACCCCCCTCCCCCACCACCACCATGCGTGGGCTGTGCTTTCTCTCTCTCTCTCTCTAAATAAAGAAAAGAAAAAAAAAAGAAGCTATTTCTAAAAATAGTCACATTGGAGATTACGGCTTCAACATATGAATTGGAAAAGTGGGGGCACAATTCTGCCTACACTAGGTAAACATAGATAAGTAGGTAGATAGATAGATAATGGAAAGAACGAAGGGAGAGGAACCATTAACTTCCTAGGGAGGTGGGACTATAATCAGATTAAAATCTGCAGAAGTAAGCCATTGCCTATGAGGTTAAAAACTGTGAAGTATTAGAAAAGCCCACACTGCTCCAAAGTGCTGCATATGCACGCCCATGTGTGCGCACGCACACACACACACACACACACACACATACATACATGAGCCACAGTGCCTAAAGTTTTACATTAATCATTGAACAAATATTTACTGAATAAGAACTTTGAGGCTAGCACTGAGTTAGGTGTTATGGAGTCTCTTAACTGAATCCCTGACTAAAGATATTATGTTCCAATACAGGTGAAAGAACCTATGCTTTAAGAAAGTTGTTCTTTGCCTTTAATGATGAAAGGATCACTTGTGGGACTCTTAAAGATACATATTCCATAATCAACTCTTCTTGATCTAAATAGCCTGAAGTTGGTCACATATACTTATGTGTGTGTGTGTGTGTGTGTGTATTTATATATATACACACTCTAATCTCTGGAAGTAACTCACGCACATAGCCAAATGGAAAACCAATTCAGTGTACTGAGATAATAAAACATTGGTCTTTCCTTCTAAATAGAAGTGTCTCTGGAAGACAATATGTGAAGATCCTACTACTTCAGAATGGATGAACTCACTATAGACGGCTAATAATAAATGATCCGTGACAATAATAGGCTACTGAGGAAGAAAAGGCACAAGCATTTGAAGGTAAATATACACATGAAACTTAATTGCAAAGATGAAATCCCTTTGTAAATGTAAGAGATTATTATGCAGTAGATCACTATTTTACCAAGTAACTGTTCCATTTGAAGTGTTTCCAAATACTGAGCCAATACCCGTCTTTCCTAACTTCCTTCCAATATTTCTAGTTCTACACTTTTTACTTCCTACTTTGTCTAGAAGTATTTGGGGTAGATTCCACAATGCCTTAGATCTGTGGCCACAGCCCTAGCGGGTCCCTGATTAAAACAGGATCAAGGCTGATAAAAATCACTAGGCTTAGCCCCATCAACAGGTGAGAGTCTGGAATTTGCCCTGCTGCCTTTACCCTGGATTTCACTAGGTTATGAGCCTGGGGTAGCTGTGTGTCTCTGGAGCTGTCCAGCCAAGGTCACCTGTACTTTCTAGGACTGGTTTCCATTCCCTGAACATCTAGTCAATGGCTGGGTTACTTTCACTTTTAGCATGCCAAAGCTGCTGTATGGACTCTTTATTTAGACCGCTGATTCTCAATTGGAATGGCTCTGTCTCTAGTGCAGTATTTGGAAACAGCTGACAGCATATTTGGTCATCACAATAGAAGCTGCCTCCACCCACACCACTACTCTGCTTTTACTGGCATTTAGAGTGTAGGAGCCAGTGAAAATAGACATCCCACAATGCAATGAACAACCCCACACAAGGAACACCTGTACTGTGTCTCTCTAGACATTCACGCAGGGGAAATAACCTCTTTGACATTATCTGAGTCTAGATGCTTTGTTTTACATACATTTCAAGGTGTTTTGTTTTACACAAGTTCTAATACCTAACAGATTGTCCAGTGTCTAGCCTATAAATCAAGGGGAATCTGTTCCATCTAACTGGAAGCTTTACCAAGAATTGTTCATTTTTGTGAAAATCACTTCACCAATAATGCAGTGACATCCTACATACCTGAGTCACAAGCATGAACCTCCTATATGAGTATACATTTATGGTTTCCATTCTCTGTGTGGGTATAAGCATATGACTGCTTCATTATGTCTTTTAGAGTAGTCAAGTCCATGTACTTACATATTGAAATACATATTATTTTTTAATTACTTTACACTTGGTAGTCCATCGTATTAAAACTAGGGCATTCACTTATTATTAACTTATTGCCTCTGTGAAATTATATTTGTATATATACACACACAGAGATTTTATCATCTATAAATATCATTATCTGAGAATAAAGAATACTTTACTAAATACCTCTTAAAGACAGGAGATACTAGGTCTGATAGGTTTAAAACATCAATATTATCCTTGATTCAATGAACAATTACAATAATTCCTGTGGATCTTTGACACACTCTTTCAGGGTTCAGCCCTTGTAACAATACTACCTCCTGCAGTCCTGCTTTCAACAAGACATCCTCTACCCCAAGGATATCCCAGTATACCCTGCAGCCAGTACTACCTATTTACAGATACCATCCTAATGAATTCAGAAAGAAATTATAAAAATTATGTCATTCATTTTATCTAACAGCTAGATTCATATTAGTAATGCTAGCATATAAGAGATTAACACTTATTTTAAACCTATATTTAATGATGCTTTCACATGGATTGATTTTATTTGATATGCACAACACCCTGTGAGATGTTATGGAAGACTGTGTATTTCCATCCCTGCTTAACAATGGAGAATCCTGAGGCCCTGAGAGGCTGACTGGTTCAAAGTCACAGATCTGGCAAGAAAGAGCTGAGATTCAAATCTAAACCTTCAGAAGACTAAAGCTGTGCTGCTTTTGCTTATGTAACACTGACTCTCAAGTAACAAGACAGAAAAAATAACAGAAAGACTAAAATAAAGAGAATCGATATGAAATGCTAAAACATGTAAATATTCTAACAGCAATTTTTGAAAGCCTAAAGAGGAAATTCAGCACCATAATCTAGATTTAATTAAGGTGGTTCTTTTCACATGTGAATATACTCTTCCATTGCAACTTGCCACAGCCCACACCTTTGGACCCAATGTGTACTTGTACATGCATAAATGGCTCCCAGAAAAGATGCTCGAAAATAAATGTGCTGCTCTCTACTGTTGACAAAGAAGTACGCATGCAAATAGCAAACATTTGCTCTTTGTGTCTCTGAGCTGCTAATAAAAATGGACAGCTACAAAGCGCTACTAACATCATTTCACTTTTATTGATGAGTGTGGTTTAACAGCAACTTTTTTATTGAAATAAATTTTTGACTCATTAATGAAACCAAACAATTCCTTTGGCTTAAAAAGACAATACAATTACGATTTCTAATTGTTTTTTTTTTTTTAATTCTGTGCTCAAGTCTAGCTGAAAAGACATGAACAAACATTCAGTACTTGTAGCTAGCTTGCAAATTCTTATGTCAGGTTTATATGAGCCCTAAAGGTCAGAAAGCAGCAGATGAATGCCTTACAGATGATAAGTCTGAACCATAGGAAGCAACTGCCTAGAGAAAAGCATAAAGGAATCTGAGGCTCTGTCTAGGCTCACTGAGAAAAAGTACCATAATTGATTAGCGATGTCTTCCACAGAGGGTCAAGTGAGAAGACAGTAAACAGGCAACATTTCTGTGGTACCTGCACTAGTTTGACCCACTTATTTCACAGATGAAGAAATTGAGGTCCAATAAGATTAAAATCAAATTCAAATTAAATCGAAGATTTCATCACTGCTTGAAATTAGGCAAGGGTTAAGAATTCAAGCATCTTGGGGTGCCTGGGTGGCTCAGTGGGTTAAAGCCTCTGCCTTCGGCTCAGGTCATGATCCCAGGGTCCTGGGGTCGAGCCCCACGTCAGGCTCTCTGCTCAGCAGGGAGCCTGCTTCCTCCTCTCTCTCTCTGCCTGCCTCTCTGCCTACTTGTGGTCTGTCTGTCAAATAAATAAAATCTTAAAAAAAAAAAAAAAGAATTCAAGCATCTTGTATCCTGGGACATTTTTCTTGTCATTAGATATGTTTGCTTAGTTACATCTCTTAGAACAGCACTCAAAAATTCTACTCCAAATTCTGAAAGTAAAAAGTGATGTTTCATTTTCACTATAGCACCTATGTGCATGTTTTCTCCTTTTCATAGACCAAGAGACTTTGTGAAATGTATGGGCACAAAGCCCTTTCATTTTACAATTGATCTTCTTTGATGATTTGGTCATAAGGAAATAGAATTTCCCATTGCAGTCATTTCCATGGTTACCTATTGATTTCCTATAGGAAACATCCTGTTTACACAGCCATCATGTCTTTATTGTAGAGGGTAAATCACTTTCTGAGTTTTTGCTTTATCTGCAACCTGAGGCACGTATAAAAATGAGCTCTGCAAAATTACCAGAACAAGATAAATAAAAGATTCATGTGAGTTGGTTTTGCATGAATAAGTGATTAATCCTTTCTTTCAACCTTGTTAAGAGAAAATGCAGAATTAATGTCATTCTATGCAAATAGAAGCCCACTTTCCTGAATTCTGACCTAATTATAGGTATTTGTGAGGGAAAGTATATGTGAAATTTCTTGCAGTTAACAAAAAAAAAAACAAAAAACAAAAAACTTGCTACTGAAAATCAGAAACCAAACTTTTCTTTATAAGTCTTAACTGCAGATACACATAGATGGTATCATGATTTACCCTGAAGGTTCTTTCAAAACATCTCATATTTTTAGCATGCCAAAGGTAAATGATTGTAATGGTTCAAAACAGGCCTTACCATCAATTGCCTAATAGGTGAACTCAAGAGTTCATGTCACAACCTTACCAGCCTGAACTGACTATACTCTTGGAACCAAAACACCCAGGATACCAGCGTCTTGGTGTAGTGAAAAATGAGTGAACCGTTTATTAAATCAGTAGAACACTCAAGAACCCAAAACAACATCAACAAAATGAAATTCCCTCAAGTCAGGAGTAGAAAATTACAATTCCACTCTGGAGAGATGTGCCTCAGCTCTGTGCCAGACGCTTAGGTCTCTGCCTCCCGTAGGACTTCACCTGCAGGTGGGGACTTTGAACATAAACTCATATCAACCAAATAATTCTATACAAATCACAAAATAAGAATACTTGAAAGAAGAGGTCTCCTTGGACTGGAATATAGTCAACAAAGACTCCTTTTATACGAAATAGAAGTGCATTTTGAGTGGTGGCCCTGAAGAAACAGTAAGATCTGGATAGGTACAAGTGGAAAATTATGGCAGCTAATAATTAGTGAGTATTTACTATGGGTCAGGTATTCCACCAAATCCTTTACACTCACTATCTTATCTCAACTTTGCAACTATCCAGTGTGATGAGTAAGCTATCATCATCTCCTTTTATATGTGAGAAAGCTGAAGTTAAACATCTAGGGTTACAGAACTGACGGCAAAAATTTCATTATAGACTGTCACCTGAGTTTACAGTTATTAACTACACCGTTCTGGGCAGAAGGAAATAAACAACACAGTGGAAGGGATGCAAATCATACAGCAAGAGGGAGGCAGAGGGTAAATCACTCAGTCAAGAGATGAGTGGCATAGATGGAGTGAGGAAAGGCGAGGCAAACTGCATGACAATGGATTATAGAGATCTCTGAATGCCGTTCTTGGTGGAATAAGACATGTGAGAATGAAACTCCAACTGAGAAGGTGCCAATTAATTCAAGGGGCGCTGACCTGTGAGGCAGAGCACGTCTTAATCACCAGAACACTAAATGCTCATTATCCAACCTTTTAATTGGCAGTCTGGAAGAGTTATCAGCAAAGAACCAAGATACTATCATGCTGTTAAGGGAAAAAGAGAGAAGAGGAAAAAAAGGAAAGAAACAATGCTCTGATCTCTCCCAGGTAACAACTCTGTATTTCAGATGTATGTTTTCCTATCTTCCAGGTCCCTGGTGGAGATAAAATGAACAAAAGGAAGAACAGATGGGACTCAAAGCAGAAGTTAGCTGATGAAAGAAAAAAGCAAGGCTGGGGGAAGAGTGTATAGAGAAGGACAGAGAATTAGAGCAAAGGGTTTTGAAATGTAAGGTTATCTCTGTGGCTGAGCTAAATACAAAACAACTATATTGAGTACTTTGCAATGTTAAGTAGCTTTATCAAGCATTAGGGGACGTTGGTACCCAGGAATAACCATACAGATCTCTCAACAGAAAGGTCACCTGACAGAAGCAGGTCAGCTATAGGTCCTGGAGCAATGTGCATCACTGTTTCATTGCAAAAATGCAGAACAGAGTCAGAGACCACTTCAACATCTTAAACTGGTACAAATGGAAAATGAAACCAGAGACAGTCAAATGAAAGGATGTCATATTGGGAATTAGGAGAGTGGTTTCTCCTTTTCCTGAGGCGGATAAATGCATGTTCCCAAGGTGACAGGATAAATGATAAGGTGCCTGGATCATGTTTTCTGACTTAGGACAGTATGCTTTCTCCTATAACCATGAGCTGCAGAATGGGCCACACTTTATTCAAATCCCAGCTCTGCCACTTATTAGATGTATGACCTTAGGCAAGTTATTTCCTCCCTTGCCATCAAGATTGAAAAGAAAAGGGGGAAAAAAGGCAAGATCTTTGCTCTCAAAGAATTAAAGTATATCTGACACAAATAGATTGACCAGGTTGAAAAGGAGGAACAAGTGCTCTTGATTTTCTGCCCAGCATCAGACTCATTGTTGTAATTATAACTTAGAAGGTAAAATGTACTGCCTCAGCAAGGGACAGCCTCCTTCCTCTTCTGCCAGACTGACTCCTGGAGTTGGTCTGATTGCTTGAGGGGAAAGGCAGGAATCAGGACAGTACTTCAATACCGCATAGTATTTATTGATTACTCAGAGCTGTCTACTGTACTTAGAGCTTTATATACATGATCTCCTTCAATCCCCCAATAATCCTGTGGATTATTATCTCAGTTGTACAGATGAGAAAACTGAGCTTCAGAAAGATTAAGTGACTTGCCCAAGTCCTGCTGGAATAAGAATCTGGCTCTAAGCTACTAGCAAGCTAGGAAATTCTTATGTGAATCACAACAAAACTTCAGACTTCCCAGTATATTTACCATGACCAAATTCAGGACTCTCCAGTACAAACAAGAAGGTCCTGCCAGCCCAAACATACTTCTTAACTCCCAGACATCATTGCCATTCCCCACAGAAAAGAATCTTTTATGCCAGTTCAGTAACTTTGTTGTATTCCAACAATTTGCAAGACACTGGGGTGATGTAGCAATTATAAAGCAAATAAGTCCTGTCCTCAAGGAAGTTACTGTTTAGCATGAAGTTAACAAGGAAAGAAATAACAGCAGGTTAGGTGACCTTATTCTAAGACATACTTGAGCAGTATAGATGTACAAAGGCTGGAAGCAAGAAAGGAACAGATAAGGAGATACTGAGGGGAGACAGGAAAAGAAGGGAGGAAGGGAGGGAGGGAGGGAAGGAAGGGAAAAGAAAGGCACCACCTCCTTGGTGCCCCAAGAGAAGAATAATATTTCTTGATAGCCGTTCAGGAAGGAAGGAAGGAAAGAAGGAAGGAAGGGAAAGGAAAGGAAGAAGGAAACAAGAGGTCTTTGGGCACTTATCAGCACACACTGTGCCAGGCTTTGTATAGACTGATCTCTTAATTCTCCCGATACTCCGTCGTAGGTAATAGCACTTTATATCCCTGCTCCAAATCCTGCAGTGATTTTTGATCACACTCAGAATGACCCAGTCCTTCCTCTGTACCACATGGACCCATTTACTATGCCTGGAGCTCATGAAGCTCCTTCAACCTTACATCTTTTGGTACAAGTTATTCTCTCCACTTAAAATACTCACCACTCCCAGGTAGCTACATGGTCTGTTTCTCTCCCTCGTTTCATTCTAGTCTCTGCTCAAATGTCACTTCCACAGGGAGGTTTTCCCTGACTCCCCTAGTAACCCACCTCCCACCTTTAGTCTCTGTCTTCTTACTCTGTTTTATTTTTTTAAGACATTTACCATTATCTAATCTCTATAATTATTTGTTTACTGTCTGCCTCCCAAACTCTCCACTAGAACATGAGTTCCCTGTGGGCAGTAATACATACATCCCCAGAGGCTAAACAGTGTCTGGTACATAGTGAGTGCTCAAGAAAAATGTTATGAATGAGCTAATGAATCTGTCTTTGTGACCAAAAGAACTGGGGCACTGAGAGTTGAGCTCCTTAACCAGTTCCCACAGATGGACCTACTGATTTCATGGGGCTATTATGAGGCTGACTCCTGCCTCACTTACACCTTTGGCCTTCAAATTCTCTCTGCTGCCAGATCTCCACATAGCTGGTTCTTTTCAGAAAGGTCTTCTGGGATCCCTCTATCTAAAAGTTGCCTCTCACTCCCAGTCACCTTCTACCATGTTACTCTATTTTACATCGTTCATAACACTTACTACTCTGATATTATCTTTTGCTTGTTTCATTTTTATTATCTTCCCTAGTAGAATGAAGCACCATGAGGACTGAGACCATATTTTCCTTATTTGCTGGTCCACCCAGAACAGTGAAAGCAGAGATTAGGCATGAAAATCAAACTATTACAGGCATACCTCCTTTTACTATGCTTTGCAGATACTGCACTTTTTACAAATTGAAGTCTTGTGGCAATCTTGCATCAAGCAAGTAAGTCTACACAGCACCATTTTCCACCATTTTCTCACTTCATATCTCTATGTCACTTTTGGTAATTCCTCCAATATTTCAAACTCTTTCATTATTACTATATTTGTTATGTTGATCAGTGATCTTTGATGTTACTATTGGAGCCTGAAGATGTGACTCAATTATCACAATCTCATGATAAAATGTTAATGGTGGAAGAGTTGCTGCTTCTGGGTAAACAAAGAAAGTGGTTTATTGAAATGGAATTTACTGGTGTAGATGCTGAAATGACAACAAAAGATTTAGAATATGACATAAATATAGCTGATAAAGCAGCAGCTGGGTTTGAGAGGATGGACTCCAATTTTGAAAGTAGTTCTGTGGATAAATGCTATTGAACAGCTTTGAATGCTACAGAGAAATTGTTTATGAAAGGACAAATCAATCAATGTGGCAAATTTCATTGTTGTCTTGTTTTAAGAAATTGCCACAACCACGCAGCCTTTAGCAACAAGCACCCTGATCAGCAGCAGCCATCAACGCTGAGACAAGACCAGCAAGAAGATTAGGACTCACTGAAAGTTCAGATGATTATTAGCATTTTTAGCAATTAAGAATTTTTAAATTGAGGGTGCCTGGGTGTCTCAGTCCATTAAGCATCTGTCTTTGGCTCAGGTCATGATCACAGGGTCATGAGATCCAGACCCACGCTGGGATCCTTGCTCAGAGGCGAGCCTGCTTCTTCCTCTCCCTCATCCTGCCATTCCCCCTGCTTGTGCTCTCTCCCTCTCTGTTAAAGAAATAAAATCTTTAAAAAAAAAAAGAAATTTTAAAGTGTGTACATTGTTTTTTAGATATAACTATCACACATTTAATATATACAGTATAACATAAACATAATTTTTTTTCTTGCTTCATTTTTTTTTCCAATTTATTTATTTTCAGAAAAACAGTATTCATTATTTTTTCACCACACCCAGTGCTCCATGCAAGCTGTGCCCTCTATAATACCCACCACCTGGTGCCCCAACCTCCCACCCCCCCGCCACTTCAAACCCCTCAGATTGTTTTTCAGGGTCCATAGTCTCTCATGGTTCATCTCCCCTTCCAATTTACCCAAAAGCACATACCCTCCCCAATGTCCATAACCCTACCCCCCTTCTCCCAACCCCCCTCCCCCCAGCAACCCACAGTTTGTTTCGTGAGATTAAGAGTCACTTATGGTTTGTCTCCCTCCCTATCCCATCTTGTTTCATGGATTCTTCTCTTACCCACTTAAGCCCCCATGTTGCATCACCACTCCCTCATATCAGGGAGATCATATGATAGTTGTCTTTCTCCCCTTGACTTATTTCGCTAAGCATGATACGCTCTAGTTCCATCCATGTTGTCGCAAATGGCAAGATTTCATTTCTTTTGATGGCTGCATAGTATTCCATTGTGTATATATACCACATCTTCTTGATCCATTCATCTGTTGATGGACATCTAGGTTCTTTCCATAGTTTGGCTATTGTGGACATTGCTGCTATAAACATTCGGGTGCACGTGCCCCTTTGGATCACTACGTTTGTATCTTTAGGGTAAATTCCCAGTAGTGCAATTGCTGGGTCATAGGGCAGTTCTATTTTCAACATTTTGAGGAACCTCCATGCTGTTTTCCAGAGTGGTTGCACCAGCTTGCATTCCCACCAACAGTGTAGGAGGGTTCCCCTTTCTCCGCATCCTCGCCAGCATCTGTCATTTCCTGACTTGTTGATTTTAGCCATTCTGACTGGTGTGAGGTGATATCTCATTGTGGTTTTGATTTGTATTTCCCTGATGCCGAGTGATATGGAGCACTTTTTCATGTGTCTGTTGGCCATCTGGATGTCTTCTTTGCAGAAACGTCTGTTCATGTCCTCTGCCCATTTCTTGATTGTTCTTTGGGTGTTGAGTTTGTCATAAACATAATTTTTATATGCACTGGGAAACCAAAAAATTTGACCTGCGTTATTACAATATCTGTTTTATTATAATAGTCTGGAACCAAACCCACAATATCTCCGAGGTATGCTTATAAAGGAAAGAGAGGATCTGTAGAAATCTTTTGGCACCATTCCTAGCCCATGATAAGTACTTACTAGCTACTAATTATTTATCTTTTAGGAGTAGAGTTGATGAAATTAGTAATCGTAAAATTTTAATAGGCATAGATCACAGGAAAAGAAACAAAGGGAACAGTATAAACAAAGGTGGCTTATCTTAGATTGTATTCCCAAGGTAGTTTTGCCTTATAAGTCTATTATCTGGGTAAAAATAGTAGAAATTGGCCTCAGTGCAATTACAGGGGTTCTAGAAGATTCTCTCACTCCTTATGGATAAAAATATTGTGTTTTAACCAAGAACATGGCTTTGGGTACCTTCCTATACAATTCTACATATTTATAAAATATATAAATATTTCAATTTCAGGAATGGCTCCCAATGTGCAATTTAATTTTGCACCTCATTATTTCAAGTGACAAAGGTAGTTATTTTTACTTGTGGCAAACAGTTTGTTAGAATTATGAGTGACTATTGAGCATTACTAAGAAGCAAAACACCAAACAAAAGCAACAAAACTGGAAATCCATGGCACATAGCCTAAAACATATATAATTTTTAAGAAATATTTATTTAAGAAAGTGTATGCATGCGTGATTGGCAGAATGGAAGAGACTGAAAGAGAGAGAGAATCCTCAATCAGACTCCCCACGGAGCCCCACACAGGGCTCAATCCTAGGACAATGAAATCATGATCTGAGCTGAAATCAAGAATCAGATGCTTAACCAACTGGGCCACCAAGGTGCTCCAAAACACATATAATTTTTAATTAATAATTTAAAACAAGAATCGATTCTTCCAGAAGAAAGAACTGAAAGAGGTGATAAAAATTCAAGTTCTAATATAGAGAAAAATGAATAAAGTATTCATATAATTTCCAGTTTCCCTCACAACCAACAAAGATCACAGGGTAAATTCATCATCCTAGAGTATATCTTTATTTTGGGATTTTGGGGGGCACACCTGCTACTGCCCAAAAACAAAAGCAAAACAAGCAAACAAACAAAAAACCACCTTGAGTTAAAATGCCTATTACATAAATCAAAACCAAAAAACTCTCACTGGCTCCAAAACCATTCCTGAAAAAAAAGAAAAAGATGAAGAGATGAAGGATGTTGCAAAGAACAGGGACAGGGAATAAAAAATAACGGCATTCAAACTTTAACTCTGTCGTATCTAAGAACAGAGGAATGGAACAGAAGGGTTGAATATTTGCTGCATACCTATCTCTGTTCTCTATGCTTATTCCGCTTCCCTTCAGAGGGAAAGGTTATGCCCATGATTTATCCTGGGAAGGCAGGCCTCCCAGGAAAAAAGTTAGCTTTCTAAAAAGTTGCATGAAATTTCAGCAATGGCCTATTGCTTCAGGCATTAATCCTGGTCAGTGGTGGCCAGTCTTGGACTCTACTCCCCCTACTATGCCAGCCTCCCCAGCCTGAACACTAATGTGGAAAATCCTGCCAGTGGCTTCCTAGATCATACAGTTGCAATCACAACTCTTAGACTCCAGCCCACTAATCACTTGCGGAGAGAGGCTGGTATCCCCAACCATAAATGCTGAGTTAGCGGCTGCAGCTGGAGCCCACTCTTAATTGTGTTGTATCCTGGCTGGCCACCAACAACAGCAAAGAAGAGCTGACGCTTTCCTAATAATTCATCCTAAAAGCCCCAGATTCCAAGAATGGCAATCTCTTTGCCAGAATCTGATTTCTAGCTATGCTAGATTTCTGTGTGTTGTCCCAGAATCTTATGAAAAGGGAGAAAACCACACATCTGCTACTCTATGCCATTATAAGTTTTCTCCCAGGGCTGATATGTGTGCATTCCGGCTATCTGACCCAGTTCCCACAATATCTCTATTGATAATACTTTTCAAGGGAAGAATAATACTTTTTTTATTTTTTTAATTTTTTTATTTTTATTTTTTTTTCCAATTTATTTATTTTCAGAAAAAAAGTATTCATTATTTTTTCACCACACCCAGTGCTCCATGCAAGCTGTGCCCTCTATAATACCCACCACCTGGTACCCCAACCTCCCACCCCCCCGCCACTTCAAACCCCTCAGATTGTTTTTCAGACGTTTCTGCAAAGAAGACATCCAGATGGCCAACAGACACATGAAAAAGTGCTCCATATCACTCGGCATCAGGGAAATACAAATCAAAACCACAATGAGATATCACCTCACACCAGTCAGAATGGCTAAAATCAACAAGTCAGGAAATGACAGATGCTGGCGAGGATGCGGAGAAAGGGGAACCCTCCTACACTGTTGGTGGGAATGCAAGCTGGTGCAACCACTCTGGAAAACAGCATGGAGGTTCCTCAAAATGTTGAAAATAGAACTGCCCTATGACCCAGCAATTGCACTACTGGGAATTTACCCTAAAGATACAAACGTAGTGATCCAAAGGGGCACGTGCACCCGAATGTTTATAGCAGCAATGTCCACAATAGCCAAACTATGGAAAGAACCTAGATGTCCATCAACAGATGAATGGATCAAGAAGATGTGGTATATATACACAATGGAATACTATGCAGCCATCAAAAGAAATGAAATCTTGCCATTTGCGACAACATGGATGGAACTAGAGCGTATCATGCTTAGCGAAATAAGTCAAGGGGAGAAAGACAACTATCATATGATCTCCCTGATATGAGGGAGTGGTGATGCAACATGGGGGCTTAAGTGGGTAAGAGAAGAATCCATGAAACAAGATGGGATAGGGAGGGAGACAAACCATAAGTGACTCTTAATCTCACGAAACAAACTGTGGGTTGCTGGGGGGAGGGGGGTTGGGAGAAGGGGGGTAGGGTTATGGACATTGGGGAGGGTATGTGCTTTTGGGTAAATTGGAAGGGGAGATGAACCATGAGAGACTATGGACTCAGAATAATACTTTTTTTAAAAAAAAGATTTTATTTATTTGATAGAGAGAGACACAGTGAGAGAGGAACATAAGCAGCGGGAGTGGGAGAGGGAGAAGCAGGCTTCCTACTGAGCGGGGAGCCCGATGCAAGGCTTGATGGGGGGCTGGATCCCAGAACACTGGAATCATAACCCAAGCCAAAGGCAGATGCTTAACGATTGAGCCACCCAGGTGCCCCAAGGGAGGAATAATACTTCTTGATAGTCATTCAGGAGCTTGGTAAAAAAGAAAAGGAAGGTTAAAATATTTATTTTTACATCTAAATTTATATATGGTTTTTTCCATGACTTCTGATGTCTCTCCTCTCTCTCATACCATGAGTCTCTGCAGTAAATACATAAAACATCAATAAGATAAATAAAATAAAATTATATATTTTTGAAATATATTGAAATAAATTATATATTTATTTTTGAAACATGTGTATTAAATATATATTATATAAAATATATGTATATAAATATATCCATATTTTAAATGTGTTATATATTCATGTATTTATATATACTTACATATTTTAATACATGTATTACATATTAAATATATAATAAATATATTTGTGTGATATAATTATATATGTATATATAACAATAATGTATTTGTGTATTTTATATATTTATATCTATAAACATATTTCAGTGTTTTTCAAATAAATGGTTTGTATACTATTTTTCTATTTCTGGGCATTTTGAGGTCTCAGGGTAAAGGCCTCAGCCATCTCTGCACACAGGCAGCATGGGTATCCTCAAAGCCAGGAGGCTCTTAGGGCACCTATGTTGAGAATGATGGAGTAGGAAGCTTGGAATGCTGAGCAGGGCGGTGTGAGAGTATCTTGTTGTAGTAGCAGTAACCAGGGTAGGCTGGGCTGCCTCTGAGACTCAGAGGATCTTTGCAAATAGTCCACGGATGTGTAGCTTCCACTACTCTCCTGAGCTATCTGCTTCTTCCTTGAGATAGCCCATTCTGCCCATACCTACACACAGGTACACTTCCTGCAGTGGACTGTATCACTAACAGCAGAATCTGGAGTAATGCCTGTCCTAACATATAAATATGAATTCTTCCTTAGTTTCCTAATTAATACCACACTATCCTTTCCCATCTGTAACTCTGTCCTTAATTCCAGTCCAGCCCAAGCTGCTATTGGGATGCAGTCCTAGATGTTCCTCTCTAATCTGGACATAGCTAGTACAAGGAGAGCTAGAATTCTGAACCCAGTCTCTTTCCCATGAAGAACTCGATTTTCTTTTCATCTGTTAGGAGTTGTTACGGGTTGAATTGTGTTCCCACCAAAAAGAAGTCCTAATTCCCAGTTCCTCAAAATGTGAACTTATTTGGAAATAGAGTCTTTACAGAGGTAATTGAATTAAAATGAGAGCATTAGGGTGGGCCCTAAACCAATATGACTAGAGATCTTTTTAAAAGAGGAAATTTAGACACAGAGAAGACATATATAGGGGGAAGGCAATGCAAAGAGACCCGGGGAGAAAATGGTCATCTACGAGCCAAGGAGAGGGGCCTGGAACAGGGATCCCTACCTCGCAGTCCTCAGGATGACCCAACTATGAGGGTACCTTGATCTTGGACTCTAGTCTCCAGAACTATGAACCAATACACTTTAGTCGTTTAAGTACCAGTCTGTGGTACTTTGTTACAACAGCCCCAGCAAACTTAAACAGGAGAGGTCCAGAGATTCCAAACCTGAAATGCATGTACCTGAACATCAGATCATTGTAGCCACACAGAGGACACAGTGCACTGATTGGAGGGCAGCATTCCCATGGTCATATCATGACTCATCCCCAAACTGGGCAGCATGCACTCTGTACAACCTCACACAGTATCCCTGATCAAATCAACTCATAAATAAGAGTCTGACAGTGCACAGACTGCCTCAATGATGGTTAGGAAGCACTTGCTATATGTAGTTAAACATCAGCTTTACATTTAGCTAACTTGCAGGCAAATCAGAGATTATAAAAGAATGGTGTTAGGCAGGCACTATTGGGTTTTTACAGGGCTTTTAAAAATAGATAAATTAAGCCCTTCCACACTGCCTAGAGGGAGGTCCATATGGCATTGTTCTGGGTTCCCACTGTCACTTAAAGGGAAACTTTCACAGTGTCTGGAGCCCTTGATGTCCTGCAAGGGAAGGAGGAGGATGTTCTCAAATCCCTTGCAGCAGAAACCCACGTAGGTCACCAACCTTGACTTCCAAATGGAATAGTACATCTACAAAAGGAAAACTGATGGCAGCTACCTCATAAATCCCAAGAGAACCTGAGAGAAACTTTTACTGGCAGCCCACACCTTTGTTGCCATTGAAAACCCGGGTGATGTCAGTGTCACATCGTCCAGGAATAGTGGCTAGTGAGCTGTGCTGAAGTGTACTACTGCTACTGGGGCCACTCTCATTGCTGGTTCACTCCTGGAACTGTCACTAACCAGATCCAGGGAGCCTTCCAGGAGCCAAGACTTCTGGTGGTTACTGATCCTAAGATGGACCACCAGCTTCTCACAGAAGCTTCTTATGTTAACCTGCCTACCATTTCTCTGTGTAACATACTCTCCTCTGTGCTATGCAGACATTGTCATCCCTTGCAATAACAAAGGAGATCATTCAGTGGGTCTGACATGGTGGATGCTGGCTGAGAAGTTCTACACATGCGTTGCACCATTTCCTGTAAACACCCATGGGAAGTCATGCCCAATCTCAACTTTTACATAGAACCTGAAAAGACTGAGAAGGAAGAACAGTTTGCTACTGAAAGACTGTGACCAAGGAGGAATTTCAGGGTGAACGTACTGCTCCAGTTTCCAAGTTCACTGCTATTCAACCTGAATCCTCAGGCTGCCTCTGTGTCATTCAGCAGTTCCCTACTGAAGACTGGAGTGCTCACCCTGCCACCAAAGACTGATTTGCAGTCCCCACTATTCAGGCCACTGAATGGGTGGCAGCAGACACTGAGAGGTCTCTTAAGCTACTGTTCCACAAACTCAAACAAAATGGAAATAAGGTTGCTGGAATATAAAGTTTCTAAAAGTTGCAAAATAAATACATAAATATATATATATGTGTGTGTGTGTGTGTGTGTGTGTGTGTAACTTAAGGTTCATGGTATATGGGAGTGTTTTTTAGTACAAAATTACAAAACCAGAGAATTCATTTGTGTGTGTGTGTGTGTAACTTAAGGTTCATGGTATATGGGAGTGTTTTTTAGTACAAAATTACAAAACCAGAGAATTCATTTGTGGGTGTTAGCTTATCAGGATACTCATCTGAATATGAGCTGTCCATTTTCAGGCATTTATCTGAATATGAATGTTTTCATTGTCTTTGGAGAGCTGGGCTTCCCACATATTTCCCATTGGTCATTGGTCCATTAGGCTCAGTTTTTCAGATGAAAAAAATGGGTGCAAGGTGAGTAGAAGTGGGTGACTCCAGGTATTGTACTTGAATATTCAGGTAACTGGAATATAGCACTGTTTTATGATAATGAGATTCAGATGATCTAGTAATTTAAGTTATCCCCAAAGTGGAATGGATTTCCTTTCAGCCTTCCTGGCACAGGGATAGGCAGCAGAAGATTGGATTGGTCTGCCCATCAACTTCCATAATAATGCTTATTGAGTATTAGGCAATGTCCTGGGTACTGAAATACAAAGGACAGTCACAGTCATATTGATCTGTTCTCAAAGTGTTTATACTGTAGTAGAAGATGCCAGATAGACACACAGAAAATACAGGATAGAAAATTATTAGTGTCACAAAAAAATATAGCTGAAGTACCACAGGAATCCAAGAAGGAAGATAGGGTTGAAATGATGGTATTTAAGCCACATAAATAGCATTAGCAGGCAGAGAAAATGGCATAAAGAAAAGACAGAGAGGAGAAGTTGAGGAATGACCAGATTATAGGTCTTATTTGGGAGAATTAAGGAAATATGGCTGAAAAGGTCATCTATATGTCAACTACAGAGGATTTAAATTACTAGGGTAGGAATATAAGTTTTATTCTGAAGATCAACAGGAGCCACTTAAAGATGGTGACATTTCAGAGATGTTGTCAGAGAAATTCCAGAGGTAAGAGGCCACCCTTCCAGATGACTTCTTATAGCTCTCCGCACTCTCAGATCTTCTCTGTCTAGATTTATGTTTCAGGAGATATAATCCTCCAACGCAGACATGGACGACAGTGGTTGAGTTAAGGCTTGGGGTATGGGGAAGCTACTAAATGGTTCTGAAAGCACTGGCTGTATCATAGGTGATCACAGAGAGAGCCAAGTTCAAGCAACTAAAGGGAACAGCAGACCCAAGCCATATGGGCTCTTCCCTTTCTGGTGATTCTTTGAGGCAAAAAGTCAGTTCAGTGATGTCATCAGCTTGTCTTTTCACAAATGACATTTTTTTTTTAAAGTAGGCTCCATGCCCAATGTGGAAGCCCAGTGTGGGGCTTGAACTCACAACCCTGAGATCAAGACCTGAGCTGAGATCAAGAGTCGGATGCTTAACCAACTGAGCCACTCAGGTGCCCCACAAATGACAGTTAATCAACAGTTAAGTGTTATTTTTTCTTCTTTGTCTCACTCCTTGACACATAATTGGTAGTCCCTCCCAATATCTGAGGGTCTCATAAAATAGCTGTAGGTAAAATAAACTACATAACAACCTAAAATAACCTGGGATGGAAGGAAAAAACTCAACTCTAGGCATCTTTGGCTCGATTCAAACCATTTATAGTGAACTTTGGCCAAGTGAAGCACTACTTGCCGAGCAACTAGAAAGGACTTGTAGGATCCAATGAGCTGGAATTTGCAGCACTGAGCTGACCCTGCAAAAATGTGACTACAAAACTACAAAGCTTGACCAAGGAAATGCTCATGTGTTTCAGGATTTTGTATCTAAAATCACCTCAGTCTGAAATCCCCTTTCTTGACTACCATAGGAATTGACAAACTGTATTGCTCTACTTACACAATTTTGCACCTAAATATTATGATCAACTTGAAGTGTGGTTTCTAGAAATTTATCAGAAAGAAACAGGACTATGCAAAGATGCATGCAGAAGGCTAGTCACTGCAGCATTGCCTGCATTTTTTTTCTTCAAATTTTATTTATTTATTCATTTAAGTAATCTCTACACCCAATGTGGGACACAAACTCACGAGATCAAGATTCACATGCTCTGGGGCGCCTGGGTGGCTTAGTGGTTAAAGCCTCTGCCTTCGGCTCAGGTCATGATCCCAGGGTCCTGGGATGGAGCCTCATATTGGGCTCTCTGCTCAGCAGGGAGCCTGCCTCCTCCTCCTCTCTCTCTCTGCCTGCCTCTCTGCCTACTTGTGATCTGTCTGTCAAATAAATAAAAATCTTTAAAAAAAAAAAAAAAAAAAGATTTGCATGCTCTTCCAACTGAGCCAGCCAGGCACCCCCAGCAATCCCTAAATTAGTGAAAGACTGGAAACAATATAAATATCTATTAGGAGAGAGATGCTTAAGTGAAAGAGAGTAATACAACAAACTACTACTCACCCCATAAAAAGAATACATTCGATGTACAAACTGTCTTTGACTTACACTTTTTCAACCTTACAAAAAAAGCGTAAAAGCAATATACATTCAATAGAAACCCTACTTCAGTAGAAACTCTTAATCTTTTCAATTTTGATCTTTTCTCGGGCTAACAATATGCAGTATGAGACTCTTTTCTAATCCTGGGTTGCAGCAGCAAGCTGCAGCTCCCAGTCAGCACCTGATTCTGAAGGCAAACAACCAATATATTTACAACCACTCTGTCTTTCACTTTCAGTACGGTATGCCCTAACTTACCAACACAGTCAATACTTTATTATAAAATAAGCTTTGTGTTAGATGATTTTGCCCACCCACAGGCTAATGGAACTGCCCTGAGCACATTTAAAGTAGGTTAGGCTAAGTTATGGTGTTCAACAGATTAAAGGTATTAAGTACACTTTCAAAATATATTTTCAATTTATGATGGCTTCGTCAGGATGTAACTCCAACATAAGTGGAGGAAATGTACCAACAAGAAAAGATGTCTATGTGTTGTTGTCCATGGGTCTCTTAAATATTGCCAAGAAAAAGAATTAGAAGGCAAATAGTATATGACCTAATTTTTAAATATATATGTGTATATATGTATACGTAAGATATCTATCTATATAGTCATGTAGAAACTGTGATATATAGATATATATGAAAAAACATATATGTTTGAAAAACCTAAAAATTGTGAACCAAGTTAACGATAAGTATCTATGGAAAATTTAGATTGTGGAGAATCCTTCATTTTCAAGGTTGTGCACTTCTGAATGGATTGGGTTTTGTTACAAGGAGGATGTATTACTTTTGTGATTACAAAAAGTATATTTCCATCAGAAAACAGAAAAAAGACCACAATGCTTCATTAAGTTTTCCAGATTTGATTATTATTATATCAGAGACAATTTTAACATTTTTTAAATTGTGCTGAAAATAACAGTGTGGTATAAAATAAGCCATGTGGTATAGTGGAAAAAACACTGGACATGAAGTCCAAAGACTTCAGTTGAGTCTGAGCTCTCCATTTTCCTCTCCAAGCCTTAGCTTTCCCAATAAATAAAATAAGTAGCTATATTTACTGACTCTCAAAGTCCTGTCCGATACTAACATTTTATTATTATAACTGAAAATAAACATACCAGGATTCAATCCTCCCTTATGAAAAATGACCTACAATGAGCCCTGTAATACTGCCATAATCAATCCAAAGATAGGTGGGACCAATCCCGCTATACTCTTCGAAGAGCAAGATTATATCACAGAATAAATTCCTATCCTAAATCCCCAAGTCACAGCACATTCTACTTCATTTAGCAAGGAATATGAGGGAAAAAAGAAAAAGTTGTTCCTACAGACCTGCAGTCATATTTTTTGCCAATTATTCTGTGATCATTTCCACCCCAAGACTTATTTACTCATTCACTTAGCATTTTTTAGACGTGAAACTGAGGCCAGAGATGTAAAGATACCTGCAGAAAGTCTGACAACTAATTAGTAGAAGATGTGGGACTACGAACATTTAATCATATCTAGACCGAGTATAGTATTCTTTAGACCTTACAACTTCAGTCTAAACACATATTGTCATAAGCACCAAACAATGCTTCAAACTTCCCCCATAGCCCTCACCTGATGAGTCTCTGTACTACCTCTAATAGTTTCATATATTTCCCTGAAATTGTAACACATGACAAGGGAAAGACTCTTGAAGAAGAGGATTTCCATCTTTCTTTCCCATGTCCCTTTTCAGGCACACTGATACACACCTGTCATCTTCCTTGAGGCTGCAATCACACTCAAGGTGTGATCTGAGCTATCCTAGCCACTTGCAAGAAACCAAAGAAACAACAACTATAAGATGGAAGGTAAATTAAAAAGGGTCAAATTAGAAGCATAGAGTAGCTGTGTTTAACAGAAAAATCACAAAACTAGGAAAGAGAAGGCCTAGGTTTGAGTCCTACCTCTGTTACTTAGTTGCTGTAAGACTTTGGTGAAGCTATTCAAGAATTCTGTGCCTCAGTTTCCACATGTATAATTTAGGAACCATTCATTCATTCATTCATTCAACAAATATTTGAGTATTTACATATACAAGGCATGGTAATAGATGCAGAAGATACAATGTTGGGCCAGATCCAGTTAGTACTTGTTCTCGTGGAATGAATGGTCTAGAAGGAGAGTTAACATTAAATAATCATACAAATAAATGAGTGAGAATTAAAAGACTAATGATGATCTTTTTAGATCATCAATAAAAGTTCCTAAATTTTTCTTGAGCAAGTGATCCCTCAATTTGGATTTGACAGGTGAATTAACTTGGTGAAAGGAAGAAGGAGGAAAGAGGAAGCACATTCCAGGAAGAGGAAGTATCATGTTCAAAGACCCTGAAGTAGCAGAAAACAAAGCTGGTTTGAGAAACTGAAACTCCCATGAAAGTGGCCACAGAAAAGTTTTAAGCATAGGAGTGAATGTCATAGAGTAGCTGTGAGAGGGTATGAAACAGTACATAGAATATTGCTTTAACGCTTTAAGTACAAGATATGCTGGGTGTTAATAGGAAGATAAAAGCATACAAATCATTTGAAACAACTCTCTTCCCAATTCAAAGGCATTATTAAAATACTAACTGATCGATTTCAAGATATACTACAAAGCTGTAGTCATCAAAACAGTATGGTACAGGGGTGCCTGGGTGGCTCAGTGGGTTAAAGCCTCTGCCTTCGGCTCAGGTCATGATCCCAGGGTCCTGGAATCGAGCCCCGCATCCGGCTCTCTGCTCAGCAGGGAGCCTGCTTCCCTTCCTCTCTCTCTCTGCCAGCCTCTCTGCCTACTTGTGATCTCTGTCAAATAAATAAATAAAATCATTAAAAAAAAAAACCAGTATGGTACTGAGTTCAAGTTCTGTGTTGGCCTCCATACTAGGCATGGAGCCTACTTAAAAAAATATACCATGGTTTTGGGGGTGCCTGAGTGGCTCAGTCAGTCAGGCATCTGACTCTTGATCTCAACTAAGGTCTTGATCTTAGGGTCATGAGTTCAAGCCCCATGTTGGGCTCCATTATTAAAAAAAAATAAAATAAAAACAAATAACAACAACAGAAAACCCAGGATGGTATTGGCACAAAAATGGATACACAGAACAGAATAGAGAGTCCAGAAATAAACCCATGATTACATGTTCAACTAATCTTCAACAAAGAAGGCAAGAATATGCAGTGAGAAAAATACAGTCTCTTTGACAAATGCTGTTGGGAAAACTAACAGCTACATGCAAAAGAATAAAATTGGATCACTTTCTTACACCATACACAAAATTAACTCAAAATGAATAAAAGACCTAAATGTGTAACCTGAAACCATAAAAAAATCCCAGAAAAGACCACAGGCAGTAATTTCTTTGACATCACCTGTAGCAACATTTTTCTAGACATGTTTCCTGAAACAAGGAAAACAAAAGCAAAAATAAACTACTGGGACTTCATCAAAATAAAAAGCTTCTACACAGCAAAGGAAACAATCAGCAAAGCTAAAAGACAACATACAGAATGGGAGAAGACATTTGCAAGTGGTATATCTGATGTAGAATTAGTATCCAAAATATGTAAAGAATTTATACAACTCAAAACCAAAAAAACCCCAAATAATCCAATTAAAGTAGGCAGAAAACACGAACAGACATTTCTCTAAAGAAGACATACAGATGACCAACAGACACATGAAAAGATGTTCAGTATCACTCATCATCAGGGAAATGCAAATCAAAACCACCATGAGATATCTCCTCACACCTGTCAGAATGGCTAAAATAAAAAACACAAGAAACAACTGTTGATGAAGATGTGGAATAAAAGGCACCCTCATGCATTATTGGTGGGAATGAAATCTGGTATAGCTACTGTTATATTATGGAGTTTTCTCAAAAAAATTAAAAATAGAATTACCATATGATCTAGTAATCACACTACTGGGTATTTACCCAAAGAATATGAAAACATTAATTTGAAAAGATACATGTACCCCTATGTCAATTGCAGCATTATTTACAATAGCCAGATTATGGGGGCACCTGGGTGTCAGTTGATTAGGCATTTGTTTTTGGCTTAGGTCATGATCCCAGTGTCCCAGGATGAAGCTCTGCATCAGGCTCTCTGTTCAGTGGGGAGTCTTTTTCTCCTTCTGCCCCTCACCCCATTCTCATGCGCTCTCTCTCTCTCTTTCAAATAAACAAATAAAATCTTTAAAAAAACACAAACAAACAAATGAAAAAAACAACAGCCAAATTATGGAAGCAATCCAAGTGTTATCAATAGATGAATGGATATATATACACAATGGAATATTAGTCATTAAAAAGAATGAAATATTGTCATTTGCAACATGAATAAATCTAGATGCTATAATGCTAAGTGAAATAAGTCAGTCAGAGAAAACAAATACCATATGACTTCACTCATCTATGTAATTTAAGAAACAAAAGAAAGAAAGAAAAAAGAGACAAAAAAAAAATCTTAACTATAGAGAATAAACTTATGGTTACCAGAAGGGAAATGGGTGAAGGAATGGTTGAAATAGATGACGGGGATTGAGTACAGTTATCATAATGAGCACTGTTTAATATGTAGAATTGCTGAATCACTATATTATACACTTGAAACTAATATAACACTGTATGCTAATTATACTGGAATTAAAATTTAAAAATAAAAAAATAAAACAAAATACTAGCTGATAATGTTCAGTGACTAGGATCCTGTTTAAAAGGAAAGGAATATAACAAATGTAAAACAGCCACCACAGTGGCTTTTTTGGAAAAAGTTGAAAATCTTCCAGCAGCAAGAGTAAAAGACACAGATTCACTATGTTTAAAAGAAGGGCCTGCCTTTAGGAAAACAAATGACAGAATTCATCAGAGCCACCAATGGATTCAGACCCAGTTTGATACAGTACAGGTGAAATGCCAGAACCAGCCACGCAGATTGTGACTGAGTGTAATGTTTGGAAAAATTCAAAACGTAGATACCTGACTTCAAACTCCTAGGTCAAGTTCCAACCACAGATATTATGAGCTGACTTTGTCACAACTAAAATTCCTTCCACAGAATGGATATTTTATTTTGAACTTAAACAAAACTTTTTTAAAAGTCTCAAAAAAGTTGATGGATTTTTTTCTTCCTTAAGAACACCAATGAAGGGGAGCCTGGGTGGCTCAGCGGTTAAAGCCTCTGCCTTCGGCTCAGGTCATGATCCCAGGGTCCTGGGATTGAGCCTCACATTGGGCTCTCTGCTCAGCAGGGAGCCTGCCTCCTCCTCCTCTCTCTCTCTGCCTGCCTCTGCCTACCTGTGATCTGTCTGTCAAATAAATTAAAATCTTTAAAAAAAAAACAATGAAAAATTTACTAATAGACTTATAAATGAGGGTGCTAGAATGTCAGCTTTGATAAAAATATTAATTAAAAGAAAATTGACTATTGACATTTCTGCAAGTGTAAGCTAGTAGATCAAACACAACCCCAAAGGAAGAGAAAAAGTCAAGGTGATACTGTACACGAAAGTGGGTTAAAAAAAATAAGCAAAGATATATGAAGTCACAGACCTATGGACTTTTATGCTTATAGAAAATCTAAAATAGAACCATCTAAAACTTAAGTGACAAGAAATTTGTAGAAACAACATATTAGGTAACAATCAGCATTACTTAATATAGAACAGGCCAATGTACATAGTCTTCTTTGAAAAGTCACAGATAATATAAGTAAATGGAATAATAATACATAATCTACTGTACGTTTAGCAATTTTTAAACTTCTCCCACGAACTATGTAGTACCATGTAAGAATAATTCTAGATTTTATAGTAACCAGGTGGCTGGAAGGTGACACCAAAAAGTAGTTCACTATAGACCAGAATACATTATAGATATTTAAAGATTAAAATATATAAAATATAATCATTTAAATACTAATTGAATATATATTAAGGCTGCAGGAAAAAAAAAAACTAGAAGCAATTTGAAAACACAAAGAAAAATGACTTACTATATCACCCTCAAATGAACTTACCTCTGAATATAAAAAACATTACCAAAATAAAGACAAATTATTGAATGGAAAAAAACAATGGCAAATAATATGACAGATACCAAATAACCATTTTTAGTATACACCAAGATCACTAACATACCAACAGGAAAATGGTCAAAGAATTGATAAAGACAATAAGCCTTTAAGGCCTGGTTTCTACTGAGGTCTTGTTTGAGTCACTGCTTTGATCTCTATGTATATTTGTTACCTACTGTCACAAAAAAAATTAACTCAGAACTTAATAGCTTAAGACACCAAACATTTTTATCTCTGTTTCCATGAATTAGGAACTTAAAAGCAGCTTGGCTGGCTGGGGCAGCAGCCATCTGAAGGCTTGACTGGGACTGAAGTATCCATTTCCAAGGTAACTTACACACATAGGTATTAATGGCAAGCCGCCTCAGTCACACCACATTAACCTCTGCATGGTCTCCTTGAGTATCCTCACCACATCATAGCTGATTTCTCCCAGAGTAAATGATCCAAGAAAGAACAAGAGGGAAGCCACATGTATTTCAGGACCTAGCCTCAGAAGTCACACTCTGTCATTTTCACAACATCCTACTGGTTACATGGGTCAGTCCTACCCAATATGAGAAAGGACTAAATTAGGGATTGAATGTCATAAGACTATTGCTTAATAATAGAAATTGTAAGTCTTTCCCTCATTCACTAAAAACTTATTAAGTCTATACTGTCCAAAGTGCTAAGTGTTACTCTGATAAAACCAATTCATAACAGTAAATCTCTCAGTCGCAAAAAAAACGTTGGCAATAATAGCACATTTCAAAATGCGGCAAGAATGCGAAATGTAGTTCCCAAGAGGCCCAACTTCTGTGGGCCACTGTACTCATGGGAAGTTCAGAACTCTATTCAATGGACAGAGGACTATCCACAAATATCAGGACATCTCTGCCCAACACCAGACTTGTCCTAAGCATGTCAAAAACAAATTTCCAAACAAAGCCAATAGCTTTCTAGCTAGGACCAACACATGAGTTATCGACCACTGTTTAAAAGGTTTAGATCTGAAACCTGTACAATTTCTCTAGATTGTTTAAATTCAACTCATAAAACTTGAAAGTCTAAAATTTCATCCTATATACCAAAAATGACATTTTTTTGTCCACCAACCCTAAAGTGGATATTTTAGTTTGTCTACTGTCCAATCAACAAGTATTTATTGAGTAGCTGTTAGATGTCAGGTATTATACTACTTCTGGGGAAATACACAATGGTTTTATAAGAGAAACAGTCATTGAGCAAGCAAACAAAAAGTAAGTTACATAATACAACTTGCTAGGCCCTAAGAACGAGGACTTTAAGTGTTCTCAAGTCACCAAATCCAGATTGTTCTTCTTAGGATCTTGCAGTCTGACCATACTCAGGCAGATCAACAAATACAAACACTATAGCAAATGCACAAACATTTCTCATTCTGTGAGGAGCAGTCCCAGGTAAAGAATACTTTGCTTAGAAATTCTTTTTGCCCCTTAAATACTCCAAGATTCCAGATATGCTAATGTTGTAAACAATAATGACTATTATTATATAGTATTAACAATTTAGGATATAATTTTTCATTAATATTACCTCATTAAAAGTAAGATGATAGCCTATGATGTTGTATTATTATACAGTGTTAATAACAGCTTATTAAGCATTATGAAATAATCCTGGACCTATTGGATGACAGTAAGGCTGAATCAGGGAGCAAAAGGGAGAGTCCCTCAAAATGAGGTTATAGAACTAAGAGGAAAGGGCCAAACTGTACAAAGCCTTAAGGCCTCTGATATGGAGTCTGGATTTCATGCTCATGGAATGGGAAACCAATGAAAGATTCTCAAAAGGCAAGTGACAAGGTCAGCTTTAATTCTGAAGTTCACTTCATACTGCATTAGACCCATGTATGTATTTATGTGATAGCTGCTAAGAAGTGAGGAGGGCAGTCAGAGCCAAGGAACCAGTCAGCCTGACTTGGCTCATAGAGAGATCAGACCCTTGGCATTAGAATAGAGCCATTTATACTTGGGTACGAAATAAATGCAGCTATTGCTACTGATGGTTCGTCTGTCCTCATTTACTCAAAGTGAAAGGTCTTCTCTTCATGACTCATCCACAAATCCTGCTGATCCTCCTAATTAAAAAGTTCTCAAACAAGTTGATACATTAGTTATTATAAGCCCAGACACACTGGGTATAAATCCTTCCTACCACCCATACGCATGCCAGGATTTCACTGCTGCATCTTTCATCATGATGAGGGAGTTTCTTCAATGTAATTTTCATGACACCATCTGCCATGTTCTTCTCTCAAAATTTTTTTTTGGTGGGATGACTGCCCAGTGATTATGAATATCATATCTGGCATCTTTTAAAAATAAATCCTTGATAGAGACTCAAGAGGAAAAAGGAGTCATAAAACTTAACTGCAAGTGCTGTGGACCATAGACTTAGGAATGCACTGTGGGTTAGTCTTTTTTAATACAAAAATCAATAATGCTTCTAAAAATGGAAGTAAACTGCATTTGTGGTCACCTTCATTTTCAGCAAATTGACTGACTCATTCTTGCAACCTTTTTAAGCATCGCACCTTTTCGTCAGTATAATTGGTTACCCACTGTGAACCCTTAGAAGGGGAAAGGACAATTCTGAAACTTAAGCTGTGTCTCTGTTAACCTTGAAGCCATCTATCCAAGGCCTCTGGTGCTGTCTCCTCTGAGATAACTTCTCTAATTAATCCAAACACATGGTTTAGTCACATTACGTAACATTGTATGTGGCCTACGGCTCAAATCCATTAGCAAATAGACATGTATCTTACTTGTTTTTTTTTTCCCTTTCCCACCCAATACCCCCCCCCCAAAAAAGCTCATATGGACAAGGAGTTGGGTGCAAGGAAATTTACTGTGGAGATACTCCAGCAAGCAGCAGTTAGGGAATGGAGAGAGGGAGACCGAGAAGTATGAGAAAATGAGCTGTTGGTAACCATAGCAGGCAACTGATGTTCAGTGAAGCTGAAGACTAACTCCCAAGAGACCATGTAGACTCTACCGAAGACATTTCTCTCTAGAACAAAGGTAGAGGCCTTTATCCTATTTTTCATGGGGTGAAGTTTTCCCCTGGGGGCATTAAGTCCTCCACAATTCTGTGCAGCCCAAAATAAAAGAGCTTCAGAGACTTCAGAAAAAGCCTTGAGGCAGAACAGAGAGAAGTAAAAGGCCCTCAGGCTGAAATGTGGACATCCTACATGGGAACCTATCCAGCAGGGCAGCACCAGAATTTAGAGGTAGGTCAAGGGAATGTGGCACAGGATGCAAAAAGTGTCTGCTATAGCACAGGAGTGATGTCACCAGTGATAACAATAAAGTATGAACAATCATTTCTTTTAGTTCTTAGTGTTACAAAGAGACTAACTGATCATCCGGCTGAGTCTAAGAATTGTCCAGTAGGTATGGAATGAGCTCATACTGAGCACTAGCTAAATAGTATGGAGCAAAACAAAAGTTAAAGACAAGTGTCCAACTTTCAAGGACTTCACAGTCTGGTAGGTAGTACCAGCAGTCACAAATAAATGAATATAGAACTGCTGGTTCTGACTATAAAGGCAGAAAAAGTGAAAGTATAATAAGGCCATTAAGAGATTCCATTGTGGAGTCATACACACCTAGGTTTACATCTAAGCCAGGACCCCCTCGGTGACTACCCTGAGGACAAAATGCTTACTCTCTGTGTGTCATAATCTCTTCATGTTAAAAAAAAAAAAAGGAAAAAGAAAAATAATAGCACCTACTTAATGAATTCAGAATTAAATGTATATAAATTACTAACCACTGCCTGGTACGTGAGTATTTGGTAAATTTTCATTATTTTTGTGAAAGTTAAGTAGAAATTTAATAGTAGAATAAGTATAGGGAAGAGAAGGATCTCATCTCCATGTCAGATCCTTTCTCCTTTTTTTAAACATTTTATTTATTTGACAGAGAGATCACAAGTAGGCAGAGAGAGAGGAAGGAAAGCAGGCTCCCCGCTGAGCAGAGAGCCCGACGTGGGGCGTGATCCGGGATCATGACCCAAGCCGAAGGCAAAGGCTCCAATCCACCAAGCCACTCAGGCACTGCCCTTTCTCTTTTTTAAATATAGATTTTGCTATAGCCCCTGTTCTAGTGCCATTTTCCCTCTTCTAGAAGCTATACTATCTAAGAAACTACTTATATTAAAACAAGAAGGCAGGCATTTAAAGGTACAGATATATGGCACAAAAATGCATGGCTACTGGAGCAATAATAACCTAATTTAAAATCCATACATCTTGCTACTGCATGACTTGGATAAATTTCTGAAGCACTCTGTCATTGGCTTTCTCATCTATAAAATAGGGACACTATTATTTGCCTCAAAACGCCACCAAGAAGATTAAATGAGAGTGTCTTCAAAGGGTTCCCAACACATTTTTAGACCCTTAAATGTGTTATTACTATTCACCACTCATTCAACAGATACTTATCAGGTATCTACTACTTATAAGGCACTATACTAGGCTTTGGGAAATAAGAAGACAAAAGGCATGAATAAAATATTGTCCTAACAGACAAAACTCCTGTATGTTATGTAGTTAATACTATTTAAACAAATCTGGTCATTAAATGGTACCCAAATTAGTAAGTTACCCTAATTCTAAATGCTATTACCCTAATATTAAGGAAAGGGAAGTAGGGAAAGAAGGAAGGTAAGAAGGAAGGGAGAGAAGGAACTAGACCAGCTAGATCTGAGATGGGTTTTCCGGAAATACAAGATAATGAGAGCCATCTAAATTCACATCCTTTCTGTGGGTAACCAGAAAAAGCCTGTAATATGAACCGAACTCAGAGAAGTTTTCTCTGACAAAGGGCTAAGAATACATAAAGTCAATCCTACTTACCCCAGTCTTGGAACATGTAATAACGCTGCTCTTTCCCGATCTTTTAGTCCAGTAAAACCAGGATGAAAATTCCATCCATGACAGCTACAGGGGAAATGATATAAGTCTGGGTAGAGAGGGAAAAAAGAACAGCGTGATCATGGGGATTGCTCCCTAGCTAAGGTGCACATGAGGCCTCACCTCTTCCCTAAGTCACTGCCTTGCCAAATAGGGGCTCTCTAAAGAGGAGGATCTAAGACAACATCCCAATTGTATTACATCTCAAAAATGGGTCTCAGAATGAGGATGATCTTCACAGGTCTGCACTCCTCCCTGGCTCAATAACATTCCATCCTCACATTTGCAGAACACTTCATAGTTCACAAGTCATTTCAAGGTCATTATTTCACTTAATGCTCACAAAAAACGATGTGTGATATGAGGCTTTTCACCTTCATTTCATAGATGAACAAGCTGATACTTAGAAAGCCTAAGCAATCTGTTTGAGGTCCTACACCAACATGCAGAAGAGCTCAGACTGAAACCTAAGTTTTCTGGCCCCACTTCCAGGTCATTTCTCATATTTGCATGTGGCCTCTAAGGAAAGGTGAGGGGCAATCAATGGAACTGGGTGGCAGTGACAACAGGAAGTCATTTGTCCTCGGAGACCTTGAGAGACCTCCCTCAAATCAGAATTCCTAACTAAAGAACTGTGGTGACTCCAATTCTGTGCCATCACTCTGAACAGTTAGATGTGAAGTCCTATATGAACTTGAAGTCTACTCCATGAAGATCACCATTAGATTCAAGACCATAAAATTCATTTGAAACTAATTGGTGAATAACGAAGTTGCTGAGGTTTATGAGCCTTGCACTAACACTAATACAGAGGTACAGTGTCAACACTAAAACTGTAACCACTGACAAAACGAGCCTTCTGTGGAGAAAAGGGAGACTTTCTTCCTTGGCCTAGAGGTAAAAACATCAATTTCAAGAGTGACAAAATCACTTTTGCTTGCATGGTCTTAAAGAGTGAATAGAAAGAATAGCTCCACCCTTAAAATAATTAGTTATTTGAAATGGGGCAAGGGGAAAAAGTGTGTAAATCTCTAGTTAAATTGCAAGCATTTACAAAAGAAGGTGTATCTATATAATAAAATGTCCTCAGAGGATAGTCAGAGACAAGAGGGAAATACAGAGCCCCTATACACGCAACCTTGCATATGCAATTGTCTGTGACCACTGCAGAGTGCCAGAGAATTTGTGATTTTAAGTAAAAAAGGATTAACCCCTCTAGTGCACCTATCAAAAGGTGTTATCCTCCTATCTACCTCCCAGATAGCTGAATGGATCAATCCATTGAGTGTTTGGGAAAATCTACTACAAAACAACTATTTTGATTATTGCTTGGTTGGTATTGAGTGGTTCTTCTTAAGTGTATTGACTAAAAGAAACAAGTGTTTCTTGAGAAGCACCTTATATTCACACTTCCTCTAGAGCTTCACAGTCCAACACAATCTCCATAAACTACACATAGGCATTGGACCCCCCAAAAATGTGACTAGTCTAATGGACACATAAACACACTAAGTGAACTGCATCCTAGATTTTGAAGACTCAGCATGCAGATAATGTAAGATATCTCATTAACAATTTCTACATTAAATACATGTAAAAACAATAATATCTTAATACACTGGATTAACTAAATAGATTATTGGATTATACTTTAAAAATCAATTTCATCTGTTTGTACTTTCAAAGTGTGGCTATAGAAAGGTAAAATTACAAACATAGCTTGCATGTGTGACTTGCATCCTATTTCTTCAGGACTGTGCTGCTCTGGAGGGTATATCCTTAGTCCCTAAAAATTCTATCAAGACATTTAGGTAAATTTAAAAGAAGAGGGTATAAATGTCATGTTTTAGTGCCCTTGAGTTCAGGTAAGTTGGAAATGTCTTACTTGCTCTCCAACATGCTTTGAAAGTAAAGGGATGCAAACCATTGTGTTTGCTTGCCTGGCTATTTGAGGCAGTTTAAGCTTTCGCTATTTCTAGCAGGAGCTTGCCTGTTTAATGGATCTGCAGGACTCAGCATAGCATGATGGGGCATGTGAGTGTTTCATTGTGACACTTGAGGAGAATGCTTATACCTCAGCTGTTAGAATGTGGTGCTGAAGAGTCTAAGATTAAGGGTTCAATCTACATCCACATACACTTAGCTCAGCTTTTTTGAACCAGGGATGTGTTCCCCACCTGGGCTTGCTTTCTTGTAAATGTTCACTATTGGTGACAATAGGGGCCCATAAATAATGGTACTGTATGTTCTTCAAATCCATTATCACTACTCCAAGAAGCAGCTCAGTTTTATCCTTGGGGGGAAAACATCACATGTGCCTTTTTTTTTTTTTTCATTCTAAAGGAAAGCATATTGTCTTCCTTTGTTTAAAAATATATTTTTAGGAGTCCCTGGATGGCTCAGTCAGTTAAGCATCTGATTCTTGGTTTTGGCTGAGGTCATGATCTCATGGGTTGTGGGATCAAGCCCCATATCAGTGTCTGCATTCAGAGGGGAGTCTCCTTGAAGATTCTCTCCCTCTGCCCCTCCCCATTCTCTATCTCTCTCCCTTTTTCTCTCTCAAATACATAAATAAACCTTTTGAGAAATAAAAATAGGTTTTAGAAAAGTATATAAGTTTCAAAGCCACAAGAAAGGTAAAAACTTATAAAAGTTATTGGGTCCATTCCCTCATAAGCTTCCAAAAAAAAAAAAAAATTTTTTTTTTCAAGATACAAAATGTCCCAAGCTAAGTCCTACCTATCAAGGAGACTTAGAAGATTGTAGTGGGAAGCATTTACTTATGTACCATACCTTCATATCATTTTTCAAACCTTACTATTAAGTAACAGTATATTACATGACTTTCGTCCTTCAGATTGCCAAGAGGCAGCAGCCAACAGTGGTTTGTGATAGAAACAGAGATCCAGACCACTGGCCTGACTTTACAGTGATGGCTCCAGAGCCTGGGACAATTCATTTTCCTCTCTGGTTCTGAGTGTCCCCCTCTATAAAGTCAGAGCTTAGATTCACATTTAGTCTAATTCCAAAGCACCTTGGCTGACCACTATGAACAGCCAAATTAGATACTAACTTTTGTCAAATCAATTTTTTTTCTGTTCATCTTCAAGAGCAATAGGTGTGACACCTCATGAATTTGGCTGACCTGCACTTTCAACAGCTGTGCCAGGTAACTTTGGAATAGACTTCTGTCTCCAGTGGCTTTTGCACCTGTGGTCTGGCTAGCTTAGGCTTTCTGTTTTCTGCAGCTCTGGCAGCATGCTGGAAGTGAGAACAGTTGCGTATGGTGTTTTCTGAGTTTCCTGCCCCTGGTGATTGAGCCAGGAGATACCTAAGGGTCTTATCAACAGCTAAAGCTTTCTCTCCTGTACCTTGGCTCAAAATATTGTCCTGGGAATTACTGTGGCTGGGTCTAGCTAAAGATGTGCCTTCTGAAGCAAAGGCTGACCTTTTATTAAACACCAAGCAACAAGAAGGCTAGAATAAAATTGTTCTGTCATAACTTACCAGTTTTAATAGATCCATAGAATTTGGACAGCAGATGCTAAAATGATTTTAAGAAATAACACTGATTGAGCACTTACTATAGACTAGACACATTAGTATAATATGTGGATTTCAAAATTAATCTTTATAACAAGTCTATGTAATGTAATAGGTAGTATTATTATTGCTATTTTGCAAATGCGGAAACAGAGGTTTAGAAAGAGTAATTTTCATATCAAATCTTCAGCTCCTCAGTGACAGAGGTGGGATTTTAAAATAGCTAGATCTGTTTGATTACAAAGCTCAGACAGACACCTACCTACTTTACCATCAGGATAGTTTTTTGGAGCTCATTTTGAAGCAAACATTCAATTGAGGGTGCTTGACTTGATCACTTCTTCTGCCTGGGATGCCTCAACATCTTAAACAGTTGTGCATTCGTTCAAGTCCATTGAGAAGCAGGTGCCAAGACAGATTAGACACCACTATTTATTTCCAAGCTTCCTTCTACTTCTGTTATTTTGTTTTCTTTTCAAGGGAAATGCTGGCAGGAAGAGGCACACACAAACCTCAGCAGGGAGCAGACAATTCACAAATTTCTACAATTCAATCTTCAGTGCCAGTAGGCATCAGAGAGTAAAGTTTCCCCAGGTGTGCCCCTGAAAATCTCCTTCGAATGAACTGAGAGACCTGAGACATTTCTGCATTTATGCTCATCTGTCTATTTTTATCCTCTAAATTCATTCGATGTCTGCTCTTTCTTCCAGAGGTAACTCACATCACACTATAGCACCATGAACCATAAATCATTCTGAACAGAATTCCACTTCTGGGGCACATCAAAGATGACTCAGGGGATCCACCTTTAAAAATAACCCACCAATGTGTATTTTGGTGATCTACTCCAATATTTATAGCCTGACATAGGGGACAGTCTTAGCATTCACCCATATTTTCAACACCTCCATATTTCACTCAGCTTTCCAGAACTCCCTTTGGAATTTCATCTTGCAAAACAGAGTTTATAAACAGCAAAAGAGATGATAAGAAATCATATTTACCAGAAGCTCAACTAGAGGAACAGCTAAGGATAAAACATGAAGCTTATTAATAAGCCCTCCAACCCTCAGATCTGATTGCTTTAGATCTGCTAAGCTAACCAATCTGCATTGAGTATCCTGGTCTCCTCCATTGTATTTCCCAGATTAAGGACACCTCTCTGAACCTCCCTCTAAGCTAAGATGCTTGCCAAGGGCCTAAGGCTCACACTAAAAAATGATGGAGGGCTGCTGAGACAATTTTCCCCAATCAACAGCAATTTCACCAGGCCCAGAACTTACCAGACCTGGACTCTCATTTAGAGAGGCAGCTGGTGTACTGAACAAAGCATTCACTAACAACAGCTACTAAATACTACGTACCAGGCATTTTATATACATTATCTCCATTCAACCTAAGGAAGTAGGTATGATTATCCCCATTGTACAGTTGAGTGATTTGAAGATTAGAGAGCATCCAGGATTTACCCAAGGTCACACATGTAGTGCCTGATGGAGCTATGATACAGATGAGCTCTTTCTGATTCCACATAATTCTGCTATATTATTACCACCTCCAAATAGAAGGCAGGCAGCTTGGTATGAGTCCTAGAAGTGTCAGCTGACAAACCTTAACTTAATCTTACTCTGGATCTTAACTAGTTCAGCTGAAGAATGGAAAAAATATTTTGAGTTCAGTTTAGGATACAGTCCCAGGAGTCAAATTTAAAACAGAGTTGAGGGGCGCCTGGGTAGCTTAGTGGGTTAAGCCGCTGCCTTCGGCTCAGGTCATGATCTCAGGTCCTGGGATCGAGTGCCGCATCGGGCTCTCTGCTCGGTGGGGAGCCTGCTTCCTCCTCTCGTCTCTCTCTCTGCCTGCCTCTCTGCCTACTTGTGATCTCTCTCTGTCAGGTAAATAAATAAAATCTTTAAAAAAAATTTTTTAAAAATTAAAAATCTTTTAAAATCTTTAAAAAAAAAAAAAACAGAGTTGAGTACCTTGAAGAATTTGATTAGCTTTATCACAAAATGAGAATAACAGCGGTTACCTACCCCAAAGGATACCGACAGGCTTAAACAAGACAAAATATGTAGAATGTTTGACATTGGCATATGGTAAGCAATCATTACCATCATCATCTGATTTTTTTCTTCCTATCTTATGCCACAGGATGTTTTTGAGAATGGGAAAACATTTAAAAATGTGGTTAAAGGATAAAGAGCTACACAAACATAAAGAAATAGTACTATAACTTAAGGCCCATGACTTATTGATAAGGATTCAGCTGGAATTGGGAGAAAGTTCTGCCTCCCCACTGAAACTTTAGGAAAATCTGCAATCTTACCCATTCCCACTTAAACATATCAAAATCCTCTACTCTGTACTTATGTACAAATGAAATGGAGCTACTTGGTGACAATTTAAAAATTTCATGTTTTAAAATAGTTTTCACCTTTGCCTGGCCTAGAGGGTATATAGACTCTGTACATTATGGCATTTACCTACATATAGGACAAGAGCCCAAATGCCATGATACCTAGTATCTGATATTTCAGTCAAGGATAAAGTGTGCAAATTGTTAAGAGTAGAAAAGTAAAGATATAAATATCTCTATCTGAGAAAAAAAAATTACAGTATCACAGAGTATAGTAGTTTTGTGCCTGACTGCCAAGGTTCAAATCTCAGCAAATCTGTTTATCAGTGTCCATTTCTTTGTCTGTAATGTCCACCTATTAACAGTATCTACTTTATAGGGTCACTAAGTGACATAAAGTACTTAGCAAAGAGTAAATATTAAATAAGTAATATATATGATCACACAAAATATACTATGTATTTCCTGAGATACAATGTTGTTCCTAAAAATGTTTCTTCCATCCTCTGGTGAAAGTTCCGGTGATGATAATGTTATAGCAGAAAAGGTCCGAAACTGGGAGAAAGCTGTGAAAAGAGTTACAAGAAGGTGTTGTGCCCCATGTCAGTAAGACTTTGTCACAAACTTAAGAGCTCTCGTTTGGCTCTCTAGCCTCCTACGGATAATCAAGTTACTGAATGCAGTCCAGACTTTTTCTTCTTTTTAGTCATCCCAGACTAGGCCATGAGCACAGAAAAGGGATTCTTGGCCCTAGTACCAGAGCCCATCATATTTTTTTTTTAAGATATATTCTTTGTTTGGTGGGGGAGAGGGGTGTCGTACATGTATGGGTGAGTGAGGGGAGGGGCAGATGGAGAGGAAGAGAGAGAATCCTTGGACTCCCAAGGATAGTACTATTTCTTGAGCTCAGAGCCCAATGTGGGGCTGCATCCCAGAACCCTGAGATGATGACCTGAGCTATAATCAAGAGTCAGCCACTTAACTGACTGGGCCACCTAGGTGCCCCACCAGAGCCCAACTTATAACTCAACACAGTGTAACTCTAAACAGATTTTGGAGGCAAAGTGCCTAGATTTCAGTCTGAACTCATCAGCTCACTATGAATTCAACCCTAAGCAAGTTTTTTTTTTTTTTTAACTTGTTAAGACTCTCTTTTCCCATCTGTAAAATGTGGATAATGAAATCCATTTCACAGGGACACTAGGAGAATTCAATGAGATAATGGATGTGTGGTAGACAGGATGCCCTTCAACCCCATCTCCCCCCCCCCAAATGCCTGTGTCCTAATCCCAGAACATGTGAATATGCTGTGTTACATGGCAAAAAGGATGTTGCACATGGAATTAAGGTTGCAGACCTTAAAATAGGAAAACTGTCTTCGATTATCTGGGTGGTATCAACCTTATCACATGGGCCCTTAAAAGTAGAAGAGGAAGGCAGAAAAGTCAGTCAGAGATGAAATGGCAGGAGAGTTCCAAAGCATGAAAGGAACTTAACTTACCATTGCTGGCTCTGAAGATGGAGGAAGAAAGCCATAAACCAAGATATACAAGCCTTCTCTAAAAGCTGGGAACAGCCCTCATCTGACAGCCAGCAAGAAAATAAGGACTTTAGTCCTACAACAGCAAGAAGCTGAATTCTGCCAAGAACCTGAATTGGCAGGAAACAGATTTTCCCCTAAAGCCTCCAGAAAGGAATGAAGCCATCCCAACACCTTGATTTTAGCCCCATGAATCCCTCATGTTATACTGTTGACCTGTATTGAGAGAAAATCTGTGTTGTATTAAGCTGCTAAATTTGTGGTAATTTGTTATCATAGCAAGGAAAACACCTAGGATGTGTTTTACACAAAGTAAACACTAATTAAAATCCAGCAACTCGATGACAGTGCTGATGTTGATGATGAAGAGGATGACAACAACGAACTTAGGTTCCATCTGAAATACAAATGTTAAACCTGCAAATGATCACAAGATTAACTATTATGGAGACCCTCCTATAGGTATGATACCATATTAAATGCTTTCTATGTAGCAAATTATTTTATCTAATTTTCACAACTAGCCTATGA
Organism: Neogale vison; assembly: GCF_020171115.1. Taxonomy (NCBI): domain Eukaryota; kingdom Metazoa; phylum Chordata; class Mammalia; order Carnivora; family Mustelidae; genus Neogale; species Neogale vison. The sequence goes on along the minus strand of NC_058096.1, from coordinate 178,325,266 downwards.
AGTAGATGTGATTATCCCCCTTTCACAAGATGAAATTGGAGTTCAGAGAAGAAAAGTTCATTCATCTCATACTGAATTCTGCTCTGAGGAATTTGTGTTATGTAGAAGTTATCAAGGACATAAGACATTTCTAAGTGGGAGGAGGGGAAAATTCCTAATGTCTCAAAAGAAAGAAACACAGCACAAAGTGTTATTCCTTTAGTGGACAGAGACGCTTACGCAGCCTTCTATATCAATGCCTCAAACGATGCAGTTGGAGTTCTTTGAAGTCAAGTGGAACAGGGAGATGTGCATAGAAACATTAGAACTTACAATTGTTTAAGAGACAAAATAATTGTGCTGTTTGAATAAGACAGTCCTGACCATGTACCTGCTGAGAGCCCAAAGCATGTGAGTTTTAAATAAGGAAATGAACCCCAATACTCAGCAGCTGAAATGGATCTCAAATGGACTGAAACAGAGTTTAGAAATGTGATCAAATGTGCAGTCTCTTTTGATTGAATTCTAAAGGGATGATTTGATTCTTTTCCCAAGCAGAATACAATTTTAGGTCACTCGTTATATCCCAAGAAAAACCCATGAAAGTATCCTTCAATAAGTAGACCTCACAGAAGTTTCTAAAGCAAACTTTAGACTACTGTTTCTCAATATGTAGTCAACCAACCACCTACATCAAAATTATCTGGACTGTTTGATAGAAATATAGATTCCCGGGCCCCACTCCAGAGGCAGTGAATTTGCAGATGTTCAGAAATCTGTATTTGTAACAAGTTCCTTAAGTGATTCTCCTGCAAATCAGAGTTTGAGAAGCCTTTGTGTAGAGATCTCAAGGGCTCCAGAGGTAAGTCAGTCCTCAACAATGAGACATTCCACAGCTGGCACCAGGAGAAATACTGAGATAAATGTTATTCCTACCCTGCCTCTAAGATTTTACAGGCAACTAGATACACTGTAGGACAGATATAAGTAATACATGGAGGGATCAGTAGATAGCTCTGGAAACATGGAAACAGAGCAGCTAATTCTGACTGGGGCTCTCTTTCCAGGATTTCAGGAAGAGGTATCATTAAGGCAGAGTCTGAGAATGAGATCAGCAGCTTATGGGTAGAATGGGAGAACAAGCTCCACAAGGAGTGAAGGGGACCAAGGTGAACAGGGCATGAAGTCATGTCCAGAATACTGTGCACAGACCATACTGCTATGGAAGAGAGGTCCTCAAAGGCTATAAGTGGAAGAGGCAGAAAATTAGTCTAGTTAATTAGACTAGTCTAGGCATCAGTGATCATAATAACATGAGGGCAGGCCACCTGGGTGGCTCAGTGCCTCTGCCTTCGGCTCAGGTGATGATCCCAGGATCCTGGGATCGAGCCCCACATTAGGCTCTCTGCTCAGCAGGGAGCCTGCTTCCCTCTCTGCCTGCCTCTCTCTCTCTCTCTGTCAAATTAATAAATAATATCTTTTAAAAAACTAATATGAGGGGCAAGGGGATTTCAAATTTTTAAAGGTATGGTATAAGTCGGTCTATGGTTTCAAAATGAAACCAGATATGCATTAGTTTGTCACTGCCATAACAAATTACTGCAAAATGAGTGGCTTAAAACAACAGATGCTTACTCTTTCACAGCTCTGGAGGCCAGAAGTCCAAAATCAAGTGTTGGCAGGGGTGTCGCCATCCAAAGGCTATAGAGGAGAATCTTCCCCTCGCCTCTTTCAGCTTCTGACAGCTCTAAGCACTTCTCGCTTTCTGGCTATCATGACAATCTCTGCCTCTGTCTTCACAAGGTCTTATCTTCCCCCGTGTCTTCTCCTCTCTGTCTTTTATAAGGACATTTATCATTGCCCTTAGAACCCATCCAGATAATCCAGGATGATCTCATCTTGAGATACTTAATTACATGTGCAAAGACCCTTTTTCCAAAATCAGATCAACATTCACAATGGGTAGGACATGAACATACTTTTTCAGGCATCACCATGCGACCCAGTATAGGCTACCATAAGATAGTGTAATATAGAATAATTTTTGAAAGAAGACCTATGGCTTATTTGGCACACTTGTTAGTGTCTAAAATCGTGATAATAAATATTTTATAGGGTTGTTGTGAGGATTAGAATAATAATATTTACCTTGGATAGCTAGCATAGTAACTGCTGCATAGTGGATTTTCAATTAATTGAAGCTTATGTTAATAGTATAAGGGACCAATACTGTGTGAGATCTGTTAGAGAGGCTCTACAGTTTGGGGGTTAAATGCATACACAGGGTTGAGAGATGAATCCCCTGGGTGCAATTCTTATCTCTATAGTGGCCTGTGTGACTTGGGTAAAGTGATTTAGCCTCTCGTGTTTTTTTAATATATGAAGTTTATAAATGGAGTTTATAATATTAACTACACAAATAGATTGTTGCCAGGCTTAAAAAAAGAAAAAGTTAAGTCTGGAAAACACTCAGCCCAATGTCTGGGACATAAAAAGTCTGCTACTTAATGATTATGAGGATGAGTCAGAGGACCACATCAGAGAAAGTCCAGTTCCTCATACACAGAGACCTAGTGTCTGGAGCATGAGTAAGACACATTTATATGTGATATACACCTGGGTCTCTGATAAACTGTCATCTTAATATTTTGCCCAGGCTCTGTCCTGGGCAGTAAGACTGTCCCTCCAGATGCTCAGGGAGAGGCCTGCTCCCTGGACCATATTCATTACCAAGTTAAGTACAATGAGGATTTTCTGGTGACTTTTGAAGGACAAAAAGGGAAAGAGGAAATGTAGGCTCTATGGAAAAAAAAAGCCCGTGTGTAGGATCCTGTAACTCTTTTCATGGGCCTGAGGGAAGGTTGCTACCAGCAGAGCATTCTCACCCCATCACTTAACATTTCCTTCTTTGTTATGATACTCATAAAAGAATCCATGTGGAAAAATAGATCTGGCAACTGACACCTGCTTGGACCAGAGAAGTTACACAGAGCCCCACTGTGAGCAGAAACTAACATGATAACCTACTCTGATACTAGAAGTTTTGTCTCTGCTTCAACAGAGAGGAGGGACTTTGCTCTAAAATTAAAATAATCAAAAGCTAATTAATTATCAGAGTGCCCATGTGAAGGAGATACTGGGCAGCTTTCTTCCTTTCCATTTTATGCTGGGATCAGGGAGGCAGAAAGAAGAGGCTAAGAAGAAAGCATATGGTGAGTCACAGAGAACTTGGTGGAGAACTCAGAAAGTCTTGACACTATCCCAGGCACTGCAGAGGTTTCCAAATATGAAGATGACAAGTTTCCAAAATAAACACAGCTTAAAATATTCAAGGAGATACAAATCATACAGGTGCATCATCTCAGAAGGGAAAACAAGTAAATCAAATATGCCTAAACCATGAGAGACTATGGACTCTGAAAAACAATCTGAGGGGTTTGAAGTGGCGGGGGGGTGGGAGGTTGGGGTACCAGGTGGTGGGTATTATAGAGGGCACAGCTTGCATGGAGCACTGGGTGTGGTGAAAAAATAATGAATACTGTTTTTCTGAAAATAAATAAATTGGAAAAAAAATATGCCTAAACCATACTATAGAAATATTCTAACGATTCAGATCTAGTTAAATAAACTGAGAGGAGAATGACCTACTGGCATCAGTGAGACAGAATAAAGAAATGGTACTGAGGGACCATATTCTCTTTTGGTGAAGAAACCCACATAGCAAAGATGCAACTGAAACTGGATTTTTCAACAGTCTTATTGCAGGTCCCTGCCTTCTCATTCAGACACAGCAACTCCCTTCACTCAACTCTTTCAATAATTTCTAACTGCTCTCCTTGTCTGTTTGCAATTTTAACCCATTCTTCTCACACCTATCATGTTAACATTCTTCCTAAAAAACAGAAGTGGTTAATACACTGAAATAAACCTGCACACATGTCAATGTAATAAAAGATGACGGAAGGGTGATAGGGAGATATAGTGATACATAGACCTTTTTACATTTGATAAAGGCCATTTATTTCCTGCAGTTGATAATTCAGAAAATAGAAAAAGCATATTACTTAAAAGATAAAAATAGAACCACTAGAAAAACTAACTGAAAGTTTTTCTGGCTACATCCAGTGGAGAGTTCGTTCTCTGGGATGTCTTTTATCAGAGCCTGATCTCATTCATCAGCGCTCCAACCTCATGACCCAATCACCTCCCAAAGATTCTACATTCAAACATCCTCACATTGGGTTTCAATGTATAAACATGGGGGAAGGGGCAAGAACTCTTTTTTTTCCTACTTATGTTCATCTAGCCACTGTACAGTACATAATTTGTCCCTGATGCAGTATTCACTGATTCATTAGTTAAGTATAACACCCAGTGTTCATCATAGCATGTGCCCTCCATAATACCCATCACCCTGTTACCTCCTCTCCCCACCTTCCCCCACTGATACCCCCAGAGTGCTTCTTGTGGTCCATAGTCTCTCATGGTTCATCTCCCCCTCTGATTTCTCCCTCTCTGCATTTCCTTTCCTTCCCCTATGGTCCTCCATGCTATTGATTATGTTCCACACATGAGTGAAACCATATAATTGTCCTTTCCTGCTTGACTTATTTCACTAAACATAATCCCCTCCAGTTCCATCCATCAGTGCAAACGGTCGGTATTCATCCTTTCTGATGGCCAAGTAATATTTCATTGAATAAATGAACAACATCTTCTTTATCCATTCATCTGTTGAAGGGCATCTCAGCTCCTTTCACAGTTTGGCTATTGTAGACATTGCTGCTATGAACATTGGGGTGCATATGGTCCTTCTTTTTACTAAATCTGTATCTTTGGGGTAAATACCTAGTAGTGCAATTGCAAGGTCATACATAGGGTAGCTCTAGTCTTAACATCTTGAGGAACTTTCATACTGTTTTCCAGAGTGGCTGCACCAACTTGCATTCCCACCAACAGTGTAAGAGGATTCCCCTTTCTCCACATCTTTGCCAGCATTTGTCATTTCCTGTTTTGTTAAACTTTGCCATTCTAACTGGTGTAAGGTGGTATCTCATTGTGGTTTTGATTTGTATTTCCCTGATGCCTAATGATATTAAGCATTTTTTCATGTGTCTGTTAGCCATTTCTATGTCTTTGGGGGGAAAGTGTCTGTTCATGTCTTCAGGCACAAATTTTCATATACCATTTTCTTTTGCCTTTTCTACTAAGAGAAAAAGTTATGGAAACAGGCACCAAGGCTTTTTTCCTCCCATTTTTTTTTTCTTTCTAAGAGCATGCTTAGTGAAAGAAAGCCTAAATCATGGATGTTGTTTTTCTAGAATACATGAAAGATATGGTTTCAGACTCCTCAAAACTGTCTGAGTCCCTCAAAACTGTCTGAAATATTACACTTAAGTGTGGTAAGAGAAAATTACAGTCAAGTTTAAGTCAAAAGATCTATTAGCCTGTGACCTTAAAAAAACCACTTTCTCCAACTCAATCATCTAATCTGTAAAATGGGGATAATAAAAACATTGTGGCTACCCTACAAGCTAGTTTTGAGAAGTAATTGGGGTAAGAGACATAAAAAGATTTACAAATTATAAAGTGTAACAAAATTTAAATTAATGAAATAAGTGCATCTGCCATGTCATCAAATCCTTATAACACCACCAAGATATGGGCAGAAGTTATTATACCCATTTACAGCTGGGGGGTGAGGGGAAAAAAAGGAAAAGGATTAAGTTATCTGCTTGAACTCGTTTAGAAAGTTGGTTAGGAAGCCAAGACCAGAACTCCCTGGTTCCATTATCCGCTAGCTCTCACCTGTGCTGATTATTCTCTCTGTGCTATTTCCCCGTATCCACTCTCTGGATTCCCTTCCCTGCAGTACACAACCTCCTGTTTCTTCTGACTTCAGGTTGGACTGAATAGAAAGACCAGAAGTTAGGAAGAGAGAGAGTTTGAGGTATTTCTTCCATTATTTTCTCCCTCCTCAGCACTGTGGCTCTGGCAATGGTTGCATTCCCTCTGCAACTTCAACCCATGTCTAGAGCCTCAATCCACAATGATAGGTCTCATGGGGTTCCAATACCATTGTGTCTCTCCCCTCACTCTTTGCTCTCCAGACCTATGCAATCAACAGCTTCTTTTTACTGCTAGTCCCAGGCACCTCATAATCTCTTCCTGGGTGCCTCAGCCCTGCCTACATATCTCTAAATAGTATCTTCTTTAAATTCTCTGCAAAATTTCAATTGAGCATGCCTACTGCCTTCTGCTGGATTCCTGACTGATAAACACTCCCTTTCAAAATATGTGCTCACAGGTTGCCATCACCTTGTTTATAATTCCTCTCTCAGCCCTCTCCCTCTCTCTCCTCAGATTTCTCCCACAGAAGCCACAGGCCATCTCCATTCTCTAGGCAACAACTCATTATGGGCATGCACTGTCCTTTCCTAATTTTTCTTTATTAATTTAAAAACTGCTAAGCTCTCTCCTTAGCTTCGTTTCCCCCACCTTCTCTTCCTCCACTGTCTCGTACTTTTGTTTCCCCCACAGTAGAGAATTTGGACTGTTTGATCTGTCTGCTTATATTCTGGATCTGAGAAACAACATTAAAGCCCTTTCTGAGAGACATGTAGTCTTTTCACACCATGTGTTTCTTCAAACTCTATATTTGTAAACTATCTCAAAAAAAAAAAAAAAAGAGAAAGAAGAAGAAGAAGGGCAAGGATGGGGAAGGAGAAGGAGAAGAGGAAGAAGAAAGACAATTCTGCCTAAAAGAGATTAAAAAAAAATTGACCGCCCTATCAATTTTGCCCTCAAGGTTATAGGGAATATTCCCACCCTGGCAGCACAACCAAGTTCATCTTCTTTCAGACTAGACCACTATTGTTACCAGGCACGTGGGCTGCTAACTATCTCCAAGGCAGCAATAAATCAGTGGCCCAATGGTCTTTTCCATCGTTGAAATTTATGGCAGAAACAGTCACAATAGTCATTTTGGCTCTCTAGGGTGCTTTCTCACTAAAGACCATGAGTTTGGTGGTTAGACATAACCTATAATAATAGCTTTGTCTTTCTAGTGTGTGGCTGGAGGGAAAAAAAATAAATAAAAATGCCCTTGTATTTTTATGTTAGAATGCACAACAGAAGCATCCAAGAGCTGACATATCATTCAGGATTTCTAAGCCCCCTCCTCCCCTCCTTGCTGTGAAAAATAATGATCTGTTGATCTCTAATTGTCATTCAAACTGTAGGCCCATGAAGCCAGCATCTGTCTCTCCATTGGCCTCCTCTTCTCTAAATGTACTGGCTGTCACCAAAAGGGAAATAGCACTTTTTGTGACACTTTCCAAACTACATTACTCATGAAGAGCTGACAATAATTACCAACAAATTGAAATGGATGCCCAAAATTATGACTGTAGAGCCTAGAAAATAACTGGTATTTCTACTACAGTTCAAGAGTATGAGACTTCATAAGTTATTTTCTGACATTTTGGCTACTGATCACAGGTAAAAATTATCCATGCTCAATTAAAGAAAGATGAAAGTTCAGCTTTCTATAATTAAAACAGTAACTTGTTCAGCCTCAGGATTGGAAATAAATGTTAAGGATTTGTATCTCTTATAATCCTGAATGAAGAATTAAAGAGGAAAATTCTACTATCACTGACTTTCTTAAAATCAAGTCCTTATACATACTGGAAATTATGCATGATGAGACTCTTAGACAAGGAAAAAATAAGTCATTCTCATACTCTACTGTATCATTTAGATCAGGCTTGGTAAATCTATCCAGATACTTTCTTTGGATCCTGATGCAAACATGATATGAAACTTAAGGACTTGAAAAATACCTAAGAATATATTTCAGTGTGAAAGAAAAAGCCCAAAATAACCTGCTCTGCAGCTTACTGCTTTTCCTTATCTGTAAAATGGGACGGTATGATCAGTTGTATAGGTTAACTTGACTAGGATTTGTCCTCATTTAGTCATTCAAACACTAATCTAGGTATTGTTATGAAGGCATTTTGTAGACATGTAGAGTTAAACAAAGGAGATGAACCCAGACAATCTGGATGGGCTGATTCAATCAACTGACAGTCCCTAAGAGCAGAATTGAGGCTTTCTTGAAGAGGAAATTTCGTCTGTGCTTTCAGCTCATGCCCAGGAGTTCCAAACTCCCCTTCCTGAGAGCTTGCCCTATAGACTGCAGACTAATCTTGCCAACCCCTCTCATATAAACCAATCCCTTGCAATAAATCTATTTACCTACCTAGCTATGTCTATCCTACTGGTTCTGTTTTTCTGGTTGACTCTGACTGATACATAGGGATAATAATGGCTATTCTGCAGGAGTGCTATATTAACAAAATGAGATTATATGCATAAAAATTATTTTATCACAAAATTAATGTAAGGAAGTATATGTAGCATTACTGTTTGATGACTAACTCCAATCCATCTAATAACTCCCTATAAATGACACTCTTTCTTAACAGGCTAAACTAAACCACTGTGTTTTCCAGATTTTGCAAATTCTCCTACATTCTCCTACTGCTTTACCAGACCCTGCTTTACAGTTCTGTAGACTAAGACAGACAATCATCCCAAAACCATTTTGTGGGTTTGGGATCCAGATGTGGTACTCTTCACATGGAATTGATAAAGAATCAGAGAAAGAGTCTGTGAGTAAGGGTATGAGAGATCAAGGTAAAGGCAAAGGTGTAAGGCTGGTATTCAAACAGAAGCCTAAATAAACCTGAGAAAATGAGTCCAGAATCAGAGCTAAAGGGTAAGAAGCTCAATGAAATCACTAGGTGGAGGCGGGGATCAACTCAGCTCCCCAGTCAATGGGTGAGGTGATGGGCTGGGAAAAGAGGAATTCTTTTTTTTTTTTTTAAACTAATTATGCTTTTTTATTTCCATAACAATTGTAGTAGAACCTTCTGAGGAATATTTCCTTTTTTTCTTCATTTTATTTTTATTTCTTTTCAGGGTTCCAGAATTCATTGTTTATACACCACACCCAGTGCTCCCTGCAGTACATACCCTCCATAATACCTAGCACCAGGCTCACCCAACCCCCACCCTCCTCCCCTCCAAAACCCTCAGTCTGTTTCTCAGAGTCCACAGTCGAAAAGAGGGCTTCTGACCTAAATGGTGCTCCAAATGACCCTTAGGATCAGGAGTTCCCATACCTGAGAATCAGGTGACTAGTAGCACCTTGTGGGAGAGATAATCATCAAATTCACCTCCTTTTTTTTCTGGTCACAACAGGCAAATTATATCCCCCAGACTCCCTTGCAGTTAGATCTGGCTTTAAGACTGAATTTTTAGCCAGTGGGATGACAGCGGAATTCCAGGCAAGGCTCATAAGCACCTCCCACACACAACTCTTCCTGCTCTTTTCTCTATCTGACTGAAACGGAGCCAATCCTCAAAACAGCCCTAAAATTATCATATGGGTTCACTCATTTGTGGAGCATAACCAATAGCATGGAGGACAAGGGGCGTTAGAGAGGAGTAGGGAATTTGGGTAAATTGGAAGGGGAGGTGAACCATGAGAGACTATGGACTCTGAAAAACGGTCTGAGGGGTTTGAAGTGGCGGGGGGGTGGGAGGTTGGGGTACCAGGTGGTGGGTATTATAGAGGGCACAGCTTGCATGGAGCACTGGGTGTGGTGAAAAAATAATGAATACTGTTTTTCTGAAAATAAATAAATTGGGAAAAAAAAAAAAAAAACAGCCCTAAAAGCCCCATAGGGAAGGTGGGAAAGCCACAAGATTCAAAAAGCCTGGGTCCCTGAGTCACTGCTTGAAGGAGAGGCATCCAGAAGAGTGATCTGCCTAAGAATAGCGACATTAGATTATTATATTAGCAAAATATGAACCTGAACTGTGCTAAGCCTTGAAAATTTGGGGGTTTATCTGCTAGGTCAGCCAGCTGACAAAACTGAACATAATAAAAAAAAATTCTAAACAAATTTGGTACACTGTTGCAAGAAAAGGGGGGAGGCAAAAAAAATCCTTAAAATATATGGCACTGGCTTTCTCAGGTAGCCAATAGCAAGGAAAGTGAGAGTGGAATATGGGAGATGGGAACTCGTGCTACTCGGCTCTACTTAAGAACAAGCCAGCACTTAAGCTTAGAGGTTTGTCTTAAAGTCTAAGTAATAATAGAATCACTATTTTAACTCATTTCCCCCAATTTCCTTCTCCATATTGACTAGATTCCTCTTTCCTATTTTTCATTTCCCTTCTTCACTCCTTTAATCAGACTGCTTTTATCCTATCTGAATACACCATCCTGCCCTCTTCTCATCCAAGTCCTATTCTTTTTTTTTTTTTGAAGATTTTTTTATTTATTTGACAGACAGAGATCACATAGGCAGAGAGAGGCGGGGGGGTGGGGGGTGGGGGAGGGGGAAGCAGGCTCCCCGCAGAGCAGAGATCCCGATGCAGGGCTCCATCCCAAGACCTGGAGATCATGACCTGAGCCAAAGGCAGAGGCTTTAACCCACTGAGCCACCCAGGTGCCCTCATCCAAATCCTAGTCTTTGTCAATACCAGAGCAAGCCTCATCTCCTTCTAGAGGTGAGAACACTTCTAGAGTTGCTTTAACACATGGCAATCCCATCTTCCTCTAAATACACTGTTCAGACCACTCAACTAGACACTTAGTCACACACTGTAATGTCACACACACTGTAATGTTCTGTAATGTCCTTTAATTATCCCCCCGTGGGTATCTTGTAAATTTCTTTAGGGAGGAAACAAGCCATATATTAATTGATTCTCCCACCCAGAACCTTGTAGAGCAATGGACATGCATAGGGACTCTTAGTAAATGTCAAAAATGAATCATATTTCACTCGCTCTAACTTTTACAGTAAAACCAATAGTAAGCTGAGATGGTCAAGGAAGAAAAGGCGCTAATACAACATGGTAGGAATGGCCAAGAGATGTCTTTGGAATACTAACACCAGCGGGGTAGTGGTATGGCTACAGGAGCACTATGATGAGTGAGGCTGTAAGTCTGTTCACAGGCTCCTCGGGAAGGCATGCTGCAGTCAATTAACAATATCTGCATGGCATTGGGTAGGAAAGTGCATCATGAAGTTTTACTTTTCACAGTAGGCTTATAGCCAATGATTGTGATGATTAGAGTTCTCAAGTCATTTATAGCCAACTGGGTACTGACAATACCACTTGGAGGTCACCCTGGCATCTCGTACTCATTTTCTCTAATACTACACTCTTAATCTTATATGCCCATATCTTGTCTTCTCCTAGCCTTCTTCATCTCAGTGACACTGCTGTATACTCAGCTACTCAAGGCAAAAATCAAAGACCAAAAAAAAAAAAAAAATCAAAGAGTCAATCTTGATCATTCATTAACTTTACCTCACTCTCTCCCAACATCCTCCAAATTCTGTCTCTAAAATATCTTTAGTTTGTCTATTTCTCTCCCTCCCCTCCAGTCTACTACCTGAGTTCACTCCATCACCATCTCTTATCTAACACGATTGAAATAAATTCCTAACTGATCTCCCTGTTATTTTTTGTCATGCAATCACCTATTCTCAATACAACAGCAGAATGACTTTTTAAATCATTAAGCAAATATTGTCACTCCACTGCTTGAAACTTTCTAATAGGCTTCCTTCCTTTTGTACTTACAATGAAACTTGAGCTCCTCTTAATGACCTAAAACCTACGAATTTGCCTTACCAACTTCTTTGACCAGTATCACCCTAGGTCACTGGGCTTGACACACTTAGCTTCAAACACATCAAAATATATCCCTGCCTATAGACTTTGAACTTGCTATTCCTTCTGTCTGGAATTCTCCTGCCTCAGATCTTTGCATGCCTGGTACTTTTATATATTTCAAATCTCAGCTTAAATGCTAACTCTTCAGTGAGGCCTCCCTGGCTACCTTGTATAAAATAGCCTCCAAGTTCATCATTCTTTATCATTTTACCCTGTTCACTTCTGGAATTATTGGTTTTCCTGCATTTTTTTATATCTCCCTTGCTGGATCATTAATTCCATAAAAGCAGGGACCATGCCTAACTTCATCATTGCTATATCCCCAGCAGTGTGACCTTGGTAATCTTAATCCCCTTCATAGCCTTTATTTTCCCCATTTTTACGATGAGAGTTTGGGATTAGGAACCAACTAGAGACAGGCTCTGACATTCTTTGCATCCATTATTCCAAGGAAGGTTTAGAGTTTAGGACTTTCCAGACAATGACATTTCTAAATGCATTTTTCAAATGAAGTCAACCCCCTCAGGCAGCCCAGTGGGGAGGTCATAGAAAGCCAGCAAGAAGGAAGTCTGGTGAGTTGAATTACACAGTTCCTTTGCCATGCCACTCCACCCATACTGAGGAGATGCAGCTCATTAGGTACTAAATGTTTAGTGACTGTCACTATTAATTGGTGGGTATTAATACTCTAAGGGGACAGTAAATCTCACACTGGACTCAATGACATCAGCCCCTTGCAGTCAGACAAAGCATTAGCACTAAAGCACTACAAAAAAGAACTCAGAGATTATTCCTTCTCTGCTTGTAAGAGTAAATACTGGCTGCTATTTATACTGAGCATTTACCAGGATCTATATGAAATATTTTACATTTCTTTATCATTTCATTTTTACAATAAGCCTAAAGAATAGGTACTTATATTATCTTCAATTATGGATGGGAAAACTTTCACACAGGGAGATCTTTGCCAAAGATCACAGAGCTAATAAGTGGTGGATCCGAGATTTTAATTGGGGTCTGTCTCATTCTGAACCCTATGATCCTAACTACTAATACTGCCTGTTTCTTGTAATTATTGACTCATCATATGCTTATAATTGTTTTTACCAAAGCCTTTCCTATTCTTCAAGTCTGACCTCCAGACATAACCACCCCCTACCTTAACTTTTCCTGCATTAGTCATATGGTATCAATCACATAGGGAAAGGAAGGTCAGACTAACATTCTTTGAGCATATACTATACACCCTGTCACAACAAAAGCTTATCTCATTCTCACAACTACCCTACAAAGTAGGCATTAAATCTGTTCTGAAATGTTAAATGTCTTGGGCAGGGTCTTATGTCTCAAAGTGGCAGGATCAGAACTTAAACCCCAGGTTGGCGTGATATCTGCCTGAGCCCACGCCCTTTCCACAAATTTACTCTGAACTCTCCATTATACCCCTAGATTAAATAAATCCCACTTTCATAAACCCTCAAAGTGACATGAACCTTTTCCTTGCAGTCATTTTCAAAGTTAAAATTTCATATATAATTGTATGGCTATTAGTAACTCCCCTAACTCCATGAGGCAATGAATATGTCTCTTTTTGCGCTACTATAACCCCAGCATTCAACAAATATGTTTAATTGAATTAATAAACTGCATATGTTTCATTACATATATCTCATGTATAAGTTTAGCCCATTTCTGCTAGACTATAAGCTCCCTGAGGTAGGTTATCTACTTAATTTGTCTCTGGATCCCACATAATGCTTTGTACATGGTAGGAACTCAATAAACATTTGCAAAATGAAATTTGCTTATCAGTCTGTACTATTTCAATCTTTACATTATCAAAATCTACTAAGCAGGCATTAAATAAAACCACAGAGTAAGAAGGCCATATAGTTCCTTTACAAGAGAAGTCTACAGTCTAACAGGTATAGGTTTTATAACCAAAGGAAAAAATAACTGTAGTGTGAAACCCAAATCATACAACTGTATCAGTCAGGATGTGTAAAGCTATGCTGCTATGATAGACACCTGACCATCTCAATGGCTTAAAGCAAAATTTATTCCTCATTCTCGCTATACATATGTTTCAAGCTGTCCAAGGGCATTGTTCCACACCTTCCTAATTCCAGGGCTGAAGTTAACAAAACAAAACTGGTTGCCATGACAGAGGGGAAAATGAGAGCAAAGCCAATCACACAGCAGCTCTTAGAGCTTCTACCTGGAACTAATAATGTGTCACTTCTACTCATATTTCACTGGCTACCTTCCAAGTGTGGGAGTGTTCTCAGATCCCAGAGCAGGGATGAAGAAGCAAAAACATTCAGTGAATGGCACTAGTGACTGCTACAATAACAGACTGCTTAGGAGGAAACATTAAGAAATAACTTAGTTGGAACCTGACATATTACCCAGCAAAAGGTATCTCAATCACTGTTCTAAAAGCAATCCATTGTTAATACAATGATGAAACTGATCATTTTTATATCAGCTCTTGAAACAGCTGTACCTCAGTGTCCTTATCTATAACATGGGAATAAAAACAGAATTTCAGAGCTGCTTTGTAAAAAGTAATGATGTATCTGAAAGCACCTGTCAAGGGCATGGCACTACAAATTGGTCTTTAGGGAAACAGAGTTTTCAAATACAAGTATTGTCTCTGAAATGTAGGAAAAATTAATTCCTTCAGATATATACAAAATTACTTACTTTCCCTTAAGACTGACAATTGTATTTGGCTGATATTGGCAGTCTCCCTGCTAAAATGACTTGCTGCATAAAATCACCTGTATAAGGGTGCCTGGGTAGCTCAGTGAGTTAATGCCTCTGCCTTCAGCTCAGGTCATGATCCCAGGGTCCTTGGGATTGAGCCCCATATTGGGCTCTCTGCTCCACAGGGAACCTGCTTCCTCCTCTCTCGCTCTGCCTGCCTCTCTGTCTACTTGTGAACTCTGTCAAATAAATAAATAAAATCTTTTTTTAAAAAATTACCCATAGGGGTGCCTGGGTGGCTCAGTGGGTTAAAGCCTCTGTCTTCAGCTCAGGTCATGATCCCAGGGTCCTAGGATCGAGCCCCGCATCGGGCTCTCTGCTCAGCAGGGAGCCTGCTTCCTCCTCTCTTTCTGCCTGCCTCTCTGCTTACTTGTAATCTCTGTCTGTCAAATAAATAAATAAAATCTTTTTTTAAAAAAATAAATAAATAAAAATAAAAATAAAAAATTACCCGTATATCCCTCTAATACCAATACTCAAATAATTAGAGAAGGACCAAATGTACCATATTCTACGGCAAAAGAAGGTTGGAAAGAAGAAGGTAGTGAAAGAAGACTACTAAAATAACTGGAAACTACCTGTCCTTCCCAGGCAGATCCAAACCACCTCCATCCAGTGGGTTGTACAGTTGCCGTGATTCCTCTACCCTTCTGCTTTATTTCTTGTCTTCACACTCCTCCCTTGCACAGAGCTGTAGTTTCAGTGTTGCACATTCCCCAGCTCTCTTTCTTATAGCTAAGACTCAGGACCAGAACCAACAATGATGGACAACATTTCCATCCTCTTACAATCCATACTGACCCAAGTGTGTAATTGAAAGAGCTTTAAAAGGCAAATGCCTCAAGTTAAATATTACTATATCTCCTTTTCTACTCACACTTCCATACAAATGTTCTCAGGATGAGGGGAAAAGCACATGTCAATGTTGTATTGTTTCTTTCAGATGCACTGAGAGGAAGTTCTCCACTTTTTCCTCCCTCCTACCCTACTCTGAAGGATGAGCCCTAATTCCAGGACACTGGGCCATGTTTGCAAGTAGAGGGGGGGGCTATTAAGCAATGAAATACCACTATTTATGCTCCCTTCTGCCTTCTCTTCCTTTCATGCTAATGGAATAATAGGATACAGACACGTTTCCAAATGGGAAGAGACCTAGCTTTCTTTTTTTAAAATTTTTTTATTATTTTATTAACATATAATGTATTATTGGCGCCAGGGGTACAAGTCTGTGAATCGCCAGGTTTACACACTTCACAGCACTCACCATAGCACATACCTTCCCCAATGTCCATTACCCCACCACCCTCTCCCTACCTACCCCCCCACCCCGGCCACCCTCAGTTTGTTTTGTGAGATTAAGAGTCTCTTATGGTGGGGCGCCTGGGTGGCTCAGTGGGTTGAGCCGCTGCCTTCGGCTCGGGTCGTGATCTCGGGGTCCTGGGATCGAGTCCCGCATCGGGCTCTCTGCTCAGCGGGGAGCCTGCTTCTCTCTCTCTCTGCCTGCCTCTCCATCTACTTGTGATTTCTCTCTGTCAAATAAATACATAAAATCTTTAAAAAAAAAAAAAAAAGAGTCTCTTATGGTTTGTCTCCCTCCCGATCCCATCTTGTTTCATTTATTCTTTTCCTACACCCCAACTCCCTCGCGTTGCATCTCCACTTTCTCATATCAGGGAGATCATATGATAGTTGTCTTTCTCCGACTGACTTATTTAGCTAAGCATAATACCCTCTAGTTTCATCCACGTCATCACAAATGGCAAGATTTCATTTCTTTTGATGGCTGCAGGGTATTCCATTGTATATATATCCCACCTCTTCTTTATCCATTTTTTATGGATAAAAAATTTATCCTTTTCTTTATCCATTTGTCTTTTGATGGACATCTAGGTTCTTTCCATAGTTTGGCTATTATGGACATTGCTGCTACAAACATTTGGGTGCATGTGCCCCTTCTGATCACTACATTTGTATCTTTAGGGTAAATACCCAGTAGTGCAATTGCTAGGTCATAGGGTAGCTCTATTTTAAACATTTTGAGGAATCTCCATGCTGTTTTCCAGAGTGGCTGCACCAGCTTGCATTCCCACCAACAGTGTAGGAAGGTTCCCCTCTCTCCGCATCCTCGCCAGCATCTGTCATTTCCTGACTTGTTAATTTTAGCCATTCTGACTGGTGTGAGGTAATATCTCATTGTGGTTTTGATTTGTATTTCCCTGATGCCGAGTGATGTGGAACACTTTTTCATGTGTCTGTTGGCCACCTGGATGTCTTCTTTGCAGAAATATCTGTTCATGTCCTCTGCCCATTTCTTGATTGGATTATTTGTTCTTTGGGTGTTGAGTTTGATAAGCTCTTTATAGATTTTGGATACTAGCGCTTTATCTGATAGGTCGTTTGCAAATATCTTCTCCCTTTCTGTCAGTTGTCTTTTGGTTTTGTTAACTGTTTTCTTTGCTGTGCAAAAGCTTTTGATCTTGATGAAGTCTCAATAGTTCATTTTTGCCCTTGCTTCCCTTGCCTTTGGCGATATTCCTAGGAAGAAGTTGCTGCCGCTGAGGTCAAAGAGGTTGCTGCCTGTGGTCTCCTCAAGGATTTTGATGGATTCCTTTCTCACATTGAGGTCCTTCATCCATTTTGAGTCTATTTTCGTGTGTGGTGCAAGGAAATGGTCCAATTTCATTTTTCTGCATGTGGCTGTCCAATTTTCCCAACACCATTTGTTGAAGAGACTATCTTTTTACCACTGGACATTCTTTCCTGCTTTGTCGAAGATTAGTTGACCATAGAGTGGAGGGTCTATTTCTGGGCTCTCTATCCTGTTTCA
The DNA here is from genome assembly GCF_020171115.1 of Neogale vison. Lineage (NCBI taxonomy): Eukaryota > Metazoa > Chordata > Mammalia > Carnivora > Mustelidae > Neogale > Neogale vison. The sequence goes on along the minus strand of NC_058096.1, from coordinate 178,307,928 downwards.
TTGATCTATGTGTCTGTTTTTGTGCCAGTACCATACTGAGACCTAGCCTTCTTGCGTCTTAGTTTTTCTTCTTTCTTGTCTATTCCTACAGCATAAGTGATAAACTGGCCTAGAGTAAGGTCAATACTGCATTTGAAATCGTGAGTGACATAAAACAAGAGAGTATCAAGTAACCACCATTGGCATTTTAATTTTCAAGTTGCTTTTCATCTTCTGTCTCACCATGTGTAGTGATCTATATGAGCTTCATAGAGTTGCCACATCAAAGTACTCACAAACTAGACTGCTTAAAATAAAGAAAATTTACTATCTCTCAGTTCTGAAGTTTAGAAGTCTGAAATCAAGGTACCAGCAATGTTATGTTCCCTCTGAAGCCTGTAATGGAATCCTTCCTTGCCTCTTTGTAGCTTGTGGTTGTTTGCCAGAAAGCTTTAGAATTCTTGGTTTATAGCTGCATCACACCAGTCTCAGCCCTCCTGGTCACATGGCATTCCTCCTGTCTGTTTCTTCACATAGCCATCTTCTACTTCTTTTTTTTTTTTTAAGATTTTTATTTATTTATTTGACAGAGAGAGATCACAAGTAGGCAGAGAGGCAGACAAAGAGAGAGGAGGAAGCATGCTCCCTGCTGAGCAGAGAGCCCAATGCAGGGCTCTATCCCAGGATCGTGGGATCATGACCCAAGCCGAAGGGAAAGGCTTTAACCCACTGAGCCATCCAGGCACCCCATATAGCCATCTTCTTATATGGACATAAGTCATACTAGATTAGGGGCCCACCGTACTCTACTATAACATCATCTTAATGGGCTTTATTTCCAAATAAGGTCACATTCTGAGGTCCTGGAGCTAGAACTTCAACATAATCTTTTTAAGGTGGGGACACAATTCAATCCATAAAACAAGCTTATGGGTAAGATTTTCAGGAGATATTAATATTAATGGGTTAAAAGAGTTTATATGAAATTTCTAGATCTATAGTCTAACCTCCTCATTCTATGCATATGAAAACTGATTTAAAAAAATGAAATTACCTCTTCAGTGTCTCATGGCAGTGACTGGTAACAAATGGGAAGCGGCAGGGTTATCTGGTTTAGTGAGGGTCACCTCAGTGATCCCCCTTTGCTGATTCAGCAGATTTGTAGTCTTCAAATATCTTCTTCCCAAATGTCGTGCTTGGTGGAAGATGAGCATCCTAGATAGAAGAGAGCAGGTGGTCAGCTGAGGGTTTCATAAATAGTTACTCTCCCCTTCCTGGAACTGACCTGACTAGTCTCAGGGTTAGCCCGCAGCTCTGGACATACATGCTTCTCCCTCCCATCTTGCATTTCCCAGAGAACTCACTGCACATGGCTGCTTTCCAGTGGCACTACTATAATACCAAGCAACTACCTGGCGATCAGACATGCTCTCCTCTCAAATGCAATATTACTGACCTAGGTGCTAACTGGAAACTGCTAATAATAATCCATCATTTTCTTTGCATTTTTAATCCACTCTTTTGCACACATAAACTGCCTCTCACTATATCTCTAAGATATAGGCAAAGCAATTACTACTTGAAAAATGGGAAAATAAAGATCAAAGAGACTAAGAGGAATGTACAAATTTATAGCACACTTTAGGAGATGGACTACAATCCCAGAATCTCCCAACCTACAGAGTCCCCATTGCCCTTCCATATCCATTATGATATGGCCTTTGAAATTGGGGAAAGAAAAAGTCATAAGATTTCAGAGCTGGAAGGAAATTAATCTTATTAAGTAGTACAGAAGGGAGAGTGGAGGACAAACAATTCCCAAGATGTACACTAAAACATCAAATAATTGACACTGCCCCCATGTGATCTGTGCCCATTAATAATTTCACCTTTCCAGTGTAGGAGAAATATAAAATATGCACAAGCTTGTGAATAATATAACACCTATAAAATCCTTCAAATGGAAACTGAAGATTTACCATAATCACTGGCTCTGAAATAATTTAGAAGCCCTACAATCACCTTTCCTGTGGGTTAAAAACTGCCATCTGCCGCAAAATTAGTCTCTACCAAATCCATTTCCAAAACAATCTATAGCAATACATTAAAAAAAAAGAAGAATGCCTGAGAAATAATAAAGACTGATAAAACAAATCACATCAGAGAAAACTCAAGCATGACCTTTTGAGCAATACCATTTGTTAAGCTGACACTTTGTGTGATAAATAACTTTTAAATAAATGCATGCAGGCCAAAAGTGATAGAAAGAACAGTATATGAACATAATTGCAATGCAGAACCTTAATATGGCTTTCAAAGCAATCTTACCTTCACCTGAAACAGCTTCGATTTAAGGAATTTATCATATAATGATAAAGTATTTTGAAATGTCCGTGCTGGGTCCAGAAATCATCAAAGGAAACATAAGATCAGTAGAAACTGAAAAATGTGATGACTGCAGCAAAAATACCATAATAATCTACCAACTTGTCAAATTATTTTATTCTCCCTGGCATCAGTATCCCATCCTCAGCAACCTGTACAAATGCTGTAGCAAACAGTTAAAATATTATATTCAGGTGTATGTTTATTTGCCTGTTTTTAAAGACTTCTTTACCATCTACCTTCCCTTTATCTGTCACAACCTTTGAGAAACAAGAACATGCCTGTTCCCAATATTACGTAATATTTATGAGACTCTCACACTGTGCTCTTTGCAGATAATATGCTGGAGGTCTGTCATCCCCATACCCAACCTTCTTGACCCTGAGTCCCAGAGAAATCAATCAATAAACATCCACCCCAGTAATAAAACCTCTTAACAGGTATTGAGCTTTTAACTCTGTGCCAGGTCCTATGCTAAGGGCTCACAGACACAATCTTTCTCACCTGCACAACAAATGTGCAATATAGGCATTATAATGATCCCCATTTCACACAGAAGAAAACAGAGACTCAGGAAGGTTAGGCAATAAACCCAATATCATGCAACTGATATAAACCAAGGTCTTTCCACCTCCAGCACGTTATGGACAAGCTTGACCAATCCACTGTGTGGCTCCCCCAATTTGCCTTGCCTCTGTGCATGCTGGTGAAAGAAATACTGCAGTAGAGTGAAGATGCCCTTTCTTTATTCAGCATGGAGTGGGTGTTCACCTACTGAACCAAGTCATCAAACACAGCAAAAAGACTTAGGGAATGGCTAAGGGACAGATGATAAAATGGCAGAAATATAATGAAGTAGAAAAGTGTGAAAAGTAAAAAAGCAGATTTTAAAACACTGAAAATGTGAAAAATAATGTTACCCTCTCTTATTTACTATATTCTGAATATTTTCTGAATTACTTTTCTGTATTCATTCATTAACCCCTCAAAACAGCTCTATTTATTTGCATATATCAAGTGTATTTGTTTTCTTTGGCTGCTGTGGCAAATTTCCACACACTAAGAGGCTTGAAACAACAAAAATTTATCTTTCAACTGAGATATAAGTGGTTTTACTTGTTTTTATTTTTTTTCATTCCAGGATTGTTAACATACAGTGTTCTATTAGTTTCAACAGAAATGTATTATCTTACAGTTCTATAGTTCAGAAATTTGAAGCAGGTCTCAATAAACTAAAATCAAGGTGCGGCAAGGCTTCTTTCTTTTCTGGAGGCTCTAAGGAAGAATCTGTTTCTTTGAACTTTCCAGCTGCTAGAGGCTGCCCACATCCCTTAGATCCTGAACATCTTCGTCTCTCTTCAAAAATCAGCGATGTCTGGTCATGTCTTCCTCACATTGCCATTCCTCTGGCCATTTTCCTCTTCCATTTTTAAAGACCCTTGTGATTATACCAGGAACACCTAGATAATCTAGGATACTCAGCAACCTTAAATCTCCTGTGCCCTATTACATAAACACAACCACATGTTCTGTTAATTAAAATGCTCTTTTCTCTGTCTACATTGTCTTATGAAACTACAGATTCAAGGATTTGAGACAGTGACAGAGCAGGGATCAGGAGCCTGGATACACAAATCAATAATTATAACTGTTTTATATGTGCTGTAGCACTTTATATTTTTATAAATGACGAAACTGAGGAATCAAGAGGTTAAATGCAACATAAGATTATACAGATAGTAAATGTACAAGTCGAGATTTGAACCCAGGTATTATGGCACCAGAATCTGTGTCTGTAATGACCAGGAGACACCACTGCCAAGCAGGTGTGTTCATATATTCTACCAGACTATCCCACCACCATCTTAAGCACTGCCCACACCCCTACACCCATTATAAAAGGTCATGTACATAACAAATGCTCATTATGTATGTATTAGGTTTAGAAAAGCCCTTAAAATGTAGTACTGTTTAGGGTCATGATTAAGAATGAGGAAGCAGCAGCAGATATTCCGGGCAACTGGATATGACAAACCTAGGAGAAATATGGTCAAGAAGGTGCCCAGGATAAGGTACCAGGGAATTGGCTGGATCTTCCTAGATGGAGAGGAAATTCAGTTGAAAGACGTCTGGGAAGGTAAGAGAGAAATCAGATATGAGAAACGCGGGGCTAGGGAAGCCATTTGGTGGCCACATATGTGATGAGTTCCTCAAGATACTATGTTAACTAGTACCTCTAATAATGCAAAAACAAACAAACAAACAACAACAACAAAGAAACACAAAAACCTCAAAGCTGAAGGAAAAAAATTAGCATTATTAGAAGCAAACTAAGACAAGTGTAGTTCCTTGAATAGATTCTGAGAAAAGAAAAGTTTTCAAGACATGTTCAAGAAAATACAAGCAAAAAAAACCACTCAATAACAACTGTTAATCCAATGCCTCTTTACCAGACAGTCCGGTTTAGTTAATAGTTTTTATATCGCATTTAATTTTCAATTTGTGAGATGTCAATCTGGGAGGCTTTGTTGGTGGGACTACTCTAGCAATTACTTTAGCAATTACACCCAAATAATGGATTACTGCATTCAACAAACTTGTAAATAAAAAATGCATTTCTTCTCATTAGAGGGAATGAACTACTAGAGAAAAGAAAGAATTTGGGACAACATATTAGAAAAATTGACCACTCTAAGTTTTTATGTGACAGATTTCTAGAAATCTGTATAGTAATTCCACAAACATACTTCTAAAATTTTCTAAAGATTTATTTATTTTAAAGAAAGACTGTGCACCTGTGAGTGAGAGGAGGTGCCAAGGGAAAGAATCTCAAGCAGGTTCCCCGCTGAGCTTGGAGCCCAACTTGGGTCTTGATCTCATGACCTTGTGATCATAACCTGAACCAAAACCAAGTCAGACACTTAACCAACTGAGTCAACCAAATATACTTACATTAAAATAGTCAAAAGGCAGCACTACTCCCTGTAGACAACCCCAGCTTCAGCATAAGACTGTAGATAGCAACTAGATGCCCTTGCTGCTCTAATAATACTTAATAAGAGGGCTGTAGCCAGCTGAGCACCTAACACAACTTGGTTTGTTATCTGAACTTGCAGGAAAGCAGTGTGTTTTCTCTTTCCTGTTTCTCATTTCAAATGTCCCTTCTATGTCAATAGGAGCAGGAAAGGAAGGCCCTTAGAAATTGCAGTTTTGAAAATGAAAGTTTAAGTCTTCCAGGCTAGACATTAACTTTTAAAGAATATCTGAAATTCCAACTCTATGACACCCCAAAAGATGGTGGGGATAGTTTTGTCCATGAACAAATACACAAATCTCTGAAAACTCAACATGTGTCTCAACAAAATAAAAAAAATAAATCTCACATTCTGCCCAAAAGTCATTCTTTCATTTTATCTAACAAATTTGTATTCCTCTCCTACCAGATGACTGACACTGAGGATAAAGTCACAAAAATGAACAAAAATGGAAATAACTCTTGCCTTCAGATGTTTGTGAAATAATTACACAAATAAATGTAAAATGGAAACTGTTATTAATTTTACAAACTTCCTAAAAGTAACTTTGACCTGGGACCTGAAAAGTAAGGTGGAGGTCACTAGGGCATGGCAGAGGTGGGATCTAGGTAAGGAGAGTCATCCTGGAAGAGGATACAGCATAGGAAAAGGCCCTATAGCAGGAGGGACCACAATGTAGTTAAGGAACTAAAAGAAGGTAGTGCCTTCTTTCAAAAGAAGGCAAAATGCCTGGGGACTGTGGCATGAGTTGAGACCAAAGAGATAGTCAGAGTTAAACTATGACAAGTGAAAGATTTGGGTTCTTACAAACGCAACAAGAAAGCATGGAAGCAGAGGTTGATAGAGAAGGAATAATAGAGATCAGATTTGCATTTTGAAAGATCTCCCTAGCTGATCTGTGGTAAACAAATGTGTGGAGACAATAAATAAGGGCGGAACTAAAGTGGTGACAATAGGAAATGAAATTAAGGGATTTCCGAACTCACATGATATGCATACAGACTATCTGGGCAAAGCAATAAATGGCAGTCTCTCAAGCTATATGGTTGGCCTTGTCAGAAGAAAACTATGTGGTGAGGCTCAGAGCATCTATATTCATTAAGAGAACAGACTTTCAAGCCAGACTTTCTAGCATGGAGTCCCATGAATGCCACTGTGTGCCCTTACAAGTTATGCAATCTATCTGCGTCAGGAGGGGAGGGGATAGTAATACAGAATCCACAATTTCTTATCCAAAATCTTCAGAGTCAGATCTTTTCTGAAATTCACAACTTTTCAGACTTTGGAAAGGTATGAGGTTTTATTAAGTATTATGTAATATTTGCAACAAAGTGTTGGGTAATAACTCATAACCAAATCATTGACATGTTTTAAAGCAAAATGTATGATTATTTATACTACATGGTACAAAGACAATAGCAGATTTATATCAGTTCATATCAAGTTTTGCCACCAATGAGTCTGTACCAATGTCCAAAAAAATTTTGTATTTCAGGTTTGTTTGTTTTTTTTTGTTTTGTTTTGTTTTGAAATTCAGATTTGCATGTAAGGGACTATGGACCTGCAGTAACTTTCTGTTAGAGTCATTGGGAGGAATAAATGAATTATTATTTGTAAGCACCTGGCACAGTGCCTAACACATAGTAAATGCTATAAAAAGCATTCATTTATGAAATAAAGCTCTACTGTACAAAACTAGCAAGCTACATGAACTTAGGAATTTCTAATCCATAAAATACAAGGAATACCAAGGATGACCTCTGAGGTCCTTCTAGTTTTCAAGTTCCATAAGACTTGAGGAATGTGTGTTTTGAATGTTTTGTGGAAACGGCAAGGATAGGCCCCGAATCCACTCCTGACAAGGTATAGATAATGCTATAGCAATTTTACACCCTCCCCTCCCACTTCTTCTATCCCCATGCAGTTCAGTTATGCTCAGACCTCAGACCCCCTTCTCCAATACTATCTCACTCCATCCTCTAAGATTTCAGCCTGGACAGCCTCACACCGCCCCAACCTCACAGTACTACTGTTATGACAGATTCAGTCGTGAACCTAAGCTCCATAATTGTCAGTGTGAATCATCAAGCTCCAGAAAGAAACAACTCCTAAGCCAAGCACAATCCTTCCCTAGAAAATGGAAGCAAACAACTATCCTTACTCTGCTTCCCTCAAATGTATTTGGGAAAGGGCCAAAATTAGCATCAAGGAGTCTAGCCATGACTTTGGAAGAGTCAGAACCTTAACTGCTCAAACCTTGGTTCTCCTTTGTGCAATATTAGGATAATTAGAATAGAACCTATTCTCCTTTCTTCATACAGGTGCAATGAGGGTCAAACAAGGTGATCCAGGTAAAAGTTACCTTACAGGGTATAGCATATTGGTAATTACCACCGTTACTTTACAACTGAAGTACTTTCTGCATGGGAAAGATGTCCTAGTAATGGATAGTCTCCTCAGTAAAGTTAAAATCTGCATTTTCAATGTTTTATTGAAGAAAGAAACAAACATTTATTGAGGGCTCATTATATGCCAGACACTATTCTAGAGACTTTTACATGTGCTATTTAATCAGAGGACTTACTTTTGTGGATAGTATCATCACATGCCTTATTCAGTTACTAAGTGTTTTTTGGTCTGTATTTCAAGGAGAATACAGTTTGATGAAAGTCAAAAGCATTTATGACAGATTGTTAGCTTAGAAATAATAACCCCTTAAATCAGTACAGCACTTGACATTTTATAAAGGGCTTGCTCAGTGACCGTTGCACTTGATTGTCCCAACAAGATAGTTATTAGTCCCATGTGACAGAGAAGGAAACTGAGGCTGAGCTAATAGCTTGATAAGGGAGGAACTCGGGAATCAGACCCAGGACGAAACGTTCTGGGTGCATGTTCTTGACCGCTGATCTCTGCACAACCTCTGCTGTCCTGGGAAGGCCTGTGCTGCAGCACGATTTTTAATGAACAAATGCTAACTTCTTTGTTCACATCATTTCTACAAACTATTTCACTTGGAAGGCTAGTAAAACAGCATGGGACACAACAAAAGTGCTTTCATTAAACCAGGATTTTGCAAATGCAAGCTCAGAGGAAGAAATAAATTCCCTAATGGTCACTTGTCACATGAAAATGAAAAAGTAAGGTTTGGACCAGGATGCAGTTCTCTGTCCTCTCCTTCAAGGTCCTCCTAATAAGTCTAACTTATGGTATGTAAAGTTCTAGAGCAGAAGGAAAATCGACGTTTGTTTTTCTTGCTGCACTATTTCCCTTCCTATGTCAGATGGTACTGTGGAAAGCCACAATGAAGACTTAATAGGTTCTTCCATATTTCAAAATGCGTTTTTCCATTGCTTTTTCTCTTTTTTTCTACAATGAAACAGAAAAGCAATTACCACTCCGTCTGCTCATCTTGATACTCATGCTTCACTGGGCTAGAAAGAAGAGGAATTGGGAATGGGAAATCTAAAACCAAAGACCTAGAGCTAGAAGAAAATGAACAAAGTTTTTAACTCAATGAGATTTCCATGGAAATCTGCCGTTAAAGTTTCTTACTCCATTTCTGAGAAACACCTAATTGCATCTGATTAAGGCAAGACAGGTATGGCTATATATTTTTTTTCAGTAATGATTTTAAGATTCCGGTAGTCTAATATAAGTATACCTTGCTTATAGTGATTTACACTTTACAAAGAACTTTCACATACATCATCTCATTTATTTCCTAAAACACTGCTAATTCTTTAAGCAATCATTTGAATTTAGAATTTAAAAGGATTGGGAGGAGGGTTGGATTATCATTTTGAGTGCCTACCAAGTGCTAGTCATTGTACTGAATGATTTGCATTCATTATCACCAATCCTTAAGACAATCTGGCTAGGCAGGCACATCAGTCAGGGTCCTAGCAGAATTTAAAGTCATCTAAGGAGCAATGCTGCAGTAACCTGAGGTTATCAACAGCTTTGGGGAATTCAGAGAGGCTGCAAATGGCAGCTGAAACTTTGGCTCTCCTGGAAGTTGAGCAGCCAAACTTTGTGATGCAGCAGGGAAATAGCCAAGGGGATAGAAACTCTAAACTCACTATCCACACCTGCTAGTACCTTCCACACCAGCACCCTCCACTAAATGAACACAATTGGAACCAGAGGGCAAAGGATCCCACTGGTGGAACCTATGTAAGTGCCTAGCACAGAGGAGGCTAGAAAAGGGTAAAAGGTAGATCTGGGTCAGGGAAAAGAAGTTATCCAGTACAATCCACTCCCTTTTCACCAGACCACTGTCCTCAATAAAACCCCCAGGCCCAGAACTAAGACAAGACTCGTGCTTCTTTCCTTTCCAAGTCTCCCAGACAGGCTGTATCTGCTTTCTTATTTCTTCAATAAACTCTGCTCTCAGTTTCTGCTGGCTCCTGTTTCTTTTCCATCATTCATGAAGCCAAGGACCGTCCTGGTTAGCCCTGCAGGATCATCACACTGACCAAGACTGTTAAGCAAGAGGCACCAAAGTGGATCCCTAAAGGCTCAGATATAGTCCTCCTCACTCCATTGTGGAGCAATCACCCATTTCTCCTGGTAATCAAGATCACTCACCGCACCAAGTACAGTGAACTCTTTTCTATCTTATGGTCCAGCAACACGAGGAGCACATAATGTCCAGGAGCAATTTCAGCTTCCAATTCACTGGGACCATGACTGTATCCTATTTGGATGCATACTTTCTTTGAGCATTAGGGTCTCTGGGACATGAAGCAGAAGTTCTTCCCATAGGGACGCCTGGGTGGCACAGTTGGTTGAGCATCTGACTCTTCGTTTCAGCTCGGGCTGTGATCTGAGGGTCATGAGATCAAGCCCCACGTCCAGCTCTGCACTCAGCATGGAGTCTGCTTAGGACTCTCTCTCCCTCTGCTAAATAAATAAATCTTTAAAAAGAAGAAGAAGAAAAGTTCTTCCTTCTTCCCATGGGTTTGGGTGTATTTGAATTGGGTATATTTGTAAGACAGGCCATTCCCATCTTCACCCTTGGTTCTGACCAAGAGTGTCTCCCGACCAAACTTCAGTCATGCTTCTTTGGGTGCTCTTCTCAATAAGGCCCTGACATTTGAGCTTTCATGTTGTTCTCTGCATTGTCAAATTTTAGCAAGAACATTGCTAAATAAGTTTAGCCATAATCTTCCAACCTCAATATCTGATCAGGATCTTCATCTTCATAATCACTCGTATGTGGTATCTAATGTCCCTGGCCTGCCTTCAGCAAAAATTTTCTTAGGTTGGGTTAGCCAGAATCCCTTTTCCCCCTGATGTTTCCTCTAAGTAATTTTACATTCACTGCCCCTTACCCTGCTCCTTGGCTATAAAGTCCCACTTTTCCTTATTGTATTCTACTTCCTCTTTGCTACTATAAATCTTCATTGTAGTATTCTCTCTCTCTCTCTCTCTTTAAAGATTTATTTGAGAGAGAGAGTACCCAAGCAGGGGGAGTAGCAGAGGGAGAGGGAGAAGCAGGCTCCCCTCAGAGCAGAGAGTCCAATGTTGAGATCTGTCCTAGGGCCCTGGGATCATGATCTGAGACAAAGGCAGATGCTTAACTGACTGAGCCACCCCAGCAGCCTATACTATTCTCTCTTAAATAAAGTATTCTTTACCATCTTTAACAAGAATCACAAATATTTTTTTTCTTAGACAGTTTTCAGACCTCAGCATTCTAACTACAAAGGATGACACTGTATCCATTGGTTTTAAGGCATATATACTACATCATGAAAGACAGCACCCCAAAATTTGCAGAGTATTATCTTCCTACTAGCGTCATAACTGAGCCTTCACCAAGTCAGTCCACTATTCTGTTAAGTGGCTGATTCTAGATGATGTGGGACATGATAAAACCAATGAATTCCATAGGTGTGAGCTGACTATGGCACATATTCTGTTGGAATTGTGACCCTGCATCAGAAGTAATATTGGGATACTACTGTGATGGCAGAAGAGTAGAGAGCAGGGAAAGAATATATACACATGAAATATGTCTTTATCCTTTGAAGACAAATCAAAGTCCACTCCATGAAATAAGAGGTCCAACATAATTAATCTGTCACCAAGTGGCCATCTGCTCCCTCTAAAGAATGGTCACAAGTAGCTGGGAGTTTAGCATTAGCCTCTGTTGTGGGCAGGCTGGACACCAAGTATTTAAAAGGAATTTCTATGTTGTTGAGTTCCTGAATAATAATCTCTCCTTGCCCTTGAGCCATTTGTAAAAGATCCCACCATGCAAGTACTGGGCCATCCAAAGAATGGGCATCTGGCCCACCTGGTTACCTACAGCCTCATTCACAATGGATGCTCTATACATTAACATGGAATACAAATATCTATATTCACACCAGAAGAGTTTTTCCACATACTTCTGTCCCAGAATCCTGATGCCCATAGGGTACCCACTCCCACTGTCCAAACTGAACCTGAAACCAGTGGGCAAGAATGGCGATTGACACAGTTCACAAGTCATCCTCCCAAATATAGAACAAGCTAGGCCAGAAGGCAGGTATCCCACTCAGCAGATATTATTGTCCTCTTTCTCAGATAAACTGAGACACAAAAGGCTTAATAGTTTGCCTGAAGTCACACAGTTAAACAAGGAAGCTGAGATTCAAACCTTCCATTCTGAAGCTTGTTCTCCTCTCTAGGCCCTTAAGACCACATGGAGGAATAGAAAGCCTCTCAGATTCCTGTCAAGGAGAATTAAGTTCATCTGAGAAGCAAACCGATTACCAGCTTTAAAATTTTTTTACATTGATAAGTAAAACCCCAAATTCCCTCCTGTGGTCATTAAAATTAAATCTGAAAGATCATGATGAGCAAGGAATTTAAAGAGCTTTATTATTTCACTCAGTGGAATATGTACTTAAAGATGGCTTCACCTCCAATTGTCAGTCCCTACAGTTCCTATATTATAGGAACTCCTATAACTGTAACTCCTATATTATAGGAATATAATGAGGCAATATTAGTAATTTTAAACTTTCATATATTAAAATTTAAAAAGAACACAGATGAAATTAATTTTATTAATGTACTTTATTTAACCCAATATGTCCAAGATGTTATCATTTCAACATGTAATCAATATAAAAATATTCGTGGGATTTTTACATTCTTTATTTAATAAACAAAGTCCTCAAAAATCCAATGTGCATTTCATACTTCTAGCACATCTCAGTTCAGACCAGCCACATTTCAAGTATTCAATAGCTGCACATGGTTAACCCATATTGGATTATACCACTCTAAAGATAAAAGGTCTTCAACTGGCTGGCTGTGTCCTCTCAATGTCCCTCATATTCCTCATCTCGAAAATGACCAGAATGGCATTCTTGGGAACAAAACTGATAATAACAGTAAGAAGAAGAACCAACAACTAAAATTTGTCATGTGACAGGCACTCTGTACTCTTAGAAAACATTGAATTACAGCTTTTAATTCTTATCACAAAATGTTAAGTGAAATCAAGACACAAGACAAGGGATACCTGGGTGGCTCAGTCAGTTAAGCGTCCAACTTTTGGTTTCAACTCAGGTCATGATCTCTTAGATCATGAGATTGAGTTGGGTTCAGCATTCAGTGGGAAGCCTGCTTGAAGATTCTCTCCCTCTGCCCCTTCCCTACTCACATGCGAGTGCTCCTTCCCTCTCTCTCTCTCAAATAAACAAAGTTTAAAAAAAAAAAAAAAGGAAGAGAAAAAGAAAAATCAAGACAAAAACAAGTATCTTGTCCTAGGTCATAGCTAGAAACTAACAACTTGAGCACTGGCAATATAATTCCAGTATGTGAACTCTTTGAGAATAATAATAATAATAGCAACCAAATATTATATTTTAATACCCAATAAGTCAATAGAACTGTGATTCAAACCTCAGCAAGACCAATCTTGCATGATATATAAAGCCATTATTGTGACTTTGTCCCAAGAAGTTTATAATATTATGGGGAGAAAGAACATGTCAAGAAATAACTAATCACAAAAGACAGTTTATAGTATGTAACAGGGAAATAAAGGTGAGTTCTACAGAAATCCAGGGCAGCGGTCCAGCAGTAGTGATCAATTTGGTCTATCATAATCAAGCCAGTCTTCTAAGAAGTGTCTAAATGTCCATCAACAGATGAATGGATAAAGAAGATGTGGTATATATATACAATGGAAGACTATGCAGCCATCAAAAAAAAGAAATCCTGCCATTTGCAGTGATGTGGTTGGAACTAGAGTGTATTATGCTAAGCACAATAAGTCAATCAGAGAAAGGCAATTTTCATATGATCTCTCTGATATGAAGAATTTGAGAGGCAGGACAGGGGGTCATAGGGGGAAGGGAAGGAAAAATGAAACAAGATGGGATCAGGAGAGAGACAAACCATAAGAGGCTCTTAATCTCAGGAAACAGAGAGTTGCTGGAGTGGCAGGGTGGGTGGGGGGAATAGGGTGGCTGGATTATGGACATTGGGGAGGGTATGTGCTTTGGTGAGTGCTGCGAATGGTGTTAAGACTGATGAAGAGGCAGAGGCAATGTGTGAAACCGGTGGTGGGTATTAAGGAGGGCATGTATTGCATGGAGCACCAGGTGTGATACATAAACAATGAAACACTGAATGAAACAATGAAACAATGGAACACTGAAAAAATAAAATAAAATTTTTTTAGAAGATTGGTAATTCACAAACCTGTACCTCTGAAACAAATACACTATATGTTAATAAAAAAAAAAGATTTACCATTATGTATGGGTTATCAAATTACAGTCTTCATGCTCATGAAATCAGAGACATGGCCTCTTCTAAAAAAAAAAAAAAATCTTCCAAGAAGGAGCCAGGTCTTAGGATCCTGTAAGGAAGATAGTATTTGACCAGCAAATGCAAGCAGAGTCAGTTTCATAGAGATGTGACCTGCGCAGTCACATGATGATCAGAAGGGCCCCATACTTACTTTAATCCTGACTTGAAATCCTTAGTAATTTTATCTTTGAACTTACTTTTTTTTAAAGTGAAATGTGCTGGGACAATGGAGAATGTGCAGGAGCAGAAGAAATATGTGTAATATGCAATATAAGTGTCCACCTCCATTTCTTGCCACTCCATTTGCATATTGTGCTCAAAATACACTATGAGTACAGCATTCCAGCAGACCCGCAATGTGTAGGAGTTCAGTAAGACGCAAAGTGAGTACAAGGTTCAGTATGATATAACTACAACCAAATAAGTGAACAGACCCAAGGTGCCACAATTTTCATTTGAACCAGAAGTTGTTCCGAACACTGAAAGAGAACAGGAGCATCCTAAGAAACATGAACAACCAATGAATCCTATCATACCCTTCCTTATTTAGCTAATTCCCTGTATTAGCCAATGATTCGTGTTGAAATTGAGGACACAGAAGAAAAGGGAAAGATAGAGGTAACCATAGTTTCTTTTTCTTTCCGTCATCGGTAAGCCTAAGGTAGAGAGTATTGATAGACTGTCTGCATTCCAAGAAGAGAAACAATACAGTTCTGTGAAACATTTTCAGTGCTCTGATAAGAACATATATGTACAAGCTATGAAAAACAAATTGAGTAATTTTGGTGATTTTGTATATAAGTTAAATGCCTTTATATTTGTATTTAAAACTGGCATTGAACAATACAAGATGAATGGTATATTCATTCAACTAATTCAAATTTTTACATCTTTTTACATCTTAAAATTTAGAACAATATTAAATAGCAAATAAAAATACCATGACAAATCAAGACATAGAGACTACAGAGGAAAGGAAAAAGCTTTATATTTTCATATATGTAATGATCCTTTTTTCCTGCTTTTGAACGAGTGTGCCTACATTTTTATTTTGCACTTTTTCTCACTGTTTCTTTTTTCTTTTTCACACATTATGTGGCCAACCTGATAACAAGCATGCAGCTTCCCCCTTTCCCACACTTATGGCAGACATTCCTGACTGCAGATGGCTCTGTTTCTCATTGAGCCCAAACATGACACCGGAATCCTTCTCAAAGCGGTGCTGCAATCTAAGCAGGCACAAAGGTTACATTTATGGACATTCCCCCAAACCAAACCAGAGAGATACAAGGTGGGTATACCAGGCAAAGAAAATACTGGGTAGTGAGCACCAGGGCAATGAACAGGTCAAGCTTACTAACCTATCTGTAAACTATCAACTCCCTGTTAATCTACCACTCCATCTCCAAGCATTAAACAACATAGCAAAAGTCAGCTTGATGAATAGGTAATTAGATTCTTGTTTTGTTAGTTACAGAAATGATCTACAATTTAGAGCTTTTAAGAACTAGATTAGAAAGCTTTAAAAAAATGTTTAACACAAAAAACGGATGGATACTTTTCTGGTGATTTTTATATACCAGACACTGTCTTAAGTTATTTGTGTATATCAACTCAATCCACACAACAGCCCATGAGTTAGATACTGTGATAGCCCATTTCTCTATGTGAGGAAACAAGGCCACAGAGGGATTAAATAACTAGTCCCCAGCCATCAGCTAATCAATAGCAGAACCAGCAACTGAACCCAGGCAGTGTGAATCTAGAGTTTGTACTACTCTAGTCTCCTAAAGGAGTCTCTGCATGTGTCTATCACAAACATGGCAATGTTTTGCCAAAGACATTGCATGTGAGTGTCCTTGGTGGCATGGGTTTCTTACAGTCTCAAAGGGAATGACCTTTCCCATGTGATATTCTTTGTCATCTGGACTCTAGAGCAGTTCTACTTGAGCTACCTCAAAGTGCCTGGTGAGCAATTTCATCCTTTTCAGTCCTTCCCACTCTAACCATAGCAGTTCAGTGTCAGTCCAAGAAACATAAACATCTGGGACACCAGCTCAGCCAGCCAAAATACCCTATATGCCAGTTTAGGTAAATATTAAATAATGTCTTTCTTCAACCCTTAAAATTACTTATGGAAATCTTATAATCAAAAGAGTCCTTAGAGATTATCTAATTCAGGGACAATTTTAAAAAGTTTATTTTAAATGCCCACTCTGATCTGATCAAATGGTGTTTGCATGGGGCAATCAGATAAGAAGGATTTTAAGGACATTAGGAAGGGGGTTGTGTCTGATAGGTAAAGGGAGGTAGAAGCAGAAACCCATATGCTATTCTGGCAATATGATGTAGTACTCAAGAATATGGGCTCTGAGGTTAGATTTCCAAGGATCAAAGTCTTGCTTCACTGTTTTCTGATGGTGTGACCTTGACCAAGGTACTCAATCTCTCTAACCATCACTTCTCTAATTTATAAAATGAGGATAATAAAACTATCTCATAGTTTAGGTGTGAGAGTTTAATGTAATAATGTATATAATGTATTTACTGGAACATCTAGCATAGTCCAAGTACTTGACATATTATTATTATTACGCACTGGCCGTAAGCTATTCATGGTATCTGCTATGCATCCTGAAGGAGACAGAGATAGCAATAATGACATGTATACAGCATTTCTTTCTCTTTTTTCTTTTTCAAGATTTTTCTTTTTATTTAGATTCCAGTTAGTTAACATGCCAAGTAATATTAGTTTAGGTTTAGAATTTAGTGATTGATCACTTACATAGAACACACAATGCTCATCACACAAATGCCTTCCTTAATCTCATCACCCTTTTAACCATTCCACCACCCACCTCCCCTCCAATAAACCTGTTTGCTCTCTTTAGTTGACAGTCTGTTTTCTGGTTTGCCTCTATTTTTTCTCTTATGTTCATCTGTTTTGTTTCTTAAATTCCACATACAAGTGAAACCACATGGTATTTGTCTTTCTCCGACCAACTTATTTTGCTTAGCATAATACACTCTGGCTCCATCATGGCTTTGTAAATGGCAAGATTTCATCATTTTTGACAGCTGAGTAATATTCCATTGTGTGTATGTATATACACACATATATACCATATCTATATATCTGTAACTACCACATCTTCTTATCCATTCATCAGTTGATATGCATTTAGGCTCTTCCATAATTTTATTTCCATAATTTGGCTATTGTAGATAATGCTGCTATAAACATCAGGATGCATGTATCCTTTTGAATCAGTATTTTTGTATCCTTTGGATAAACACCTAGTAGTACAAATGCTGGGTTAAAGGGTACTTCTATTTGTAACTTTTCTTGGAATCTCCATACTATTTTCCAGAGGAGCTGCACCAGTTTGCATTGCCACCCACAGTCAAAGAGGGTTCCCCTTTCTCCACATTCTTGCCAACATCTGTTGTTTCCTGTGTTGTTAATTTTAACCATTCTGATGAGTGTGAGGTGATATCTCATTGTAGTTTTGATTTGTATTTCCCTGATGATAAGTGATGTTGAGCATTTTTTCATATGTCTTTTGCCATCTAGATGCCTTCTTTGGAAAAATGTTTACTCAAGTCTTCTGCCCATTTTTTAACTGAATTATTTGTTTTTTGGATGCTGAAATTAATAAGTTCTTTATATATTTTGGATACTAACACTTTATCAAATATGTCATTTGCAAATATCTTCTCCCATTCTGTTGGTTGTCTTTTAATTTTGTTGACTATTTCCTTCTCTGTGCAGAAGGTTTTTATCTTGATGAAGTCCCAATAGCTCATGTACACAATATTTCTGACCTAGTTGCATCTCTCTAAACATACAGATGGAGAAACTGAGGTTGTGGAAATCTGGGGACATTCCCTAAATCACATTTGTTGTCTCCCTCAAAATTGAAGGAAGGACCTCAAGGAACACCATGTTGGGGCCCCGACTCTGTTCATGATCTGCATGCAAACCTGGGCATGTCACTGCTCTCTAGATTTCAGCTTCTTCATTCATAAAATAAAGCAATTAGAATCTAGTCAATCCCCACATATCAGTTACTCCCAAAGAGTCCTGTGATTCCAGCAGTGAGGACCACTTTTACCCATACTTCAGTGGATGTCACAAGCAGCAATTCTTTCCTTCTAGTATTTTTTTTCTTTTTTAGATTTTTATTTATTAATTTGAGAAAGAGAGAAAGAGAGAACATGAGCAAGGGACAGGAGCAGAAGGAGAGGAAGAAGCAGATGCCCTGCTGAGCAGGGAGCTAGAAGTGGACAATCTCAGGACCCCAGTATCATGAACTGAGCCAAAAATGGCCACTTAACCAACTGAGCCACCCAGAGGCCCCTCTTTCCTTCTAGATTTGACAGCTTTGGTGTAAACTAACCACTCAGGAGTTCCTTTCACAAAATGCATGTTCCATTTGCTTTTTTATCAAAATTCAGATTTTTAGTAATGAATGCCAGAGCTGGATACCAAAAGATCACACAATTATTTTTTTTCAGCAGACCTCAAAGAGTTTATTGGGCTATGATCCACAATGGTCATATCAACAGCCTTTCACTTCCTCTTGCATCTTGGCCAAGGTGCATTTCCCAGCTTATCTCTCCAAGTCCTTCCCTAAATTCAGACTTCCTGGACCTATGATTATACTTTTTAAAACATTTTTTTTTTTTACAAATAAACAGACCTATGATAATACTTTAAACAACTTTTTTTTTTTTAATTGAGTCCAGCATGAGTGGAAGCCCTGCTTCAAAATCTCAAGGCAGAATGTAAAACACTGGACAAAATCCAGATTTTTATCAATTTTAGGCATTACGTTTATATCTTTAGGGTAAATTCCCAGTAGTGCAATTGCTGGGTCATAGGGCAGTTCTATTTTCAACATTTTGAGGAACCTCCATGCTGTTTTCCAGAGTGGTTGCACCAGCTTGCATTCCCACCAACAGTGCAGGAGGGTTCCCCTTTCTCCGCATCCTCGCCAGCATCTGTCATTTCCTGACTTGTTGATTTTAGCCATTCTGACTGGTGTGAGGTGATATCTCATTGTGGTTTTGATTTGTATTTCCCTGATGCCGAGTGATATGGAGCACTTTTTCATGTGTCTGTTGGCCATCTGGATGTCTTCTTTGCAGAAACGTCTGTTCATGTCCTCTGCCCATTTCTTGATTGGATTATTTGTTCTTTGGGTGTTGAGTTTGCTAAGTTCTTTATAGATTTTGGACACTAGTCCTTTATCTGATATGTCGTTTGCAAATATCTTCTCCCATTCTGTCAGTTGTCTTTTGATTTTGTTAACTGTTTCCTTTGCTGTGCAAAAGCTTTTGATCTTGATGAAATCCCAAAAGTTCATTTTTGCCTTTAAATTCTGCTTAAGCACCCAAACAATTGTATGAAAAGGAAAAAGTATAGATTTTACATTAAGCATACACATACATAACATACATTTTAATAGGAATAAACACATATATCATGAAACACATTTGTACTTGATAATTTTATATATGTATTGTAAAGGTTGTTTATGTTCAAGCATTATTAAAGCAGTGGCTTTGTAAACCAGGGATCACATATTCAAATTTTGCTAAGACCTTCCCAATACATTTCAGAGAAGTATAAGACAGATGTTAAGAATTTGAACTCAAAGCCATATTATCTAGGTTCAACTCCAGACTACTCCACTTTGTAGCTGGTAACCTTTACCAAGTTACTAAATTATCTTACCTCAGTTGGCTCATCTGTAAAATGGGAATGAAAAGAGTTATGAGGATTCAATGAGGTAATACTCAACAAATCCTTAGTCTAACAACTGCACATATTTTGGTAATGGTGAGTTCAAGCCTGTTGGAATGATAAACCTCTGTTATCAACTTTGATTCCTCTTATCTTGCAGATGAAGAAATTGAAGTCCAAAAAAAGAGTTATGTTACTTGCCTAATGTAGCCTTCATTCAGCAGGCCAGGGTAGGATGGTACTTTGTAGCAACCAGGACCAGAATTCCATTTTCCTAAACTTCAGACCACTGCTTTCCCCAGGTCAGTTCTCTTTCTGCTTCATTTGCAGCAATAATGCTTCACCACCTGGCTCTAGTTAGATGGGCTTCTTGAGAGGGAGTTTGTGTCATTGTATTTTTATTACCTGGCATAGTTCCCAGCACAGAGTAAAACTGATTAATGTTTATTGTTGAATTAAATTTGTTGGTTATTTACTTTATACATCTGAGTTCTTTTTAGATGTTGCAAAGAAGCTGATGGCCAATTATTTAGTTCTTGGGGAGAGAGTATACTATAGTAGTCAAGAGAAAGGGTTATGAAGCCAAAACGTATGGACTCAGATTATACTTCTGCTACTTACTATTTAATTTAACTGTGTGCAAATTACTTTCCCTCAGTTTTCTCAATTATAAAATGGAGATAATAATGCCCTCTGTCACAGAGTTATGAGTAATACATTGAATACTATGTGAAGGTCAGTTTGTTCGTGTCTTCTTGGCTAGCCTCTAATTCCCAATTAATCAATCAAATACTAATCTAGATATTGCTGCAAAGGTATTTTGTAGAGGTGGTTCACATTTATAGTCAGCTGACTTAAAGTAAAAGAGATTGTTATGAGTGGACCCGATCCAGTCATTTGAAAGGAAGAAAAGGAGAACTGAGGTTACCCTGAGGAAGAAGAAATCCCACCTGTGAACTGCAGTATCATTTTTCCATTTGAGAGTTTCTAGCCTTCCCAGGGGCTTCACCTACAGATTTTGGACCCACAGTCACAGAAGATAATTCCTTGCATGTGTGTGTATACATACACACATATATTTATATATGGCATGTAGAAATATCCCATTGGCTCTGTTTTTCCAGTGGGACCCTGACTGATACATAAACGCATATGTGGCATACAGCACTTACTCCATCAATGCTAAACGCTAATAGTGTTAGCAGTGTTTTTTTATTTTATTATCATTATATACTGAACATGAAGGAAAAGCTTTCAACACATAACTGTAAAAATAAATGTTTGTCTTTGTCTATAATTCTCCTGAAAGGGATCATGACTGCAATGTTTGAACAACTAAATAGAAAAACTGTATAGAAGTAGATAATACTAAAGCAAATGTGGGAAAATATTAACATTTAGAGAACTTGGTAAAGGATATATGAGAATTCTTTGCATGATTTTTGCAATTTTTTATGTCTGAAATTATTTTAAAATAATATAAAATATACATATAAATATATATATAAATATATATAAAATAATAAAAAAGTAAAATTTTTAAATGAAAATAGAATAAATTTTTTTAATTTTTTTAAAATTTTTTATTTTTTAAATTACTTTTTAGTGTACTAGAATTCATTGTTTATGTACCACACCCAATGCTCCATGCAATACATGCCCTTCATAATACCCACCACCAGGCTGGCCCAACTTCCCACCTCCTGCCCCTTCAAAACCCTCAGATTGTTTGTCAGATTCCATAGTCTCTCATGGTTCACCTCCCCCTCCAATTTCCTTCAACTCCCTTCTCCTCTCCATCTCCCCAAGTCCTCTGTGTTATTTCTTCCGCTCCACAAATAAGTGAAACTATATGATAATTGACTCTCTCTGCTTGACTTATTTCACTCAGCATAATCTCTTCCAGTCCCGTCCATGTTGCTACAAAAGTTGGGCATTCATCCTTTCTGATGGAGGCATAATATTCTACAGTGTATATGGACCACATCTTCCTTATCCATTTGCCCATTGAAGAGCATCTTGGTTCTTTCCACAGTTTGGCAACAGTGGCCATTGCTGCTATGAACATTGGGGTACAGATGACCCTTCTTTTCACTACATCTGTATCTTTGGTGTAAATACCCAGTAGTGCAATTGCAGGGTCACAGGGAAGCTCTATTTTTAATTTCTTAAGGAATCTCCACACTGTTCTCCAAATTGGCTGCACCAACTTGCATTCTAATAGAATAAATTTAAATTAAATTTTAAAATTTCTAACAGATTTACTCTCTCAGAATCTAAAGGTCTGACACAAAGATTGCTGATATGAAGTGAGAGAAAACTATAAAATGCCGAATTTAAAATTACTAATACTATTTAATAACCAACTCAATTGCTCCTATTTTAATTGTGCAATATTATCTTTATGAACTCTTAAGAAATAAAGGCTCAGGGGCGCCTGGGTGGCTCAGTGGTTTAAGCCTCTGCCTTCGGCTCAAGTCATGATCTCAGGGTCCTGGGATCGAGCCCCAAATCGGGCTCTCTGCTCAGCGGGGACCCTGCTTCTCCCCCTCTCTCTCTGCCTGCCTCTCTGCCTACTGTGATCTCTGTCTATCAAATAAATAAATAAAAATCTTTAAAAAAAAATAAAGGCTCAAAGGAGAAAGAGAGAGATTACATTATGCTTGGGTAGAATAGAGAGAGAATGGGTATGATTTCACTACTGAAAAAATGAAAGATGGAAAAGGAGGGCCTGGTGCACCTGGGTGGCTCAGTGGGTTAAAGAAAGCTTCTACCTTCAGCTCAGGTCATGGTCTCAGGGTCCTGGGATCGAGCCCTGCATTGGGCTCTCTGCTCAGCGGGGAGCCTGTTTCCCTCTCACTCTCTGTCTGCCTCTCTGCCTACTTGTGATCTCTCTGTCAAATAAATAAATAAAATCTTTAAAAAAAAAAAGAAAGAAAGAAAGAAAGAAAGAAAAGGAGGGCCTTTTTGACAAGTGCAATTGGGTAAGCCAGTCTATTTTAGATGATAAAATCTATGTCTATTTAAACTCTTTTTCTGTGTAATAAGTGCCCAGCAGATAAATGACCAGACTGGCTCACTGCCTGGCAGGAGTCCATATGCTTAAAAGTTCCTCTTGGAGGCCGAGTGTTAAAAAGTTTATTTAGAAAATACCTAGAAGTTTCCTGGGTCTAGGCCTTTCTGCTGGATCAGAGTGCACCCTGTGGGTAAATGTACCCAGACTGAAAAGGCTGAAATCCTGGGCTATCTGCTGGGACTCAGCTTTGTTCTAACACCTCACTTTTGATTAAGAGAGCGCAAGCTGCCTTATTATTAAAATTGTGATTCAAACTTTCTTGGCGGCTATACAATTGGAACCTCACAGACAGGCCGCCTACCCTTTAAACATGACATTTGAGCTAATACGCTGTCCTTTTGCCAAGACACACATTGCTAAAAATCACTGGAATCTAAAAGCACCAAAAGTTCAGCAATCAGACCCCAAATGCTGATTGCCACTGCTCAGTACCCATGGTGAGGAGTTTCATTTAGGCTTACGAGAATGCATTAGCAGACCAGAGCTCATCTCCAGGGCACCTGGAGACAGTACCAGCATGACTGTGAAACACCACTCCCCCCCCCAAAAAAAAACCCAAAGAAAAATCTACACGCTTTGTGATTTCATCTAATTTCCCCAGTCTTCTCCTATCACTATCTTCCATTTGCAATCTGTTCCAAGGAGAATGCAGACCATCCAAAATTGGGGTCTTAAAGTAGAACTTAAATTCTGACTTCAATATTTTACAAAGTATTCTTTGAAAGCCTACCAAATACACAATGCTTTGTTAGTTACTATGCAAAGATATATGAGATATCATCTTTATCTTTCTATTAAAAGAGCGTATATAATCTAGGAGAGGTAAGACATATAAACCAGAAACAAGTATGACATTTTGGCCACACTGGTATTCCAAAAACAAAGAGGTTAGGGATGGTCTTAGTGGTGTGTCCACCATAAAGTTAACTTGTTTCCTCTGAGTGGTGGGATTTGGGTTGATTTTCACTTTCGTAGTACTTTATATTTTGTTTCAATTTTTACAGTGAGCATGAGTAATTTTTACAAAAACAATATTGCTATTTCAAAAAGAGAAGGGCTTCGTGGAGGAAATGGAACTTTTTAAATGGCTGTAATTTGGGAGAATAATAGTAAATTTGTTGTGTAACTAGCCCTCACTCTACCATCTTTGGAAATCAGGAATCAAAGGAAGAGAGGCACCCGTTCCTTGAGCCTCAGCAAATTCATAGCTCCCTACTACTTGCTCCTAATTACTGCGCAGTGAAGTCCAGGAAAATCCAAGTGGCATAAAAGGCAGGCTCTTTTCAAACCACCAGGTCCAAAAGAATCACTGGAGGAGGCTACACAGAAGCAGGTATTTTCATGAAATGTAATTTGCCAAAGAGAAAAACCTCAGATAACAAGAACCAACAGGATGGTTCTGATCTGCCTGTGTGCAATCATCCACTCAGTGGTCAGAGCAGCCAATGGAATGACATCTACTCAGAGGGAATAATTCACCTCTGCTGCAGAGAATCTGCATATAATAAATCTCCTCATATGCAGAAACCTAAAACAATATATGCTTAAATTGCTTGACTGGTAAAAACTAAAGCTTCTCCAGAAACAAGGTAAGGCGATAAAGTGGCAATAGCATAGGACTAAGAAACAGAAGATCTAGGTATCTTCTCAACTTGTGCACTTAGCATGTGTTATCTTTGATCCATAGAGCCTCTCTCAAATTCAATTACCAACATTACTCTGTAAATTAGGAATATTATAACCGTGCCCTTACTACTTTGCAAAGTTAATTTAGAGATTGGTATATAATTTTTGCTAATGTTCTTGGTACCTTGCAAAAATAAGGAATCCCACTTATGATCACTAGAGTTTAGAAAAGCATAGTGCGTTGCTATCTCATTTAAAGGTGAGGAGAGGACATTTTTCCTCCAGAAATGCCAATCCCATATCTTTCCTGGTTTTCAACACAACGGGTAAGGTGTCAAACAGACCATCTTGAATTTTCAAGTGACTATAAGTCAATGAAATTTTACATGATGTGTCTTGATCCATTTATTCAAGAAATGGACATTGCCCATCTATCCTATGCCCATCTTCTATCTTAGTATAGAATATCCATTCCCTTATTGCAAGCTCAGACACAGCTTAGGAGTGAGCCACTCAGGTAATAAAGGCATCACCAAATAGGGGAAACTGAAACATGGTGTTTGAGGCACTAAATTATTATTAATATAATGAGACAAAGAACATGAGACATTTATCAAAACTCAAGTAGAGAAAAAATATATGTGATTGGAAATAGTTACTTTATAAATTGCTTTGGAAGCTCTGTGAGACTCTACAAAGCTACACTCAAAATAATTATCTTCCAAGGAGGGTGGATATGAGCGACTCAGGGCTATGGTTTCACTGAGTGGAAAATATAAATTTGGGAGCCAGGTTAGAAAATAGAGAAGTTGAAGGCTTCTATGAGTACTCATCTTTCTCTACCCATATGCTGCTCCAACTCACCTCTAAATGAACAAATCTTAGTCATTCAATCACTCTTACTCTTTGAATCATTTCCATGTTCCTTATACTTTACCAAAATCATCCTAGACTAATTTTTGTACATCTTTCTACAAAAATAGATAATGCCCCAATGATTTAATATTAGAATCAATAATTCCTTTACTCCTCCTTCCAGAAAACCAACCAATACACAGACCACCCAAACAAAAAAAGCATAAAAATTGAAATCTGCCAATGCCTGATTTGATATTAGAATCAATAATAATTCCTTTCCTCCTCCTTCTTCCAGAAATCCAACAACTACACGACCATCAAAACACCAAAAAAAGTATACAAAATTGAAATTTGCAAATGTCTGAAGTAAATCTCAGTCCTGGGAAGCAATGGATGTATCCCTTGTTGCATGTTAATGCCAATTACCTCCAAAGAGATCCACAATACAATGAGTCTGAGATTTTAAATGCAGAGAACACAGGAACAAGGGAGATTAAATAACCTAGCTGATGAGGCAAATATTCATTACCCAAACTGTAATATTTAAAATACTAAAACAACAATCCTATACTATTTATACAACCCAGAATCAGAAGAAAATGAAATTATCATCATTAAGTTCTAGTAAATTCAAACCCAAAACAAGAAATACAAGAATCCCAAAACCACATTTAGTATTTTAGCTTCTTCTCCACTTTATATGGGAACTTTGTACCCTTGGAAAGTCATTTCACCTCTCTGGGACTCATTTTCCTCTGTAAAATTAAGAAGTTGGATTAGATGATATTTACAATGCTGAACGGCTGCATAATATAACACAAGGGAGTTAGAAAGCCTGCTATCCAATGCCTGATCTGTCGTTAAATGTTAGGCAAGCCATTTAACCTTCCCTGAGCCCCAAAATTCCTCATCTATTAAATGGAGACAAAAATCACCTGCTCTGACTACCTTACACAGTTGAAGATAATTGGATTGAAAGTGGTTAGAGAACTGCAAATGTCATACAATTATAATGAAGTAGAAGGATTATGATCATTTTAACTTCCAAAACATCTAATAGAAAAGTTTTTTTTTTCTTAATTTCGAAAGGGAAAACAAAATGTGTTACTCTATTGCTCTGAGTAACTGTGGAGCCAACAGCTGATGAAGTTATTGAAGATACAATATAGGATAGAGAGAATCAGAAGACAGGTCCCAGTACAGCAGTACAGATTCTGTATGACCTGGAACAAGGCATGTAATCTGACAGATCTCCCTTAGCTTCTGGAACTCCCAGACACAGAGCTGGGCAAATTATAATACCTAACATTTATTGAATGCCTAATACTTGCCATGCACTGCTTTTCCCATACTTTCTGTTAGTTACACCTCAAAATAGTCCTATGAGATAGGTAGTATGATCTTTCCTTTTTAAAGGTGAAGTAACTGGCACTGTGTGCGTATATAATGCTTAGGGTCACCTAGTACTTGGTAACAGGTGATCAGTCTGATTTCAATGTCCAGACTCTTGACCTCAAACCAACAGCTCTTCAACTCTTAAAAATTATCTAGGAACCCAAAGAGCTTTTGTTCAGAGTTATATCTATTGATATTTACTATATTAGAAATTAAAATTAAGAAAAATTTAAAACTTTATACACATTTAAAAATAAGAATCATAAACCAATTACATGTTAATATAAATAAAATATAAACAATTTTCTGAAAACTTTTATTTTTTCAAAAACTAAGATAATGAGAATAGTGGCAGTATTTTACAGTTTGCAAGTCTCTTTAAAGTCCAGCTTTAGAGAAGACAATAAGAGAAATGGCCATTACCTCCCAACCCCATTCCCCAATGGCAATAAAACAAAATATTATAAAAGCAAATGGAAAAGAAACTAGAAAAAGATCATCACAATTATAACAGCACCATTTTAACATTTATCTAATAAGCATCTTAAATTTCTAAATTAGAAGGTCACCATATTTAGTGAGTGAAATGGAATAATAATCATAATGAGATTCCAAATTGCATTTTATAGTTCAGTGATAATCCCAGACAAATCAGCCGTTACTAGCAATTACTGATAATTTATTTTTGTTAACAGCCTGAAAAAGTTTTTGAAGGGAAATTAATGATAGAGAGATTGATTAGGGAAAAAATGCACATGCCTATTTGATTCTAAGAAGGTCTAATACAAACCCTCCTAAACAGAAGCATAATCTAAGGGAGAAAAATGATGACAGGTGTAGGACTGGTAAGGCAGTGAGATCTCTTATGAGAACTTCTCCTGTGAGAGGATGGAGTGTCAGGTAGCCTCTGAACTAGTATTAGGTGAGCATTCTGCCTGAACATCTGTGATTTACATCCACCATTTCCTTCCTCAAGCCTCAGCCAGGCCATTCCTTCCTTCACCCCATTCCTTCTACTCCCCATGTTCAGGTAGAGCCAGTCTGCTTTTTATGACACTATGAAATTGACATTTGACCTCAGGGAATAGACAAAAATAATATTCTGAATTCCTTTCTCTGTTTGGTCCACTAGGTAAACAATCTGTATTCACTCAACTCACCGGAACAATTTTCATTCACTCAACAAATGCTCTGTAAACAATTATGTGCCTTTGTTTCCTTCAAGTCTTAATGTAAATGTCACCTTCTCAGTGAGGCTGTCGGTGGCCATCCCTCTAAAAGTGTAAGCACCATCACCATCGCCAGGTGGCTGTTACATCCCTCTCCTCTCTTCTTCCTTTATCTTCTCTATAAATTTTATCCCTAGCACATTTAAAATTTCATTCATTGATCTTACTTACGTTCTAACTCCCCAAGAAAAATATCGGTTCCATGGAGACAGTTATTGTTTTGTATGCTTCCCTCACAGTTAATTCCCCAGCACTTGTTATGGAGGCTAGATATAGATATTGATAGATATATATCAATGACTTTATTTCTGTCTTTCTGGCACATAATTCCTTCCTTACTGAAGAGAATTTGACAGGGCCAGGTCTCCAAACTGCCTGTCCTGGTTAGCTTCCTCACCTGCTTTCACACTCACAGCACTTTAATGCTAAACAGATAGACAGGAAGAGAGAAAACCACAAAACACATTTGTTGAGTGAGTGAATGAACAAAGAGATGTAGCACTTTATTTCTTTGAAGAGAATAAGAAATAATTAAGTCACAGAGTATGCTCTCAAGGAGCTTATGGTCCTTCAATGACTCTAAAACAGGAACATGTGACAGATGACATTCACATCTGTCAGTTCCATAGCCAGCACTTGATATTACAAACTCTGGCACTAACAAAATGAACAAGAGACTATGTGCATTTCTCCCTTCTGTTTCCTGAAACAGAAAACAAAATGGATGGATCCTTTTGTTCCTACTCAAGAAAGTATTAAGATTGAGGAATTCAAGAGATTGAACATGGTATTCCCATGGGGTAACCTTAATTTTATAAGGTAATTTTTCTTAAAATTTGATACTTTCACTATAATTAGTAATCAATTACTTATACATAAATCATGACCATTGGCAACATTCCAGAATGTCTAATTCATTTTGTAAAACTGCTTGTCTAGAAGACAGGATGAAGAATGTCACTTCACAAATAAGGAAAGCTACTTGGTCTATTAAAGTGATATGTAATAACTACCTGGAAAACACTTGGATAATACTAAAAAATACAGGACATTGTTCTTGACTCTACATTAATCTCTAAAATGTGAGTTTTTATTTTTCGTTCCTTCCCTCCGTAACATAGAACCCTTATATACCTGAACTCCAGGGTTTTACAAATCAATCAATCAATGGATAAAAAACTGAAATGCAAAGGAAGAATAATGAACAAGTCATTAACAATATGCCAGAGACCACGGGCTTAGGCCCCTTGGAAAATAAAATAGAGCTACGCTATGACCCAGAAATGGCACTACTGGGGTATTTATCCCAAAGATACGGAAGCAGTGAAAAGAAGGGCCACATGCACCCTGATGTTCATAGCAGCACTGTCCTCAATAGCCAAACTATGGAAAGGGCCAAGATGCCCTTCAACAGACAAATGGATAAAGAAGATGTGGTCCATATACACAATGGGATATTACTCATTTATCAGAAAGGATGAATAAATACACTTTATGAACATTTGCAACAACATGGATGGAACTGGAGGAGATGATGCTAAGTGAAATAAGTCAAGCAGAAAAAGTTAATTATCATATAGTTTCACTTATTTGTGGAACATAAGGAATAGCATGGAGGACATTAGAAGAAGGAAGGGAAAAATGAAGGGGGAGAAATCGGAGTGGGAGACGAACCATGAGGGACTATGGAAACAAATGGAGGGTTTTAGAAGGGAGGGGGTGGGGAGATGGGTAAGCCGGGTGGTGGGTAAAGCATAACACAATTAAAAAAAAATTTTATATTTATTTATATATATATATATATAAATATATATAAAAGCATAACACAATTAAAAAAAATTATATATATATATATATATATATATATATATGCCAGAGATTCTAAATGCCCCAAAACTTATATAACAAATAACACATTCTTCAGAACACTTCTACCACCTCCTACCAAAGTCTTTCTGCCTTTCCCAACCCAAATCTCATTTTTCCTACCCCTTGATCACATCTTTTGTTAGTTCCTTCCTTAATATACTCACCACATTTCACTGTGTGACAGTCCTTCAGTTTTGACTCCAGAGTCCTTTAATACCCTAACCACCACTACAATCTTGGACTAGTTCCTTTGTTACACATACACATAGAACCATATTCTTTTCTTTCAGGGCAACTATCTCAGCTGTAGTCACATTTTTCTATTTGGGCATTTGACCTGAACTGTCTCCCTCATGAAACTATAAGCTCCATGAGCCGAGTGACCACATATAATTTTGTTCAATATGCGTTTCAATCACGAGCACGTGCTGGCCAGAGATACTCCATTAATATTTGTTTAATTAGTTAATTAATATGTAACTCATGTATATGTGGCATCTTCCCTAAAAACTGATAGCTCCTTTTACCTCTCATAACATGTAGTTTAGTACCCTGAACAAGATAATGACTCAGTAAATATTAGATTGGCTCTATTTGCCTAAAAGCTGTGTATCTGTGCATGAAAATATATGTATACCTGTGTGGCAGGGAAAAGACAGGAGTTACATAGGAAATTGAATGCACCTTTCAAAATTCATCACAGCATTCTGTCTTTGGCCTCCATCTTCCTTCCGAAAAATTTTCTTTTTTTATGTTCAAACGGAACTAATTTAAGCCATTACAAGATACTATGCTGTTGACAAAAGAACCTGTTGCAGCTTTTAAAACAACCTCAAATGGGGCAATAGTCCTCTTTCACTGGAACAAAAACTCATTTTTATTGAAATTAAACAGCATGCACCAGAAGCTAAAAGTAAAAAGTAATTTTGCCAGATGTGGCAGCTTGGCTGGACCAGTTTGTGCACCATATTCACTGGTAATAATGGTTATGCACAAGGCCCCTTGGAACCATCTGTCATTTATTCACAAGGACAAAACTTCACAGCTTACTTCAGAACACATTCATTATTCTGGATGCTCCAATTTCATTTCAACCGTATTTTTTGAGCACGTAATTTTTTTGAGAGAAGAAAACATCTTCAGGAGACCATTAAGTAATCCTTGAGCCCTTCTAAGGACAGATGAAATCCAGTTAGATTTAGATTAGCCAGGCAGTTTTCACCTCTTCTCCCTAAAGGCCAACATAGCAGAGAAAAGGAAGGTATTGGAAAATCCTTCCCTGGTATCCCGGCCAGGTATCCCCTTGGCCTGATGTAGTGTACAGACCAACTATCAACAATCAGTTCTTTAATCCTCTCTTGGGGCTGCTTGGCTATTGGTCCTGCTTCAGGCTCACTGTCATAGTCTCCTTTAAAACCCTGTGGCATCTAAAAAGCAACTCCATACAGAGTCAGATTCCATTCTGGAACATGTTAAGTGTGAAGTATTTGCATTTGACCCTTCACATGTTCACTCACAGATGTCCCTTTCTGTAACAGAAAGAGCACAGGACCTGAAATAGTCAGGAAATCCAAGTTCTCTGTCCAGACTCTGCTGCATAGGCTAAGGGATTTTGAATAACAACATAGGATGTCCCTCGGTTTCCTCCTCTGTTTTCTGAGAGAGGCGAATTATATGACTTCAAAGAATTCTTTAAAGTACAGAGTCTATGCAATTCGTGAGATACTGCTTTGATCTGCCAGGACTATGTTTTGTTTTGTTTTGTTTTGTTTTTTCCTCCTTGTTAAAAGTAGTTAAGAAGAGAATTTGACAATGATGAGATGCAACATGGGGGCTTAAGTGGGTAGGAGAAGAATCCATGAAACAAGATGGGATAGGGAGGGAGACAAACCATAAGTGACTCTTAATCTCACAAAACAAACTGTGGGTTGCTGGGGCGAGGGGGGTTGGGAGAAGGGGGGTAGGGTTATGGACATTGGGGAGGGTATGTGCTTTTGGGTAAATTGGAAGGGGAGGTGAACCATGAGAAACTATGGACTCTGAAAAACAATCTGAGGGGTTTGAAGTGGCGGGGGGGTGGGAGGTTGGGGTACCAGGTGGTCGGTATTATAGAGGGCACAGCTTGCATGGAGCACTGGGTGTGGTGAAAAAATAATGAATACTGTTTTTCTGAAAATAAATAAATTGGAACAAAAAAATAATAAAATAAAATCGGTTAAATTTATCAGATTCTTAGCCTACCTCCAAATTTGCAGAGACTCATTAAAAAAAAAAAAAGACAACAAAAGCAACCAACTACATATGGTATTAAACAAAAATTTTTTATCAAAGTTCTATTAAATATCCAAAACTGTAATTAGTGTGTATTATTGGGGAAGGACTGGAAAGTCATTTAAATAGAGAAGACAGTGCAAGTCCAGAGAGAATCAAGAAATGGATTTGAAAAATGATACGTGTCATTCATGTTAAAGTACTAAACTTCGGGAAACATGGTCAAATGGGTGAATACTAGAAGGAAAGGCTGATATAGTCATGGAACAAATGGGTAGGAAATAAATTTTGGCCTGTGCCATAAAATATAAAAAAATACTTTGTATAAAAGAAAAAATTGAGGAAGAAGTTCTTCCACAAACATGCCAAAGTTTGAATAAATATATGCAGTACTTAAAAGTATGAGCTTTGCAATTCACTAGCCTGACTTCTGATCCTGGTTCTGTCATATGGCTGTCTATCCTTGGTCAAGTTACTTAACCTCCCTGAACCTCTACCTTTCCTCACGTGTAAAATGGGAATATTAAGAATGCATATCTCAAAAGGTGTATGGGGGATTAAATTAAACAAGGCAATACCTAGCACATAGCAAGTACTTAATAAACATTAGCTATTTCAATACTACTATCAATATTTGTTAAGAACTTACTATATATTTTTTCTTAGATCCAAGAGATACAAATAAAGTAAAACTATGTCCCTAGCCTCAAGAAACTTAACCTGAAATAGAAACAGACTAGTCAATAATTCACTGTGATAAATATTGTACTAGAGCTACACAAATAGAAACACAGAGAATGAGTACCCAGCAGTGGTTGGGGAGTAGAGAAGGATGAAGAAAAAGATGGCAGAGAAGGTAGTGATTATGATAAGTCTAAAGAATGAGTAGGAATATATGTCATAAAAGAGAAGTTTTTCTAAACAGAATAAATATCACACGCAAAGGCATACATGTTTAAATGATCTAAGAATTGCAAATAGTTTGATGGTGGATGGAGTGCACAATACAAAAAAGAAACAGCAAGGGACAAGGCTGGAAAATGATGAGAACCAGATTTGAACCTATTTTCTTAGGCATAGGAATCAGATGACAAGGACTAAGAATTCTAAAGAAGAGGAATAAAAAATGCAAGAAGCAAGGATGAATCTATAAATTATACCCAATTATTGAAGGGCTTGAGATGTCAGTTTGAGTTTGGATTTTAGCCTGTGGGCTATTGGAAATATTGGAATTGTACTTTACATGGACTAAGCCAATATATGACTAAAAGGGAATCAAAAAGAAATTCAAAACAAGATAATTAGGAGGTTATAGCTTACATCCAAAAATAATACAGTAGACCCTGCACCTGGATTTTGACAGTGGTAATGAAGAAGAAGGAACTCTACCAGTTACCTAAATAGATCTTGACATAGAAAATAAGTAAAAGAGAGAGTCAAAATTGCCTGGAGGAAGTAAGATTTAGGAGGAATATGTGATGGTGAAATGGACTAAGTTTAGATCATTTGTTTTAAGACGAGAAAAAAGGTAACAGTTGATAAGGCTATCAGTTTTTTGGTGTTGAGATCATTTATCCATCCATGGATTCACTCATTCATTCAAAACTATTAATCAGTACTTATTATGACAGAGTAATATGTATAGGCACTGGACATAGAAAGATGTTGTATATGTAGATCATGTCCTCATGAGCTTAGAGCCTAATGAGGGAGATATGGAATGTACACCTAAGTAACTATTAAAACAAGGTATGAAATGATAAATTTAATGAAAAGAATTTCAGTGCAGTAATTCACTGCACTCCATTCCAATTGAGGAAACCAAAAAAGTCATTATGGAGAGATTAGGATGTAAGCTAGGCTTCGAAGGCAAGGTAAGTTCATCAAACATAGGGTAATCGTATGTCCCAATTTACCCAATAGGCCCAATTATGCCTTTTGTGAAGAATCACTACTAATAGCAGCCCTATTTTTCAAGTATCTCAATTTAGGTGGTCAAGTATGTGGAAACCGTAGTCATGGTGAACGAGTGCTCATAATCAAAGTCAATAAGAAGCTTGAATGGTGAAGTCAAAAGGCTGTTGTTAATAATATAACATGCAGGTATGCCTGGGTGGCTTAGTCAGTTTAGTATCTGCCTTTGGCTTGGGTCATGATCCCAGGGTTCTGGGATCCAGCCCTGCATCAGGCTCCTTGCTCAGTGGGGAGCCTGATTCACCCTCTTCCTCTGCCTGCCATTACTCCTGCTAATGCTCTCTCTCTCTCTCTCTCTCTCTCTCTCTCTGTCAAATAAATAAATAAATAAAATCCTTAAATAATAATAATAATATAATGTCTATAGCTAAGGAGATAATAACAGCATTCTCTGTGGTCTTAAAGTCATCTACTTACTTCTAGGCTCCAACTATCCCCTTGGAAAATGGAGAAGTATGTTCAAAGAAGAGGAACTCTCCTAAGATGTAACCACGTTAACCAAACCATATTAACAATGATTTTCACCATGGAACTCTACTTTGAGGAAGCAGTTCGTGAATCAGTGTTCTATGGAACACACTTCAAGAAACTTAGGACTTTATGATAAATTGGCAATGACATTATAAACAGAAAAAAAAATATTGAATGGGGTACTGATCATAAGTAAGGTATTTCTAAATATGAGTGTCTAGGATAATTCTATCTCACCCACAGCATAATCTGAAAATTCATATATAGCATAAATCTATCTAAACTACTACTATCTAAAGTCTCTTTAACAATTTCTAGGCTTCTTCAAAGACATGATTATTAAATTTAATAAGTCATCACTAGCCATCAGGGAGATTGAAATTAAAACCACATTGAGATACCACCTTACACCAGTTAGAATGGCCAAAATTAGCAAGACAGGAAACATATGTTGGAGAGGATGTGGAGAAAGGGGAACCCTCTTACACTGTTGGTGGGAATGCAAGTTTGTGCAGCCACTTTGGAAAACAGTGTGGAGATTCCTCAAGAAATTAAAAATAGAGCTTCCCTATGACCCTGCAATTGCACTACTGGGCATTTACCCCAAAGATACAGATGTCGTGAAAAGAAGGGCCATCTGTACCTCAATGTTTATAGCAGCAATGGTCACGGTCGCCAAACTGTGGAAAGAAGCAAGATGCACTTCAACGGACGAATGGATGAGGAAGATGTGGTCCATATACACTATGGAGTATTATGCCTCCATCAGAAAGGATGAATACCCAACTTTTGTAGCAACATGGACAGGACTGGAAGAGATTATGCTGAGTGAAAAAAGTCAAGCAGAGAGAGTCAATTATCATATGGTTTCACTTATTTGTGGAGCATAACAAATAGCATGGAGGACAAGGGGAGATGGAGAGGAGAAGGGAGTTGAGGGAAATTGGAAGGGGAAGTGAACCATGAGAGACTATGGACTCTGAAAAACAACCTGAGGGTCTTGAAGAGGCGAGGGGGTGGGAGGTTGGTGGAACCAGGTGGTGGGTATTAGAGAGGGCACGGATTGCATGGAGCACTGGGTGTGGTGCAAAAAACAATGAATATAAAACGATGAATACTGTTACGCTGAAAAGAAATAAAAAATAATTAAAAAAAAATACATAACTGGGGGTGCCTGGGTGGCTCAATGGGTTGAGCCTCTGCCTTTGGCTCAGATCATGATCTCAGGGTCCTGGGATCAAGCCCCGCATTGGGCTCTCTGCTCAGTAGGGAGCCTGCTTCCCCTGCCCCCTCTGCCGGCCTCTTTGCCTACTTGTGATCTCTCTCTCTCTCTCTCTCTGGAATAAATAAATAAATCTTTTTTAAAAAAGACATAATTGTTTATAGACTATAGTATACCTAATGGTCTGAAACTAGGTTTCAAACTTTAAAATGGTTTTTAAAATTCTGACCATGGGACACCATAAGTAACAGAACAAATGGTGTTCTGCTTTCTTGTTCAAAAGGATTATTGTGCAAGCCATCTCTATGAATGTAAATGCCAGAAACCTCCTTGGCTGCAGAAAAATCTAGTGCCTTTCAAAGTTTTATTTTGAAAGCTCTGAAGAATGAGATTGATGATAGAATCCCTAATGTCTCTTTTCTTTGTAATCCACACCACACAAGATTTAAGAGCTAAGCCAGAAAACATCAAACAACATGTTCAGAATTGTTCAAGGAGAAACATTGATGTTTTTTGCCACCAACGAGAACACTAAAATATAAAAGGTAAAGCTATAAAATAAAAAAAGTAAAAATAAAAGTTTAAAAGGTAAAAAGAGATGACCAGCAGCATGTCCGCTACAAGGTGCTGTTACACCAACTACTGTAAGCAGATCAATATAAAATTCATATTCCTGACTGCCTGAAAGGAGAAAGACCCTCACAAATTCACAGTGCATGGAAGAAAAATGGTGTTAGCAGATAATGAATATAAAGTTCAGTCCCAGTGACCTCCACACCTACAAAAATCAAACACATTTTTATACACCTTTCTTATTTCTTGTTTAGAGCTAGTGGTAGATAACTCCGATATTCATTGAATAAGGGATAGCAAGATATTCTTTTATCATTTTAAGGGCCTACCTGGCCATATCTTGTTGTAATGAATCTTCTCTTCAGTCTTTAAAAATGGAAACCACAACACCATCAGAAAATACAACTAACTTAAAAAAAAGAAAGAAAGAAAGAAAAGAAAAGAAATGTTCATGTGTGACCTGGACTGGTCACAATGTGAAGAAAAATACATAGACATAAACCACTAATTAGAATGTCATATGAACATCATGTCTAAATTTGTAAAGTTTTTATAATATTCTAAGCTGGTTCATTTACATTAGTACATTTGAGCTTCCTCAACAAGCTTGTATGATTGAAAAGGCAGGTGATAGAATCCAAATCAAAAGAGGAAGTCAATTGCAGGGTCGTAGGGAAGCTCTATTTTTAATTTCTTGAGGAATCTCCACACTGTTCTCCAAAGAGGCTGCACCAACTTGCATTCCCACCAACAGGGCCATCTGTACCCCAATGTTTATAGCAGCAATGGCCACAGTCGCCAAACTATGGAAAGAACCAAGATGCCCTTCAACGGATGAATGGATAAGGAAGATGTGGTCCATATACACTATGGAGTATTATGCCTCCATCAGAAAGGATGAATACCCAACTTTTGTAGCAACATGGACGGGACTGGAAGAGATTATGCTGAGTGAAATAAGTCAAGCAGAGAGAGTCAATTATCATATGGTTTCACTTATTTGTGGAGCATAACAAATAGCATGGAGGACAAGGGGCGTTAGAGAGGAGTAGGGAATTTGGGTAAATTGGAAGGGGAGGTGAACCATGAGAGACTATGGACTCTGAAAAACAGTCTGAGGGGTTTGAAGTGGCAGGGGGTGGGAGGTTGGGGTACCAGGTGGTGGGTATTATAGAGGGCACGTACCAGGTGGTGGGTATTATAGAGGGCACGGCTTGCATGGAGCACTGGGTGTGGTGAAAAAATAATGAATACTGTTATTCTGAAAATAAATAAATTGGAAAAAAAAAAAAGAGGAAGTCAAGCATCACCAGTCATCATGCCTCAGAGCATACAGCAGTGCT
This sequence comes from Neogale vison, assembly GCF_020171115.1. Classification (NCBI taxonomy): domain Eukaryota; kingdom Metazoa; phylum Chordata; class Mammalia; order Carnivora; family Mustelidae; genus Neogale; species Neogale vison. Next base: position 178,270,053 of record NC_058096.1, on the reverse strand, counting down.
GAGTTGGGACTGCAACCCAAGGACCCTGATTCCCTTTCCAAGGGTCTTTCTCTAACACTACAGCTAACAAGCAGTTGTTTTCTACACCTCCTCCTCCACTTCACACATGCCTCTTTCACATTAAGTTTTCAAATGAATGATGACAACTTAGAGTTACATTCCCTGAGCCCAAAAAAATGGCAAAACATGGGGATGGGCAGTTTTTGCAGGTCCCTACCAAGTTAGCAAACACCAACCTATAGGCTCAGTCTTCATACAGCCATTGCACAGAGCAGCTTGTCCACAAACACTCGAGATCGATACTTAAGCAAGGACTTAATGCAAAGAAATCTAACTCCCTTTGTAGATTACCACGATAGCCATGGTCTTCATGAGGGCATATGACTGAATGAGGAGGGTGAATCCTATAAAAATAAGGCCACTAGAACAATCCCAATGGCATTTTGCCTGAAGAATGAGTCACAAATAGAAATGTCAACAGAAATCTGACAGATAACAGTGAGAGAAGTGGGCTGGGGGGAACTGGACTAAGCTGTTTGATGGAAGGGACATTATTTAGTTCTAGTTGAATACTGCCATGCAAGAAATCATGCTTGATGTTGCCAAATCTTCTTGTCCCCTGAATGTTTTAAGAAGAAAATCTGGATTATTATGAGAAATTTGGTTTATAAATGCTAGCAAGTTATCAGTAAAATTAACAGTATGGATTAAGCTGAACATTTTTTTAAGGTTTTATTGATTTATTTGACGGAGAGAGATCACAAGTAGGCAGAGAGGCAGGCAGAGAGAGAGGAAGGGAAGCAGGTGCCTTGCTGAGCAGAGAGCCTGATGCGGGTCTCCATCCCAGGACCCTGAGATCATGAAGGCAGAGGCTTTAACCCACTGGGCCACCCAGGCACCCCTGAACATGTCTATTGATTAAATCTGATCTGAGTGTCAGATTGAGCCTGTAAACTAACAATTTTCAGACCCAAAATTTCAGTTTAAAAGTTCTAGTTTAAGCAATAAGAAGTCTTTTATCCCTTCCCTGTTGAACACAAATTGTAACTAATTGTTTAAAAATAACAAATGCAGTGCCCTTAAAAGTAGGCTAGAGTTTTCATATACTCACTGGATTGGGGCATAGGGAAAGACGGCCACTAACAGCTTATTATTTCCTTAAAACCTCTGGTTTTATCTTAAAAATGCATGTGATTTTTGCCTTCCAATTCAAAATACATCCATGTTTTTTTCCTTATTTTTAGCTATTTATTTTTTCATGTTTTTCCTTTTAATGTCAGAAAGATGTTTTTTACCTCAAATCTTTACCTTTTACCTCAAATTGATGCTCCAGGAAAACATTTATCCTGCGGCTTCCAAAATCTTCAAGATGCATAGCCCTAGATTAACCAGAGTTCTCTCAGGAGTGTCACCCTTTCCTACCTCCAGCTGTCCTTGCACCTAAAGCCTTAGCTCTAGCTATCCATCAGACTGACAACAGCCAAGGGCCAGGCCTGGTGTGGCATACATAAAGAGAGACACACTCCTGGGAATTCTCAAGGCTCACTCAAAATACAGCCTGCTGGTCTTGCTTAATCTGATCAACACCCCCAACTGCTGTCAGAAACAATGGCCATGATTTCTCAGGCCTTCTCTGGCTTTCTGACTTTCAAAACAGTGCCTCTGCCAAAGCACCTTAGAGGAATAAATCATCTTCCTCTTGGGGTTGAGACTACAAAGCTTCCTTTCTCCAGAGTTGTTTCACACCACTTTCACCTTTAATACCAAAATTCACACAGAAGTCAACCTCAGAACAACTCGGTGGGAGAGTGTCAACTGGAAACTGAGGCTCCTATAATTGTATCACTTATTGCAAGTGCTGAAGTATTTCATTTCCTCAGGCTATTCTTGGAGATATCTTTTCCGAGGAGCAACAAAATTACAAAATGTACTTAATGCCTAGAAGCACCTTTGCCTCTAAGTAGAGGATACTTCTAATAAACTAGATTAAGAACCAGCAGACATATACATTTCAAGGTTATAGATATACATGGACATATATCATTATATATTAATATTTGGCAGAGCCTAAAAAATTATTTGTTTGCTCCAGCTAAGAGCTGTTTTTTTAATTTTCTATTTCATTTTGAAATGGACTCCCAAATGTATTTCCTTTGTATTCTTCAAGATACCAGAAACACCTTTTGTGAGGGAATGACTAATGGTTTTGAGAGGCAAAAGAAGCTGTTTCCTCTGAAGAATTTCTGGGACTCTAAATGCACATAATTTTTTTTTCTGTACTAAGTATCTCCATATTTTTATGCACAGTATCTTTTTCTCTGACAATTGTATTATCATGTTAGCTAAATGTTGGTACAGGATTTTACTTTGAGACCTTCAGATATCTCTTCCTTCTACCAAGAAAGACTCTGAAGATAATTTATCCTTTATGGTTTCAAGCCAAAGGGAAAAAAATGTAAAGATTAAAACTACCAGAGAACCATAACCTCCATTCAAAGACTTCAGATGAAGTCACAAAGGAATAGCTCAAGATAGCTTAAGATAATTTGCAATTTATCTTAAATATGCCAATGCACTGCTCACATTCAAGACTCATTAAGCAGATCTGTAGCATTCTGTTCACATCTGATGTACTAGGATTTTTTTTAATCTGTTAGTGACACTGAAGCAGACTGGCTCCTGCAGCCCTTAGCAAAAACAATATCAAGCCTATCCTCCATGAGTCATGAAATGGCCTAAGAAAAGGAGAGAAGTGAATTGGGAGAAATCAGAAGGGGAGGCGAACCATGAGAGACTGTGGACTCTGAGAAACAAACTGAGGGTTTTGGAGGGGAGGTGGGTCGGGGGTTGGGAGAGCCTGGTGTTGGGTATTAAGGGGGGCACGTATTGCATGGAGCACTGGGTGTGGTGCATAAACAATCAATCTTGGAACACTGAAAAAATAAAATTAAGTTTAAAAAAAAAGAAAAGGAAAAAGGAAAGAAAAGATCAGAGTCCATCTAGATATACTACCCAGTTAATAGTGACTTCCATAGAATAAATTCTTCTTCTAAATCAGGACCTAGATGAAAACACATGGTTGTGGAGTATAAACTAACCCCTTACTCTGTACATTCTTCCACTCCCTTCCCTAGCAAGATATGCTGAGAAGGTGGTTGATAATCTGGGCTTTGGATACAAATGACTAAACTCAATTTTAGTAGCAACATAACCTTGGAGAAATTATTTTCCTGTCTAGGCTTAAATTTCTTCATCTTTAAAGTGGAGATAATAGGATTATATGCTTTAGAGCATTGTTGTGAAGAACAATGTATATAAAGTTTTCACTTAGCATCTGACACAAGCTAAGTGACCTATCAAAGTTGTTGTTGTTGTTGTTGTTGTTAGTTACTAAACACCTACTGAGATTAGAACACTCTTCCAGTGATGGTATAACATGAAAATAAGAATGATGATGACTTCTCTTTGACCTCATTTTTATTCAGGGCTCCTAGAAACAACTTAGCCTCATGCCACAGCCTTCTCTCAGAAATCCAACATGGACTATCCAGGTTCTGTGCTTTCCTGGCTTGAGGGACTGGTACAATCAGCTAGCTAAAGATAATATCCTGCCCTAGAAGCCAATAAAATGGCATGAAATTCCTTTGCTGACTCTGTTAAATATTGGTTGGGTCACATGCAATCTCTGTTCCTCTGTTTGCCTGGGTGAAAACTGGAAGAAATAATATTTTACACAATTTGGTGAGCAATTTCCTCCTTCTACCTCTTTCATCTTTTATTCAAAGACACATTTCTCAAAAGAGTAGCTCATGTTTTTCACGTCCCTCTCATTCTTCAATGAACTTTGACCTAAAGTTGCATTGTTCCAATAATTAATTAAATGCTATTATATGTGTCAAGCACACAACAGTGGCCAACACATGAGATACTACAGAAATATCAGCTATTAACATCATTAATAGGCATTAGCTAATAAATTGCTTGAGATGAGCAATAGCACAAAATACCTTTCCCTCTTCCTGGTTCCATACATATTTTATGCTGTATATTACATGCTATAATTGAAGAAGTCTCAGGATGTTTATCTAGGAAGACTTAATTATCTGTTATTTCTTCCTCTGTTCTGTTTTCATTTGATAGTAAAGATCTAGTTAATTATTTTCTAGCTATAATTATCATATCATTAATTTGCAGCACATAGCCACGTGACCCCCTCTAGTCCTTTTAGCTACATAGACTTTAATATAAGTAATTTTCAGAGAGGCAGAGAACGTGAGTTTTCCTTAAAATGGAAACTTGCATATAATAATTCTGGGCTGTGCTTCTTAATGTCATTAAATCCATACAAAGACTTCTATTGATACCAACTTACCACTAAAACTTGATACTAAAAAATCAAGAGACATGAGTAAGCACTGTCAAAAACAGCTTAATACCAGGTGTTTTTCTTGAAAGCTTTAATAAACAGGTCAATGTCAAAGAGCCCTTCATGAAACCCTTAATTTGAATATAAGCTCCATTAAGCTAACCTTACTATAACAAATATCCTAGAAACCTCAGAACACGAGGGTAGAGCCCATCCTTCTTTTGACTTTATGGCACAATCTCAACTGAGCCAGCAATAAGGGTAACCTCTCATCTTAATTTCTGGCCATTTCCCAGCTCTTTTCTTGTTGAGGTCTTGCCTATTCTTCAAAGGTTATCTTCCTATAGTACAAATATCCAGAGACTTCAAGTGTGATTTTCTAGTAGTACGTAATATTTTCTACATTCTATAGCATTATACATGGACTCATTATGACTATAGTTCATTTATTCATGTGCCCTGTTTCCCCAACTATACCGTAAACTCTATGAGGGCAGAGTCCCTATCTTTTCAATTCATATGCATCCCTTCAACAGTAGCACAGTATCTGGTAGCTCCTCAATAAATTACTGCAGCTGGTGGGGTGAAGAAAGGAGTGGAGAGGAAGAGAAAGAAGGAAGGAAAATGGATGTCAAAGGAGGAACAGAAAGAAGGCAGGCAGGGAGGGAGGGAGGCAAGGAGTAAGAGAGGTAACACTGAACATTAATAAGTACTTCTAAGAATTAAAAAACAGAAAGATTATGTCTGCCCTCAAAAAGCTTCTGATCTAGTTGGGTAAACAGAAATACATATTTTTATATATCAGGAGGCTGGAATAAGGTGACCTATATAACCATGCAATCTAGTATTTGGCTTCTAAAAGAAATGTAATAGAGACTTAAAGAAGTTCTGTTGGGCTGCAGAATTGGAAAAGAGCATTTTAAGAAGGTGGGTTTTTTTGTTTTTGTTTTTGTTTTTGCTAGAACTTGAAGAAAGTAAAGAGTTGCAAAAGCAAAACAGAAAGAGGATGGCCAGTCCTAGAATGCTGCTTCATACTCTATTTCACATCTTATATTTGTCCTTAGTAATTAAAGAATTCTCATTGGAATAGCACAGTAATTAAAGATTGGCTCTCTTTCTTAGCCTTGGAGAATAAATTTCATCACAGCAGACAATAAACACCAATATTTAATGAGTATACTTACTATGCATCAGGCCCTGTTCTAGGAGCTGAACATAAATTATTTCATCTAATCCTTATTAAAACTACTACAATCATGTCCACTCTATGGATAAGAAAATTGAAACAGAGGCTAAGCATTTTGCTCAAGACCACACAGTTGGAAGGCAACTAATGTGAGAATCTGGAGAAGCCAAAACTGAAACTTGTATTCCCTTCTCATTTTTCATTTTTGTGATAACAGTCTGACAGCAAAATTTACTTTGATTAAAATAAGTTTTTGTCCGTACATCCTACATCTGTGTTTTCAGAAGTCGAGACATTAGAAGATGAGATAGCATGCAGCATTTCCATGTAGAGCTGCAGATACACACCCCACTCTTCTCTACCTGCAGGACCTGTAGGACCTGCAACAATGCTCCTGCTCTTGGAGGAGATCCATATCTTGGATAATCACTGAGGTTATCCAGAGGTGTGCATCAACAGAGAATCAGAGAGGAGAGAAGTCAGGATATGTATTCTCCAGATACCTCACTATAGGACCCCTGAGGTTAGTTGTGTCATCAGCTAAAGGTAGAAGATTCTTGGTTATTCTCAATCTCTCTCTCTCTCTCTCTCTCTCTCTCTCTCAATCTCCACTGCCCCCTCCTGCCATCCCTCTCTCTGTGCCTTTTCTTTCTCTCTCCCTTCTCTCTTTCTTTCTTTTTCTCTTTCTCCTTCTCTAGTCTTTCTCTCTCTCTCTGTTTCTCTCTCATAATAAGAGTTTTCTTTCCTTAATCTTTTAGGTCTATGGGTGATATAATGTACAATTTTCTCATTACCAGCCTATAATAACCCTTGTTGCTTTTTTTATGTTCACACATTTATAAAGTTTCCCTTTATTAAACTTCCCTCATCATACAACTTACATTTCCATAAGTTTCTGCCAGGAGACTTACTCACACAGGTAAAAAGTTCGTGAATTAGAACAGTGATATTAAAGACATAAGAAAAGGTCCAGATCTGAGGTATCCTAAAAGAAGTAACATAACTCTGGACAAAAATAGTATGTTGGAAAGAGAATTCAGGCTAACAATTATCCAGGCAATGGCGATTGCCTGGATAGGCAAGGTTGGAGATGCCTAGGTTGGAGAAAGCCTTTAATGACAAAATGGAATTGATTAGGGCAGAAGTGAAAGCCAGCAGGGATGATGTTAACAATGCTCTCAATGAGATCCAATTTAATCTAAATTCTCTAACAGCTAGGGTAACTGAGGCAGAAGATAGAATTAGTGATCTAGATAGAGAAAAGGGATCAGGAGGAAGCCTGGAACAAACAGCTTAGAAGCCATGAAATCAGAATTAGGAAAATAAATGATGCTATGAAACATTCCAATGTCAGAATTACTGGAATCCCCAATGGGGAGGAGAAAGAAAGAAGACTAGAAGATATAGTTGAATGAATTCTCCACGCAAATTTTCCAAATCTGGTGAATGGAACCAGCGTTCCTATCCTAGAGGCAGAAATATCTCCATGCAAGATCATAGAATCTAGAAAAACCTCAAGACACATGATTGTGAAAATGATGAATCATAATTTTAGACAGGAGATAGGGGGAAAGAAAGCAGCTTTAGAAAGCAGCAAGGAGAAAGAGATTCCTTACATACAGAGAAAAGCCCATTAGGCAAGCCAGAAAGGGCTGGCAAGAGGTATTCAGGGCCCTAAATGAGAAGAACATGCAGCCAAGAATACTTTACCCAGCAAGACTGACATTCAAAATGGATGGAGAGATAAAGAGTTTCCAAGACCGGCAAGGTTTAAAAAAGTATGTGACCACCAAGCCGGCATCACAAGAAATATTAAGGAAGGGGAGCACTATAAAAGAGAAAAAACCCCAAGAATTTCATTGAATAGAAATTTATGGAGTCAATCTATAGAAACAAAGACTTCACAGGTAACACAATGTCAATAAAAACGTATCTCTCAATAATCACTCTCAACGTGAATGGCCTAAATGTGCCCATAAAACAGCACAGGGTTGCAGATTGAATAAAATGACATGACCCATATGTATGTTGTCTACAAGAGACCCATTTTGAACCTAAAGATATATCCAGAGTGAAAGTGATGGAGAAGTATCTTTCATGCCAGTGGGCCTTAAAAGAAGGCTGGGGTAGTGATTCTCAAATCAGATAAATTAGATTTTAAACTAAAGACTGTAATCATAGATATAGAAGGACACTACATCTTTCTTAAAGGGTCTATCCACCAAGAAGATCTAACAATTGTAAATATTTATGCCCCAATATGGGAGCAGCCAACTACATAGGACAACTGTTAATCAAGATAAAGAGTCATATTGATATAAATACATTAATAGTTGGGGATTTTATCACACCACTCTCAGTAATAGACAGATCATCAAAGCAAAAAATCAATAAAGAAACAAGAGCATTGAATGACGCATTGGGCCAGATGGACCTCATAGATATATATAGAACATTCCACCTTAAAACAATAGAATACTCTTTCCTCCTGAGTGCACATGGAACCTTCTCCAGAATAGATCATATACTGGGACACAAACTAGGGCTCAGCCGATACGAAAAGACTGAGATTATTCCCTGCATATTCTCAGATCACAATGCTTTGAAACTGGATCTCAACCACAAGAACAAGTTTGGAAGGAATTTAAACACCAGGAAGCTAAAGACCACCTTGCTTAAGAATGCTTGGATCAACCAGGAAATCAAAGAAGAACAACCTAAATAATACATGGAAACCAATGAGAATGAAGACACTTTGATCCAAAACCTATAGGATACAGCAAAGGCGATCCTAAAGGGGAAATACATAGCCATCCAAGCCTCTTTAAAAAAACTGAAAAACAGGGGCATCTGGGTGACTCAGTAGGTTAAGGCCTCTGCCATCAGCTCAGATGTGGGATCAAGCCCCACATCAGGCTCTCTGCTCTCTCTGCCTGCCTCTCTGCCTACTTGTGATCTCTGTCTGTCAAATAAATAAATGAATAAATCTTAAAAAAAAAAAAACCTGAAAAATCCAGAATACACCAGCTGCCTTTACACCTTAAAGAACTGGAGAATCAACAACAAATTAAGTCAACTCCACACACAAGAAGGGAAATAAACAAGATTAGAGCAGAGATCAATGAGATAGAAACGAGAGATACAGTAGAATGCATCAGTGAAACTAGAAGCTGGTTCTTTGAAAGAATCAATAAGGTTGATAAACCACTGGCCAATCTAATCCAAAAGAAAAGAAAGAAGACCCAAAATAATAAAATTATGAATGAAAAGGGAGAGATCACAAATAACACCAAGGAAATAGAAACAATCATCAGAAATTATTATCAACAGTTTTATGCCAATAAGTTAAGCAACCTAGATGAAATGGATGCATTCCTGGAAAACTATAAACTTCCAAAACTGAATCAGGAAGAAATTGACAACCTAAACAGACCAATAACCAGTAACAAGATTGAAGTAGTGATTAAAACCTCCCAAAAAACAAGAGCCCAGGACCTGACAGATTCCCTGGGGAATTCTACCAAACTTTTAGAGAAGAAATAATACCCATTCTCCTGAAGTTGTTTCAAAAAATTGAAGCAGAAGGAAAACTTCCAGACTCTTTTTATGAAGCCAGCATTACCCTGATCCCCAAACCAGGCAAAGACCCCACCAATAAGGAGAATTTCAGACCAACATCCCTGATAAATATGGATGCTAAGATTCTCAACAAGATCTTAGCTAATAGGATCCAACAGTAGGTTAAAAAAATTATCCACCATGACCAGCTGGGATACATCCCTGGATTGCAAGCATGGTTCAACATTTGCAAATCAATCAATGTGATAGAACAAATCAATAAGAGAAGAGAGAAGAACCCCATGGTCCTCTCAATTGATGCAGAAAAAGCATTTGACAAAATCCAGCATTCATTCCTGATTAAAATGCTTCAAAGTATAGGAATAGAGAGAACATTCCTCAACTTCATAAAATCTATCTATGAAAAACCCACAGCGAGTATCATCCTCAATGGGAAAAAGCTGACAGCGTTCCCTTTGAGATCAGGAACACAATGAGGATGCCCATTCTCACCACTCTTGTTCAACATAGTATTAGAAGTCCTAGAAACAGCAAGCAGACAACAAAGAGAAACAATGAAGAATTATTTCTCTGTCAAACCCTCTCTCTTCGCAGATGACATGATACTTTATATGGAAAACCCAAAAGACTCCAGCCCCAAACTACTACAACTCACGCAGCAATTCAGTAATGTGGCAGGATACAAAATCAATGTACAGAAACCAGTTGCTTTCCTATACACTAACAATGAAAATACAGAAAGGGAAATTAGAGAATAGATTCCATTTACTATACCACCAAGAGCCATTAGATACCTGGGAATAAACCTAACCAAAGAGGTAAAGGATCTGTACTCAAGGAACTACAGAACACTCATGAAAGAAATTGAAGAAGACACAAATAGATGGAAGACCATTCCATGCTCTTGGATCAGAAGAATAAACATTGTTAAAATGTCTATGCTGCCTAGAGCAATCTATACTTTCAATGTCATTCCGATCAAAATTCCACTGTCATTTTTCAAAGAGCTGGAGCAAACAATCCTAAAATTTGTATGGAATCAGAAGAGACCCTGAATTGCTAAGGAAATGTTGAAAAAGAAGAACAAAACTGGGGTCATCACATTGCCTTCTTTCAAGCTTTACCACAAAGCTGTGATCACCAAGACAGCATGGTACTGGCATAAAAACAGACACATAGACCAGTCAAACAGAGTAGAGAGCCCAGATATGGACCCTCAACTCTATGGTCAAATAATCTTCGACAAAGCAGGAAAAAAGAGTTTCTTCAATAAATGGTGCTGGGAAAATTGGACAGCTCTATGTAGAAGAATGAAACTCAACCATTCTGTTACACTAAACACAAAGATAAACTCGAAATGGATTAAAAAAAAAAAAACGTGGGGTACCAGGTGGTGGGTATTATAGAGGGCACGGCTTGCATGGAGCACTGGGTGTGGTGAAAAAATAATGAATAATGTTTTTCTGAAAATAAATAAATTGGAAAAAAAAAAAGAAAAAACGTCAGCATGAGGCAGGAATCCATCAGAATCCTAGAGGAGAACATAGGCAGTAACCTCTTTGACATCAACCACAGCAACTTCTTTTAAGATACGTCTCCAAAGGCAAAGGAAAGAAAAGCGAAAATGAATTTTTGGGACTTCAGCAAGATCAAAAGCTTCTGCACAGCAAAGGAAACAGTCAACAGAACAAAGAGGCAACCCATGGAATGGGAGAAGATATTTGCAAATAACAATACAGACAAAGGGCTGATATCCAGGATCTATAAAGAACTTCTCAAACTCAACACACACAAAACAGATAATCGTGTCAAAAAATGGGCAGAAGACAGGAACAGACATTTCTCCAATGAAGACATAGAAATGGCTAACAGACACATAAAAAAAATGTTCATCATCACTAGCCATCAGGGAGATTCAAATCAAAACCACATTGAGATATCACCTTATACCAATGAGAATGGCCAAAATTAACAAGACACGAAACAACGTGTGTTGGAGAGGATGTGGAGAAAGGGGAACCCTCTTCCACTGTTGGTGGGAATGCAAGTTGGTGCAGCCACTTTGGAGAACAGTGTGGAGATTCCTCAAGAAATTAAAAATAGAGCTTCCCTATGACATTGTAATTGCACTACTGGGTATTTACCCCAAAGATACAGATGTAGTGAAAAGAAGGGCCATCTGTACCCCAATGTTTATAGCAGCAATGGCCATGGTCATCAAACTGTGGAAAGAACCAAGATGACCTTCAATGGACAAATGGATAAGGAAGATGTGGTCCATATATAGTATGGAGTGTAATGCCTCCATCGGAAAGGATGAATACCCAACTCTTATAGAAACATGGACAGGACTGGAAGAGATTATGCTGAAATAAGTTAAGCAGAGAGAGTCAATTATATGGTTTTGCTCATTTGTGGAACATAAGAAATAAAACAGAGAACATGGGGAGATGGAGAGGAGAAGAGAGTTGGGGGAAATTGGAGGGTAAGATGAACCATGAGAGACCGTGGACTCTGAAAAACAATCTGAAGTTTTGGAGGGGCAGGGGGTAGGAGGTTGGGTGAGCCTGGTGGTAGGTATTATGGAGGGCACGTATTGCATGGAGCACTGGGTGTGGTCCATAAACAATGAATTCTGGAACACTGAAAAGAAATTTTAAAAATAAGAGTAAAAAAAGAGAAGTAACAAAACTCCAATGAAAGACTGATGTAGGTCATAAAACAGGAGAATATAAAAAAAAATTCCTAGATTTTTGATCCCAGGTAATTTGGAAGATGACAATACTGATAGAAATACAGACATCAATAAAGAAAGTTAGGACTTTTCATGTTACTGTGATTACCTATTTGTCTCTTCATTTGAATGCCTGTTTCAGAGACTATAAGAAATGCTTTTTTTATTAAAAATAATAAAATAACACAGATAAAATTGAAGTACTCTATGTTCCATGTTCCAGTTTTGCTCTATTGGTTTCTTTGCCCAGATAAATTTCTATCATGAATTTAATATATATTCTTACAAAAGTTTTTATACTTTATATAATGCATTTTATCCTATCCCATGAACATCATTATTATTATTAATAATGATACAAATGTAAATGTTTATGTTACACTTACTATTTCCATAATTTGGTAACTAAGATTGTCATTCAAAATTATGTTTGGAACTCCACCCATGCTGACATGTATAGATCTATCACCTAACAGTTACACATTAATCTATCATATGAATATGTCATATTTTCTTTATCTGTTTCTCTATTGACATATTTTTCACTACAACAAACAATACTACAGTGAATCTCCCAGTATAAATCCCTTTATGAAGATTTCTCTAGGGTTCTTGTGGCATTGTTGTACCAAATGAAAAAAAGAAAACTGGTTTAGACACTGTGACTTTAAGGTACTGTGTTTATTGGGTGTCAATGTGAAATTTTAACAGGAGTCACAAGGAAAATAATAAAGAAGAAATGAAAAGAAAAATATTTCTGTTTGCAGTAGCTGTGTTTCTATTTTTTTTTCAGCTAGGATATATAAATAGTACTGTTCACCGGGCCCTAAACCAGGCATCTTGCAATCATTATCTCATTTAATCTTCACACTTACCCTTCAAGTGATAACTGAAATTCACAAATGCCTCATTTTAGGTAATACTTCCAATCTCTGCTACAATGACATTTTTAAAGACTTCTTTAAAGACTAATTTTAGATTCACAATGAAACTTAGAGGAAGATATAGAAACTTCCCATATATCCCCTGCCCCCAAACCTGCAGAGTTCCTTCATTATCAACATGCCCACCAGAGTGGTACGTTTGTTACATCATAATCACCCAAAGTCCATAAATTAGATTCTGGTTCACTGTTGGTATTATAAATTGTATGGTTTTGGACAAACACACATATATCCATCATCACAGTATCATAAAGAGTATTTTCACTGTCCTAAAACTACTCTGCACAAATAGGAAATTCCAACTGTCCTAAGTGTATCCTTTTTTAAAATCATTTTTCCTATGCCAAGAGTAAAGTAACTAACAAATAACAACTTGCAGGAGGTGGGGAAAGTAGAAACTTGATAATATACAAGCGAGGCAGCCCCAGGAGACATTAAGAATTGACTCTACTCGAACTTATAAAATTAATTTGTCCTCCCAATGAGGGTTCCCTGATTTGAAGCAAAAAGATCCATTCTTCAATTAACTGTGGATATCAAACTTGCCTCAGAAGCTCTTAATAACTCCAGGTGAAACAAATTAGGATTCATCCTAGGTAAACATGGGCTGTATATATTAGAATCTTAACAAAAAAGTTACACTATCAGGTACATAATTTTTTCCATGATAATTTTAGAACAAAGAAAAATATAAGAAAGAAAAAACTTCACTGTCTCTCCAAACCATTCAGAAAAGGACAAAATCATGCAGAGAGCTTGGTGGGTTTCCTTTTGTTTTCCATTCTGTTACCTTTTCAAACTCATCCTTCTGTGAGCTCTTCAAATCAATATCCTGGAAAAAAAGGAGCTACAGAAACTAGTGCCTCTAGTAACAATAAAATCTGAGTTGAGGCTACTTTCATTCTATAGACATGAAATACACTTTGTAGGAACTGTGATTTGCCAGAATTTCTTCCCCTCTCTGTACAAGACCACCCATGTTCTAGTGAGGCCAACAATTAAGAATCTGTTGATGCCCCAAATTATTAAACAAGGAATAATGTTTTCCTTAGAAGAGCTATGTATAGAGTTAGCCTTAAGAAGAGAGGCAGTAATGGGGTACCTGGGTGGATCAGTTGGTTAAGTGTCTGCCTTTGGCTCAGGTCATGATCCCCAGGTCCTGGGATCGAGCCCCATATCAGGCTCCCTGTTCAGCAGGAAACCTGCTTCTCCCTCTCCAGCTCCCCTCTTGTTTGTGTTCCCTCTCTCACTAGTTTGCTCTGTCATAAATAAATAAAATCTTAAAAAAAAAAAAGTTGGGGGTGCCTGGGTGGCTCAACGGGTTAAGCCTCTGTCTTTGGCATGGGTCATGATCCCAGGGTCCTGGAATCAAGCCCCACATCGGGCTCTCTGCTCAGCAGGGAGCTTGCTTCCCCCTCTCTCTCTGCATGCCTCTCTGCCTACTTGTGATCTCTCTCTCTCTCTCTCTCTCTCTCTCTGTCAAATAAATAAATAAAATCTTAACCAAAAAAAAAAAAAAAAAAAAGTCAGAAATAGTAAGATGGTGGAGGAGTTGAGACTGAAATATCATCAGGTCCCAGGAGTTCGGATACATAGTTTTCAAAACATTCTGAACACATACAAACTCAGCAGGATATAGAAGAGAAGAAGAGCAGCCATTCTAGGAACAGAAAACTGACCATTTTCCAGAAGGTAGGACATGCAGAGAAGTGAATATGATGTGACGGGAAGATAAATCGTGGGGGGAGTTTACAGTTCCCAGCAAATGGAGGAGCAGCAGAGCACAAAATTGGAAGTTTTATAAGTCTGCTCAATTGAGGGACGTGACTCCAGAGGCTAAGTGGGGGGTGGAGCCCTCGCAGGCACAGTGTGGTCTCAGGACCCACAGGGTCACAGAGAGACTGGGGTGTCTCAGTGTGGCAGAACTGCCAGGTATTGGAGCGGGGAAGCCAGCTACAGAGATGGAGCCAAGGAGTGCACTCTCATCTCAGGGTTACCTTAATCTGTGATCTGAGGCACAGTCAAGCCACTGCTCTTCAAACCGGGACCCCACCAGTGACAGATCTGGAGAGACCCCCTCCTTCCTCCTCTGAGAGGAGCAGAGCAGAGGAATCTGCTGGGTTTGGAGACTCCAACGGGGGCTCTGCACCAGAGACAGAAACATTCGGTCACAGGCTGGGTGGGCACAGAGTGTGACCAGAGACCAAGGAGATGGAAGGGATTGACTGTTTTTCTCTGAAGGCACACTGAGGAGTGGGGCCCAGAGCTTTTGGCTCCTATGCACCAGAGATTAGGAGGTTGCTATCCGCATCCCCATCCTCCAAAGCTCTATGGAAAGCCTTTAGGAAACAAAAGCTCCCAAGAGTGAATTCAAGCAGATTACTTAGCCTGGCCCCTGGCAAGGGTAGTGCAATTGCACCTCGGGCAAAGACATTTGAGAATCATTGCAACAGGGCCCTCCCCCAGAAGATCAACAAGAACATCCAGCCAAGACCAAGTTCACCCATCAATGAGAACTATAGAACTCCAGAGCGAGGGGAAAGCAAAACATAGAATTCATGGGTTTTTTTCCCATGATCTTTGACTCTTTTAAAGTTAAATTTTTTAATTTTATTTTTTCTTATTCTATTTTTTTTAACCTTTCCTCTCTCCTATTTTAACATTTTTAACTATTTTTCTTATCAATAACTTTTTTTAAAAATCTTTTAAAACTGTCATTGTTATAGTTTATCCCTTCATTGCATTTAACCTTATTTTCTTGTATACATATAGGGATTTTTTTCTTTAAGATGTTGGGATACAATTTCTTCTCATAGATCAAAATAGACCCTAAACCTAGTGCGTGACTTTGTTCTAGTCTCCAGCCTGATCACACTCTCTCCTCTTTTTTTCCTTCTTTTTCCAAACAACTTATCACTTCCTTTTTTTAGAATCTTCTTTAATTTTCATCTTTACAGTAAGATTCCAATGCTTTATCATGCTTACCCTTATTTTTGTGTATATTGTGTGTGTGTGTGTGTGTGTGTGTGTGTATCTTTTTTTCCTTAAAATTTTGGGAGGTTGTTTCTTCTAAGAGACCAGAATACACCCAGAATGAAGTGGGGGTGGCTGTCTTCTATTCACCAGTCCAATGTGTGTGTGTGTGTGTGTGTGTGTGCGCGCGTACATATATATATATATATCTCCCCCCTTCTTCTCTCCTGGTATCAGGTCTCTTCTGATTTGGTTAGCATATGTTTTTCTGAGGTCTTTGCCACCCTCTTAGCATTTTGTTCTCTTATTCATCTATTCTTATCTAGATAAAATGAAAGGTGTTAAAACTCACCACGTGGGGGGGGGTGGAGAACAAGAGGCAGCACCAATGCCTAGGGACCTAATCAATAAGGACATTAGTAATATGTCAAAACTAGAGTTCAGAATGATGATTATCAAGGTGCTAGCTCAGCTAGAAAAAAGCATGGAAGATATTAGATAATCCCTTTCTGGAGAAATAAAATCCCTTTCTGGGGAGATAAAAGAAATAAAATCTAACTAAGTTTAAATCAAAAAAACTATTAATGAGGTGCAATAAAAAATGGAGACTCTTAGTGCTAGGATAAATGAGGCAAAAGAGAATTAGTGATGTAGAAGACCACATGACAGAGAATAAAGAAGCTGAGCAAAAGAGAGACAACTACTGGACCATAAGGGGAGAAGTTGAGAGATAAGTGATAGCATAAGATGAACAATATTAGAATAATTGGGATCCTAGAAGAAGAAGAAAGAGAGAGATGAGCAGAAGGTACACTGGAGCAAATAATAGAAAAGAATTTCCCTAATATGGCAAAGGGAACCAGCATCAAAATCCAGGAGGCACAGAGAACCCTCCTCAAAATCAATAAAAATAGGTCCACACCCCATCATCTAATAGTCAAACTTACAAGTCTTAGTGACAAAGAGAAAATCCTGAAAGCAGTTTGGGACAAGAGGTCTGTAACATAGAATGGTAGAAATATTAGATTGGCAGCAGACCTATCTACAGAGATGTAGTAGGCCAGCATGATATATTCAGAGCACTAAATGAGAAAAATATGAAGCCCAGGAAACTATATCCAGCTAGGCTGTCACTGAAAAAGAAGGAGAGATAAAAAGCTTCCAGGACAAACAAAAATTTTTAAAATTTGCAAACACCAAACCTGTCCTACAGGAAATATTTAAAGGGGTCCTCTAAGCAAAGAGAGACCCTAAAAGTAACAGACTAGAAAAGAACAGAGACAATTTACAGTAACAGTCACCGTACAGGCCATACAATGACACCAAATTCATATCTTTTGATAGTTACCCTGAATATAAATGGGCTAAATGCCCCAATCAAAAGACATAGGGTATCAGAATGGATCAAAAAATATGATCCATTGATATGCTGTCTACAAGAAAAACTCATTTTAGACCCAAAAACACCTCTGGATTTAAAGTGAGGGTGTGGAAAACAATTTACCATGCTAATGGACATCAAAAGAAAGCTGGGGTGACAATTCTTATAACAGATAAATTAGATTTTAAGCCAAAGACTATAATAAGAGATGAGAAAGGACACTACGTCATATTTAAAGTGTCTGTCCAACAAGACCTAACAATTTTAAATATCTATGCCCCTAACATGGGAGCAGTCAATTATATAAACCAATTAATAACAAAATCAAAGAAACACATTGACAATAATACAATAATACTAGAGGACTTTAACACTACCCCCTCACTGAAATGGACAGATCATCTAAGCAAAAGATCAACAAGGAAATAAAAGCTTTAAATGACACACTGGATCACAGGGACATCACAGATATATTCAGAACATTCCATCCCAAAGTAACAGAATACACATTCTTCTCTAGTGCACATGGAACATTCTCCAGAATAGATCACATTGTGGGTCACAAATCAGGTCTTAACCGGTACCAAAAAAATGGGATCATCCCCTGCATATTTTCAGACCACAATGCTTTGAAAATACAACTCAACCACAAGAGTAAATTTGGAAAGAACTCAAGTACACAGAGGCTAAAGAGCAGCCTATTAAGAATGAATGTTCCAAAGGAACTCAAACACCTGGAAGCTAAAGACCACCTTGCTTAAGAATGCTTGGATCAACCAGGAGATCAAAGAAGAACTGAAACAATTCATGGAAACCAATGAGAATGAAGACACTTCGGTCCAAAACCTATGGGATACAGCAAAGGCAGTCCTAAGGGGAAAATACATAGCCATCCAAGCCTCGCTCAAAAAAATTGAAAAATCCAGAACACACCAGCTGTCTCTACACCTTAAAGAACTGGAGGATCAACAACAAATCAAACCAACTCCACACATAAGAAGGGAAATCATCAAGATTAGAGCTGAGATCAATGAGGGAGAAACCAGAGATACAGTAGAACGTATCAATGAAACTAGAAGCTGGTTTTTTGAAAGAATCAATAAGATCGATAAGCCACTGGCTACACTAATCCGAAAGAAAAGAGAGAAAGCCCAAATTCATAAAATTATGAATGAAAAGGGAGAGATCACAACTAACACCAAGGAAGTAGAAACAATCATCAGAAGTTATTATCAACAGTTATATGCCAATAAGCTTAGCAACCTAGATGAAATGGATGCATTCCTGGAAAAATATAAACTACCAAAATTGAACCAGGAAGAAATCGACAACCTGAACAGACCGATATCTAATAATGAGATTGAATCAGTGATCAAAAACCTCCCAAAAAACAAGAGCCCAGGACCTGACGGACTCCCTGGGGAATTCTACCAAACCTTCTAAGAAGAAATAACACCTATTCTCCTGAAGCTGTTTCAAAAAATTGAAGCAGAAGGAAAACTTCCAGACTCTTTCTATGAAGCCAGCATTACCCTGATCCCCAAACCAGGCAAGGACCATACCAAAAAGGAGAATTTCAGACCAATATCACTGATGAATATGGATGCTAAGATTCTCAACAAGATCCTAGCCAACAGCACATTAAAAAGATTATCCAACATGATCAGGTGGGATTCATCCCTGGGCTACAAGGACGGTTCAACATTTGCAAATCAATCAATGTGATACAACAAATTAATATGAGAAGAGAGAAGAACCACATGGTCCTCTCAACTGATGCAGAAAAAGCATTTGACAAAATCCAGCATCCGTTCCTGATTAAAATGCTTCAAAGTATAGGGATAGAGGGAACATTCCTGAACCTCATCAAATCTATCTATGAAAGACCCACAGCAAATATCATCCTCAATGGGAAAAAGCTTGCAGCCTTCCCATTGAGATCAGGAACAAGAGAAGGATGCCCACTTTCACCACTCTTGTGCAACATAGTATTAGAAGTCCTAGCAACAGCAATCAGACAACAGAGAGAAATAAAAGGTATCCAAATTGATAATGAAGAAGTCAAACTCTCTCTCTTCGCATATGACATGATTCTTTATATGGAAAACCCAAAAGACTCCACCCCCAAACTACTAGAACTCATACAGCAATTCAGCAACGTGGCAAGATACAAAGTCAATGTGCAGAAATCAGTGGCTTTCTTATACACTAACAATGAAAATACAGAAAGGGAAATTAGAGAATCGATTCCATTTACTATAGCACCAAGAACCATAAGATACCTGGGAATAAACCTAACCAAAGAGGTAAAGGATCTGTACTTGAGGAACTACAGAACACTCATGAAAGAAATTGAAGAAGACACAAATAGATGGAAGACCATTCCATGCTCTTGGATCGGAAGAATAAACTTTGTTAAAATGTCTACACTGCCTAGAGCAATCTATACTTTTAATGCCATTCCGATCAAAATTCCACCGGCATTCTTCAAAGAGCTAAAGCAAATAATCCTAAAATTTGTATGGAATCAGAAGAGACCCCGAATCACTAAGGAAATGTTGAAAAACAAAAATAAAGCTGGCGGCATCACGTTACCTGATTTCAAGCTTTATTACAAAGCTGTGATCACCAAGACAGCATGGTACTGGCATAAAAACAGACACGTAGACCAGTGGAACAGAGTAGAGAGCCCAGATATGGACCCTCAACTCTATTGTCAATTAATCTTCGACAAAACAGGAAAAAATATACAGTGGAAAAAAGACAGTCTCTTCAATAAATGGTGCTGGGAAAACTGGACAGCTATATGTAGAAGAATGAAACTCGACCATTCTCTTAGACCATACACAAAGATCAACTCAAAATGGATAAAAGACCTCAACGTGAGACAGGAATCCATCAGAATCCTAGAGGAGAACATAGGCAGTAATCTCTTCAATATCAGCCACAGCAACTTCTTTCAAGATACGTCTCCAAAGGCAAAGGAAACAAAAGCGAAAATAAACTTCTGGGACTTCATCAAAATCAAAGGCTTCTGCACAGCAAAGGAAACAGTCAAGAAAACAAAGAGGCAACCCACGGAATGGGAGAAGATATTTGCAAATGACAGTACAGACAAAAGGTTGATATCCAGAATCTATAATGAACTCCTCAAACTCAACACACACAAAACAGGCAAACACATCAAAAAATGGGCAGAAGATATGGACAGACACTTCTCCAATCAAGACATACAAATGGCTATCAGACTCATGAAAAAATGTTCATCATCATTAGCCCTCAGGGAGATTAAAATTAAAACCACATTGAGATATCACCTTACACCAGTTAGAATGGCCAAAATTAACAAAACAGGAAACAACATGTGTTGGAGAGGATGTGGAGAAAGGGGAACCCTCTTACACTGTTGGTGGGAATGCAAGTTGGTGCAGCCTCTTTGGAGAACTGTGTGGAGATTCCTCAAGAAATTAAAAATAGAGCTTCCCTATGACCCTGCAATTGCACTCCTGGGTATTTACCCCAAAGACACAGATGTCGTGAAAAGAAGGGCCATCTGTACCCCAATGTTTATAGCAGCAATGGCCACAGTCGCCAAACTATGGAAAGAACCAAGATGCCCTTCAATGGATGAATGGATAAGGAAGATGTGGTCCATATACACTATGGAGTATTATGCCTCCATCAGAAAGGATGAATACCCAATTTTTGTAGCAACATGGACGGGACTGGAAGAGATTATGCTGAGTGAAATAAGTCAAGCAGAGAGAGTCAATTATCATATGGTTTCACTTATTTGTGGAGCATAACAAATAGCATGGAGGACAAGGGGCATTAGAGAGGAGTAGGGAATTTGGGTAAATTGGAAGGGGAGGTGAACCATGAGAGACTATGGACTCTGAAAAACAATCTGAGGGGTTTGAAATGGTGGGGGGGTGGGAGGTTGGGGTACCAGGTGGTGGGTATTATAGAGAGCACTGGGTGTGGTGAAAAAATAATGAATAATGTTTTTCTGAAAATAAATAAATTGGAAAAAAAAAGATAGTTAAGCTTTAAAAACAAAACAAAACAAAACAATAAAAGAATGAATGTGTCGACCAGTAAATTTAAAAAGAATTTAAAAAATTCATGGAAACAAATGAAAATGAAAACACAACTGTTCAAAATCTTTGGGACACAGCAAAGGTGGTCCTGAGAGGAAAATATAGTGATACAAGCCTTTCTCAAAAAAGGCTTTCTCAAGTCTTTCTCAAGAAACAAGAAAGGTCTCACATACAGAACCTAACCCTACACCTAAAGGAGCTGGAGAAAGCAAAGAAAGCCTAAACCCAGAAGGAGAAGAGAAATAATAAAGATCAGAGCAGAAATCAATGAAATAGAAACCAAAAGAACAGTAGAACAATTCAATGAAACTATAAGCTCGTTCTTTGAAAGAATTAATAAGATTGATAAATCCCTGGCCAGACTTATCAAAAAGAAAAGAGAAATGACCTAAATTAATAAAATCATGAATTAAAGTGGAGAGATCACAACCAACACCAAAGAAATAAAAACAATTATAAGAACATATTATGAGCAACTATATGCCAGCAAATTTGACAATCTGGAAGAAATGGATGCATTCCTAGAGACATATACACTATCAAGACTGAATCAGGAAGAAACAGAAAACCTGAACAGACCCGTAACCAGTAAGGAGATTGAAGCAGGCATCAAAAATACCCCAACAAACAAAAGCCCAGGGCCAGATGGCTTCCCAGGGGGAATTCTACCAAACATTTAAAGAAGAATTAATACCTATTCTCCTGAAACTGCTCCAAAAAGTAGAAATGGAAGGAAAACTTCCAAAGTCACTTCATGAGGCCAGCATTACCTTGATCCCCAAACCAGACAAAGACCCCATCAAAAAGGAGAATTACACACCAATATCCTTGATGGACATGGATGCAAAAATTCTCACCAAAATACTAGCCAATAGGATCCAACAGTACATTAAAGGGATTAGTCACCATGACCAGGTGGGATTTAATCCTGGGCTGCAAGGTTGGTTCAACATCTCCATATAAAATAATAGATGTTGAAAAAGCATTTGACAAAGTACAGCATCCGTTCTTGATCAAAACTCTTCACAGGGTGGGTATAGAGAGTACATGCCTCAATATCATCAAAGTCATTCATGACAAACCCACAGCGAACATCATTCTCAATAGGGGAAAACTGAGAGCTTTTCCCCTAAGGTCAGGAACACGGCAGGGCTGTCCACTATCACCACTGCTGTTCAACACAGTACTAGAATTCCTAGCCTTAGCAGTCAGACAACAAAAAGAAATAAAAGACATCTGACTGGCAAAGTAGAAGTCAAACTCTTACTCTGCAGATGATGTGATACTTTATGTGGAAAACCCAAAGGACCCCACCCCAAACTGCTAGAACTCATACAGGAATTCAGTAAAATGTCAGGATATGAAATCAATGCACAGAAATCAGTTGCATTTCTCTACACCAACAGCAAGACAGAAGAAAGAGAAATTAAGGGGTCGATTCCATTTACAATTGCACCCAAAATCGTAAGACACCTACGAATAAATATAACCAAATAGGCAAGAAATCTGTACTCAGAAACCTATAGAATACTGATGAAAGGAATTGAGGAAGACACAAAGAAATGGAAAAATGTGCCATACTCATGGATTGGAAGAACAAATATTGTTAAAATGTCTATACTACCTAAAGCAATCTACACATTTAATGCAATCCCTATCAAAATCCTTCCAATTTTTTTCAAAGAAATGGAACAAATAATCCTAAAATTTATATGAAATCAGAAAAGATGTCAAGTAGCCAGAGGAATATTGAAAAAGAAAGCCAAAGTTGGTGGCATCACAATTCCAGACTCCACACTCTATTACAAAGCTGCCATCATCAAGACAGTATGGTACTGGTATAAAAGCAGACACATAGATCAATGGAACAGAATAGAGAGCCCAGAAATAGACCCTCAACTCTATGGCCAACTCATCTTCAACAAATCAAGAAAGAATATACAATGGAAAAAAAGACAGCCTCTTCAATAAATGGTCCTGGGAAAATTGGACAGCTGCATGCATAAGAATGAAATACACCATTATCCTACATCATACACAAAGATAAACTCAAAATGGATGAAAGGCTTCAGTGTAAGACAGGAATCCATCAAAATATGAGAGGATAACATAGGCATTAACCTTTTCAACACTGGCCATAGTGATCTCTTTCAAGATATGTCTTTAAATGCAAGGAAAGCAAGGGCAAAAATGAATTTTGGGGACTTCATCAATATAAAAAGTTTTTGCACAGCAAAGAAAACAGTCAACAAAACTAAGAGGCAACCCATGGAATGGGAGATGATATTTATAAATGACATCATAAATAAAGGGCTGGTATTCAAGATCTATGAAGAACTTCGGAAACTCAACACCCAAAAAGTAAAAAATCCATTCGATAAATGGGCAGAAAACATGAACAGACACTTTTCCAAATAAGACATACAAATAGCAAACAGACACATGAAAAAATGTTCAACATCACTAGCCATCAGAGAAATAAATACAAATCAAAACCACAATGAGCTACCACCTTACACCAGTTAGAATGGCCAAAATTAACAAGACTGAACGCTGTTATCTTCAATTTTTTTTTAATTTTTTATTTCTTTTCAGCATAACAGTATTCATTGTCTTTGCACCATACCCAGTGCTCCATGCAATACGTGCCCTCCCTAATACCCACCACCTGGTTCCCGCAACCTCGCACCACTCCCCCCTCCGCCCCTTCAAAACCCTCAGGTTGTTTTTCAGAGTCCATAGTCTCTCATGGTTCACCCCCCCTTCCAATTTCCCTCAATTCCCTTCTCCTCCCCATCTTCCCTTATCCTTCATGTTATTTGTTATGCTCCACAAATAAGTGAAACCATATGATAATTGATTCTCTCTGCTTGATTTATTTTGCTCAGCATAATCTCTTCCAGTCCTGTCCATGTTGCTACAAGAGCTGGGTATTCATCCTTTCTGATGGAGGCATTACACTCCATACTATATATGGACCACATCTTCCTTATCCATTTGTCCTTTGAAGGTCATCTTGGTTCTTTCCACAGTTTGGTGACCGTAGCCATTGCTGCTATAAACATTGGGGTACAGATGGCCCTTCTTTTCACTACATCTGTATCTTTGGGGTAAATACCCAGTAGTGCAATTACAGGGTCATAGGGAAGCTCTATTTTTAATTTCTTGAGGAATCTCCACACTGTTCTCCAAAGTGGCTGCACCAACTTGCATTCCCACCAACAGTGGAAGAGGGTTCCCTTTCTCCACATCCCCTCCAACACACGTTGTTTCCTGTCTTGTTAATTTTGGCCATTCTCATTGGTGTAAGGTGGTATCTCAATGTGGTTTTGATTTGAATCTCCCTGATGGCTAGTGATGATGAACATTTTTTTTATGTGTCTGTTAGCCATTTCTATGTCTTCATTAGAGAAATGTCTGTTCCTGTCTTCTGCCCATTTTTTGACACGATTATCTGTTTTGTGTGTGTTGAGTTTGAGGAGTTCATTATAGATCCTGGATATCAACTTTTTGTCTGTACTGTCATTTGCAAATATCTTCTCCCATTCCGTGGGTTGCCTCTTTGTTTTCTTGACTGTTTCCTTTGCTGTGCAGAAGCTTTTGATTTTGATGAAGTCCCAAAAGTTCATTTTCGCTTTTGTTTCCTTTGCCTTTGAAGACATATCTTGAAAGAAGTTGCTGTGGCTGATATAGAAGAGGTTACTACCTATGTTCTCCTGTAGGATTCTGATGGATTCCTGCCTCACGTTGAGGTCTTTTGTCCATTTTGAGTTTATCTTTGTGTATGGTCTAAGAGAATGGTCGAGTTTCATTCTTCTACATATAGCTGTCCAGTTTTCCCAGCACCATTTATTGAAGAGACTGTCTTTTTTCCACTGTATATTTTTTCCTGTTTTGTCGAAGATTATTTGCCCATAGAGTTGAGGGTCCATATCTGGGCTCTCTGCTCTGTTCCACTGGTCTATGTGTCTGTTTTTATGCCAGTACCATGCTGTCTTGGTGATCACAGTTTTGTAATAAAGCTTGAAATCAGGTAACGTGATGCCGCCAGTTTTATTTCTGTTTTTCAACATTTCCTTAGCGATTTGGGGTCTCTTCTGATTCCATACAAATTTTATGAGTATTTGCTCCAGCTCTTTGAAAAATACTGGTGGAATTTTGATCGGAATGGCATAAAAAGTATAGATTGCTCTAGGAAATCTTTATTTAACAATGTTAATTTAACAATCTTAATATAATAATGTTTATTCTTCCAATCCAAGAGCATGGAATGGTCTTCCATCTTTTTGTGTCTTCTTCAATTTCTTTCATGAGTGTTCTGTAGTTCCTTGAGTACAGATCCTTTTCCTCTTTGGTTAGGTTTATTCCCAGGTATCTTGTGGTTCTTGGTGCTATAGTAAATGGAATCGATTCTCTAATTTCCCTTTCTATATTTTCATTGTTAGTGTATAAGAAAGCCACTGATTTATGTACATTGACTTTGTATCCTGCCATATTACTGAATTGCTATATGAGTTGTAGAAGTTTGGGGGTGGAGTCTTTTGGGTTTTCCATATAAAGTAACATGTCATCTGCGAAGAGAGAGAGTTTGACTTCTTCTTCGCCAATTTGGATAACTTTTATTTCTCTTTGTTGTCTGCTTGCTGTTGCTAGGACTTCTAATACCATATTGAACAAGAGTGGTGAGAGTGGGCATCCTTGTCATGTTCCCAATCTCAATGGGGAGGCTGCAAGCTTTTTCCCATTGAGGATGATACTTGCTGTGGGTTTTTCATAGATAGATTTGATGAAGTTCAGGAATGTTTCCTCTATCCCTATACTTTGAAGCATTTTAAACAGGAATGGATGCTGGATTTTGTCAAATGCTTTTTCTACATCAATTGAGAGGACCATGGGGTTCTTCTCTCTTCTCTTATTGATTTGTTCTATCAAGTTGATTGTTTTGTGAATGTTGAACCATCCTTGTAAACCAGGGATGAATCTCACCTGGTCATGTTGGATAATCTTTTTAATGTGCTGTTGGATCCTGTTGGCTAGGATCTTGTTGAGAATCTTAGCATCCGTATTCATCAGTGATATTGGTCTGAAATTCTCCTTTTTGGTAGGGTCTTTGCCTGGTTTGGGGATCAGGGTAATGCTGGCTTCATAAAAAAAAGTCTGGAAGTCTTCCTTCTGCTTCAAATTTTTGAAACAGCTTCAGGAGAATAGGTGTTATTTCTTCTTTGAAAGTTTGGTAGAATTCCCCAGGGAATCTGTCAGGTCCTGGGCTCTTGTTTTTTGAGAGGTTTTTTAATCACTGCTTCAATCTTGTTACTAGATATTGGTCTATTCAGGTTGTCAATTTCTTCCTGGTTCAATTTTGGGAGTTTACAGTTTTCTAGGAATGCATCCATTTCATCTAGGTTGCTTAGCTTATTGGCATATAACTGTTGATAATAACTTCTGATGATTGTTTCTACTTCCTTGGTGTTAGTTGTGATCTCTCCCTTTTCATTCATAATTTTATGAATTTGGGCTTTCTCTCTTTTCTTTTGGATTAGTGTGGTGAATGGTTTATCGATTTTATTGATTCTTTCAAAAAAACAGCCTCTAGTTTCATTGATACGTTCTACTGTATCTCTGGTTTCTACCACATTGATCTCTGCTCTAATCTTGATTATTTCCCTTCTTACATGTATAGTTGGTTTGATTTGTTGTTGATTCTCCAGTTCTTTAAGGTGTAGAGACAGCTGGTGTATTCTGGATTTTTCAATTTTTTTGAGGGAGGGTTGGATGGCTATGTATTACCCCCTTAGGACCACCTTTGCTGTATCCCTTAGGTTTTGGACCAAAGTGTCTTCATTCTCATTGGTTTCCATGAATTGTTTCAGTTCTTCTTTGATCTCCTGGTTGATCCAAGCATTCTTAAGCAAGGTGGTCTTTAGTTTCCAGGTGTTTGAGCTCCTTCCGAACTTTTCCTTGTGATTGAGCTCCAGTTTCAAAGCACTGTGATCTGAGAATATGCAGGGAATATGTGGTCTATTCTTGAGAAGGTTCCATGTGCACTTGAGAAGAATGAGTATTCTGTTGTTTTAGGGTCGAATGTTCTGTATATATCTATGAGGTCCTCTGTTCCAATGGGTCATTCAATGCTCTTGTTTCTTTATTGATTTTCTGCTTCAATGATCTATTTCTGAGAGAGGCATGTTAGGATCTCCTACTATTAATGTATTCATATCAATATGACTCTTTATCTTGATTAATAATTTTCTTATGTAATTGGCTGCTTCCATATTGGGGGCAAAGATATTTACAGTTGTTAGATCATTTTGGTGGATAGTCCTTTTAAGAATTATGTAGTGTCTTTCTGTATCTTTGACTACAGTCCTTAGTTTAAGATCTAATTTATCTGATATGAGAATCGCTACACCAGCCTTCTTTTGAGGCTGATTGGCATGAAAGATGCTTCTCCATCCCTTCACTTTCAGTCTGGGTATATCTTGAGGTTTAAAATGGGTCTCTTATAGACAACATATGGATGGGTCCTGTTGTTTTATCCAGTCTGCAACCTTGTGTCATTTGATGGGCGCATTTAGGCCATTCACATTGAGAGTGATTATTGATAGATATGTTTTTATTGACATCGTGTTACCTTTGAAGTCTTTCTTTCTGTAGATTGTCTCTATATTTCTGTTCAATGCTATTCTTAGTATTTTTCCTCTTTTATAGAAACCCCCCCTTAATATTTCCTGCAGTGTCAGCTTGGTGGTTGCATACTCTTTTAAGCCTTGCCGGTCTTGGAAACTCTTTATCTCTCCATCCATTTTGAACATCAGTCTTGCTGGATAAAGTATTCTTGGCTGCATGTTCTTCTCATTTAGTGCCCTGAACATATCTTGCCAGCCCTTTCTGGCTTGCCAGGTCTCTGTGGACGGGTCTGACATTATTCTGGTGGGCTTTCCTCTGTAGGTAAGGAGCTTCTTCGTCCTAGCTTCTTTCAAGAGGGTCTGCCTACAATTATAATTCTTCATTCTTACTATTAGGGGTCTCGAGGACTTTTGAGAATCTGTAATCTTGGGGGGAAACCTTTCAGCCTCTAGTACATGAACACTGGTTCCATTCGTGAGATTGGGAAAATTTTCATGGACAACTTGTTCCACTATATCTTCTACACTTCTTTCTTTCTCCTCCCCTTCAGAGATTCCAATAATTCTGACTTTGGAATGTCTCATGGCATCATTTATTTCCCTGATTCTGTTTTCATGGATTCTAAGATGTTTGTTCCAGGCTTCCTCCTGATCCTTTCTCTCTGTTTGTCCTCCAAATCACTAATTTTATCTTCTGTCTCAGTTACCCTAGCTTTTAGAAAATTTAGATTAGATTGGAACTCATTGAGAGCATTTTGAATAACACCGCTGGTGGCTTTTTGTTCTGCCCTAATCAATTCCATTTGGTCATCCATGGCTTTCTCCAACCTAGCTATTGCCTGGATAATTGTTAGCCTGAATTCCTTTTCCAACATATTGTCTATGTCGATAGCCATTAGCTCTGTTGCAGAAGGCCCATCCTCTGTATTTTTCTTCTGTTGGGCATTGCTCCTCCTTGTCATTTTGATGAGAGATGACTGAACGAATGTAGCTGGATGTATCGACCGTGGTGCAGTCAAAGCACACCCTGGTATGCTTCTGAGCAATCAGGATTCCCCACCCAAATGAGAGAAAAAAGAAAAGAAAATAGAGAGAGAGAGAGACAAGAAAGAAAGGGAAGATAAAAGAGAAGACTCAGCCCAAATGGGCCCCAAGGTAAGATTTATGAAGTATACCAACAAAAACAAACAAAAAGACTAATAAAAGTATATGACAAGAGAAAAAAAAATATATATATAAGCAAAAAAAGGAAGAACCTAGTCAAAAAGGACCCCAAGTATAAGATTTATATACTATCAGGACAAACACAAATACACAGAAACACTGGCGGAAGAAAAAGATGGGAGAGTGGTTATAAATTCTCAGTGTGGGTGAGGAAGGTTATTTTGATTCTTCCTGGATGTATCTTCATATCTTTGTTAAAGGACTCAACTTTCCTAAGATAAAGAGGGATTAAAAATTGGTTTACCTATAGGGGTAGCATTGAAATAAAAATTAAAAAGGAATAAACTAGACTAAACTAAACTAAAATTTAAAAAAAATTTAAAAATAGAAATGCAAAAGAAAAACACAGGTGTAAGCATCAAAAAGTTCAGGTTAGAAGGTTATTATGGAATTTGATGTACTGGACATCTCACTGTGATGGTTAATAGGTTACAAAATTATCTATAAAAAAAAAAAATGAACCTGGTTGGTTTTCTGGGGGAGGGGCCTGCCTTGTGGGTTTTCAGTCAATGATGTTCCCTGAGTTAAGTCCTCCCACCCCCCTCAAGGGGTTGGGCTCTGAGGAAACTGTTTTTTTCAGGCTTTTCTTCTCTGGAGGTTTTTATGGTTGTTCACTTCTCTTCTCTCACCTTGACAGCTTTTGATGGTTTTTCGAGCTTTAGAGGAAAGCAAACTGTACACTGACCTCCCTCTCAGAGAGAAGCCTCAGTCTGCTCCCTTGCGGGTGCTGCAGAATCCGTATAAATTCCCCCTTGGCAGCTGGCAGAGCAGGTTCTGAGTCGCGGTCCCTGGGGACACAGGATCTCCTGCTTGTACCCCAAATCACCATAATGGCGGCTCTCTGGGCAGCTGCAGACCACCAGAGAGGTTCCAAGCAGTGATCCCACACTGAGATTTTCCCGCTGGCCTGGGCTGGGAGTGCCTGCTCTTTCTGGGTCTAAGAGCGCCCTACTTGCGCGCACCTCCCTCAGGGGAGGGTGTGGGGCGCGCGTGTCTCGGGCTCTGATAGTAGGGCACGACATTCTGCTGGCTGGCGAGGCTCCCAGCCCCTCACAGGAGCCAGACCCCACATGTTCTCAGGCACGCTGGCGGTTCAGGGACCAAGACCTGGTTTCTCTGCCACACTCTCTCTGGCTCAGTGCCAGGGGACGCTGTCCTGGGTCCGGGGACTTAAGCCCCTGTCGCTAGCCACCCCAATTCCCACAATCCCCCCCCACCCGCGATCCTTTGCTCTTTCTGAGTGCTTTTAACCAGACTCCAAGTTAATGCTGGTCCCCAGACACCAAGCACTCGCGTATTGGGGTATTACTTTCCAATTGGTCACCTCTGGTGGCTCCCTCCCCCTTTTGTTTATCTTCC
Organism: Neogale vison; assembly: GCF_020171115.1. NCBI lineage: Eukaryota > Metazoa > Chordata > Mammalia > Carnivora > Mustelidae > Neogale > Neogale vison. Next base: position 178,239,581 of record NC_058096.1, on the reverse strand, counting down.
GATATCAGTCCCACGTTCCCACTCCGCTTTATCTGCCCACTGGTGTCTTCTGCCCCTGTAGAGATCCAGACGTGTATAATTCTGATCTCAGGCTGATTTCATGGGTGATCGGAGTTCTTTGATAGGTAATCAGCTCACTTTAGGGTACAGGTTGAAACAGCGCCTCCTCCTACTTCCCCGCCATCTTGTCTCTTCAATTATTTTCTAACCAGCCTAGATCTTGCTTCTGAACTTCAAATTGTTCACTCGATATCTCTACATAAATATTTAATTCATAAAAACTAAGTTCAAGACTTGCCCCCAGAAGTTGATCCTTCCATTCCATGTCTTTTGCTCCCAGACCAAAAGACATGCATTCATCTCTGATTCTTTCATACTCACTTCACCCCTCAGCAGATTCTATAAGCTCTACCTTCAAAATATGACTCAAATTCAACCACTCTTTCCTTTCTCTGCATGACTGTCCTTGTATCACTTTTCAAGTCACCATCATTTCTCAACTTATTGCAATGTCCTCCAAATTGGTTGCCCCTTTCCCTCCCTCTCCCCTTATAGATTAATCTATAAAATTTTGCTCCTTTTAAAATATCAAATATGCCACTTTTCTGATCATGGCTTTGTAACTCATGCAGAGTGAAATCTAAGTGCCTTACTATAACCTATCATGTCCCACATTATCTGTGTCTTTTCATTTGCTTGTCCCTGTACCTGGAACGCCCTTCCCTGAGGATCTCTATTGCTTGATTTTGCCTTTTTTTAGGTTTTTCTCAAATGTTACCTTATTAAACATGCCTTCTCTCACCACCTTTATAAAATATTATCTCCCAACCCCCACCCCATTTCCCACTGACATTTTTATAGTGTTTATTATCACCTGACATCTAACTTTTTCATGATTTTTTTAGTTCTGTCTCCACCATTAAAATATAAGATCCCCAGAACAGGGACTTGATCTGCTTAGTTTCTTGTTATGGCCTCAGCACTTAGAACAAAGTCTGGAACATAGCTGACTGTTCAATATAGACCATTTTGTTAATTCGGTTAATTTTCAGTTTGTTAACTGAGTTAACAAAATGGTCATGTATATTAATGATTGGAAACAAGTTCACCTTACTAGAGAAAAGACATAATATAGGGAGCCTTGGAGTTAGATTGCTTTAGAATTGGATTCAGTTTCCTGCACTTACTAGTTCTGAAGGCTGGGGTAAGTAAATTAATCTCTCAGAGCTTTCATTCCCTCATCTATAAAACACAAATTATTTTAAGCATTGACTGATGGGAGAAAAGTCAGGAGTTTAGAGAAGGGATTCAGACTGGAGACTGAAATTTGGAAAGTCATACACATACAGATGGTGTAAAAAGCCAGGAACATGGATAAGGTTACCCACTGAAGGGGGTAAAGGGACAAAAGATCAAATTACAGCCCTAGGATCCTCCAAATATTGAGATATTGTGGGGGAAAGGGTAAACAGCAGAAGAGAACATGAAGTAAGAGTCAGAAAGGAAGAGCTAGAAAGAGTTGCCACTCAGAAGACAATAGGAATGATTCACTGTACCAATTCTACTGATAGCTTACGATGAGGTATATATTAAGTACATGATAAAAATTAGTTATGCACAATATGTACTTGTATTAGTTTACTATATTAGTTTATCATAGATACCATAACAAAATACCACAGAGGGGGTGGCTTAAACAACAGAAATGTATTTTCTCATCATTCTGATCTACGTCCAGAATGAAGGTGTTGAAAGGCGTGGTTTATCCTGAGGCTTCTCTCTGAGGTTTGCAGATGGCCACTTAATTGCTATTACCTTACATGGCCTTTTCTCCGTGTCTGCACCCCTGTCTGAGGGGTGTGTCTCCAAATGCAGTCACATTGAGGGCTGGAGCTTCAAAACATAAATTTTCGGGAATACACTGCAACCTATAACAATGCCTATTTCTTTCTTTTTCTTTCTTTCTTTTTTTTTTTTTAAGATTTTATTTATTTATTTGACAGAGAGAGAGATGACAAGTAGGCAGAGAGGGGCAGAGAGAGGAAGGGCTAGGCAGGAAGCCCGATGTGGGGCTCAATCCCAGGACCCTGGGACCATGACCTGAGCTGAAGGCAGATGCTTTAACCCACTGAGTCACCCAGGTGCCCCACAATGCCTATTTCTTATAAGGGTGCATGTGTGGGTTGATTTGCTTGTGTGCGTATGAGTGTATGAAATGGGAGCATTAATAAAGAAATACAAATAATTGTTATTTCTGGGTATGGAGTTTTGGAGTTTAAGTGGTTTTATTTCCTAATTTAAATTTCCTGGAACTTCTAAATTTTCTGCAATAAACATGTATGACTTCTATAACCAGAAAATTTTTTTTTAAATATTACAAAAATTAGCATGATGGTGATTTTGGAGCAGGGAAAGTGATGGTATTGGCCAGAGAGATGGTCAAAGGCAGTGTGACTGGAGCTGCGGCTGGCCGCCACGGAAGGGCTGTGTGTGATTACAAGAAAACATCGAAATTCCTCTTGACCTCTTAAAGTCCATGAAAGTATTATCTACATATGTAAAAAAATATAAGTAAATGTGGAATATTATAGTTGTAATACATCTGCATCACTCTGTTTTGGATACAAAGACTTCACTATGGATTCGCTCCTGGAGTGTATTTCTGAAATACCACATCTGGGGAATGTTAATAAGTATTGAAGGTACAAAGGTTTCAGTGTTCATGGAGGTTGATTCAACTCTAGGTTTCCCAATTTTTTCACTTCAAAACTTTTTCAGAATTCTATTATGCATATATAATAGGATAAAATATATACTATTTTAAAACATATTTGACCATAGAATCTCCATTCTTTTTAGTATTCTGTTTAAGTAGTCATTTTCTGGGATGCCTGGGTGGCTCAGTTGATTAAGCGGCTGCCTTTGGCTCAGGTCATGATTCCAGTGTCCTGGGATCGAATCCCACATCGGGCTCCTTGCTCGGCGGGGAGCCTGCTTCTCCCTCTGCCTCTGCCTGCCACTCTGTCTGCCTGTGCTCGCTCTCTCTCTCTCTCTCTCTCTGACAAATAAATTTAAAAAAAAAAGCAGTTATTTTCTTTGGGGGAGGGACACACATTGACAAGTACTGCTATATACAAATGACTGAAAATCTTCCTAATTTTAAAATATGTTACAAAGATATAGTGTGGTACTGGCATTGGCATGAAGACAAACATATATGCCAATGGAACAAAATGATACCACATCTGAAACTAATGATGTTTTATATGTTGGCTAACTGAATTTAGATTTACCAAAAGAGAGAGAGAGAGAGAGAGAGAGAGAGAGCCTTTTTTGTCTTCACAAAGAAATTGAAAAATATTCCATGCTCATGGATTGGAAGAACAAATATTGTTAAAATGTCTATGCTACCTAGAGTGAGCCACACATTTAATGCAATCTCTGCCAAAATACCATCAAACTCTTTTCACAGAAATGGAACAAATGGACAGAATCGAAGAAGATATTCACAAATGACATATCAGATAAAGGACTAGTATCCAAAATCTATAAAGAACTTATCAAACTCAACACCCAAACAACAAATAATCCAATCAAGAAATGGGCAGAAGACATGAACAGACATTCCTGCAAAGAAGACATACAGATGGCCAACAGACACATGAAAAAGTGCTCAACATCACTCGACATTAGGGAAATAACAAATCAAAACTACAATAAGACACCACCTCACACCGTCAGAATGGCTAAAATTAACAAATCAGGACACAACAGATGTTGGCAAGGATGCGGAGAAAGAGGAACCCTCCTACACTGTTGGTGGGAATGCAAGCTGGTGCTGCTACTCTGGATAACAGTATGCAGGTTCCTCAAAAAGTTGCAAATAGAGCTACCCTACGACCCAGCAATCACACTACTGGGTATTTACCCTAAAGATAGAAATATAGTGATCTGAAGGGGCATGTGCACCCGAATGTCTATAGCAACAATGTCCACAATAGCCAAACTATGGAAAGAACCTAGATGTCCATCAACAGATGAATAGATAAAGAAAATGCACACACACACACACACACACACACACACACACACACTGGAATACTATGCAGCCATCAAAAGAAACAAAAACTTGGCCATTTGCAATGACATGGATGGAACTAGAGGGTATTATGCTGAGTGAAATAAGTCAATCAGAGAAAGACATTTATCATACGATCTCTCTGATATGAGGAATTTGAGAGGCAGGGCAGGGGGTTGTGGGGGGTAGGGAAGGGAAAAATGAAACAAGATGGGATCGGGAGGATGACTAATCATAAGAGACTCTTAATATCACGAAACAAACTGAGGGTCACTAGGGAGTAGGAAAGTAGGGCTAGGGTGGCTAGGTTATGGATATTGGGGAGGGTATATGCTATGGTGAGTGCTGTGAAATGTGTAAGCCCGATGATTCACAGACCTGTTACCCCTATGGCAAACAATATATTATATGTAAATAAATAAATATTTTTTAAAAGAAGAATAGGTCCATATACACTATGGAGTATTATGCCTCCATCAGAAAGGTTGAATACCCAACTTTTGTAGCAACATGGATGGGACTGGAAGAGATGATGCTGAGTGAAATAAGTCAAGCAGAGAGAAATTATCATATGGTTTCACTTATTTGTGGAGCGTAACAAATAGCATGGAGGACAAGGGGCGTTAGAGAGGAGTAGGGAATTTGGGTAAATTGGAAGGGGAGGTGAACCATGAGAGACCATGGACTCTGAAAAACAATCTGAGGGGTTTGAAGTGGTGGGGGGGTGGGAGGTTGGGGTACCAGGTGGTGGGTATTATAGAGGGCACGGCTTGCATGAAGCACTGGGTGTGGTGAAAAAATAATGAATAATGTTTTTCTGAAAATAAATAAATTGGAAAAAAAATAAAAGAAAAGAAGATTAGAGGCAGTAATAATAAAGAAGTATCACTTATAGTGGTGTGCTATTTCATTTTCTCCTCATAAGAGCCCAGAGAGGTAATGATCACTGAGGATCCCAGAATTGACAAAACACTGGCAAATGACAGTGTTGAGATGGAAATGCAAATCTTCTGACTCTGATCCTTTCCTCACAATACTATCCTGCCTCTTTTTTAGTAGGTGTTTAATGGTTATATGTAAATAAAGACCTCCCTATGTTGTATATCCCATCTGTCTCCTAAACATCTATCAGAACTGCCTTACCTTCTACAATTAGTTCTTCAGCCTTCCATTAGAAGAAATTATTCTCTACATAAAGTGCAAATATAGAGAACCATACTTTTCTTTCAAATCTTTGACCTAGTACTTCAGTTCTCGGGAATGATTCAACAGAAGCAAACTACTAAATACACGGTACAGAATGTTCTATATAACAAAAAGAAAAAGCAAGAAAGAGAAAGGTCAGGAAGGGATGGAAGGAAGTGAAAACAAATTCTGGAAATAATCCAAATGCCTAACAAGAGGGGACTAAAGCTCAGTATAACAAAGGCTAGAACAGTGGTTTTCAAACCATACATTGTAATTCACAGTGAATGATGAAAATATTGTAGTTGATCAAAACCAGCATTTTTTAATGAAAAGGGTAAAAAGAAAATGGAATGGAAAATATTGGAGTCCATCACCCCTTGGGAGAGTAAGATGGTCCACAAAACCTTATTTCTATGTAAATATGTATGTTACATATGTATATGTATACCTATGTATGTTTACCAAGTACAGTGTAAAATTTATTTCTTAGTGTAGAGCATAGTCAAAAAATTTTGAAATGTACTGACCCTATGTTACTAAAATTCATTAAAATTTACTTGCAAGAAATCCTGGAGAATGTTTACAATAATGTTAAGGGGAACATAGGTCACAAAGTAGTACAGACATTATAGTGGCAGTTATAGAAAAGATGAATATATATAAATTAATCACAGGAAAGACATGAGCAAAAAAGAAAACAGATGTCATAGGGAGATGTATGTGGTTATTATCTCTCATTTAATCCTCCATTTATAATTTGAGACAAACAGACCTATTCTACAATTAATTCCACTTCAAATTTGCCTTAGACCCCTTCAATAATTCTAGTAAATAAATCAAAATGCACACCAAGCAAGCAAGGAACCAATCTACTAAGGAAACTTACAAATAGAACTAGAAGACCATGTACAAAAAATGTGACTGGTAGATGGAACAAAACATTTCTTGGACAAAGAACTTGTTTCTGTTCATATATACATCTATGTTCACATGTAAATGGCAGGAAGGATAACAGATTATTAAGTTATCTGTTGTTCATTTACATCTTAGCATTAGTGTGTACCTGGTCCCTTCCAATAAAAGGATTAATCTGTATCAAGAATAGATCAAACTGCTAAGGGTTACTAAAAAAAGTGAGAAGAAATTGTCAGAGGCATGAAAAGGTGCTGAGTTGTTTATCTTTAGCATCTTCTAGTACCTCTTTTCAGTTTACACTTTTCTTCCTTTATTTTGCTTAATATTCGCTGTCCTTTATAAAGAAATACCTTAAGTAACCAACATAAAAATCAATGAAAACTGTATCCAATTAAACTACTTCATAAAGCCACCTTAGTGAGTCTAGGATCACTTTGGATTAAAAAAAGGCTAAACTCAGGGGTGAATGGGGAAAGAAAAAGCAAAAGAGAAAGAAGCAGGGGGTGATAGGGCTGTAATCAGCCTGAGTAAAATCAGCTAGAGAAAGAATAGTGAACTCCAGATATCTCATTATCCCCTCCACTACCATTCAACACAGTGAGAACAATCTGTGCTTTCACACATTAAAAGCTGCAGATGTTTACAAAAAAAAAAAAAAAAATTTTTCAAGGCCATTAAGATGCCTGCTAGCCCATAGGATGTGGATTGATCTTGCTTGTCAATCAATCTAATACTAATTTACCATCAGTTTGCATAAAAAGTTGTAATTTCTCATGCCTGTGGCAGCATGGGAGTCTTCTGACTCCACATCCGCTTACTTCCCTCTGATTTTCATCAGTAATTGTGAAGATGTGTTTGGTAAAAAGAGAGGATTTTTTTTTAAGAGAGGATTTTTAAAATAATAATGCTAAAGTAGATGACTGCCACTAAGAGAAAGATGTTAAAGCAAATACAGCTAGAGGGTCATTTGATTTTTTAATGCATAAAATTTTCCAAGCATAAAACTATGTCAGAAGTCAGAAAGGGAAAGATTAATAATGTTTTCATAGGAATTAAATGTATCTAGATAGCAAGTCATATTAGAAATAAGACTAAAAGAAAATAACTATGAAGAAAGGTTTCCCATAGTTAAAATTTTAGAAGTTCACATACATTAATAAATCAAACAGATGTATCAGTAAAACTGGGCAGAGGACACCAAGAGAAGAGAAAATACAATTGCCTTCTAAATTAAGAAGAAATGGAAATTAAGGAAAATAAAATATATTCAGCTCATAAAATAAAATTTAAAACTGGTAATTGTTAGTATTAGCAAGGATCAAGCAAGATAGCTACTTGAATTCACTGGGAGTATAGTTCAGTATATCCTTTCTAGACAGTAATTTTACAGCAAGAATGAAAAGTCTTAAAAATGTTTCTACTTCTCATTCTAGTGTTTCCACTTTGAGAAACATATCCTAAGGAAACATCTGGGGAACCAGGTACAAAGAATAATGTACAAAGATTTCAATAGTAAAATTTTAAATTATAGCAAAAATTGGAAATAACTCAAATATTCAACAACAGAAGAGAGGTTAAGTAAATAATGTTACAACTATTTAAATAAAAATTACACAACAATTAATGCTTTTAAAGAATTACAATGGCAATGGAAAGTGCTCACAATATAACTTACACCTCATACAGAACTATATAATCAATAAATTTTGCAGATGATATAAACAACATTAAAAGCATTTGCAGGGGAAAAAATACACCAAAATATTAACATACTAATATTAAAATATTAATACTAGTAAAGAGTACATTTATCCTGATGAGCACTGAGTAATGTACGGGATTGTTGAATTACTATATTGTACATGTGAAGTGAACATAACATATATTATATGTTATATATATATAACATAATATAATATAACACTATAATGTTAGCTATACTAAAGTTAAATTTTTAAACTTATTAAAAATTAATATTAAAATATTTAAATGAAAGATGTACTCTTTAAAAAAATAAAAATAAATCCCTTAGTTCCTCTTCAGGTTGGGAAATTAAGACCTACCACCACTCCCAAATCAGGGTTAGGAAAAAAGACTTAGAGTAGGAGGAGGGGAGCAAAACACTGAAAGTTATCCTGCAGATCTAAATGCCTCTCCGAAAGGGAAGGAATGAACAAAATATACTTGCCTCCTCTAAATTTTCTTGGACATTTATAAAACATCCTATATATAGCAGAGTGCAAACAGATTAAAAGTATTCCTTCTCTGAAAGCTAATATCAAAAGATATTGAATGGACTTTTCCTAGATCCAACTTAATCTGTTGATTCTTAGAGGAGGTTTTATAAGCTAATTTCTTAGATGGAGCTGGGAGACATTCCACACTTGAATTGAGGGACCAAAAGCCTAAATTCAAGATCAAACTGTCCTATTACACCACTGAACTTTTTGATCCACGACAATTACTACCAATGAAAAAAGAGAAAATTACTTACATTGGGGAAGGATATTAAGTCCTTTGGGTGAGCTAGGTGCCATGCAGCACTCTCAATGGCAGAATCAAGGCTTTTATCTTCTTTTATCTATCATATCCCTGTGTAATCTACAGTTACAGACTTCTAGGACAAAAGACGTCTAAACTCCCATGTGATGAAAGTATCTCTAAATTCGAAGTGTAATTTTCCCAATTAAGGTAGGATGCTAGAAAAGCCCAGTTTTATTCAATGTTAAGTATACATATTCACATAATTTCAGAGTCCTTAATGTGCTTCTCTCATTAACCAGGCAAGTAAATGGCACTAGTAAATGTAAATTATTGTTCTACTGTTCATATCACATAATGTCCTACTTTTATACATACCGTAAGTGGTCAACATAAAGATTAATGATACCCCTAGCAAGTTAAACCACTTCCTGAAGGCACCTCAGCTGGTCTGGAATGGTCTGGAGAGGCTAAATTGGGGAGATTTAACTTCCTGGTTAAAATTATAAGACATAGCAATATTTGGGAAAGAAATTTAATAGTAAGATTTTGTCTAAGATATACTACAGCTTTCAAGAATTTCAGAAGTTGAAAGCATCATTGAATTATGTGCCCATGTGGATTAGACACACACACACATGAAATGAAAGATAGCGTTTGGTTCACAAACAAGAACAACTTCCTCTTTAAAATTCTTTCCATGTACTTAAAATATGTAGCTTTTTTTGTGGGGAGAAATAATCTAATCCTTGGGCTAGGTAAACAGGTTGTTTCCTTCCTGATTTTTATTTTAGTTAACTACATTCTCTCCATGCTTGAGTCTACTTTTGAATGAAATGATTTTATGTTTTAGTCTAAATGTCTTAATGCTGATTTTTCTAGACATGAGATTATATCTAAGAAATACACCACTAAAGACATCTACCCTGTAAACATATAATGACTAACTCTGGGCAATTCACTGTTTGAGTTGGTAGGTTTTCTAGTGTGGAGTTCCATCAAGGGAAATAGTTCTGAGTTTCAACAATTGTATTCTAGGAACAACAGCAATAACAAAAACAGGCACTTGGTTAAACACAAGTAAATGAAAGTTATTGTTATTTTTCATGAGCTTCTAATCTGTAGAAGATGATCCTCTCAGTGTATCTCCAAATTCATTATATCATTAAGTCATTTGATTCCCACAATGTCTACAAAGTGGATCAGTCCAGGGTTAACACCACCCCCAGTTTGTAGATGAAAACCATGAGACACAAAAAGGTTAACTGGCCCGTACAAGGGAACACTGAAAGTTAATGTAAAACAGGGACCAATCCAAATTTCCTGGTCGCTAATTTAATTTATTGCATCACAAAATGATTTCCCACATTATTTCACTTCCCATCATCAGGGCCCACACTGTCCATATCTAAATGTCTTCAAGAACCACAGGAACATTGACTATTATTCCCCTAGATTCACCTTTCTCCTTTGTTCAGAATAAGCAATTTCTAACCACTACCACATGTGATTGTTTTCCAGCAAAGCTTTCCCATATATGATCTGAAATTTTCAAAAGAGATATCTATTGCTACACTGAAGTATGAGGAAGCTTTGGGTTTTATCTTCCATATCCCAGCTTAATCTATTAAATTTTGAACTCCGTGATTCTCTGAAGGTGTTTAAGATTCAGTGCTCAAATCCCAAATTTCTCAAGGGTCAGCAAGTCAAATTCATTTACACTTTGTCCCTGAGTTTCTTTCCCTTTTATTCCCTTTTTTATGTGAAAAGCAATAAAGGAGTGACCCTTGCTTTTCACTCAGAACCTCTTTGGTCTGTACTTTAATCACTTCTTATCTGGTATCTTCACTTAGGTTATGCTGAAAATAAGTGCTACACAACTATTTACTTCTTGCTGGACAATTCCAGAAATTTTTACCAAGTCAGCTTGATGCCTACTAAGATTGGCAGTTATAAAATCATGAGTCCAAATCTGCCATTACTTGGAAAGCAATAAAGTCAGACACGTGGCATTGCAAAATACAAAGGAAAACTATTTGGGAAACTATTTTGTATAAAACAAAGCTTGTGATCAGCTAATGAATCTTGAGTAAACAAAACAAAGCATTAGTTATAATCATATAATGGAAAATTCTTCAGTCATTAAAAGCAATGGCACAGATCTATATTTACTGACATGAGAAGCTTGTAACATTTTATGGAACTCTATACAGTATGGCTCCATTCTTAACAATATGGCTCCATGAAAAATAAAAGTCTAAAAACTGTGATTCTCTCTAAGCAGAGGACTTATAGGTTATTCTCATTTTTTTAATTTATTTTTACTTCCTAGTTTTCCTATAATTAATTTATCTTTCTTACCTTATAATAATGGAAAAGTCAAAGCCTGACTGTAGAAAGTTAACTAAAGGAAAGTTAACAAAAACGTGGTCCTTCCTTTCCCATCCTTCAAACATGGGAAGGATCATGGAGTAAAATTAACGTAAAGGAAAACATCGCATTTGACCAAATAACAAATTATTCCTGAGAAGAAATTAAAATTACAATGCTAATTAATATTCAAGAAATTATAAATAGGTGAGCAGTGAGTTAAGGGCAGCTTCTTCCCCATCTTCTCTGCAACTTATTTTCTTGGTTCTCCCCTTTTTTGCTTTAGGAAAAAATGGGCAGTTTAGTGAAAAGAAGTTCGAACTTGCCAGTCAAAGGCCTTGATTATCCTATCCTATTAGTCTCTCTTAGTTGGGTAGGATTCACTACCCCAATGGGCTTTAGTTTCTTTATCAAGAATGAGGATTGGGGATATCTACATGGCTTAGTCGGTTAAGTGTCTGTCTTGGGCTCAGTTTATGATTTCAGGGTTCCAGGATTGAGTACTACATCAGGCTCCTTGCTCGGTGAGAAGCCTGCTTCTGCCAGCTGCTCCCCCTGCTTGTTCTCTCTCTCTCTCTCTCTCTCTCTCTTCCTCTGACAAATAAATAAAATCTTTAAAAAATAAACAAAAAATTTTTAAAAAGAATGAAGACAGTAACACCACCTAACTCATGATGTTATTATGAGAATTCCCTGAGAAAATGTGTATGAAAATATGGACAATGGAGTTAGAATTCAAAAAATATAACTTAAACAGAATTTCTGCCCTGATTCTCACTTTAGTTTTGTGCTCCACATGAAACAAACAGATACGTTAACTCATCAGGTTCTTGGATCTCATTTCCATGGACTACTTGGTCCCAATTAATATTCAAGTTGAGATCTGACAAGAGCTACACCTTTCTAATTATCCCTCTGTGCCACCTAGAGGCTCAGAAAGGTTTGAATTTGTTGAACATACAAAACAAAATGCCTATGTGTCTTTGTAGAAGGATTCTTGGCTTGAAACTAAACTGTGTCCATGTCAATACTCAGCCATGTCAGGACAAATCTGACTGCCTGTTAGGATAGGCCCATGAAAATTCCATTTGCATGAATGAATGGGACCTTTCCTCTTTAGCAAAGAATAGAAAATTTTCTCCAGAGTTCTCTTTGGAAGTCTAAACATACTTTTAGCCTTGTCTCTTCTTCCTCAGAAAGATAAAAGAACATAACATATACATGAAACAAGAACAGGGTACTATGAAACAATATATAAGAGAACAAAGAAGAGCCTTGAAGATTTAAACTGTGATTGTCTGTCCACATTTAAAAAGTAATAGAAGAGCTTAATGAACAAAGAAACTTCCAGAAAATAGGACCAAAAATATCAAAGAAATAGAAATAAAAGAGGAAAGTTAAGAAAGTTAGAGAATGAAGTCCAACATTTTAGTTTCAGAAAGAGGGACTGCCATTTTTTTTCTTAATGAGCCTTTTAGTACTGTTTAAATTTTTTTTATTGACATATAGTGTATTATTCGTTCCAGGGGTACTGGTCTTTGATTGATCAGTCTTACACAATTCACAGCACTATCTTAATTTTTTAAGTGTGCACATGTATAGCCTTGATAAAAACAGAAATGAATTTTGAAATTACTATTTATACTCATTATAAACATTTTTTTACTTCTAATTTATTCCTTAACACCTATAGTAACTATATTATTAAGTCAATACTGATATTCTAAATGCCAATTTTTTTTTTCTTACTAAACTTTTGTTTTAAAGGATGTTAAAATTCTGTGACAGATTTTTGGTTGTTTCCATTAAAGTATTGATTTTAAAAACTAATAACTTAAAACTGCCATACACACACAAAAACAAATGGCCCACAAAACATTATCCTTTCCTTCTGAAGGTTTTATGATGCATTGTTATCATTAACCAGCCTTTTATTATTAAATTTAAATGGCCAATTAGGGTGCCTGGGTGGCTCAGTGGGTTAAAGCCTCTGCCTTCGGCTCAGGTTGTGATCCCAGGGTCCTGGGATCGAGCCCCATATCGGGCTCTCTGCTCAGCAGGGAGCCTGCTTCTCTTCCTCTCTCTCTGCCTACCTGTGATCTCTGTCTGTCAAATAAATAAAAAAATCTTTAAATTTAAGTGGCTAATTGACACAAACAGTCCTGAGACCATTTTTCTACCATTAAGACTGGGGTGGCAGGTATTGGGGATAATATTCATTTAGCCTTCTGAGCTTTCTGGGCAGTCTTGGTGGTCTTGCCACTCCAGCTGCCTTCTTGTCCACTGCTTTGATGACACCTACAGCAACTGCCTGTCTCATGTCACAAACAGCAAAATGGCCCAAAAGAGGACAGTCAGAACAGCTCTCAACACACATAGGTTTGCCAGGAACCATATCAACAATGGCAGCATCACCAGATTTCAAGAACTTGGGACCATCTTCCAATTTTTATCTAGAACAAGAACCTATCTTCTCCTTCAGCTCAGCAAACCTGCAAGCAATGTGAGCTGTGCGATAATCTAGTACAGGTACATATCCAGCACTGATCTGGCCTCGATGGTACAGGAAAATCACCTGCGCTGTGAAGCCAGCTGCTTCCCTTAATGGGTCATTCTTGCTGTCACCAGCCACATTGCCACAATGAACTTCTTTGACAGATACATTCTTGGCACGGAAGCCCACATTGTCCCCAGGAAGAGCCTCACTCAAAGTTTCATGGTGCATTTCAACAGACTTTACTTCAGTTGTAACATTGACTGGAGCAAAGGTGACCATATGCCAGGTTTAAGAACACCAGCTGCCATTCGGCCCACAGGGACAGTATCAACACCACCAAATTTAAAGATATCCTGGAGAGGCAAATGCAAGTGCTTATCAGTTGAACGAGTTGTGGCAGAATGCAATCCAAAGCTCAAGCAGTGTGGCTCCGCTGGCATTCCCATCTTTACAGGTGACTTTCCATCCCTTGAACCAAGGCACGTTAGCACTTGGCTCCAGCATGTTGTCACCATTCCAACCAGAACCTGGAACAAATGCTACTCTGTTGGGGTTGTAACCAATTTTCTTGATGTAGGTATTGTCTTCCTTAATGACTTCCCTGTAACTCTTCTGGCTGTAGTGTGGCTCCATGGAATCTGTTTTGTTAACACCAACAATGAGTTGTTTTACACCCAGTGTGTAAGCCAGAAGGATATGCTCATGGGCCTGCCCATTCTTAGAGATTCCTGTTTCAAATTCACCAACACCAGTAGCAACAATCAGGACAGTACAGTCAGGCTGAGATGTGCCCATAATCATGTTTTTGATAAAAGTCTCTGTGTCCTGGGGCATAATACTTACTGGTCTCGAATTTCCACAGGGAGATATCAACGGTGATACCACATTCATGTGCAGCTTTCAGCTGATCCAAGATCCAAGGCATACTTGAAGGACCCTTCTTCCATCTCAGCAGCCTCCTTCTCAAATTTTTCCATGGTTCTTTTGTCAATCGCACCACATTTGTAGATCAGATGACCAGTAGTGGTAGACTTGCCCGAAACTACTACGTGTCCAATGACAACAATGTTTACTTGAATGTTTTCCTTTCCCATTTTGGTTTAGGTTTAGCAGTGGTTTTCATGACACCTATGTTCTGGTGGCAAACCCATTTGAAAAAGCCTAAATGCCAAATCTAATGGACTATTTTCAATACTCATACTACTGAAGAACTATGCAATATTTGCATTCAATCACTTCCCCATCCTCATTTAATTTCTAGGATGGCCCTCTCCCCTAGCTCTCCTCCTCTTAGCTCAGTATCACCATTGTTGATTTTTCTTTACATTACATTAAACTTTGATGTCCCTTAGGGTTCCATTTTATAGTTATCCTCCTCTTAATCCATGCACTCTTACTGGATGACCTTACTCCCAAGTTTGAACTGACAGTCTATAAGCCAGTGACTGCCAAATCTCTAATCCAACTATCTGTATCTTTATCTAATGTCTTAAAAACTCCTCAAACTTAGCATGTACAAAATTGACTTCATCATTTTCCCATTTCTCCCCAACTCCAAAATCCAAATCCTCTTAGTCTGCTACAATCTTTATCCAGCAGAATGATCTGACCCAATTAGAAACCATGTGGTCATTCTCAAAACTCCCTCAATCTTCAGATGAGAAAGAGCTTTCAAATTTAGGCTCCTCATCCTCACCACTACTGCCTTATTTTAGCCCTAATGTTTCCCTTCAGATGCCATTCTCTTCCCATGACTGACAATTCATCCACTCTCTTCATTACTGCCAGTTATTTTCCTAAGAGCCAAATCTGATCACATCCTGCTCCTACCTAAAACCTTCCACTGACTCATTATCAGTACAGTAGTCTTTTCCTGGCCTCAGAGTCCTTTCCACAGTCTGATTACAACCCACACTTCAGTCAATGTTACCTTAATACACAAACACAACCTTCACAGCACATACATTGGACTCCCCACCGGTCCCTGAATGCCTCAAGCTCTTTTATCACTTCATTCTGTTCACACTGCCTATGATTCCCTCCTCAACTTCTTCAACTGGAAAACTCATACTAAGTTTTCAAGACTTTGCTGCAATGTAACTTTTTCTGTGAAGCCAGGCAAACTAAGTTCTTCCTCACTGCTCCCAGAGCCCTGTGTTCTTATCTCCTGTGGCATTGCAGGTTAGGCTCTGAATCTATAGGAAAAGGACACACACACACACACACACAACTGTTCTCAATGTATTGAGTTAATGGCTAACTACAAAATTTAATAGAAGTGGCTGCACAGAACAGGAGCACATGCCACTTACCCTTGAGAAGCTTGTTCCTTGTTCCTTGGTTCCCTATAGCCTATCCAGCTGCCACTGACCTCTACCTTTAAGTAGGCTATAGCCATTGAGAAAGAAGCTGAAATCTTGTTATACCACCACCCTTTATACTTGGACTTATATTGTCATTCCAGAAGAATGTGTACTAACAAGCTATGATCTTCCTTTTTAGGAAATGTTACCAAACAACAGGCCATTCTGGTTATTAAACCAAACTCAGGACCAACACAGGCATATCCTCACAGATAGCATAAAGCTGAGACAGGGGACAATGTCCATGAATAATGTTTTTACCCGTAGATTACCAACACAAAAAAGCTGCCAGCTTTGTATTATAATTTATATATTTATGTTCCCACCTCTATCACAGGACTGTGAAATTTCTGAAGTCAAAGGTCATATATTATTCACATTTGTATACTCAGTGACAAGTCCAGTATTGGACACCTAATACAACATTCAATATATTTTGTTGAATAAGCCAATCTAATATACCTCTCAAAATCAGGCTCTCTATAAAATCTGTCAGGTTTCACAATCTGTGATTTCAGGCTTCTATAATTTGGCAAAGCAAGTAGAAAAAGGTTTTTCAAAGAAGTAATCTTGAGCAGCTAAAATTATAGGATATTCAAGATATCTTTGCACAAATCTGACCTGGAATACCAGCTTTGGTGTCTACCCTGTGGGGAAAATAATCATAATACTGCTTGGCCACCTGGAGTCACAATTATACCTGTGGGAAATTCAAGACCAAATGGCAAGCCAGAAGAAAGAAAGGGTCCCTCTCCCACTCCAGAGTTCAGATGAAAATGTCTGGAGAAGGGGATTTCCAAAACGCTACAAGGAGGATGTTTGAGGCAGATGAATTCTAGGTAGATCACTCTAACTAGCAGCCTAAGCTGATGGTTCTACACTCTACTCTCCCCTTCACAACCTCCTAAATTTGTAGTGTCAGAAAAACTTAGCAGTTCAGTGTCAGACACACCTGATTTCCAATTTGGATACTACCATTTCCTACTTGTATAACCATTGGCAAACTGCCAAAACTCCTTGGTCTTTTTCTTCATTGGTAAAAAGCAGGATTATTGTGAGAACATGAGGTAAGGTATTTTAGATACTAAGCCCAATTTTCAGTTTATATTGGGCAATCCATCATTGGTAGCAAATAGGAAATAACTAAACTAGCAGAACTTACTGTATGGGATGGGAAACACTGGACCAGACTTCAGACCAGGGTAATAAATTTAGCAACAACACTGTGACCCTGGGCTAGTCACATAACCATTTAAGGATGTAGCTTCCTCAACTGTATTTTAAGGAAACTGGATTTGACTATTGAGATTTTTTTTTTCTAGCCAACACTACATTTCAAGATTCCATATAGCTAGTTTTATTTTCAGGCTCCCATTTCATGAGTAACATTTTTTTAAATTTTATTTAATTTTTCAGTGTTCTAAGATTCATTGTTCATGCACCACATCCAGTGCTCCATGCAATACATGCCCTCTTTAATACCCACCACCAGGCTCACCCATCCCCCCAGGCCCTTCTCCTCCAAAACCCTCAGTTTGTTTCTCAGAGTCCACAGTCTCTCATTCTTCATCTCCCACTCCGATTTCCCACAATTCACTTTTCCTTTCCTTCTCCTAATGTCCTCCATGTTATTCCTTATGCTCCACAAGTCAGTGAAATCATATGATAATTGACTTTCTCTGCTTGACTTATTTCACTCAGCATAATTTCCTCCAGCCCCATCCATGTTGATACAAAAGTTGGGTATTCATCCTTTCTCATGGCTGAGTAATATTCCATTGTATATATGGACCATATCTTCTTTATCCATTCATCTGTTAAAGGGCATCTAGGCTCTTTCCATAGTTTGGTGATTGTGGACATTGCTTCTATGAACATTGGGGTACAGATAGCCCTTCTTTTCACTACATCTGTATCTTTAGGCTAAATACCCAGTAGTGCAATTGCAGGGTCATAGGGTAGCTCTGTTTTTAATTTTTTTAGGACTCTCCACACTGTTTTCCAAAGTGGCTGCGTCAGTTTTGCATTCCACCAACAGTATAAGAGGGTTCCCCTTTCTCCATATCCTCTCCAACACTTGATGTTTCCTGTCCTGTTAATTTTGGCCATTCTAACTGGTGTAAGTTGGTATCTCAATATGGTTTTTGTTTTGTTTTGTTTTTTAAAGATTTTATGTATTTATTTGACAGAGAGAGAGATCACAAGTAGTCAGATAGGCAGGCAGAGAGAGAGGAGGAAGCAGGCTCCTTGCTGAGCAGAGAGCCCCATGCGGGGCTCCAACCCAGGACCCCGGGATCATGACGTGGGCCGAAGGCAGAGGCTTTAACCCACAGCACCACCCAGGTGCCCCTCAATGTGGTTTTGATTTGAATTTCCCTGATGGCTAATGATGACGAACATTTTTTCATGTGTCCATGACAAAGGGCTGATCTCCAAGATCTATAAAAACTCCTCGAACTCAACACTCCAAAAAATAGTCATGTCAAAAAATGGGCAGAAGACATGAAAAGACACATCTCCAAAGAAGACATACAAATGGCTAACAGACACATGAATAATATTTTTAACAATGAAACAACTGAGGCCAGAATGATTAAATGACCTCTCCAAGATCAAAGTCAAATAGTTAATAAATTACAAATTACTGCATACAAGATTCTATGCATAATTGCTAGATCTCACTTAATCTTCTCATAATAGGGCTGTTTGGGTAAGGGGAAGTAAGTTTTTTACAAAGGTAACTACCTTCTAAAAATGACAGTTGTTTTTAACTAATAGAGTTAGGAACATTAACTTAACATAGACCTTTTATTCTGCCAAGAATCACCCAGGAGGATCCTTGTAGCCTACAGACATAATTTTAAATGTAAATACCACAGTCCTCAAAAAGTTAAACAGAGCGTTACTCTATGACCTAGCAATTTCATTTATAGATATATACATAAAAGAAATGAAAACAGTGACTCAAAAAGATGCTTGTATGTATATGTTCATAGCATCACCAGACAAAATAGCCAAATAGTAGAAACAACTCAAAGGTTTACCAAAAGATAACTGAATAAATTGTGGTATATCCATACAATAGAGAATTATTTTGCCACAAAAAAAAACTAAGTACTGATACATGCTAAAATAAGGATAAACCTAAAAAATACTATGCTAAGTAAAATAAGCAAGACACAAAAGGTCATATACCATATGATTTCATGTATATGAAATATTCACAATAGGCAAATTCATGTAAACAGAAAGCAGGCTGGTGGTTGCTAGGGGCCTGAGGCAGTACATGTAGGGAAAAGAAAGTGCTTAATGAACACACAGTTTTATTTGGAGGTGATGAAAATGTTTTAGCCCTAGATAGAGATGGTGGTTCTATAAAACTGTGAATGTATTAAATGCCACCTGATTTGATAAATTTAATTGGTTTTATGTTATATGAATTTCACTTTATCAAGACAAAATAGCACAGGCCTACTGAGACGAGGAGAATGTAAACCTAGACAGGAGAATAAAAGAAAACTGCCATTAGGAATCTGAAGTCCTTTTTTTTTTTTTTAAGATTGTATTTCTTTATTTGTCAGAGAGAGAGAGAGGTGCGCGGGCACAAGCAGGGGGAGTGGTAGGCAGAAGGAGAAGCAGGCTCCCCTCTGAGCAAGGAGCCTGATATGGGACTCAATCCCAGGACCCTGGGATCATGACCTGAGCCAAAGTCAGACACTTAACCGAATGAGCCACCCAGAAGTCCTTATAAAGACCTCAACCCAAACTTCAACTCTGAAGTTTAATATTACTGCTGAAAGTGACTAACGTGGCTCTAACTGTGGTTAGTTAGCAGGAAGGAACCCCAAGGGCTAAGGAAAAACTGTCTTTAAAAGGAGAGGGTCCCAGGGCCATTGCCCCAGCTCAACAGGATCTCAGTTGCTATTGGTGGAGACTGGGCTTCCTTGTGGCTGGTGCCCATCATCCTTGCATCCACCACCTGGGCACCAGAGGAAACGTGGATGTGTGCCCACTCAATCACAAATCTACTCATTCTGTAAACTCACAGTGTACTCTCACTGTGTTCTACACAGTGAACAGCTCACCGGTACCAGACATCATTCTATAATTTGGGTATGAGAGAGAGATGATCCTTATTTTCATGGAACTTAAATAATACAGAATAAGATACATGAAAGACAACACTAGAAAAAGGGTAAATTCAGACAAGATTACAACTAGAAGAAAAGACAGCAAAGTAACACAGAGGTGAGTAGATTGGAGGAGAGGTGCAGCAGAAGATAAGGTGGGCAAGGAAGCGTTTTTGAAGAGGTGATGTTTTAGATGAGGGAGACCTAGATCTTCAGAGGAAAGGTTGGGTGGGGAAGTCATACCACAGCACAGCAAAAATTAGCTTCACCAATACGGACACTTAAGGTCACAAACTAACTCCTTACAAAGCTAACTTCTATATTCTGCATATAGTGGACATTTAACAAATATTGTTAAAGATCACAATGAGAGGAAAAGGCTAAATGGCAAACAAAAGGCTTAGTGTGGGGGAGGGGAGGTTGTTTTCAATATTGTCTGTAGGAAGCAAATCCTTTTCTACTACTCAGATATAATTTCTGACAAGACTCAGAATCAAACAAATGTATTGTACTTGTTTTATTGATGAAATAGTTTGAAGAAAAAACTCAGCCATTTTTAACCTTTTCTTTTAATGTTATGTTAGTCACCTTACAGTACATCATTAGTTTTTGATGCAGTGTTCCATGATTCATTGTTTGCATATAACACCCAGTGCTCCGTGGTAAGCAGAAGCACAATAGGGAGAGAAGAACCCTGTGCTGGGAATTACAAAACCTTTGTTCTGCCCCCCAAATTTGTCTTAACTTTCTGTGTAAACATAGGAGAGTCACTTCAGCTATTTGCACTTCAATGTCCTCTATACAAGGGGAGATTTGGACTATATAATCTCTGAGGTTATATAGGGGAAGAAGAGAGTAGGAATCAGAAGCAAAGGTACAGCACAGACATTATTCAGATATAGGGACTCATCCGAGTGGGTGATTTCTCTTAGGCATTTATTCCTTTCTCCATCTTTATACCTACCCTGGTATAAAAGGAGATTCAGCTCCTTTTCTGACATCTTTCCCTTCCTCCCTTTACTTACCAGAATATTTGTGACTCCTATGTGATAAATAAAATAGGATTTGAATATACCAATAGCCAGAGTTAAAAACCACATCAATTTCTTTTTTCTTTCTCTCTGAAAAATAAAAATTCCACTTATGAGCAAATTAGCTTTACACATCACCTCCCTGCATTTGAGAAGATAGAATAAATGGATTTTTCTTTAAAAAGACATTAAGACAATCCAATTCTTCTCTTAAAAAATGATATAAGCATGCATCTGCCCATTCAATTTGGTATTAGAAGGAAGAATTTTCCTATATATTGGGGAGTTGGAGAAGATAATGAGTTTAGTTTGGTACAAATAATGTTTGAAACAGTGTTGTTCTCCTTATAAATACAGACTATAAATCTTATTAATCAGACTTCATTTCCTCCCTTTGTGAATGTAAGATTTTAATTGTTCTAATCCCTTCCCTGTTGATTTCTTGCTACAATTTTACACAGCAGCAGGTCATCTCTTCCCTTTTCTAGAAATACATTAGCACAGTGCTGTAGTCCTAAATAATATATTTTTTAATTGAGTGAGGGGGAAAAAAGAGGAAATTAACTCTGAAGTTCAGGGGACTAAAAATAGTCTTCCCAGAAAGCATACACATTTACTCATTGGAAGCTAATGTTAATTAGTTTTGCCTTCAGAACTTCAGAACAACAAGAAAGAAAATCTCAAGATTTCATTTTTAAGAATCCTTATTTACAATTAATCAATGTATTGACTTAAGAACACAATGTATCTATACCTAAAATCAAAAAAAAATGGAAGGAAAAATTTTTACTGCTTTGCCACTGAAAGTCAATATCTAATATATACTTATATTAACTTTAAAGGACAATTTTCTATAATACAGTACATACGAAAAAAATGCATTGGCTGAGATTCAAAAAAACTTTGAGTTCCTATTCAGTTGATAACTGCATGATTCTGAATACATTATTTAATTCTTTTGGGTTTCATTTTTCTCATTTGTAAATAGTTGTAAAATAGTTAAGGATCCTCTCAATAAAACCATTTTATGATCCTAGAACTCTTTAAATATTTGTAATAAAAAATATACTTTGGGGGTGCCTGGGTGGCTCAGTGGGTTAAGCCTCTGCCTTAAGCTCAGGTCATGATCTCAGGGTCCTGGGATCGAGCCCCGCATCAGGCTCTCTGCTCGGCGGGGAGCCTGCTTCCTCTTCTCTCTCTCTGCCTGTCTCTCTGCCTACTCAAATAAATAAATTAAATAAATAAATAAAATCTTTAAAAAATATATATATATACTTTGCATATATTTTATTAAAAATGTGGAGATAGTATTTAAAGCTGTGCTGTACAACATATTAGCCACATAGGGCTACTTTAATTTTAAATAATTAAAAATAAAATTAAACAAATTCAGTGCCTCGGGTACACTAGCCACATTTCAATTGCTCAAAAACCTGTATGTGGCCAGTGGTTATTATAATGGACAGCAAAGGTTAAAGAATATTATCATCATCATCGCCGAAAGTCCTATTGAACAGTGCTAATATGAAGAGACAGAAAAAGCGCTAGGTTGTATTATCTTTATGGAGCCCTAAAAGAAATGTTTCCTTAGTCGTAATAAACTTATGTTTGTTAAGACCTTTGGTTGCAAGAAGCAGAAGCTCACTTGAACTAACTCTAGCAACAGAAGTTTAAGAATAAATGGATATGCCCACCCAAACAGAGGTATGAATACAGCCACTTCCATTAGTCATGAATACAGCCACTTTCTTTAGTCAAAGAAGCCAACAGTGTTTGTGGCTGATAAAACTGATAATATAAGGAAAGTAGGAAACAACACAAAAGTTAAATTGAAAAGGTGAGTTTGAACGCATAATCGTAAAAGTACTTTTTTCAGACCATAGCGAGTCAATGAAAGTAGCAGCCCTTTTATCCCCTTCAGTTTCATGTGTACTCAGACTTCGGTCTCTAGGATTCTTCCCTGCTATGTCACCAACACTTAACAGGGTAATCGATTCCATGTCTTATGGAAGAGCAAACTTACAATGGGTTTGGAAATCCACTGTTTCTGAAAAGGATTGCTTTCAAGAATTCTAGAGGACAAAAGACCCAGTTTAGAGCTGAATGTATAAAAGGCCATGAGCCCATAAGGATACTCAGAAGAGAAAAAATAATGTAAAGAGTACCAAAATGTAGTGATATAAATCTAGAGTGAATACAATAGAGAGTTGAACCTTCACTGATTTTAACAAGACAAAAAGAAATAATACATAGTAGATATTTATTCTTCTGGTAAGCATGTCTGTCTATAAACCATACATGTGTACCAGCTTCTCTCTATGTCAGCAGGAAAAGAGTGACTAACATATGTGAGACAAAGAGCATTAGAAAAAGTAAGACCCAGGCACAAATAGGAAGAACAAATCCACACGGCTCACTATGATGACCAAGTAGAATGAAAGTCCTGAAGTTGATTATCTCTGACAACAGTATATGTTTCAAGATGATTAATTAGCCCATTGTTCTAAAG
Source organism: Neogale vison (assembly GCF_020171115.1). NCBI lineage: Eukaryota > Metazoa > Chordata > Mammalia > Carnivora > Mustelidae > Neogale > Neogale vison. The sequence continues at coordinate 178,216,019 of NC_058096.1, read as the reverse complement.
AAGCAAGAAAATGACACATAATCACATCTTTACCTCCAAGGGAATGAAACTCATAATTACAGCAAGTATACTAATTATAATAAATTATAATAAGAAACATATTTTATATCAAACAATTAAGAGAACATAGTAGTTACAAACTTCATGCTATATGAAATAAAGAACAGATCACTTGTCAAGAAAGGAATCAAAGTTTTACTTTTTCCTTGCTGATTTGGATGCTTTTTATTTCTTTTTGTTGTTGATGGCTGTAGCTAGGATTTCTAGTACTATCTTAAAATAACAGTGGTAAGACTGTCTTGTTCCTGACCATAGAGGAAAAGCTCTTAGTTGTTCCTCATTGCAGATGATACTTGCTGTGTATTTTTCAAATATGTCCTTTATTATGTTGAGGCATGTTCCCACTAAAACTACTTTTTTGAGGGTTTTTATCTTGAATAGGTGTCGTAATTTGTCAAATGCTTTTTCTGTATCTACTGAAATGATCATATGATTCTTATCCCTTCTTTTATTAATGTGGTCTATCAGGTTGATGATTTGTGAATATTGAACTACCCTTGTAACCCAGGAATAAATCCCACTTTGTTGGGGTGAGTGATTTTAATGTATTATTAGATTCAGTTTGCTAGTATTTTATTGAGAATTTTTGCTTCTATGTTCATCAGGGATATCGGCCAGTCGTTCTTTTAGTGGAGTCTTTATCTGGTTTTGGTATGATTTAAAAAATGAATTTGGAAGTTCTCCTTTCTTTTCTATTTTTTTGAATAGTTTGAGAAGAGTAGGTATTAACACATCTTTAAATGTTTGGTAGACTTTGTTTGCCTGTGGCATCATCTGGCCCTGGACTTTCCTTTGTTGAGAGTTTTTTGATTATTGATTCAATTTCTTTGCTGCTTATCAGTCTGTTCAAGTTTCCTACTTCCTCCTGCTTCACTTTTGGTAGTTTATATGCTTCTAGAATTTATCCATTTCTTCCAGGTTGTCCAATTTGTTGGCATATAGTTTTTCATAATATTCTCTTATAATTGTTTGTATTTCTGTGGTGGTATCTTGTATTTTTTTGTATGGTACAAATGTTTGTATTTCTGTGTGGTACATTTTCAACAAGGAAGATGTAAAACTTACACTATTTGTATTTTTGTATTGTACAAATATTTGTATTTCTGTGTGGTACATCTTCAAAAAGGAAGATATAAAACTTACACTATTTGCAGATGACATGATAGTCTATACAGAAAACCCACAGGACTCCACCAAAAACCTGAATAACAGATACAAGAATTGAGTAGAGTTACAGGATACAAAATCAACCTAGAGAAATCTGTTGCATTTCTATACACCAATAATGAAGCAACAGAAAGAGAAATTAAGGAATCAATTCCATTTACAATTGCACCAAAAACAGTAAGATATCCAGGGATAAACCTAACTAAAGAGGTTAAAGATCCGTACCCTGAAAACTATAAAACACTGATGAAAGAAAAAGAAACTGAAGATGACACAAAGAAATGGAAAGATATTCCATGGTCATGGATTGGAAGAACAATTATTGTTAAAATGTCAATACTATCCAAAGCAATCTATACATTTAATGCAATCCCTATCAAAATACCAACAGCATTTTTCACAGAGCTAGAACAAACAATTCTAAAATTTGTTTGAAACCACAAAAGGCCCTGAATAGCCAGAGCAACCTTGAAAAAGAAAAGCAAAGGCATAGCAATTCCAAACTTCAAGTTATACTACAAAGCTATAGTGATCAAAACAGTGTGGCACTGGCACAAAAATAGACACACTGATCAATAGAACAGAATGGAAAACCCATAAATAAACCCACAACTATATGGTCAATTAATCTTCAACAAAGCAGGAAAGAATTTCCAATAGGGAAAAAAGTAGCCTCAACAAATGGTATTGGGAAAACTGGAAAGCAACATGCAGAAGGATGAAAACTGTATCACTTTCTAACACCAAACACAAAAATATTTTCAAAATGGGTGAAAGGCCCAAATGTGAGACCTGAAACCATAAAAATCCTAGAACAGAGTACAAGCAGTAATTTCTGAAGTGCCAAGCACATCAGCTGTGGCAACATTTTTCTAAATATATCTCCTGAGGCAAGGGAAACAAAAGCAAAAATAAACTATTGGACTTCATCAAAATAAAAAGCTTCTGCACAGCAAAGAAAACAATCAACAAACTAAAAGGCAACTTATGGAATGGAAGAAGATATCTGCAAATGATGTCTCTGATAAAGGGGTAGTATCCAAAATATATAAAGATTTTTTATAAAACTCATGAATAATCCAATTTTAAAATGGCAGAACATATGAATGAATATTTTTCCAAAGAAGATGTCCAGATGGCCAATAGACACACGAAAAGAAGGTCAACATCACTTATCATCGGGGAAATACAAATTGAAACCACAAGAAGATATCACCTCACACCTGTCAGAATGGCTAAAATTAACAACACAGGAAACAAAAAGTGTTGGCGAGGATGCACAGAAAGGAGAACCCTCTTGCACCACTGCAAACCAAGGCAGCCACTGTGGAAAAAGTACAGAGGTTCCGCAAAAAGTTAAAAATAGAACTACTCTTTAATCTAGCAACTGCACTAGGTTTTTACCTGAAGAATACAAAAGTACTAATTCAAAGGGATAAATGTGCCCAGATGTTTATAGCAGCATTAGCTAGCTACATCAGTGAAATTATGGAAACAGCCCAAGTGTTCGTCAGCTGATGAATGGATAAAGTGTGTATGTATATATACCTACAGTGGAATATTACTCAGTCATATAAAATGAAATGTTGCCATTTGCAATGACATGGATATAGCTAGAGAGTATTATGCTAAGTGAAATAAGTCAGCAGAGAGGAAAAATACCATATGATTTCACTCATCTCTGGAATTTAAGAAAACAAATAAGAAGGGGGGGCAGAAGAGAGCAAGACATAATCCGGGAAAAAGACTCTTAACTATAGAGAACAAACTGATGGTTACCAGAGGTGAGGTGTTTGTGGGGATAGGTTAAATAGGTGATGGGGTTTAAAAAGTACACTTGTTGCAATGAGCACCAGCTGTTGTTCAGAAGCGCTGAAGCACTATATTGTACACCAGAATTAATATTTCATTGTATGCTGACTAACTGAAATATAAATTTTAAAAAAGAATTAAAAAATGAATCAAGTCTCAAAAAAATCAAAATCTGTAGGAAAAAGATAAGATTCAGTTCATTAAAACACAAACCTGCCTAATTTTTTTTAAATGTTTATACTGGTAAGATTACAAAAAACAACTTAAAGAAAATATAAAAAAACTATCTGAGCACCTGAAATCCTAAGAATTCATAATTGTTAAAAACAGTAAAAAAGAGATGAAGCCAAAAAATAAAAACAAAATTAAGTAGAAGGTATTAGTATTTTTTATAACTCCCTCTGGTAAAGGGGCATCAAGAAGATCTGTAATCATTTTATTATATATGTTTCCATCTGCCGTTTCAGGAATTTGAAGAACCAACCACAGTAAATTTATAACTGCAGTTTAAGTTGTCTGAAGGGCTTTAATCAAAATCTGTAATCAATACCTAAATTCACTCAACAAAAATAGTTTCCTGTATAAGTAAGAGAATAATAACTGCATTAAATAAAGATAAAGAATAATGAGAGTTCCTTTCCATGCTCAAAAACTCCCTGACATTTTAAACAGTATGTATTCTATCTCATCTAATCTCTACACATATGTATCTGTTTCATTCCTTCTAATTGGTTCACTATGCCCTTCAATAGATAAAGCAGAGAGAAGATGCCACCTCAGAACTCCCATGTTCCTATGCTATAGTTCTAGATACATAAAGAAACTCATTCTCTTAGTAATCAGTGTCTGGGGGAAAGGATTCTAATAATGGTTGGGCCAGATTCTTTTCCCAGTTCCAACTTGCTTTTCCCAGGAGGTATAATTACACTGTAGGAAGATAGCTTCCAGGAAGCCATGTCCACTGATATAAGAGAAGGCTAAGGACATCACTGTAAGATGGAAAGATAACCCCAAACATATCTACTTTATCCCAATAAATCTAAATGGGTAGCACATCACTCTCTGACTTGGTGCCTTTTCTTTGGACTCTAATACCTTTCTTTGTTGACCATATCATAATTAGAAACTGTTTTTGAGAACTGTCAAACCCTCTTGAGCCATGTTTTACCTCAAAATCTTTTAACTGAGGATTTCTGGTATCTGACTTCTTAAATTCTGGGATTCATATCTGACTCTGACCAAAATTCTCACCCCTATTGCAAACTCTAAGAAGTGCCAATAAATTTCCAAGGACCCTTGGAAATTTATGTGCCTATGTGCCTAAAAGGGCAACTTGGTTTAAATGAGAACCAAAAAAGCAACTTAGTTTAAATGAGAAAAAAAAAAGCAAATGTCTCAATAATTGAACCTCCAAAAGCTAGATCATGAAGACAGAAATCCCAAATGCTTTTGTCTAATCAATTCACATAATTAAATTAATGGTTTAATAAAATCTAGTAACAGAAAACAATGGTTAAATATAAATAAAAAGCATAAATGACAAATTCTGACTTCATTGATACCATTTTTACCATTTCCATGAAAATAATAGCACTTAAAACCATTATGGAGTTCCACTTATATGCTTTCAGACTATATGACAGTTTTATATTCAAATTTATTTCCTCTGCAAATTTCTTAAACTAATTAAACTTCCTAAAGGTAACTGAGGTAAAAGAGAGCAGAAAACTATTTTTCCTTATTGTTTATTCCTTAATTGCACATGTAATGAGGCAAAACCAAAACAGTGCACCTTGAAATGTGTTTTTTAATGAGGCCTTTCCATGGCTATAGTACTAAAGCTTTTGTTGTTATTACTGGGTATTGCTTTGTGGCTAATACTTTACAACCACAGAAATTTCCATGATCAAAATAGTCCTGATGTTCATTTGGAGTATCTTTTACAAATTAAACTTGAGTTAGGATAGCCAGGCTTCTAGATAATATATTAGAAAATGTTCATTTTTGGGGAGCCTTGAAGCTCATTCAGTTACGTGTCCAACTCTTGGTTTCTGCTCAGGTCAGGATCTTAGGGTTGTGAGATGGAGCTCCGTGTCAGGCTCTACACTAGGTGTGGAGTCTGCTTAAGGTTTTTCTTTCTCTCTCTCCCTGTTCCTCTGCCCCTCCCTCACCTAAAAAAAAAACTGAAAATGTTAGTTTTATGTAGTAATCACCTTACTAAATTATATAAGTTAACAGGCACTTGAAAAATTATAGTCTCAAAGCAAGCTACTTATTTAATACAATACTTATTTTGTATTTTCAGAAAGGAATGTGGTAACTAATTTTTATTATGAAGATAAAAATTTTCATTTAATTCTTTTTTGAAGGCCTTTGTTAGCATTACAGCGACATAGCACTCATTCAAATAGTATCTAATAGGCCTACATTTGCCATAGTTAGAGATGGTGTGTGAAAAAAAGAAAGGGTCAATTACAGTATAGTGCTAAGACTGACTTTATATGGGCTGTAGAGTTCTAACAGTTACATTGTTAGGAATTCTATAAGCTACTTTTTACATAAAAACCACTAGTAAAAGTTAAAGTATGTAACTATTCAACAAAGGAAGAATAGAAGGGAACTTCCTCAACCTAAAATGGACATCTGTAAAAATAATGCAACAATATCATACCTAATGACGAAAGACTGAAGCTTTCCTCCTAAGATCAGGAACAACACAAGGATGTTTACTCTAGACAGTTTTATTTTATAGTACAATTGCTCTGGTTCTAATCCGAAGGTATAATTACACTGTAGAAAGATGGCTGCCTAGATGGTTCTAACCAGGGCAATTAGACAAGAAAAAGAAATAGAAGGACACAATGGGATTGGGAGGGAGACAAACCATAAGTGACTCTTAATCTCACAAAACAAACTGAGGGTTGCTGGGGGGAGGGGGGTTAGGAGAAGGGGGGTGGGGTTATGGACATTGCAGGGGGTGTGTGCTTTGGTGAGTGCTGTGGGGTGTGTGGACCTGGCGATTCACGGACCTGTACCCCTGGGGATAAAAATATATGTTTATAAAAAATTTAAAAAAAAAGAAAGAAATAGAAGGACACAAACTGGAAAGGAAGAAAAATTATCTCCATTTGCAGATGACAATATACGGTATAGAAAAAATCCTAAGGAATTTTTGCACACACACACACACACACCACTACTTAGAACTAATAAACAAGTTCTGCAAGATTACAGGATACAATTTATATATAAAACTCAACTGTATTTTGATACACTAAGAAATGAAAAATCCTAAAATTAAGAAAAAATCTCCATTTACAACACCATCAAAAAGAATAAAATACTATTTTTCCTTTTTAAAGAAATGCAGACTGACATTTAGAGTTTATCTTTGTGTATGGTATAAGAGAATGGTTGAGTTCCATTCTTCTGTATATAGCTGTCCAATTTTCTGAGCACCATTGACCTACGAAAGACCTCAATTTAAGACAAGAATCCATCAAAATCCTAGAGGAGAACATAAGCAGTATTCTCTTCAACACTGGCCACAGCAACTTCTTTCAAGACACTTCTCCAAAGCCAAAGGAAACAGAAGAGAAAATGAACTTTTGGGACTTCATCAAGATAAAAAGCTCCTGCATAGCAAAGGAAATAGTCAACAAAACAAAGATCCAACTCACAGAATGGGAGAATATATTTGAAAATGACACTACAGATAAAGGGCTGGTATTCAAGATCCATAAAGAACTTCTCAAATTCAACAGCCAAAACACAAATAATCAAGTCAAAAAATGGGCAGAAGACATGAACAGACACTAGGAGACATCCAATTGGCCAACAGACACATGAAAAAGTGCTCAACATCATTTGGCATCAGGGAAAGACAAATGAAAACCACAGTGAGACACCATCTCACACCAGTCAGAATGGTTAAAATTAACCAGTCAGGAAATGACAGATGCTGGAGAGGATGCAGAGAAAGGGGAACCCTCCTACACTGTTGGTGGGAATGCAAGCTGTTACAACCACTCAGGCAAACAGTATGGAGTTTCCTCAAAATGTTGAAAATAGGGGCACCTGGGTGGCTCAGTGGGTTAAAGCCTCTGCCTTCAGCTCGGGTCATGATCTCAGGGTACTGGGATTGAGCCCCGTGTCAGGCTCCCTGCTGGATAGGGAGCCTGCATCCCACCCCCTCTGCCTGCTTCTCTGCCTACTTGTGATATCTGTGTGTGTGTGTGTGTGTCATATAAATAATTAAAATCTTTTTAAAAAGTTGAAAATACCCTATGACACAGCAATCCCACTACTGGGTATCTACCCTAAAGATACAAATGTAGTGATTTAAAGGGGCACGTGCACCCGAATGTTCATAGCAACAATGTCCACAATAGCCAAACTATGGAAAGAACCTAGATGTCCATCAATAGATGGATAGATAAGATAGATAGATAGATCACATCTTCTTTATACACACACACACACACACACACACACACAGGAATACTATGTAGCCATCAAAAAACCCAAAATCTTGCCACTTGCAATGATGTGGATGGAATTAGAGGGTATTATGCTGAGCCAAATAAGTCAATCCGAGAAAGACAATTACCATATGATCTCTCTGATATGAGGCATTTGGGAGGCAGGGCAGGGGGGTTGTGGGGGGGAATGGAGGGAAAAAATGAAACAAGATGGGAACAGGGAGGCAGACAAACCATAAAATACTCTTAATCTCAGGAAACAAACTGAGGGCTGCTGGGGGGTTGGGGGGGAGTGATAGGGTGTCTGGATTATGGATATTGGGGAGGGTATGTGCTATTGTGAGTGCTGTGAATTGTGTAAGACTGATGAGTCACAGACCTGTACCCCTGAAACAAATAATACATTATACATTAATTAAAAATAAAAATTAAATTAAAATTAAAAAAAAATAACCACATTGAGATGCCACCTTACACCAGTTAGAATGACAAAAACTGACAAGGCAATAAACAACAAATGTTGGAGGGGTTGTGGAGGAAGGGGAACCCTCTTACACTGTTGGTAGGAGTGCAGTGCAAGTTAGTACAGCCACTTTGGAAACAGTTTGGAGGTTTCTCAAAAAGTTAGAAATAAATCTACCCCATGACCCAGCAATTGCACTAGTGGGTATTTACCCCAAAGATACAGATGTAGTGAAAAGAAGGGCCAAATGTACCCCAAAGTGCATAGCAGCGATGTCCACAATAGCAAAACTATGGAAAGAGCTGAGATGCCCTTCAACCAACGAACGGATAAAGAAGATGTGGTCCATATACACAATGGAATATTACTCAGCCATCAGAAAGGGTGAATAGCCAACTTTTGTAGAAATAAGGATGGAACTGAAGGAGATTATGCTAAGTGAAATAAGTCAAGCACAGAAAGTCAATTATCATATGGTTTCACTTATTTGTGGAACATAAAGAATAGCATGGAGGACATCAAGAAAAGGAAGGGAAAAATGAAGGGGGAGATATCAGAGGGGGGAGACAAACCATGAGAGACTATGGACTCCAAGAAACAAACTGAGGGTTTTAGAGGGGAGGGGGTTGCGGGGATGGGTTAGCCCGGTGATGGGTATTAAGGAGGGCACATATTGTATGGAGTACTATGTAATATATGCAAATAATGAAATTTGGAACACTACACCAAAAATTAATGATGTACTGTATGGTGACTAACATAACATAATAAAAAAAATTTTTTAAAAGGTGGACTTCCACATGCAGTACCTCATTTGAATGTGTTTAGAGCCTTGGAAGTTTAACTACCCTATGTTCTCCTACAAATAGACCTTGAGAGCTTGTTTGCAGGTTCTAGAAGGGGCATGCAGCTACTCATATACCCTTGACTGAAGAATGGTCTTCCTCTATAAGGGAAGGTCTTCCTCTTCAACAGAGCAAGCATGCAGCTTCAGGAGAGACACAGACGGAGCAATGAGAGAGGATGGGGACACCCTCCTAGCCAGCTAGAACAGCCAAATCAACACTGGCGATCATCAGGGTAACAGAAGTTGCAGCCAGATTGCCCTCACATCCAAAAAATAATAAAATACTTATGAATAATAAATAATAAATATTTATGAATACATATAACAAAAGAAGCACAAAGAGATCCACCAAAACATGCAGAGAGAATTAAAGACCTAAGTGAATGTAAAGATATTCTGTGTTCATGATTTGAGAGACTTAATATTGTTAAGATGACAATACTACCCAAATTGGTCTACAGTTTCAACATAATCCTTAATCAAAATCTATACAGTAAAAAATCAACTTTATCCATAAAGAGGTCCTCTGGTCTGCTTTTTGCCCCTAGCTAGTGGGAGATGATCTCTAGATCCTTGAAATGCCCTGCCTGGTAGAAGTGTATCTGTTTCCTGTGGCTTGAACCACTGGAGAGTCTAACATTGTAATTTAGGATAGGAGCTTTGGGATACACCATTTAGTTCCAACCTCCAGAAGAAATAAAGACTAAAGGTATAGCCTAATCTCCAGGAAGAGTGAAGACAAAAGTTTAGCCATCTGGGCAGTAGGTGATAAGAGCCCCAGCAAAATCTCTGGACACCAAAGTCTCAGGTGAACTTCCCAGGTTGGGAATTATGAGGTTTCACATATCATAGCTGGCAGGAGATAATTCTATCCAGAACTCCACAAGGAAAAGATAATCAGAAGCCTCATGTTTGGACCCCTCCCAGACTTCATCTTATGCATCTCTTCCTTTAATTGTTTCTAAACAATTTTCTAAACAATTGTTTGCATTGTCCTACAATATAAGTGTAATCAATAAGTAGAGCACTTTCGTGAATTCTGTGAGTTGTTCTAGTGAATTATCAAACCCAAGCATGATTGTAGGAACCCTCAAATATATAGCCAGCTGATTTAATGTTCTTGAGGTTATTTACATGTATTTTAGATGTATACTGGAATTATTATATTTTGGTGTGGTAATGAACAAGTACCCCCATGTTCAGTGATTCACACTGGTGAACTGAAGTAACCATAGTGAGAGTATTTATACCATAGAAATCAGCAAATGCTAAAAATCTGGGCTTAATTTATTGTTTTCTTGACAGTAAAACTAATAATAATACAGATTGAACATAAAAGTTTATTGTGTCTATGGCCATTACATTGTGAATTGCACAAGAAGTTTAGGAAATACCCTGCCAGTATTTGAAAATTACCCAATTAAGCAAAGAAATCACTGACTGACATCATTGACAAAAGAGTAAATTTCCAGCACATGTCCTCACTGTCTGATTTTCACATCAGTCATCATTGTAAAAGAAAATATCAATCAACATTCATATCACAACTACACTCATTCATCAAATACAACCACAACTTGGCTCTGGATACAAGAATTTGGGAGAAAATCAATGTCAGCATTCTTCAAGAATCAATTGTATGGAATTTATAATAAAGAGTATTGTATATTTTATTATCAAAAATAAATTGGGTGCTATATATCTTTATGCCAATAAAATGTATAATAAACTTGTGTACATATGTATATGCACTTTTTCTGGAGATCCAGTTGTTAATCATTTAGCAGCACACAACTGGTTTCAGGGTTATCTTCCTCAAGGAAACAGGTCTACCATTTGATAAACCCTGTACATTTAGCCTAATTGTACAACTGGCTTTAATAATTTCTAGACATAGAAGTTATATTGACAAGTAAAAGCTTCCCTCTTTAAGCCTCCAGGGTCTCCATCTTTTCCTAAAAAATTGTATGGACCAGTTCGGCAGTGACTCCAGCGTACCACATATAAACAGACCACAGAGTTTATCTGGGATTTTGAGGATGTGCACATATGGCATTTGTACTTCAGTGACAAGAACTGTTCAGCCTCTAAGCTGCTCAGATACTCCAAAAGACCACATAGCCATTGCCAAGCCCAAGATAAGTGAGCCATAAAAACCTCCTAAGGCATTTCTGAAATCTCTCTTCTTTTTATTAACATATAATGTATTATGTGCCCCAAGGGGACAGGTCTGTGATTCATCAGTTTTACACAAGTCACAGCACTCACCATAGCACATACCCTCCCCAACTCTGAAATCTCTTACTTAGCTCAGTACTTACTAGACCACCATTCCCCCAACTCAGAACTGTCTACATCCTAATTCTAGTGCTGATCTTGGGCCTTGAACAGGAATTTATCTTAATTTCCATGGTAGTTGACTCAGTTCTCCACAGGATATCTGGGCATGGCTTTCCCCTTCGAGAATTAACACCTCACTGCTTCTCCAAAATTCTAGACTCTGTCTTGAATGTAGCAAAATGGAGCTCCTATTTTCACGTCAGATGTATTTGCAAGCCTTCCCTGGGGTTTCTCTCTTTTCTCCCAGCCACAATTTCTTTGATCATTTTTAAAAGGATTCAGAAAACTGCCTCTTACTCTGTTCTTATGTAACTCCCTGCTATCCCAACCTAGAATGCTATCATTTGTCTATTTTGGTTTTCAAAGCAAAGTTAAGCATTTTGTTAAGTATGAAAAAATCAGGGCACTCTGAAATCATCTGTTCTTTGCTTTCTCTCCTAGTTAAATAAAGAGGAAACATACTTCCTTTTCCTGCAGTTTATAAACTGTTTCTTATTTCCTATACTTCTATGTAACTTTTTATCCCACTCCTTGACTATACCTAACTCTTGCACTTCTTTGAAAAATGTGACACTACTTTATGTAGTACATTTCTCCCAAGGATTTCAAATTATATTTTCATTAATGTAATATTTACTTTTACTGTCCCTTCAGCAGAGAACAGTATGGCTTGCTCCCATAGGAGATAGATACCCATTAAAAGAGAAAAAACAACCATAAATGAAAAACAAATACATTTTTGTTCTGTTGAAGTTTACCAAGCTTTCAAGGAACAGAGATTATTAGTAATTCTGTAAAGATTAAATTTAAAAAAAAAACACAATGGGACTAGGAATAAGGAATAAGAAAAAATAAAATCCCTAGAAAAGAGAAAAAGCTTGCATTTCTTGTTTTTTTTTTTTTTTCACCCGATAAGCCAACAAAAAACTGTTAATGCATTCATTTGACGACCTTTAAAAGCATCCGTCTTCATGTATGGCATTCGAAGCACATAATGAGATTAGTATTTAGAGACTGTTATGAGAATAGGTCAAGTTAGTCACAAGCATATTTTCATTTTGGTTCACTGTATTTTCCGCCACAGCATTTTGCAAGCTGATATATACTGTTTTCAAGGAAATGTAACAGTGAGAGTACTCCCATGACCTTTTATCTCATTCCCCCCAACCCCGTCTGGAGGTAACCACCAATAAGTGTGGTCCATATTAAAGTTAGGCATGTGGGTAAACAGAAGGTCTTTTGGAATGGCTGAGAGAGAGGAAACTGAAATCCCCCACAATTTCCAGTGTTCAGAAGATCTTTAAGATACTCTCCCAATACATGAAGGTCAGGGTATGCCTCAAAATCAACCTATTTATCCAGGATCATTTAAATGCCACTTCAGTCAGAAAGCTGACTAATGATGGCTGCTGAAGTGATCTCTCCTTCCTTTGAACACATCTATAGCACTTATCTGGCATTTTAATCATAGGCCTTGAAGGCCTAAACTGTTTGGGTGAGGGGAAAGGTCCCAAGCCAAGTGATTCTACTCAGTCACCCAGGACTAGTTCACAGGAAACCTTTGGAACTGTGCTGCCTCAGCACAAAATAATGGTTTGGGACCTCTCCCATTCACCCAAACAGTTGGGATATCTGGGTGAATTCCTAGATATTTGTAACTGTGTCATGAATTATTTTGATAAGCACTAAAGAACAAAAATCTCTCCAGAGTGTTCTAATATACAGGCAGATTTGGAAACTATTTGATGGATGTGGTTGTTTCCCCCAATCCTGGGATACTGCTAACTCCTCCCCAAACTTTCCCAGGGAAGAGTTGGTCTGTTTTTATTTTGTTTTTATTTTAATGAGAAACATGTTTGTACTGTTGCAAAATATTCAGAATTGTCCCTTAGGTTTCCCAATTCACTGAGCTGAATCCATGTACCTCTGGCAGTTCTACATGTGTCCTATAACTCCTCTGAGAAGGGGAAGTGGAGAAGGGGGGATATGTGCTACACTGATGTTTACCACAAATGACTGTACGGTCACGAGTCTTCATCTACACTGAAGTTTTACTAAAAGTAGAAATAGTGTCTTTTATTGCTGTATCCCCAGCCTAAATAAGGGATGCCATGTAATTTTTAATCCTCAATTACTTGATGAATTAATGAATAATGTAAGATATAAAATAGCAGTGATTGCTCATTGCATCTCCTGGCACACTCCACAGTACCTAACATAATAAATTTGTTGCTTGTTTAATAACTAAAAAATTCAGGTAAAGGATAATCATTATTTTATGTGTTTAAAAAAAAAAGAGGTCCTGTGGGAATGAGAGGACCTAATCAGATCAGAGATTTTTAAATTTTTTTTTAAATTACAGACTCCTTCAGAATCTGATGAATGCTATGAGCCCCTCCTCTTCTCAACTTCCATACCCTCCAAAGTATACACATATTTTGAGGGGTTTGTAAACTAAGCACCCCCAAAGCCATCACTGACTCCAGGTTAAGAACCACTAGAGCTCATTTCAAAGAACTTCTGGCTCTAAAAAGATAAATCCTGAAGAAGGGCCATGGCCACCAGTATCAAGGCTTAAGGGAAATCCAGAGACTCAACCAACAGAAATGTGAAAGCCAGTTGCTTCTAAAACAAAGACTGCTCTGACAAAGTTTGGACTCTCGACAAAGTTTGGGACTCTCTGGAGGTAAGTGTCTCTCTGCAGAGGTTATTTATGTCCCCAAGCCTAGATCAGCTGTTTGTGCAAGGCTGGTAGAGGGGAAGCATGTTTGCCTCAGGACTTCATTGCTGGCAAATTATCTCTGGAAAATACTGCTAGGGAAAGTGCTGACCAAACAACATCTATATTTACACAGTTAGATATTCATTAAAGCAGAAAATGCCCACTAAATTTAGAGAGCTGCTAAGTGCCAGATTCAAGAACAGACCAGTGCAGAAAAGTTGGCTCAAATTTATTCCGAGAGTGTGCCAAGGATAAGTTGGGTTCCCTGGCAATAACTTTCTCCAGGTGATCCTGACTATAAGAATGTCACATGGACCTCACAGGAAGCAAGTTTTGTTTTTTCCTAAGGGGACATAACAAGAAGGTCAGATGGTGGGATTTGATCCAGTACAGTAGGGATTATGTCTAAACAGAGAGTTCACTCTTGATATTCCAATGCACCCCAATGAGAATATTGCCGTCTGTATTACTTTGACATAAAAATGTGACCAAATGGCTTTCACAAGCCCCATTATGAAATATAAAATAGTTATCTGTGTACCAACTGCAGATGAACTTAGACAGAAGAGTAGACCAAGAAAAGGGGGATAGATTTATCCCCATTCTCATATAAGAGATAACCAGGCCCAGGGAGGTCGGCAACTTTCCCAAGATCATAAAACTAAGTGAGAAGTTCCTAATTCCAAATCCATGAAATTCTAGCTACTCATATTTCGATTGACAGTCCAGGAGCAGCAGCATTTGGGAGCTTGTTGGAAATGCAGAACTTCAAGTCCCCAAGCCAGACTGGCTGAAGCTTAATTGACATCCTAATAAGAGCCACAGAGGTGAGTATACACATATATAATTTGTATGTTTAAGAAGCATTATACCAGACAATATGGTCTCCTCAATGTGGTCATGTTCTTATTGTTATGGTAACAGTTTGGGAAGCAGGATCAAGGAAAGAATATTACTTGGGAGATGAGAGGAGAATTGATAAAATTGTATGATTTGGAAAGATCTACCTTTGGAAGGGTGAAGGAAGATAGGAGACACAGAGAAGCATGGGAGCCTTGGGCCCTGAGGGTACCACTATCTCTGAAGCAAATAAAAGAAGATTCTGTCTGGAGCTGGGAGAGGAAGGCAAAAATGGAAGAAAGGGACCAGAGATAAACTTCCCCTTCTTCTCGGTTTCCTCTATAGGTCTTATGATTAGAACTACAAATGCATTTCAACATTAGCCTTTAAAAAATCTAATAAGAAGTGAATGCCGACTTATTCATCATCTAAGTCAAGCACAAATGCCCAGCTTTCTTCTGGGACTTGTAACTTGTAATTATTCAGAATTATGACCCTATGACGTGCAATATCTACAAAGACTAATTCATTTGTCCATTGTGTTTCATATAATTTCAGTTATAAGTAAGTTTTGCCTCATTCTAATTCTAGAAAAAAATGATAGTTCATGTGTGATGGTTTCTTTTATTTTTAGTTAATTAAAATCTCCATTCCTGAAATCAAGGGGGGGAAAAAAAAAGAATTATTCTCAAGCACCAAGGGATCTTAAACTCACACATGTGATACCTCAATCCTCCAGTTATCTCTGTTCATTGCTGGTGCCTGAACTGAGAAAAGTCCTTGACTTTAAGTAGGTACTAATACTAAGTAAATATTTGCTTCAAATCCCTTGCAAACTCTCTTCCTTCCAGCCTCTCCTGAACTGGAAACACAGAGACCTGTTACTTAAAGATTTGCTTATTAGCAATTCTTTCCTTATACTCTGCCAAACTTTGCCTTCCTGCAATTTGCACCCAACCACTCGAGTTCAGAACAGAACAAATCTTCTTCCTCTTCTATATGGCCAAAAAACTTCTAACTCATTTAGCTATAAGCAATTACAGTGCCTTTCTAATCCACATATATATTACTACTATATTACACTCAACTTTGTACATAATGCAGGGTTAATTCATGAAAGATATCAAGTTCGTGGTCACAAGCCTTCTATGCCTGCTTCATGATTATAAAAAAAATGGATGGGATACATATTTAAATCCCAATTCAGAAGTTTTGAGGGCTTTGAGTTTCATGATGAATCGTTTCTAGTGGTTCTGTACACAAGACAATGAGGACAGAGGACAAGCATGAATCATCAATGGAAAAGTATTTTAAGATACTTTTCTTAAAAGGCTGCCTGGCTCATTTATCTCTCAGTTTTCCTTCCCCTACTTCTTCAGGCACAGTTACAAAGAAACTCACTGATTCCAACTGCCTGAGTTCAATTTTCAAGGAGGCATATTATGATTGATTTCACCATGGACTAACAGAGAAGGAAAATCCACTGGGTCTTCCCATTGTGTCAACTTAGTCTCACTGTGAAGCTCCATTTATTCCAATAGACAGTTACTTGACCTTCAAAGGTCCTGAGAACACTTAGGATTCTGCCTAACACCTTGAGCAAAGGCATTTCACCTGAGGACCTCAGCACTGTGAGAGACAGCAGATCCACAAGGGTGCTCCAGGGGGATTTCAAAACAAACGTGCAGAAAAGGAGGGGAGGATGAAAGAGGGGAAAGAAGTAAGGCAGGAAGGAGGGAAGTGGTGAAAACATGCAGAAATAAAGAGATAATGTGATGACAGAGGAAGGACCAAAAAAGGAGCCTCTTAGAGGCTAAGAAAGAGGTAAAGGAAATAGGGAGAGGAGAAGCTACACTCTAAGGAAAGATGGCAAGTGATGGTGTCTGGAGAGAGACTGGGGAGAGAGAAGATAAATGGAGAAGTCTCTACCACATTTCAATCCTCTACATGTAATTAATACTGTCAGTATATGAAAAAACCAGAAGAACAAAGTTAGTAGTTATGGACAGCACCAACTCTTGGAAGATCAGAAATGAAGACCCACATCAACCATCTATCTATTCTTTCATATTACAGGTGAATAATCTGAGACCTAGAGAATGGGTGTTTCTTAATTCAGCTAGGAGCTGATTAGTACCAGAGTTGAGATAATAAAAGCCTTATCTAAAAAGTTGTTTATTAAAATAATTTATAGTCTTTTCCTAGCCTTTGTGAAAGTAACAAAAGCAATGTGCCAAGCGTGCATTAAAATTATTTTAGGAAATAAACTGTGGCCACATATAATGACTAACTCATTGCTGTGTGGAAGCAGATGCTTCCTATAACAGTTGTGATATAGGATGGAGATAAAAAGAACTAACACCACTATCCCCTTTTACTATGTTCCTAAGCCAGCAGAATGATCACATCAAATAAGGACCCAAATCAGAGGTGGAAATAGTCCTATAATAAGCAACAATTTCCCCTTCCCTGATCTTAAGTTAGCCAGCTAACCATTAGGCCTTCTAAATATGATGCCTCAGCAGGAATCAGTTAATGACACTTTTTTTCCCACCTCAAGATAAGCAGCTCTGCACTATGCTAGGAAATCTCAGTCAGCTCTGTTCAGGGAAATTGAGGTCGGATGAAATATAAGCCTCCCTTGGCACATTAAAAAAATAAAGCATTTTTTAGCTAAGTTTAATCACAAGGTTTAATATCAGCATTTTCACACATAGGTATAGCTCCTAACCAATGCTCTGAATAAACATTTCTTTTAATCTAATCTGAAATCTTCAAATGCAGAATTAAATTCCACCCAAGCTAATCAGGCACAGAAAGGCTGTTGAGACAAGAGAGAAGATAAATATCTTTCTCTTAAGCCATAATCACTTGCAGAATTTCTCACCCAAGAGATGGGGGTTGATTTTTATTGACAGGTTTGATATAGTGATAAGCAGTGTTTCATGGATTACTTTTATAGAAGTTCTTTGTTTCAATTTAGTGGGTGGAAAAATAAGCACTATAACATTCTGGGTCAGAGTGCTTAGGCAGGTGAGCTATTTCCCAGAATCACAGAAAACTCCTGCCTTACAGGAAGCCATTTTATGTGCAAGTGCATAAGTATATGCATGTTTCCTGATGCACAAGAAAATTTTTAAAAAGGCTAGAGCAGGAGTGAGCAAACTTTCCTATAAACAGCAAAATGTAACTATGTTAGCCTATGTGGACTATACACTTGTTAGTTTAACTATTCAACTCTTGGGCACCTGGGTGGCTCAGTGGGTTAAAGCCACTGCCTTCAGCTCAGGTCATGATCCCGGGGTCCTGGGATTGAGCCCCACATCGGGCTCTCTGCTCAGCAAGGAGCCTGCTTCTTCCTCTCTCTCTGCCTGCCTCTCTGCCTACTTGTGATCTCTGCCTGTCAAATAAAAAAAAAAAAAAATCTTTAACTATTCAACTCTTCCACTATAGCTTGAAAGCGGCCACAGAGTATTAAAACAATGGGCATGGCTATATTCCAATAAATCTTTATTTTTTTAAGATTTTATTTATTTATTTGACAGAGATCACAAGTAGGCAGAGAGAAAGAGAGAGAGGAGGAAGCAGGCTCCCTGCTGAGCAGAGAGCCCGATGCGGGGCTCAATCCCAGGACCCTGAGATCATGACCTGAGCTGAAGGCAGAGGATTTAACCCACTGAGCCACCCAGGTACCCCCAATAAATCTTTATTTATAAAAACAAGAGACAGCTGAATTTTGTCTGTGGCCTGGGTAATAGTTTGCCAATTCTGGGCTAAAAGGTTAACAACTTCTTAAACTAGATCTCTAGAAATTCAGTAAGTAAAAAACACAAAATCTCATGTTTAGAAAGATTCTTATGTGAGAATCAGATAAATTGTGCATTTAATTACCCAAATACAAGTCTACATGATATAAGTTCAAAAAGAGAAGGGATGAGAAAAAAAATGAATGATTAAAAGTGTAGAACATTAACCTGCCATTGAACTTCACTGAACCTAGGCCTGCTGTGGGAGAAAGACCTAAGGTAAGAGGGCAGAAATCTCATGTTTCTTTATCACTCACCTTTCCTAATCCTGGCCCCTTGGGAGTTCCTTAGGAACTCTGGAACTTTCGAGAACTCTCATCACATGAGCACCTTGCCCTACAGAGTGATGTCCTAGTTGTAGTGTTTGAGGATACTATATCACTTTCTTATGATGGCACCCATAAATATTCAATTCAGTGCCCAACTAAAGAAACAGCAATCAACTCCACAGCTAGAAGACAGAGGAGAGGAATTTAACCTACTGACAGAATTTGCACTCTCCATAATAATACCTGCATGATGGATTTTCAAGGGTAGTTGTAACTGCTGACCTTAAAAATGTACCTCAGCATAAGATAGAATGCTAGTACACCTAGTCCAACCCTGTTCAATGCTTGAAAACATCTTCTCCATCCCCACACAGTTCACTGAGCTACTCAGTGATGAAATAACTACCATAATAGGAAACTCATGACTTCCGGAAGTGATTCATCCCTTCTTTGAACCACTCTATTAGTAATTTCTTCTTCAGATTGAGCTAAAATATCATTCTTCCAAAAGCTTTGTGTGTACTATGGATAATCCCAAAACAGAAAGTAACCACCTGCCACCTCTACTACCAAAATCCATGGCCATATACTATCATTTTCAAAATTCACTAATGTTGAAATTTGGTATAAGGAATTTTGGAAATTTCCCACATATGGGGTTCCTCCCTTGCCTGTGAATTTTCAGTCCTACTTGCCAAAGAGTAAAGCAGAGTGGTGGTGAATAGAGAGTAATAAAGTTTTGCTTGCTTCAGCTGATGCTGTGTCTGAACCATTTATTTATTTGCTCTATGAGAAACTCATCACTTCAATAGGCTCATATTTGTAACATATTTGGATTTCATTTGGATGTCTTCGACATTTAACATTTAGCCTCTGGAGATTTGGTTTGCTGATTTATAAGTTTAAAAACAAAAGACTGCTGGAGTGTCTGGGTGGCTCGGTTGGTTAACTGACTGCCTTCTGCTCAGGTTATGATCCCAGGATCCTGGGATCAAGCCCCACACTGGGCTCTCTGCTTACGGAGAGCCACTTCTCCCTCATCCTCTGCCTCCCTCTCTCTCTCTCTGCCTCCTTCTCCTTCTGTCCCCCTCTCTGTCTGCCTCCTTCTCCCTCTGCCTCCCTTTCCCTCTGCTTCCCTCTCTCTCTGTCTGCCACTCTACCTCTGCTTGTTGCTTGCGCTCTCTCTCTGTCAAATAAATAAATAAAATCTAAAAAGAAAAAAAAAGACTGCAGTGCATCCCATTGCTGAACAAGTATCTATAGAATTGTTCTTATAATTACCTCAACTTTATTTTTAATAAGAAAAGGAAGTAACAGGGATACCTAAGTCCTCTATGCCGTATTAAAAGACGCAGTGACCTAGAATTAGACAACTCCAGGTATAAATGACCTTTCATGTAAGCATGGTAACTACCCATTTCTATTAACTGTCATCAGTGCTTAAAGATTTTCCTCTACTTTCAGAAGGTAGTTTCTGAAACTCTGCTAATGGGAAAGAATGCCTTTTGTTCCCTAATTTAAGGACTAGCATGATTAAAATGTAAGTATTCATGATGTAGTTCAGATAAATATCAAAATAGCTAATATAATTCCTGAGACTAGCCTATGGGCCGTAAAGGTGAGTAAAGATAAGCATAATCCTGAAGCACTAAATTGGAGTAGAGGGCAGTATGAAGAAAACAGAACTGGAAGAATCTGAATGCTTAAAATAAACTTAGACTCATTTATACATTTGCCTGAGACAAAGAAATGAGAAATGAAAAAGGATGAAAAGGATTGATCCAAGAAGACATTTGGTCATTGGTTGGATGGTCTAAAAGGGTAGTCCAGTTTCTAAAACAGAAATGACAGTATACGGATCCACTTTATAACCCACCTATAGATCAGTTTCAACACAAACCACTTTTACACCTTTAAATCAAACTGTCTACACCTTGATGGACCAACAATTCATGTGGCCCATGGCCATGCTGAGGGCAGTAAGAATGATCAGGGATTCTGCCTGCTTTCCATACCCTACCCTACCCCATCCCCTCAAACAAAACCTTGGAAACCCAACTCCAAAATCACTGTTGAGTAATATAACTGCTATTGATGGATTCATGGATAGATAGAAGGAATATTTGTAGAATTCTCTCCAAAGTCCTAGTCTCTCTCCTGGACAATTGCCCCAGTATCTCCAAATTATTTTTCCTTCAGAGATACTTAAAACCCTGTTCGCTTGCAATCCCCACCCAGAACAATAAAAGCGAGTTGTATTGCATAAGCTAAGAAAAACCTGGTCCTTAACCAAACCTTGGTCTTCTGAATATTCCAAGCAAGACCTTAAGACCTTGCTAGGTTATACCTATAAACACAGTTGATCCTCACCAATCCTGGAGAGAGGAATGAAGGTCAGAGTTTCATCCTCATTTTACTACCAAGGAAATGAGCTTAGGTTAGACTTCTTCAAAGCCTCAGATCCAATTGTACAGTTTGGATATTGAATAAAATTCCTTCCTTTGACTTTGAAGAATCAGGTATTTCACTGGATGCTAGTGACACAATCTAGTTAAGCACTTTGACAAGTTCTATGGCAAAAGTAAACATGGAATGACATGGTTCCCAACCTTATCTAAGGAGTTGAAAAATGTTTCTCAAAGGAAGAGGTAACTCCTGAGCCAGGATGCAGTAGAAGGTATAGAGGTATCGAGGTAAGGAATTGGGGCAAGGATATCCTAGAGAGAATTGGCAGCATGTGAAGACATGATGGCAGACTCTGGGCCTGAATTTAAATGTTTCTGTTCTCCTTCACAAGCCATCACTAAAATGATCCTAATCCCTATGACCAAGCACCCACTAGGAAGCTCTCCACACATCAGTGGAATTTCTCATGACATCTATTCATTTCTTCTTTCATTCATTTAACACTTAATGAACTACCACTCTAACATAAATAATAAAATAGATAACATGTAGTGAGCACCTACTACATGCCAGTCATTTTATATACATTATCTCATTTGATCTTGCTACATACCTGCAAGGTAGGGACTAGCTCCATATTTTTAATCTCCATTTTACAATGAATAAATGAGGCTCATTGCCATTAAGTTAGTTGTTGACGGCCACACAGCTATGAAGTAACCAAAACAGAATTCAACCTTTCAGTCTATCTGTCCGCCAAATCTGGGCTGGTTTCAAGAGTTCACATTGTCTCATTCATCTACTCAAAAAAGTATTTAACTCATTGCCTACTATGTGCTCTCCGCTACAGAAAACAGGTCCAGAGACTCAGAATTTTAAAATGGGGGAAATTTCTAAGAACTGCACTGAAGAAAGCAAAGACAAGGTTGTTCACCTGCCAGTAGCTGGGCAACCACCACATCCCTGTTCCAGAACACATCAAAATTACTACTTTCTTTAATACATGAGTGCAACTTAAGTAAGACCCTCTCTGAAAATTACCTTGTCGTCAGCCAGGAAGGAACAGCATTGTGAACCCAGGTAGGTGAAAGACCTATGACACTCAGCAGAGAAGGAGAGATAGACCTTTCGTTTTATGTAGACAAACTTCAAAAAGACCATTTGAAAAGAACACAGATAACATTCATTCAAAGGGGTGACAGAGTTTGTCCTGGAAAACATTAGACACCTATCACCTTGTGGAGACCTCAACTTTCTTTCTGTAACTCCTGACAGGAAGCACACTTTTGTAATGGCAGGCTGGCTCTTTCCTTATTTCTCTGGAGGCGGACATCTATGCTGAGAAAGGCAGTACCCTAGGGCTCACAGACAGAGGAAAAGAGTCCTTCCATGTGACCTTTCCATGCTAAACACAGACTTAGGAGCTTTTGAAGCAAAAGGGAAGAGCAAAAGAGACCACTCCTTCCCTCCTAGTAGCAATAAGTTACACAAAGGCCATGTTCCTGGTGAAGAAATAGCAGCCATGCAAACTGTAACTTCCAAGATTTAGGGGTGGTGAGAGCAGTTTTCTCTTCAGAACAATCCAATGTCAGGACTAGGGGGATAACTTCCAACCTGGTCTCTAGACTTCACAAAAAATCTGTGTCCTCTAACATTGATTTAACAAACTCTTTCAAGCTTATCCGTCAGCTCTGTCCCCTGCAGATAGGAACTCTGATACAGAGGGCATTTACAGGTTTAGTCTGCTCAGCATCCTTTAGCCTTTTCTTTTAATAATGTCACAACAAAATCAGTTTGTCCATCACAGAGGCTCTCCCTATTCTTCCCCACCACAAATATCTTTATATTGAACACCAGGCTAATCAATGTTTCCTGTTACCCTGAACATAGTAACTAGTACAGGAAAGGCACATGACCCAAGCTGGAACTAACAGTTTGACCCGGGGTTTTGCTTTTTATCTGCAGCTAAGGAGGAAAACGTGTACACCAGAGAATAAGAGTAACTCTGCTTGTGAAATGTGAAATAGCAAAGTGCCATTGCCTTCTCACCAGCATAAAGTAATCTGGCTCAGTACATCTGACACAAGGGCTACTGCAGAATGGAAGAAAAAAAAAATAGACATAGGTAGTTTAAGCTTGCCTGTCCCTCTCATCTAACAAATGAAGAACTTTAGGCCCAGAGAGGGGAAGGGACTTGGAGAAGTCTGCACAGCTTATAGAAACCAGAATGTAAATTCTCTCTACCTTTTAGCAACATTTGTACAAACTCTCTCTATCCCCGACCATACTGTAACCTCACAGCACTAATAGTTCCTCAACTATGTTATAAGTATTTACCAGAGGAGGCTAGATGAGGGCAGGTTTTTTTCTCCATTGCATCTTCAGTATATGGAACAATATCCACTGTAGAGCAGATGCCAAATACTTATTCTTAAATACATTAGCAAATGAGTTTTTCCTAGTTCCCAATTAGCTAAGTGAAAACATGAGTGATTAAAGCTAATGACAATAAAATGCATATATCTCCACATGCAAATACATGCTATCACAAAAATAGTCAGAGCCTTTTATGTTTTTCAAAGTTCATCCAGAAAGAAGGCTTAGACACAGTTTACCTGCATCTTTGGGTACCTAAAGAACACTCCAGTATCTGGAGACCAAATTTTTACACCTCATTCTACTGGCTATGAAATTAATCAATAATCCCCTTGCTCTCAGGTGTGCCCACCCATTTACTTACCTGATTTTGGTCTTACCACAGGCGTAATTCATAGAACAATAAAAGGTCATTCAATATCACAGATGTCTTCAACCCCATATCCTCATGTCTCTAGCTTACCACTAGGCCAAATGCTTGGGTACGGTCATCATGATTTTGGAGGTAGTGGCACCTCATGGAAGAGGATGTTCTTTACCTTTCCCCCAACTCCATATGGTACTAGCTCATTGCAGTCAGTTGAGGCTGCTTTACAAGTGGACGATTTATTATCTGTGAGATTATGATGGAGTATTTATCAAACTCTGGTTATCATCCTCTGTACCTTTCATGCAGGAAGAAGTAATTTGCTCTGTCCCCAGAATATTTTCAAATTGATAGTTCTCAGTTCTATGTCATAATATTTGACCCTCAGAGTCACTTTCTCAGAATCACTTGTATCATTGGCAAAGTATGATCTGAAGAGCAAGAGTTGACTTCTGGAACTTCCTGCTATAATCGCCCCATGAACTGCCTCTGCCTATTGACCTCCCCACTAATCATCAGGAAGATTTATGCTCTGTTCCCTTATCACTCTGCTTATCTCCATACATTTCTCCATTTGTACCCTTTTCCAGAATGACGCTATCTGAATTTTAAGTCCCTTCTGCACAAGCGAGACAGAGAGGCATCTATTAGTAGTTGCTTTTGTTACAACAGACCTAGATTCTGGAATTGACCAATTCCACCTCGTCTCCAAGCTAAAAATTATTCATCTTTCTGGGCACTAAGCCCAAAAGAATAATATTTCTATACTTAAGTCATGCGTTGCATATTGTATTCTGCATTTGCACTGCCTGCGTCTGGTAGCCCTACCCAGTACATGATGTGTGGAAGTTGAATAGATTACAAGAAAGCATCAATTTCATTTTAAGCTAGAGCCCTAATTACTACACAACCCAGGGAAATTCAATTCAATTGAGTTCAATTTAAGGAATATCTACCTTGTGCCAAGGCATCACATTAGGCATCCTTCACAATTACCAAAGGCCAAAAACACAGTCTCTGCCTTCATGGAGATTATTATGGTCTAGATGTGTTGGTTGTTGTTTTTGTTGTTGTTGTTGTTGTTGTTGTTGTTTAAGATTTTATTTACTTATTTGACACAGAAAGAAAGATCACAAGTAAGCAGAGAGGCAGGCGGTGGGGGGGTGGGGAGGAGCAGGCTCCCTGCTGAGCAGACAGCCCCACTCGGGGCTCGATCCCAGGACCGAGACCAGCGCCCGACCCAAAGGCAGAGGCCTAACCCACTGAGGCATCCAGGTGCCCCTGGTCTAGATGTTCATACAAGTAACCACAAAGATGTAAGGCAGAATGTGGCAAGTTACAATGAAAATTAAATGAAGGTTTTGAGAGTTAGTGGGGGAAAACTGGAAAATGTGAAATATTACACAAAGCCACAAACTCATCATTTTAGAGCCCACTCCTGACACTTTAAAAATGTGGTTATGAGTTAGTTCAAGTGGGCCAACCAAAGGAAGAAGGATGCCCATATGGGTCAAAAACTTATAAATGTCTTAAATAAAGTCACTGGATATTGAATTAGGTAGCAGCCTAGAAAAATTCACTGTCTACCCCTTACCTCCTTTGTCATAGACTAATTGACCAAGTTTGGATATACTTCTAGGTTCTCTACTCTATTCTATTGATCTATGTGTCTATTTTAATGCCAATGCTATACTGTTTTGATTACTGTAGCTTTGTAGTATAGTTGTAAATCCAGGAGCATGAGACGTCCAGAGTTTTTCTTCTCTCTCAAGATTGCTTTGGTTATTGATGTCTTTTATGGTTCCATGCAAATTTTAGGTTTCTTTGTTCTAGTTCTGCAAAAAATGCTTTTGGTATTTTAATGGGAATTGCACTGAATGCGTAGATTGATTTAAGTAGTAATAAATCCCACTTGATCATGGCATAGGATCTTTTTAACGTAATGTTCAATTCAGTTTGTGAATATTGTTGAGGATTTTTGCATCTATGTTCATCAAGGATATTGGCCTGTAATTTTCTCTTCTTTTCTTCTTGTTTCCTTTCCTTTTTCCTTCACTTTATTTTTTCTTTCCAATAATGAGAATCTGTATAAAGGACTTTTTTTTTTTTAACTAAAAAAAGTCCAAAAGAAGATTATATTGGTTTTTGGTATGATGAAAATAAGGAAAATTGGTGGTTTGAGTGTTTCTGTTTGTCTTCTGTTCAGTGAGCTAAGTGCAAAGACCCAGAAATCCTGGCAATCTACTGGAAGGAAGACGGTCACAGACAGACAAGGAGATCTGCCCCCCACCCCTCCAAGCACCAGCTCTGTTCAGCAACAAGGTTGATCTAATCACTAAACTGTTATATAGTAGATAGTCAATGAAAGTTTATGCAAATGTGTTACAGAAAGAAATAAAAAGAGCACAGTGATTAAAAACATGGGTTTCTCTCCACTTACCAGATGCACACTTTTGTGTGTGAATATTACACTTCCAAAAAAAAATTTTGGTTTGTTTTGTTTTTAATGAGCTCTCAAACTTGTTTGAGTTAAAATCCCTGCTTTGCCACTTTCTGGTCATGATTCTGAGCAAGTCACTTCATATTTCATCTCTCTAAGCTCCATCTCTAAAAAGGAGATATTATTATACCCAGTGTCATGGTATGGACCACTAAGACATAAGCAAAGTACTCAGCATACTGCAGAACACACAGGAAGAGCTAAACAAATGCAGCCATTGCAGTTAAGATGGGTGAATGAGTATTAATCTCCTTCTCAACTCTGGACACTCCTTCCACTTACTGAGTACATGCTGTGTGTCAGGAAGTATGTCAGATATTGTTCTAGGAAACTGTTGGCCAAATTCCTATTCATAGCTCCAAGCCCTCATATTTGCTCTACAAACAATGATTTTTTTTTTTTTTGCTCTTTTGGAATATTATCTCTTTTACTAAAATAAAGCAAACCCATCTCTGTACCTTTCCCAAAGGTAAATATTACATATTGTAACAAGTGGAACAGATAAATCTTGCAAATTCATGTGCAAAGATTCTTTCTAGAACAGTTACTATCAAACCTCAGTTCCCACTTTTATCATTGCTAGGGGTTGAACTGTATTCCCCCAAAAGATACTAAATTCTCAGTACCTGTGAATGGTAATTTATTTGGAAATAGAAATTTGTAGATGATCAAGTTAAAATGACATCAGGGTGGGGTCTTAATCCAATATGATGGATTCTATCTTTATAAAAATGGGAAATATGGACACAAAGACAGACACTCAGTGGAAAGACAATGTGAAGACACATAGGAAGAAGGGGTCACGTGACCAGAATGATGGGTCTATAGTTCAAGGAACACTAAGGACTGCCGACAAATACCAGAAGCTTAGAAGAAGGAAGAAAGGACTGTCCCCTGCAGCCATCAAAGAAAACATGACCCTGCAGACATTTGGGACTTCCAGCCTTTATAACCGTGAGGCAAGTTTCTGTGGTTTTAAGCCATCCAGCTTTGGGTATATACATTAGATCAGCCCTAGCAAACTAATACAATCACCATTACAAAACCCTTTTGGGGGCTGGTGATTTGCAGAGAATTAAAAGCTCCCACAGAGGGGCCCCTGGGTGGCTCAGTGGGTTAAAGCCTCTGCCTTCAGCTCAGGTCATGATCTCAGGGTCCTGGGATCAAGCCCCACATAGGGCTCTCTGCTCAGCGGGGAGCCTGCTTTCCTTCCTCTCTCTGCCTGCCTCACTGCCTACTTGTGATCTCTCTGTGTCAAATAAATAAATAAAATCTTTAAAAAAAAGAAAGAAAGAAAGAAAGAAAGAAAGAAAGAAAGAAAGAAAAACTCCCATAGAATATGGCCAACATGTAGGGCTCATGAAGTGGCATGCTCAAAAGTGAGGCTAAATGACAAACTTCTTGTTTTCAAAATCAAAAGTAGACATATAAAAGCATTAACTGCTCACTGGAAAGAGGTGAAATATCTGACCTCAGCACTGAGAAAGCCCTGATGACAGAATTACTTAACATAGCTTCACTTAGAGAGTCTTCCTGAAGGGGCTTTAAAATAAAGAGGACTAAAATGAAGGAGAATACAGATTTTCAAGAGGAATGGGACAAATGCTGAGGTTTCAGATGTGGGGTAAGTGAGAACAGACTCCAGCAGAGGTTAGCAAACTGTGGCCTCCAGACAAAATCTGCCCACAATCCATTTTTATAAATAAGTTGTATTAAAACACAGCTATGCTCACTTACTACATATTATCTATGGCTGCTTTTATGCTGCAACAGCAGAACTGAGGTGTTGCAACAGAGAACATATGGCCTGCAAAGCCTAATATATTTACTAAATACCTCTTTAAAGAAAAAGTTTGAACTCTAAAGCAGAGTGTTCTATATTAGAGGTTCTTAAACTTCAGCAGGTATCAGAATCACCTTAAGGCCTTGTTAAAACTTGGATTCCTGAGTTCCCTAGATTTTCTGACTTAAACTATCTGGGATAGGGTCTGATCATTTGCATTTCTAGCAAGTTCCAATGATCACACTCTGAGAACCATTCTTTAAGTTTATTCTGAACAGATGCACCTAGTAAGAGTGATTTAAGGAGAGCAGAGAGGAAGAACAGTTGGTTAAAAAAATGTGTTTGAGTTTGAAAAAGAAGAACACAGTTGGGCAACTTACACTACCTGATTTCAAATCTACTATACAGTGTGTTGTACTGTCATAATGATAGACTACCAGATTAATGGAACAGAATGGTCTAGAATGAAGCTATCACATATACATCCAACTGATTTTTGACAAAGATGAAAAGGTAACACAGTGAAAAAAAGATTGCCTTTTCAACAAATGGTGTTGGAACATTTCAATATCCATAAGCAAAAAATATAAATTTCAGTTCACTCTTCACACCATACATAAAAAGGAGAAGAGCAGCTTTTTCTTCATGGTTTGTAGGAAAGATAAACCCAGAAGCAGATTAGGTCAGACACTGGTGCATGAACTACACCTCAACGTTTATATAAAAGAGAAAATAAAAAAGAAATTTGACAGATATGATAACATAGTATTCTACACCATCCACCCGAGCTCTGTATTAATATCAGGGAAAAACTGCTGAGGCTCTGTCATGAAGAGTACTCAGTCCTAACAGGAAAAAACAAATCTTAACTTCCAGTTTCACACCTTAGCAAAAGGAATTATTCAAACATCCTTAAAGAAAAAGGATATCTATTTTCAAGTATTGCTGAATGAACACCTTACTCCGTGTGACTCACCCCTCTCCACCACAATTACCCCACCACCATTTGCCAACTACTAAGGATTCTGCCACCATCAGCAGCAAGGGGTATTTGCAGATGCTCTGAAATCTATTCCAGGATTCTCTAATATACAGGGATATCCCCTCTTCATGCATTTTTCAAAGTGCTGGTCAGCACACAGGAGTCTGTATGAAGTAAGTACACAGAACAGGAAATAGAACTAAAAGTGAAGAATTAATTCACTTTGAGGTGTTGGCTAAGTGATGGCTGGGCTTGAGTATCACAAATGTATCTATAAGGAACAAGCAAATCCAAAAATCACCTGAATAATTCAGGCCACATGATTTCATCTAAATTAGATCAGACAATTATGTCAAAAATAAGCTAATCAACTGTTT
This sequence comes from Neogale vison, assembly GCF_020171115.1. Lineage (NCBI taxonomy): Eukaryota > Metazoa > Chordata > Mammalia > Carnivora > Mustelidae > Neogale > Neogale vison. The sequence goes on along the minus strand of NC_058096.1, from coordinate 178,186,421 downwards.
ATTAGCCTTGTCTTAGAATAATATGAATGTAGATGGTATGTTCTGGAGCATCTGGAGCAAGGAAACACAAAGAGGCAGACCCCTGGTCAAAGAAGACTCCACACTTAAACTGAGTCTTAAAGAGTCAAGATCCCCTTTAACAGACGAATGGATAAAGCAGATGTGGTCTATATATACAATGGAATATTACACAGCCATCAGAAAGGATGAATACCAACTTTCATATTGACATGGATGGGAGTGGAGGAAATAATGGTGAGTGAAATAAGTCAAGCAGAGAAAGTCAGTTATCATATGATTTCACTTACTTGTGGAGTATAAGGAATAACACAGAGGACATTAGGAGAAGGAAAGGAAAAGTGAATTGGGGGAAATCGGAGGGGGAGACAAAGCATGAGACTGTGGACTCTGAGAAAAAAACAGGGTTTTGGAGGGAAGGAGGGTGGGGGGATGGGTGAGCCTGGTATTCGGTATTAAGGAGGGCACATATTGCATGGAGCATTAGGTGTGGTGCATAAACAATGAATCTTGGAATACTGAAAAAATAAAATTAAGATGTTAAAAAAATAAAATCATACAAGTTGGTTATAATAAATAAATATATTTTTAAAATAAAAAAATTTAAAAAAGAATGACCAGCATTCCAGTTAGAGGTACTTGTCAGGTAGAAAGGACATGGAACTATGGAATGGGAAGAGTATATTATACTCGGGGAAGAACATGTTCAGAGGTGAGAGAAAGCAGTAGGTAAGTTTAAGAGTAAGCAAGTTCTTCGGTATTTCAGAAACATGAGGTGCAGAGGGTGTGGTGGGAAACACTACTATGGTCAGACCATGACCTCCTTTTGCACCAGGCTGAGGCAAACACACTTTATTCTTGTAAGCACCTTTAACTAGAGGAGTTATGTTATCAAATGCATGTTTTAGAAAGATCACCTCAAAGGCACTGCGATGGGTTCAATGTCACAAAATGGAGGCAGGGAGACAAGCTAAAAGGTTTCTGTGAGAAAAAGACTTTTTTTTTTTTTTTTAAGATTTCATTCACTTATTTGTCAGAGACAGAGAGAGAGAGAGGGCGGGGGAGAGAGTGCACACAAGCAGGAGGAGCAGCAGGCAGAGGGAGAAACAAGCTCCCCACCAAGCAAGGATCCACATGGGGGACTCAATCCCAGCACTCTGGGATCAAGGACCTGAACTGAAGGCAGATGCTTAACCAACTGTGCGATCCAGCATCCCAGAAACAGACTTTAGATAGGATAGTCATAATGCAAGAAGGGGAAAGAATAAAAAGTACTTAAATCAAGGGGCATTTAGGTGGCTCTGTTGGTTAAGTGTTCGACTCTTGATTTCAGCTCAGGTCATGATCTCAGGGTTGTAAGATCAAGCACCATGTTGGACTCCATGCTGGGTGTAGAGCCTGCTTAAGAATCTCTCTCTCCCTAATCTCTTCAATATCAGCTACAGCAACTTCTTTCAAGATATGTCTCCAAAGGCAAAGGAAACAAAAGCGAAAATAAACTTTTGGGACTTCATCAAAATCAAAAGCTTCTGCATAGCAAAGGAAAGAGTCAACAAAACAAAAAGGCAACCCATGGAATGGGAGAAGATATTTGCAAATGACAGTACAGACAAAAGGTTGATATCCAGGGATCTATAAAGAACTCCTCAAACTCAACACACACAAAACAGATAATCATATCAAAAAATGGGCAGAAGATATGAACAGACACTTCTCCAATGAAGACATACAAATGGCTATCAGACACATGAAAAAATGTTCATCATCACTAGCCATCAGAGAGATTCAAATTAAAACCACACTGAGAGGAGGAGTCAAGATGGTGGAGAAGGAGCAGGCTGAGACTACTTCAGCTAGCAGGAGATCAGCTAGATACCTTATCTAAAGATTGCAAACACCTGCAAATCCATCGGCAGATCAAAGAGAGAAGAACAGCAATTCTAGAAACAGAAAAACAACCCCTTTCTGAAAGGTAGGACTGGCGGAGAAGTGAATCCAAAGCGACGGGAAGATAGACCCCGGGGGGAGGGGCCGGCTCCCGGCAAGCGGCGGAGCAATGGAGCACAAAATCAGGACTTTTAAAAGTCTGTTCCGCTGAGGGACATCGCTCCAGAGGCTAAACCAGGGTGAAGCCCACGTGGGGTCAGCGTGGCCTCAAGTACCGCAGGGTCACAAAAGGATCAGGGGTGTCTGAGTGTCCCAGAGCTTGCGGGTATTGGAATGGGGAAGCCGGCTACAGACACAGAGCCGACAGTGAGCTCCCAGCTCGGGGTTACCTTGAACTGGTCGCAGGCTCGGTGAGCTCGGAGCGCAGCAGGAGGTCAGGCAGACGGGAGTTACTGGGCGCAGTTCTCTGAGGGCGCACTGAGGGGTGGGGCCCCGGGCTCTCGGCTCCTCCGGGCCGGAGACCAGGAGGCCGCCATTTGTATTCCCGTCCTCCGGAACTCTATGGAAAGCGCTCAGGGAACAAAAGCTCCTGAAAGCAAACCCCAGCGGATTACTCAACCCAGCCCCTGGTAAGGGCGGTGCAATTCCACCAGGGGCAAAGACACTTGAGAATCACTACAACAGGCCCCTCCCCCAGAAGATCAACAAGCAATCCAGCCAAAACCAAGTTCACCTACCAAGGAGTGCAGTTTCAATACCAAGGAGAGCAGCAGAATTCCAGAGGAGGAGAAAGCAAAGCACGGAACTCATGGCTTTCTCCCTATGATTCTTTAGTCTTGCAGTTAACTTAATTTTTTTTCTTTTTCATTTTTTTTCTTCTCTTCTGCTAAAATTTTTTTTAACTTTTATCCTTTTCTTTTTTAATGTTTTTTAACTAGTTTATCTAATATATATCTAGATTTTCTTTTTTATACTTTTCTTTATTCGTTTTCTTTTTTTAATTCTTTTCTTTTCTTTTATCTTTCTTTCTTTCTGAACATCTTTTTATCCCCTTTCTCCCCCCTCATGATCTGGGATGTCTTCTGATTTGGTTAAAGCATATTTTCCTGGGGTTGTTGCCACCCTTTTAGTATTTTACCTCCTCCTTCATATACACTTATCTGGGCAAAATGACAAGGCGGAAAAATTCACCACAAAAAAAAGAACAAGAGGCAGTACCGAAGGCTACGGACCTAATCAATACAGACATTGGTAATATGTCAGATCTAGAGTTCAGAATGACAATTCTCAAGGTTCTAGCCGGGCTCAAAAAAGGCATGGAAGATATTAGAGAAACCCTCTCGGGAGATATAAAAGCCCTTTCTGGAGAAATAAAAGAACTAAAGTCTAACCAAGTTGAAATCAAAAAAGCTATTAATGAGGTGCAATCAAAAATGGAGGCTCTCACTGCTAGGATAAATGAGGCAGCAGAAAGAATTAGCGATATAGAAGACCAAATGACAGAGAATAAAGAAGCTGAGCAAAAGAGGGACAAACAGCTACTGGACCATGAGGGGAGAATTCGAGAGATAAGTGACACCATAAGATGAAACAACATTAGAATAATTGGGATTCCAGAAGAAGAAGAAAGAGAGAGGGGAGCAGAAGGTATACTGGAGAGAATTATTGGGGAGAATTTCCCCAATATGGCAAAGGGAACGAGCATCAAAATTCAGGAGGTTCAGAGAACGCCCCCAAAATCAATAAGAATAGGCCCACACCCCGTCACCTAATAGTAAAATTTACAAGTCTTAGTGACAAAGAGAAAATCCTGAAAGCAGCCCGGGAAAAGAAGTCTGTAACATACAATGGTAAAAGTATTAGATTGGCAGCAGACTTATCTACGGAGACCTGGCAGGCCAGAAAGAGCTGGCATGATATTTTCAGAGCACTAAACGAGAAAAACATGCAGCCAAGAATACTATATCCAGCTAGGCTATCATTGAAAATAGAAGGAGAGATTAAAAGCTTCCAGGACAAACAAAAACTGAAAGAATTTGCAAACACCAAACCAGCTCTACAGGAAATATTGAAAGGGGTCCTCTAAGCAAAGAGAGAGCCTACAAGTGGTAGATCAGAAAGGAACAGAGACAATATACAGTAACAGTCACCTTACAGGCAATACAATGGCACTAAATTCATATCTCTCAATAGTTACCCTGAATGTTAATGGGCTAAATGCCCCAATCAAAAGACACAGGGTATCAGAATGGAAAAAAAACAAAACCCATCTATATGTTGCCTCCAAGAAACTCATTTTAAGCCTGAAGACACCTCCAGATTTAAAGTGAGGGGGTGGACCACGGAATGGGAGAAGATATTTGCAAATGACAGTACAGACAAAAGGTTGATATCCAGGATCTATAATGAACTCCTCAAACTCAACACACACAAAACAGGCAAACACATCAAAAAATGGGCAGAAGATATGAACAGACACTTCTCCAATCAAGACATACAAATGGCTATCAGACACATGAAAAAAATGCTCATCATCATTGGCCCTCAGGGAGATTCAAATTAAAACCACATTGAGATATCACCTTACACCAGTTAGAATGGCCAAAATTAACAAAACAGGAAACAACATGTGTTGGAGAGGATGTGGAGAAAGGGGAACCCTCTTACACTGTTGGTGGGAATGCAAGTTGGTGCAGCCACTTTGGAGAACAGTGTGGAGATTCCTCAAGAAATTAAAAATACAGCTTCCCTATGACCCTGCAATTGCACTACTGGGTATTTATCCCAAAGACACAGATGTCGTGAAAAGAAGGGCCATCTGTACCCCAATGTTTATAGCAGCAATGGCCACAGTCGCCAAACTATGGAAAGAACCAAGATGCCCTTCAATGGATGAATGGATAAGGAAGATGTGGTCCATATACAGTATGGAGTATTATGCCTCCATCAGAAAGGATGAATACCCAACTTTTGTAGCAACATGGACGGGACTGGAAGAGATGATGCTGAGTGAAATAAGTCAAGCAGAGAGAGTCAATTATCATATGGTTTCACTTATTTGTGGAGCATAACAAATAGCATGGAGGACAAGGGGCGTTAGAGAGGCGAAGGGAATTTGGGTAAATTGGAAGGGGAGGCGAACCATGAGAGACTATGGACTCTGAAAAACAATCTGAGGGGTTTGAAGTGGCGGGGGGGTGGGAGGTTGGGGTACCAGGTGGTGGGTATTATAGAGGGCACGGCTTGCATGGAGCACTGGGTGTGGTGAAAAAATAATGAATAATGTTTTTCTGAAAATAAATAAATTGGAAAAAAAAATAAAAAAATAAAGTGAGGGGGTGGAAAAGAATTTACCATGCTAATAGACATCAGAAGAAAGCAGGAGTGGCAATCCTTATATCAGATCAATTAGATTTTAAGCCAAAAACTATAATAAGAGATGAGGAAGGACACTATATCATACTCAAAGGGTCTGTCCAACAAGAAGATCTAACAATTTTAAATATCTATGCCCCCAATATGGGAGCAGCCAACTGTATAAACCAATTAATAACAAAATCAAAGAAACACATCAACAATAATACAATAATAGTAGGGGACTTTAACACTCCCCTCACTGAAATGGACAGATCATCCAAGCAAAAGATCAACAAGGAAATTAAGGCCTTAAATGACACACTGAACCAGATGGACATCACAGATATATTCAGAACATTTCATCCCAAAGCAACAGAATACACATTCTTCTCTAGTGCACATGGAACATTCTCCGAAATAGATCACATCCTTGGTCCTAAATCAGGACTCAACCGGTATCAAAAGATTGGGATCATTCCCTGCATATTTTCAGACCACAATGTTCTGAAGCTAGAACTCAACCACAAGAGGAAGTTTGGAAAGAACCCAAATACATGGAGACTAAACAGCATCCTTCTAAAGAATGAATGGGTCAACCGGAAAATTAAAGAAGAATTGAAAAAAATCATGGAAACAAATGATAATGAAAATACAACGGTTCAAAATCTGTGAGACACAACAAAGGCAGTCCTGAGAGGAAAATACATAGTGGTACAAGCCTTTCTCAAGAAACAAGAAAGGTCTCAGGTACACGACCTAACCCAACACCTAAAGGAGCTGGAGAAAGAACAAGAAAGAAACCCTAAGCCCAGCAGGAGAAGAGAAATCATAAAGATCAGAGCAGAAATCAATGAAATAGTAACCAAAAAAACAATAGAACAAATCAACGAAACTAGGAGCTGGTTCTTTGAAAGAATTAATAAAATTGATAAACCCCTGGCCAGACTTATCAAAAAGAAAAGAGAAAGGACCCAAATAAATAAAATCATGAATGAAAGAGGAGAGATCACGACTAACACCAAAGAAATACAAACTATTATAAGAACATACTATGAGCAACTCGACGCCAACAAATTTGACAACCTGGAAGAAATGGATGCATTACTAGAAACATATAAACTACCACAACAGAACCAGGAAGAAATAGAAAGCCTGAACAGACCCATAACCAGTAAGGGGATTGAAACAGTCATTAAAAATCTCCAAACAAACAAAAGCCCAGGGCCAGATGGCTTCTTGGGGGAATTCTACCAAACATTTAAAGAACTAATTCCTATTCTCCTGAAACTGTTCCAAAAAGTAGAAATGGAAGGAAAACTTCCAAACTCATTTTATGAGGCCAGCATCACCTTGATCCCAAAACCAGACAAGGATCCCATCAAAAAAGAGAGCTATAGACCAATATTCTTGATGAACAGAGATGCGAAAATTCTCACCAAAATACTAGCCAATAGGATTCAACAGTACATTAAAAGGATTATTCACCACGACCAAGTGGGATTTATTCCAGGGCTGCAAGGTTGGTTCAACATACGCTGATCAATTAATGTGATACAACACATCAATAAAAGAAAGAACAAGAACCATATGATACTCTCAATAGATGCTGAAAAAGCATTTGACAAAGTACAGCATCCCTTCCTGATCAAAACTCTTCAAAGTGTAGGGATAGAGAGCACATACCTCAATATTATCAAAGCCATTTATGAAAAACCCACCGCAAATATCATTCTCAATGGAGAAAAACTGAAAGCTTTTCCACTAAGGTCAGGAACACGGCAGGGATGTCCATTATCACCACTGCTATTCAACATAGTACTAGAAGTCCTAGCCTCAGCAATCAGACAACAAAAGGAAATTAAAGGCATCCAAATCGGCAAAGAAGAAGTCAAACTATCACTCTTCACAGATGATATGATACTATATGTGGAAAACCCAAAAGACTCCACTCCAAAACTGCTAGAACTTGTACAGGAATTCAGTAAAATGTCAGGATATAAAATCAATGCACAGAAATCAGTTGCATTTCTCTACACCAACAACAAGACAGAAGAAAGAGAAATTAAGGAGTCAATCCCATTTACAATTGCACCCCAAACCATAAGATACCTAGGAATAAACCTAACCAAGGAGGCTAAGAATCTATACTCAGAAAACTATAAAGTACTCATGAAAGAAATTGAGGAAGACACAAAGAAATGGAAAAATATTCCATGCTCCTGGATTGGAAGAATAAATATTGTGAAAATGTCTATGCTACCTAAAGCTATCCACACGTTTAATGCAATTCCTATCAAAGTACCATCCATCTTTTTCAAAGAAATGGAACAAATAATCCTAAAATTTATATGGAACCAGAAAAGACCTCCAATAGCTAAAGGAATATTGAAAAAGAAAGCCAAAGTTGGTGGCATCACAATTCTGGACTTCAAGCTCTATTACAAAGCTGTCATCATCAAGACAGCATGGTACTGGCACAAAAACAGACACATAGACCAATGGAACAGAATAGAGAGCCCAGAAATAGACCCTCAACTCTATGGTCAACTAATCTTCGACAAAGCAGGAAAGAATGTCCAATGGAAAAAAGACAGCCTCTTCAATAAATGGTGTTGGGAAAATTGGACAGCCACATGCAGAAAAATGAAATTGGACCATTTCCTTACACCACACACAAAAATAGACTCAAAATGGATGAAGGACCTCAATGTGAGAAAGGAATCCATCAAAATCCTTGAGGAGAACATAGGCAGCAACCTCTTCGATCTCAGCCACAGCAACATCTTCCTAGGAACATCGCCAAAGGCAAGGGAAGCAAGGGCAAAAATTAACTATTGGGATTTTATCAAGATCAAAAGCTTTTGCACAGCAAAGGAAACAGTTAACAAAACCAAAAGACAACTGACAGAATGGGAGAAGATATTTGCAAACAACATATCAGATAAAGGACTAGTGTCCAAAATCTATAAAGAACTTAGCAAACTCGACACCCAAAGAACAAATAATCCAATCAAGAAATGGGCAGAGGACATGAACAGACATTTCTGCAAAGAAGACATCCAGATGGCCAACAGACACATGAAAAAGTGCTCCATATCACTTGGCATCAGGGAAATACAAATCAAAACCACAATGAGATATCACCTCACACCATTCAGAATGGCTAAAATTAACAAGTCAGGAAATGACAGATGCTGGCGAGGATGCGAAGAAAGGGGAACTCTCCTACACTGTTGGTGGGAATGCAAGGTGGTGCAACCACTCTGGAAAACAGCATGGAGGTTCCTCAAAATGTTGAAAATAGAACTGCCCTATGACCCAGCAATTGCACTACTGGGTATTTACCCTAAAGATACAAACGTAGTGATCCGAAGGGGCACGTGCACCCAAATGTTTATAGCAGCAATGTCCACAATAGCCAAACTATGGAAAGAACCTAGATATCCATCAACAGATGAATGCATAAAGAAGATGTGGTATATATACACAATGGAATACTATGCAGCCATCAAAAGAAATGAAATCTTGCCATTTGCGACAACGTGGATGGAACTAGAGCATATCATGCTTAGAGAAATAAGTCAAGCAGAGAAAGAGAACTATCATATGATCTCCCTGATATGAGGAAGTGGTGATGTAACATGGGGGCTTATGTGGGTAGGAGAAGAATAAATGAAACAAGATGAGATTGGGAGGGAGACAAACCATAAGTGACTCTTAATCTCATGAAACAAACTGTGGGTTGCTGGGGGAAGGGGGGTTGGGAGAAGGGGGATCGGGTTATGGACATTGGGGAGGGTATGTGCTTTGGTGCATCTGTGAAGTGTGTAAACCTGGCGATTCACAGACCTGTACCCCTGGGGATTAAAATATATTATATGTTTATAAAAAATTAAAAATTAAAAAAAAAACACATTGAGATATCACCTTACACCAGTTAGAATGGCCAAAATTAGCAAGATAGGAAACAACATGTGTTGGAGGGATTGTGGAGAAAGGGGAACCCTCTTACACTGTTGATGGGAATGCAAGTTGGTGCAGCCACTTTGGGGAACAGTATGGAGATTCCTTAAGATGAAAAATAGAGCTTCCCTATGACCCTGCAATTGCACTACTGGGTATTTACCCCAAAGATACAGATGTAGTGAAAAGAAGGGCCATTTGTACCCCAATGTTTATAGCAGCAATGGCCACGGTTGCCAAACTGTGGAAAGAACCAAGATGCCCTTCAACAGACGAATGGATAAAAAAGATGTGGTCCATATACACTATGGAGTATTATGCCTCCATCAGAAAGGATGAATACCCAACTTTTGTAGCAACATGGATGGTACTGGAAGAGATTATGCTGAGTGAAATAAGTCAAGCAGAGAGAGTCAATTATCATATGGCTTCACTTATTTGTGGGGCATAACAAATAGCATGGAGGACAAGGGGAGTTAGAGAGGAGAAGGGAGTTGGGGGAAATTGGAAGGGGAGGTGAACCATGAGAGACTATGGACTCTGAAAAACAATCTGAGGGGTTTGAAGCAGCGAGGGGTAGGAGGTTGGGGGAACCAGGTGGTGGGTATTAGAGAGGGCACGGATTGCATGGAGCACTGGGTGTAGTGCAAAAATAATGAATACTGTTATGCTGAAAATTAATTAATTAATTAATTAATTATTTAAAAAAAGATTCTCTCTCTCCCTCTGCCACTCCCCCACGCCCACTGCACATGTACTTGCTCTCTCTAAAAAGTTAAAAAAAAAAGTACTTAAATCTAAATCTTTACTTGATTTGAATTATTGAAAAACTCAGTCCACAATACTGAGTGATTGATTAGACTTAAGGTACAAGGGAAAGAAGAATTTTTTAAGATGATCCCCAGAATTCTGGCTTGGAAAAACTGAGTAAATTGTAGTGTCAGTGTCAATAATAAAAACACAAGGGAAGAAGTGGGTTTTGAAAAAAATATGATAAGGCTGACTTTGGCCATCTGTAGTTTGTGATGTCTGTAGTATTTACATGTGTGTTTTCTAGGTATACACTCAAAACTACAGCCAATTATAAAAGTAACCGTTATCAAATCCCAGGCATCCTTCCAAGCACCTTCTTTATATAATTCATTTAATCTCGTAACAGTTCTGTAGGATAGGCACTATTAGCTCTATTTTGCAGATGAGAAAGTGAGGTTCAGAGAAGTTAAGTAACATGCCTGAGGTCATAGAGCAAAAATGGGTTTCAGAATCCCCTTTACTAATCTCTAAGATATCTAGCCAAACTCCCTCAGTCTTCTAGTGAGGAACTGTGATTAACCCAACATCAGATAACTAGCTAGTATTAGCTAGAATTAGAGTATGGTAGTTTGGAAATTAGATGTGGGTCCCCTGTGTAATTGGTAAGAATTCTGCTAACAAAATACACTTCCCTTTGAGTATTCAGTGAAAAACAAACTCATAATTTCCTAATAAAATAATAATAATAATACATTAAGTTAGCCTTGGAGGTTGGAGAATCAAGTAAAAAGGGCGAAAATGTATTTTATGTAACTGCTCTCCATTCCAGAAGTTGTCATAGGAATTTCTTTTTACACAGAGAATGGAATAAAAGACTGGGGTGCCACCAAGGGTGTGTCATATTGTGCTACCAAGTGTGGTCCTATGACTTATTTTGGTAAAAAAATTTTTTAAAAATGGTTTTTTAGCTCATTCAGTTTTTTCCTTAGCTTGGTTGTACATTACAGCATTTGCTTAAGGGAGACCCCATCTCCCCTGCCTTCCTCCTTCCTGGTTACTACAATGCCAGGATGGACTCACTACCTCCAAGGCTCCCAGTCTAAGTCACTAGTTACCCTGGGGAAGATGGTTATTTAAAAGACGGCCTGAATGTCATTTTCAAACTGAAGAAGTAATAAAAATTATACCTATTTGGGGATTTCACTCTGTATAAAAAGGTTGGACAGAGAGGAATGGATGAAAGAAGATCTGAGCTCTAGTCTCAATTCTTCCCTTAAGTAGGGCTATGACCTGGACTAGTCACATAACCTCTCTGCATCTCAGCTGCTTCATTTGCAAAATGAAGGCCGTGGATCAAATGATCTCCAAGTTTCCTTCCAGTTTTATAACCATGATTTTGCAAGATTCTCAGTACCTTCCTTGTGTCCAAGCAAAAGTAGCCTCTGTCATGGCACCCATACCTCAGAGAGTTCCCAAGACCAAATCGATGAGCCTAGCCTTGGACCTGAATCCAAGCATTGAGGACATCAGAATTCTCTGTTCAACTGGCATTGAGCCAGCTTCCAGAGGCTGCTGCCTGCAGAGACTGAGAACTGAACTGAACCATGCAGGTTGAAATATCCATGCACATGGATGGATGTGGGCTAGTGAGAGGGGGTACAGGCTGCTGACTGGTGTCTTTGCTACCACATGCTGGCATCAAATTCTGAGAAGTCCACACCCTGGCCCTCCAAGTCATTATAATATTAATTGGTTCATGTAGGAGGATGAAACTTACCTTATCTAGTAGTTTTTGAGCCTGATTTACAACTTTTAAATATTTAGATATATATACCAAGCGCAAAATCATTTGTATTGTTGCCCTGTGCCCTGAAAATATTAAAGGTTACCCTAGAGATTCACCTGCAAGAGTCTAACTCTTCAAACTCTGTAAGTTTCAGTTAAAACAGGTATAAATAATGACACAAGATATAGCTGAGCAAGGTGGATACGACACATGTACATTAATTTGGAATCTAAAATGAATTGCCATTTTTTTCTTTCAAAAATAAAAGATTATGCCTATTCTTAAATGCTTTAAGGTCCCTAGGTTATTCTATTGGTACTTACAGGGCACAATTAATCAGTTATGTAAACATCATTAAGTCCAACTTTCAAGTAATGCCCACTAATGGAGTGTTGAAAATCTAGTATAATTCCCCCCCCCCCCCGCTTTTTCCCCCTTTGCCATAAGATAAAGAGAAAACAGAGTTTAGAGAGTAAAATCTGGAACTTCAGAGATATGCTTCCATTAAACCATAAGAGAATTTTAAGGGTCTCAAGGAGCTAAAATAAATTCAGTGGGCTTTGTTCTGCCATGTATCCTCCCCAACTCTGCAAAACACTCAGGTTCATATTCTCTTTCCAGCTTGCTTGCTCTTGCTCCCACTCTCACATTCATTCTTGCTTTTACACTCTTTGCTACATAGAGAGGGTTTCTCTTTGAAACTCCTTAATGCTGCTTGGCCTCTAGACTGGACACTGACCCTCTACATACAAGCTATTCAGGGATCTTTCTTTTAGTAACTCCCAGCCTTACTCTCCCCAACTATGCCCATCCCCACCCCCCAACCAGTTTCTTTTTTTTTTTTACTTTTCCTGGTCTATCTCAGGTTCCCTGAAGTACATTCCCCAGAAACACTCATTCTGTAGACCAGCAAGGGTCACGTCCAGGAGTCTTCAAGTGCTAAAAATCACCTGATATGATTTACATATGGCACCCTGGGAAATCATAATTCATTTCAAAGGAATGATTTTTGTTGTCTAAATTTCAAGCATGGGGTAGAACAATGGGAAGGCTGTTTTGGGACTTCAGGTATATTCTAGACACTTTGAATTGCACAAGTAGAGAGTAATCTTAGCCAACATCAGCACTACGCTTTATACTTAACAAAACAGGCTCAGCTCCTTAATCTGAGACACGTCTCACAACCCTACAGGTAGATTTTATTTTTTCCATTTTACATAAGAGGAAACTGAGACTCAAAGAAGGTAACTCAGCAACTGAGACCCTCAGCCCAGGTTATAAACCCCCAAACACTCCTTCAGTTATCCTCAAGCAAACTCAACTAAGGGGCTTATGTTAGACTAAGGGCTGTGGTGCACAAGGAGGCGTTTGCTTGGGTCTTAGTGTGTGACCTTACACTTTTTGCCATTGATCAACTGGGAATAAGGGGGTTTACCGGCCTGGGAATTTATCTAAACTACTTTGGAGAATTGCTCCAACCTGGGTACCAGAAGGAATTGTGCTTATATCTAAGGAACAGATTAAAAATTGAAATCATGATATCAGAGGCAAAGACAGTTAAATTTAAGACATCCTCAGCATATGAAATTAAGGACGCTTAGTAACATTTAGTGGTGTTTTGAAATCACCACATCCAGATTTTAAAAATAATAATAATATAGTTAAAACAAAAGAAAGCTCATTAAAATCTAATCATGTCCTTCTCCTTTATGTATTAAAATGAAAGCTGTGAGTGATGCTTTTAATTATAGTCCTGATGTTTTAGTTGCTGAGCAGTTTATTTAAAGTGACAGTATCACTTTCTTATTACACAATTACTCCTACTGAATGTGTAATGTAAACAAATAGGAGACTAATAATTCAGGGGCAGCAGTAAAATTGATAGTACTCACCAGATAATAATCTTAATGAATTTATTGCAGATTGCTGATTCAGACCTAATTTAGTTTGAGAGTTAACTAATTAGAGGGAAAAGAGTTACAGGCTCAGTTCTTTGGCAGAATCTGCATCTAAAGTCCTCATCGTGTTAAAGACAAAAAAAAAGATGCAAGGAAAAATCAGTGTACACACTGAAAATCAGTATCAGTACGATTTTCCAATTCTCTTTAAGCTTGCCTATATAACTCTGAATATCCAAGACCAATGGGAAGATGTTAAATAGGATTCTCATTAATTAAAACAAAGTGTAGGGACTTGGTCCACAATGTCATTGGCTACATTATAAGTAGTAAATACCCCATCAAAAAAGGCATTAAAGAAAAAAAGATAGGGGGAGTCTGGGAGGCTCAGTCAGTTAAGCATCTGCCTTCAGCTCAAGTCATGATCCCAGGGTCCTGGAACAAAGACCTGTATTGGGCTCCCTGCTCTGCAGGGAGTCTGCTTCTCATTCTCTCCCTCTACCTGCCACTCCCCCTGCTTGTTCTCCCAATGCATACAAGCATGAGCACTCTCTCTGTGTGTCAAATCAATCAATAAAATCTTTAAAAAGCAAAAAAGAAATTCTAAAAAAAAAAAAAAAAAAAAAGATGGGGCACCTGATGGCTCAGTTGGTTAAGGATCTGCCTACAGCAGATCTCAGTGTCTTGGGATAGAGCCCTGCAACCAAAATGGGTTCTCTGCTCAGTGGGGAATCTGCTTCTCCCTCTCACTCTCCTTCTTTGCTCTCCCTCTCTCTCCCTCTCTCTCTCTGATAAATAAAATCTTAAAAGAAAAAGGGAAAAAAGCAGATTCTTACACTGAGGGAAAGACATGGTTTCAAAATATTTTTGAAGGTCACTTCAACTTTAATGGTCTGTGATCTCAGACTCAGAGCTTCATTAAATCCAATTCCACCTTCCTAGGTATTTGCCAAAAACCTTGTCTTCCCTGGTTTAAAATATGCTAGAAAAAATATTAGATATGCTTTAAAAAATATTAGAACTGCTCTGCAAACTCTTCTGATTTAAAATAAGGTATGGTCATCTTGTATCATATACAAGGAAATTTTGTTGGTAAAATTTTGTTAGGAGACAGAGTCAAGAAGCAGTCAGTCTCATGAAGCAAGGAGTTAGGAGTTTTATATATCATGTTCCTTTTATGAGCTTCCCTAGAGATATCATGTTGTATGCAAACTTCAGAAGGCACAGTCCTTGCTTACTGAACAATTCATAACTGAAGCTTCAAAGAGATCATCTGAACCTCAAATATAACCCCATCCTAATATAAAGACAGACTTTTATATGTTCACAATGTTCACATGCACACTCAAAATAACCAATAATGAGTGAATAATGATTTTCAGCTGCAGGAGGTGATAACAGGCTTCTTTTACTTTTCATTGTTTCTTTGAACCTAACAACAACTAAAGATGCTGGCGAATTACTTAATGCAAGATACATTACCCTACTCTAGCCCAGTAACTGTCATCAAAGCTTCCATATCTTCTGTGCTCAATTGAAGACTGCTGAAAGTCTTCAAATGTTCTAAGCCTTGGGTCTAGCAGACAGAAATGTTTCCCTTCTATAAACTGGGGGAGTGCATACTGAAGTTCCCTCCAAAGTTAATAATAGTGAGAAATGTAGCAGTTGAAAGTTAGTATTTAGATCCCAAAACAACAATAATAACAAGAGATGCCACAGTTAATAACTGCAATAATGATTATAATGATTAAAAACTGATAGATTAACTGTCATAAATGTTTCAATAGTAAGTTAAAGCATAATTTTATGATAAAAGGTTACTAAGGAAAGAGAAGAAAAAGTGTTTATACAAGCATAGGTAACTGTAGATACATGTGAATGGCTAGAATTATCAACTATGCTGATTTAAATAGGATTTTCCTGTTTATTTAGGAATATGTCTCCAAGGAGAAAGATGTGTATGGTGGGTGGGACTATGTACATAATGGGTAAGAGAGCAGGCTGCAAGATAAACTTCTCAGGATCAGATCCTAGCTCATCTCTTAGTGCGATTTCAACATGGCTAATTTGCTTAACCTTCCTGAGCTTTATTTTCTTCAGGTATAAAACACAAAAAGTGTTTGTGAGGATTAAGTGGCGTCATCCGTGTACAGTGCTTACAGTAAAGCACAGAATAAGCACCCTATTATGCCAGGGCTGCCATAGGTGCTTTGCATATGTTAATTTGAATAAACACTACAATTAATAGATGTTACATGTAAAAAATGTTAGCTGTTATTGGCTATTTTTATTATGTCGGATGTATAAAATTACTAACATTTCACCATTTTGACCTACAAAAGCAAAAATTTGGTGGGTTTGACCTGAAACTCTATGAACTCAAGACACATGAGCAATTTGGTCAAATCAGTCTATTAAATAAGAAAATGACAGAAGTGGAGAAACCAATTGTTTATACAATCAAATCTAAAATATTAATCCAGGGGCGCCTGGGTAGCTCAGTGGGTTAAAGCCTCTGCCTTTGGCTCAGGTCATAATCCCAGGGTCCTGGGATTGAGCCCCACATTGCATTATATCGGGCTCTCTGGTCAGCGGGGAGCCTGCTTCCCCCCTCTCTCTCTGCCTGCCTCTCTGCCTACTTGTGATCTCTGTCAAATAAATAAATAAAATCTTTAAAAAAATAAAATATAATCGACAAGAAAGAGTCTCCACATATAATAAGCTGGGATCCTTATTATATCTACATCCCTGGTCTCAGGACAGAGACAGCAAAGTTAATTTGGAAGGGCTGAAATTGGGAGGAGGGAAACCTGAGTACTCCACACTGGCACATTGCTACACTTTTCTGATTATCATCCACATTTAACTGCCCACTGGTCCAGCTCAAGGCTAACTTTGTCTATTTGGGCAGCGCTGGTGGATGTCTATGGGAAGTGATTTCAGGGAAATTTTGAAAAGAGAAGTATCTTAAAATAAAATGCCCAAAATCCAAAGTAGCGGTTATCCTCATCATGAGGTCAGAAATGATATTCCCAGAGAATCCTGACAAATTTGCAAACACATTACCCAAACAAGCTCATGCTTAGCTCCTTTAGTGCTCACTAAATAGGGTCTCCGTTTAACAGATTGTTAATGGAATAGGTGAGAGGACACATATGTTGTGACGAGGGAAGTGATGGAAAAGGTTAAAATACACACAGTGAAACAAGAGAGCAGGAGGCTTGGATTAAAGACTCAGGATGTCTCAGAACTAAACTGGGAAAGAAAACTAAAAATAAATGATCCAAACATACCTGGTTTAACACTATCTCCCCACGCTCTCCCTAATCCTCTATACTCCGGATCAGTGATAACACCTTCCACACTTCCTGACCCCCCACTGCATCCCTATTCTTTGGCTGGTCCAAAATCGGACTTTCCTCAAACCGAGATAATCTCAAACTGCCTTTTTTTTTTTTTTTTTTGCCTAATATAAAGTAACTGCTTTCATCTGAGCATCTGCAGAATCAATTTTCCTCACCCTACACTTTGGAATGCATGTTTAAATATAGCCCCAGTAGCTTTTACACTTAACAACATCAGTGAATAGCACTCCAATTTAACTTTTTCAAATAACCATCGATATCTATAAAGATTCTTAGTGCCACCTTTAAGTCCCTGAGTTGAATGATCACTCTTTTTTTCTTTTTAAATTGGAAAAAAGCATCCTCTGAACCTTACACAGTTTTTAAATGAACAAGAATCCCTATCCGGAGTTTGGGGTTGTTTTTGTGTGGGGGTTCTCGTGGTTTTTTGTTTTTGTTTTTGTTTTTTAATGAACTGAACACTGGCATTAACACAGTAACAGTTGGTTGCTAATCATTAGCTGGAGAAAACTACATTACATGGCTAATGGAAACACTAGGGAGGCACGGGGGAAATAAGAACTGTGTGTTGGCGATAGCAATGTGTCTGTAGGTAGCTCCAAGTTACCAAGCAGGCTTGCGTTACTATAAACAATACAGAAGCAAAAGAATTATTATAACATCCTTTCGGCCTCCTGAGAATAATCCATATGAGGCATCCCAGGCCTGGGACGGCTAGTAAGGAGTAGCTTTGGCATTACTGAGGAATGCCTTGTTGGCATGTTTAGCAGAAAAGTGACCAACGACAGCAATAGCAATCCCATACAATGATACAGTACTGTATCACTGAACTTCTTTAATTTTTTTACAGTTTCTTTTAGCTTTATTCCTATTTTTTACTTTATTTTTGTATTTGAATTCAATTAGCCAATATATAGTACATCACCAGCTTTTGATGTAGTGTTCAATGTGACCTCCTTTAATCTTGACAACAACCCAAAGAAATGAGCATTACAAATGAGGTTCAAAGAGGCTGGTAAGGGACCTGCCCAAGGTCACACAGATAATAAATGATGGAGGTCAAATTTTATTCAGTATTACTCAATGAACTTTTACTGACTTCCCTCCTTGTGCAACATTCTGTGCTAAGCACTGGGGACACCAGAAAATAAGACACAGTGCCTGCCTTCAGAGAACACAGAGCCTGCTGCAGACAACAGGTGGTTATTCATTCACTCACCAACTTCTAACTGTTGGGGGTCTTCTGTGTGCTCAGTCTCACTGGGGTACTGAGAAATGAGCAACACACAGAATAGACAATGTTCCCAGTACCCTAGAGAGTGCATTCTAGTAAGGCCAGACAAGTAATTTAAAATAAACAACACAAAGGCTATATATTCTATGTCTCCAACTATGGATATTCTGGAAAAGACAAAACTATAGAGACAATTTTACTTTTTTAATTTATTAATTATTTTTATTAACATATAATGTATTAACTGCCCCAGGGGTACAGGTCTGTGAATCGCCAGGTTTACACACTTCACAGCACTCACCATAGCACATACCCTCCCCAATGCCCATAACCCAATCACCCTCTCCGTACCCCATGTCAGCAACCCTCAGTTTGTTTTGTGAGATTAAGAGTCTCTTATGGTTTGTATAGAAACAATTTTAAATATTACTTATTGCCAGGAGTTTGGGAGGAAAATGAGAAAGAGAGGGATAAAAAGGATTTTTAGAGCAATAAAACCATCTGTATGATACTGTACTGGTGGATATATGACATTACATATACATCAAACCCCATATTGCTATATAAGGCAAACACTGAACCCTAATATAATCTAAGGACTTCATTTAATGTATCAATATTGGTTGAACTGTAACAAATGTATTATACTAATGCAAAATATTAATAGTAGGGGAAGCTGGGTGGTAGGAGGAGAAGTGGGTAAAAGGGCCTCTCTGAACCATCTCAATTTTATATAAACCTGAAACTCCTATAAAAAAATAAAGCCTATGGGGGTGTAGGGATAGGGTGGCTGGGTTGCAGACATTGAGGAGGGTATGTGCTATGGTGAGTGCTGTGAAGTGTGTAAGCCTGATGATTCACAGACCTGTACCCCTGGGGCAAATAATACATTATATGTTAATAAAAAATTTTTATAAATAAAGCCTCTTAATTAATTAATTAACTCATGTAGGTCCTTGCCTGGCGCAGTAAGTTTGGATTTTATTTCACTGAAAGGAAAATTTAATGGAGGATTTTCAGCTAGAATTGACATGATTTGTTTTACTCTTTTTTTTTTTCTGACTACGTTCAGTATACTTTAGGTATGGTATGACAAGGTAGGGTTCCCCAAACCCTTCCCCTTATTCAGTATATCTGAAATGGAAACTGTGGCGGTCAGGAGAATCTCTTTGTGTTGGGGGATGAAGTGGGGCAAGGACTCCCTTTGCTGTAGCCAAATTCATTGTCATACCAGGAAATGAGCTTGACAAAGTTGAGACAAAATTGAGACAAAATTGCTCAATGAGAGCAATGCCAGCCCCAGCATTAAAAGTGGAAGAGGGGGTGTCATTGTTAGAGTTGCGGGAGACAGCCTGCTCTTTTGTGTAGTCCAGAATGCCTTAATGGAGTCCTCCAATGCCTGCCTCACCACCTTCTTGATGTCATATTTAGCAGCTTTCTCTAGGCAGCAGGTCAGTTTCACAATGGACACATTGGGTGTGGGGACACAGAAGGCCATGCCATTGAGTTTCCCATTCAGCTCAGGAATGACCTTGCTTACAGCCTTGGCAGCACCAGTAGAAGCAGGGATGATGTTCTACACAGCCCCTTGGCATCACACCACAACTTTCCAGAGGGACTGTCCCTGGTCTTCTAGGTGGCAATGATGGCGTGGATTGTGGTCTCAAGTTCCTCCACAGTACCGAAGTTGTCATGGATGACCTTGGCCAGAAGGACCAAGCAGTTGGTGGTGCAGGAGGCATTGCTGACAATCTTGAGGGAGTTGTCTTACTTCTTATGGTTCATGCCCAACACAAACATGTGGGCATCATCAGAAGATCAAAGATGATCTCTTGGCCCCACCGTTCAAATGAGCCCCAGCCTTCTCCATGATGGTGAAGACCCCAGTGGACTCCACAACATACTCAGCACAAGTATCACCCCATTGATGTTGGCGGGATCTTGCTCCTGGAAGATGGATATGGGCTTCCCACTAATGACAGGTTTCCCATTCTCAGCTCTGACTATGCCATGAAATTTGCCCTGGGTGGAATCATACTGGAACATATAGACCATGTAGTTGAGGTCAACGAAAGGGTTGTTGATGGCAACAATATCCACTTTCCAGAGTTAAAAGCACCCCTGATGACCAGGCACCCAGTACAGTCAAATCCATTTACTCTGACCTTCACCATTGTGTCTTGGGGAGGTGGCTGGCACTACACCAGAAGATATGGCTGTCTTTCAAAAGGGGAGGAGCAGAGATTTCAAAATGCTTTACATTTTGAAAGAACTGTGGTCCCTGTATGAAGAATGGATTGAAAGAAGGCAAGAGTAAAAGCAGACAGACCAGTTTGGAGGTGAGAAAGAAAAGCTTTGGGATATATTTAGGATATAGAACCAACGGGCTTGCTGTTAATTAGATGAGCAAGATGAGAACAAGAGGGAAATCAAGGTGACTTCTAGATTTTTGGATGGAGCAGCTGAGTCACTGATGCTGCTGTATCGGGACTGGCAAGACAAAGAGAGGAAAAGGTTTGGTGGCAACAAGGGTGAAATCAAAAATTCTGTTAAGGTTTGACATGTGGAAAAGAGTTAAAATATAATTACAGTAAGTGCCACTAAGATAAGGGCATATTCTAAATAATCCGAAAACACAGAGAAAGGAGAGACGAAATCTGTGAGAGGAGAGGGCAGGGAAGGTTTCACAGAGGATGTGAAGTTTAGCTTGTATATTTAAAAACAATCAAGAAATGGCCAATAGGTGAAAATGACATCTAAGGCAGAAGGAACAGCACATACATGTGCAAAGGCAGGAGATACAAAAAACACAGATTTAAGCAAGCTTCATCCATTGCTCCAAAGCTATCTCCTAAAGTCAACCTGAGGTTTCTAAAGTGCAGTAAGGTAGTGAGAAAAGTATGCAGTGGTAGAGACATGACTATGTTAGAGGAGGAGCCTGAGATTGAGAAGACAGAGAGAGTTTAAATATAAGATTAAAAACTCTGCGTTCCAGTCTCAACTCTGCCACTAAGCAACTAGGCAAGCCGTTTCATTTCTCTGGGCTTATGTCTTCATCAGTAAAGCAAGAGTGTAGAACTAAGTTATTTCTAAGATGATCTTTATGGCTGGAAATCTGTAAAACTATGGTTAGTAGTCCTCTTGTACCTATATTAAAAATACATATTTATAAATATATACATAAAATGTTTATATTTTTATTTAACACATATACACACAAAAATAAATCCTCCACTCATTTCAAAAAGGATTTAAGACAGCCTAAACAAATACATACTGTTGTATAATAAACAATTTGTCTCATCTTGGATCCTAGTTCCCAGAAGATAATCTCAAAATCCTTGAAATTTCCTGAATGACGGGAGTGACTTTGTTATTTACGCATCCCTTTTGTCATACCTGATTTACCCTATTAAGATAACTAAGAATGGGGGTTAGTCACTGGAAAGACCAACCATGGTATTAGGGAGTTGAGTCTTCGAACCAGCCCAAACTCCAGGGAGGAGAGGAGGACTAAAGATTAAGTTCAAACAAATGGCCAATGATTCAATTAATCATGCTTATGTCAAGAAACTCTAATAAAATCTCTGAACACCATATCTCAGGTAAGTTTCCTTGTTGGTGAACACATCAATGTGAACAGTGATGCCTCCTGCTTCCATCCCAGACCTCATCCTAATTGTCTCATCATCTGTCTGGTCCTGATTGATAGGCTTTAGAATAAAACTGTAATCATAAATATAGTATACTCCTGAATTTTGTAAGTCATTCTAGCAAATTATCAGACCTGAGACAGTCATAGAAATCCCCAAATCTGTAACCAGTTGGTCAGAAGTCTAGGTGGTCTGGGGACACCTAAAACTGTAGATGGCATCAGAAGTGAGGGTAGTTTTCTGGAAATTGTGTCCTTGACTTATGGAATCTGTGCTAACTCCATGCAGTTGGCATCAGAATTACATCACAGCATTGTAATAAGAGAAATGAAATAAATATACAGCTATATCCAGGAGAAATAAAGATACAAATATAAAGTGATGAGAATTACTACTCATATCCTGAGAATGAATTCCAAGGCCTCTTTATAGGGATTTCAGACTCAGCATGGTATGGTCCTTAAGAACACAGGTTTAAAGCCACACTTAAGAGGACCCAACTTCACTGTTTACCATCTGGGTGACCACAGGCAAGTCTATGAGCCTCTATTTCTTTACCTGTAAAATGGAGATAAAAATAAAGCTGACTTCATGGAATTGTTGTAGGAATTAAGTGAGTCAGTGCATAAAAGGTATTGAAGACAATATCTGACACATAAGAACACTCCAAACACATTACTAGTACAGGTCACTGTCAACACATCAAAGTACAATTCAGTGAAACTAATTTTTTTTTTTTTTAAAGATGCACTCCAGGGTACCTGGTGGCTCAGATGGTAAGCAACTGCCTTCGGACCAGATCATGATCCCAGAGTCCCAGAATCGAGGCCTGCATTGAGCTCCCAGCTCCGCGGGAGTCTGCTTCTCCCTCTGGGCTTCTCCTCTCATGCTTTTTCTCACTGTATCTCTCTCAAGTAAATAAATAAAATCTTAAAAAAAAATGCAGTCCAGATGTGAAATTAACAGTCTATCACAGCACTGTACAATTAAACTTCAAAAAGGATCATAATGTTCTGTATCTACTGTATCTACTGTCTACTACAAAAGTTGCTAGCCACATGTGGCTACTGAGCACTTAAAATATGGGTATTTTGACTAAGGAACTGAATTTTTAAATTTTATTTTATTTTTAATTTATTTAAATTTAAAATAACCACATGAAACTAGTGGGTGTCATATATTGTACAGCAGAGAGGTCAGGACCACATGCCCTTTGGGTGCTCTTTCATGCACATTACTCCTCACAGCCAAATTTTGGACAAGGAATGGGACAGTAAGAGTTCAAGTCCATTTAATTCTAAGTTACTGGTTAAAGAGAGAATCATGTGTTCAGTGTGCATCAAAGAAAAGAGTAGGTTTAATAATTTGTTGTTAAAGTCAAGAAGCCTATCCCCAATAGCCAAACTATGGAAAGAGCCCAAATGCCCATCAATTGATAAATAGATAAAGAAGATGTAGTAGATATATACAATGGAATATTACTCAGCCATCAAAAAGAATGAAATCTTGCCATTCGTGGTGATGTGGATGATGCTAAGTGAAAGAAGTCAGTGACAGAAAGACAAACACCCTATGCTTTCACTCATATGTGTAATTTAAGAAACAAAGCAGATAAACATATGGGGTGGGGGAAGAGAAAGAGAGACAAACCACAAGAGACTGTTAGAGAACAAACTGAGGGTTGACAGAGGAAAGTGGGTCAGGGAGGGGCTAGATGGGTGATGGGGATTAAGGAAAGCACTTGTTATGATGAGCACTAGGTAATGCATGTGATAAATCACTGAACTCTACTGCTGAAACCAACATTGCACTGTGCTAACTAGAATTTAAATACAAATTTGAAGAAAAAATAAAATAAAATAAAAATAAAGTCAAGAAGCCTACCCATCAAGCATGAGCCCGGAGAAAAGGCCACTGACTGCCACGTGGAGAGGAACCAAGGTAATATTTGCAGATAAGAATAAGATTTTCCTCATATAACAATCCAGAGTTCACTACAATTTATAATAAGAAGAGGCTGCAAATTTCTACTACTTTATGCGGTTGTATTAAGAATTTAAAAAGAAAAGGCAAATAACTGTTTGGCACATTGCCTTGCACAACAAATATTTAATAATCAATTTTAGCTTTTTTATCATCATTATCAGAATTATTCTCTGCCACAAAATGTGCCTGTAATAACTACAACCTGAAAATCATATAAGGACATATTAATAATATATGTCCTTAATAATAAGGACATATATTAATAATATCAATATAGGGCCCATATGATATTAAATTGCAAACAGTGTTAATTACTGATGAACCCTTCAAGATAGGCTAGTAGAAAGCAAACAAGCTGGCCTTCTATACAGGGTTTTTAGATTTTGACCAATTAAATGCTAGAGGACCTCTTCCAAAACTGATGGGTTGGGTTTTGAAATAAATAATTTAAAATAAAGTAATTAGATCTGGGGACCAATGTCTATAGATGTTACCATTAATTTAAGGAAATAAAACTGTATCATTAGCATTTAGGCAAAGGTCTGTTCTCTATAGCAGGGAAGCATGGATTTGGCTCATCTAGGAATAGTATCAAGTCGTTAAGATACATATTAAGGAGGAGAATCTGAAACATGTCTGTCAAAAAACTGTCTCTAATGACCTGGAATCTGGAGAGTGGTGTTACAAGTCTCATACAAGTATCAGTAGACAGAAGTCTTTATCTAGGCCAAAACCAATTCCTGTACTTAAGCCAAGCACTGACAGGAGGTCAATAAATTCAACATTTTCAAAGTTCCCAAAAAACTTAATCACAAACTGATGAAACGCATATAATGTTGGTCAATAAGGTAAGAACTATGCCTAAAAACCAATACTCTTGAAAAATACACTGTCCTGAGAAATCTAGAGTTGTAATTTATCAAGAAGGAAATAGGCCTATCTCTAAATGGAATAATTTAAAGGGAAAAGAATGCATTTTTTTAATGGAATCACCTTATATATAATTGGCATTTGTTTACTTATGGGTAATAGATATAACAAATACACAATGATCTAAGCCCATTATGGAGAGCAGTGCAAATATTCAAAAGGCAAATGGCCTTTACCCGGTGCTTTATTTAATGAGAAACTATTACCAAAAACTCAACTTAGGTCTTCAATTTCAAGGCAGCTGATGCTGGGAATTTTTGCCCAACATCACTCTTCTACGAGCACTAAAAAATAAACTAAGAATCCTATGTTTTTCATCTCTGGTGACTTAGTTACAAAAAAAGAAATACTGGCAGCTTCAAAGTATGCTTACCACCAGGTCTGAATTGCAGTAAGATTAAAGGGAAACAGTACAGTAGCTGAGATTGGTCCCTTTGGGTACCACGAACTATATATAATAATTTAAATAAATTAGTTATATAACAGTAAAAGACACTACAAGATCAAATGGTGTATCAATTAGGAATATTTTAGGCTACAAGAAGAAAACATGACTATGGTGGCTTAAATATTAGGAACTGGTTTTTCCTCACATAAGGGGAAGTCAAGAGGCATGCAGTTGTTGGTTCTGGTTTAGTTAGCTCCAGAGCCTCTGAATTCCCTTGATATTTCCTTTATGGACCCAGTTTGGCTGCTGCAGTTCAGGTCACATTGCAGCCTAAAGAAAATAAAAAGAAGAGGTAGCACCTATTGAAAAGTCCAACTCTAGACTAAAATCCTATGTGTAATCATCCAAGCCTGACTATAGGCAATTACAAGGCTTTGCTTGATGGGCCTCACAGCTAGAAGCTGCCCTCCCCATTCCAGACTTGGTGCACAGCCAATGCACTGCAATTTTCTGAAGAGAGTTACAGCCAGAGACTCAGCTCAATCTCCACCCCAACCCACCTAGGCTACCACGCTGATATGTATCTGCATACACATATCTAGCTGAGGCATCTTTATTCAGAGACCCCCTTAGCAGAGGCCTTTGATAAGGCACTTCTGAGGCACCTCCACAGAGACTTCATTAACAGACACCCTAAGTGAAGCTTTTTCTCCATTCTGGCTCACTCTACGCTTTTATCTTTTCCCCCCTCCCTCTACCAGACCCCTCAGATCCATTAAAAAGTGAGGAATCAGGGCACCTGGGTGGCTCAGTGGGTTGGGGCCTCTGACTTCAGCTCAGGTCGTGGTCCGGGGCTCCTGGGATCGAGCCCTGCATCAGGCTCTCTGCTCAGCAGGGAGCCTGCTTCTTCCTCTCTCTGCCTACCTCTCTGCCTACTTGTGATCTCTCTCTGTCAAATAAATAAATTTAAAAAGTGAGGAACCTTCTAGTTCAGACTCCACAGCAAAAAAACATTTCCTCCATTTGTGCTGCATCCACCTGACCCTTGCCTAGTGCTGAGAATACACTAGGGAACTAGGGACAATTTTTGCCTCTTGCTTGAAGTGTCGCAATAAACAAATAAAGGCTTGTTACTTTCAGTTTGACTCACTGTCCTCATTGACCAACCTCAACACGTGGCAGCTCAACATCTATATCAGAGACCACACAGCGGACTTCAACTTTCTATTATTGGGCTTTACTGAAATACACATGGCTGTTCTTAGGTGAATAGCATATACAAAGAGAAAGGGGTTGGTAACCCAACCATCAGTGCTTGTTACAGTTTGGAAATTAGCTCTTTGAGGAAAATATAGGCTAAGGAGCTTAGAAAAGAGATACGTGTTCTGAGCAAAATGGAGATGGATTTCATGAAAGATTAAAATTTAAACCTTGCTCTGAAAGATAGATAAGATTTGTAGATAAGAAGGCATGACAGATGTAATAAATCTTGTAAGGAAAGGTTTTAAGGCAGAAAAGCACTCCTGGGACAGAGAAAGGAACATCCTATTCTAAAAAAGCATAAATGGAGAAAAATGTTTTTGTTGTGTTTTGTTTTGTTTTTAAAGATTTTATAACTTATTTGAGAGAGTGTATGAGCAAGAGAGCACAAGCACGGAGAACAACATAGGGAAATGGAGAAGCAGACTTCCAATAAGCAGGTAGTCCGACGTGGGGCTCAGTCCCAGGACCCTGAGATCATGACCTGAGCTGAAGGCAGACGCTTAACTGACTGAGCCAGCCTGATGCCCTGGGAAAGAATGTTTTGATTCAGAAACTACAACATACTTACCTCCCAAACTGATGAGGAGCGTGCCACTCTTACAGGAGAATCTTTGACATCTAGTACTGGCAACTAAACTAAGAAATGCCTATAAAAAATACACCATTGTCTATCCAAACAAGTCAATAAACATTTATGACAAACATGTCACCTTAATATACACAGATTACACTCTCCAGAAAAAGCAAGTAAAAAGTGCCAAAAGTGCCCTGTGCAACAAAAGGAGAGAAAGCACAATTCTGCAACCATCTCTGCTTTTAACTCCCACTGAGATCCACAGGGTATCCATTCATGGATATGAAGCATATGGCCCTGAAAATATAAGCCTCTGATCTTACAATGAACAGAGTAATCTTAAAATTAAAACATGACATCAAAAAGGCTCTGAATCAACCAGTTTAAGTTGAAGGTTTCTTTCTTTCTGTTTGTTTTAGGCTTTTTGTGTGGAAGGAGAGATGGGGCCACTGGTCAAATGGAAAGCATATTCAATAATTGCAGCAGATAAAATCAAAGCAATATTTTCTCTGTATTCCCTAAGAAGCATGTTTCTCCTGTTTCTTATTAATTGGCAGTGATGGTCTAAACAAACAGTGGAAATAAAACTAGCAAGTCAGGTTCTTTCATGTCTCTTGTTATACCTCCTATGGAGTAACAGACAGTTGGACACCGAAAAGCTCCAGGGCCAAGATCTTTCCTGTTAGGTCCAAGTGAGCAACACCAGAAAGAAATCTGTAGTGAAAGTTCTCCTTCAAAATAGTTCCCAATGGTCCCATTTTGAAAGTAGATACTTTTCCTTCCCTGAACCTAATTGGTAATTAGATATTCCTGCTTATTAATCTACCTGACTGTTTCTGAATATTAAAATGTGGGATTGTATGATCATGCAACTATGCTGGACGTGCAAGGAAATAACAAACTGTAAACCCACAACTGTAACCTTCTATAAGTGAAGAGGACAATGGTCCCCCAAAAAGGAGACATTTTAATTAAACACTTCCCTGTGGCTTTACCTTTCTTCTTGTGTGCTCAGCTGGAGTAATCAGAGGAAAACCGGAAGGGAGCCTCCCCAGAAGCCTCACTCAGCCCCTTCCAGCTGAGTCTCACTCTATGTTGGCATCTGTCTCCACTGAGGAAGAAACTTGGCATGATCTGTAATGTACATCTGCTCTGAGGAATAATCCCCCCTGAGAACCACCAGGAAACAGCCTATTCTAAAAGCAAAAAATTAAAACCCTCTCACTTTAAAAGGAAGAAACAAGTAACAATCATTTAAGAAAGATTCCTTCTAAGCTACTGGCATATAATACAACTTCTTTAGAGATTTCCCCTATATAAATGGTATAATTTATAATACCATAAAATTCACCCATTTGGAGCATACAGATCAGATTAGTAAGTTCATACAGTTCTGTAACCATCATCAGACTCAAGCATTAGAACACTTTCATCACCTCCAAAAATTCCCTTGTGTCCATCTGCCATAAATCCCTGCTCATACTTCCAGCCCTAGGCAACCTGCTTTTTGTTTCTACAGTTTTGTCTACTCTGTAAATTTCATATAAATGCAACCATACTATATATATTCTTTGGTTTGTGTGGCTTCTTTCACTTAACATGTTTTTGAAGTTAATTCATGTTGTTGCATATATAAGAAGCTGACTTCTTTTTATTGCTGAGTAGTATTCCATTGTATAGGTATTTTGTTTATCCATTCCACATTTGATGGACTTTTGAATTGTTCCCAAATATTTAGAGACGTTATAAGTAACATGAACATTCAGATAGAAGTCTTTATGTGGACATGTGATTTCATTTCTCTTGGGCAGATACTGTATCTAGAAAATAAATTGCTGGGTCACATGGTTCATATATATTCTCCTTTTTAGGAAACTGCAGGCAATTTTTTTTAAAGTAGTTATATCATTTTCCATTTCTTTCTGCAAGATATGAGAATTCCAGTTGCTTTGTAACTCCAATAACACTTCATATTCTCAGTCTTTTCTGATTACATATGTTCTAGTAAGTATGTAGTGGTTTCCCATTGGGGTTTTAATTTGCATTTCCCTAATGACTAAAGCTGTTGAACATCTTTTCATGTGCTTATTTACTATCCATAGATCTTTTATGGTGATCTATTCAAAATCTTACATTTTTTTAGATTGGGTTGTGTGTCTTCAAATGTAAGGTATTTTTAATACTCTGGAAGTCCTTTATCAAATATCTGCAAATATCTTCTCCCATTCTTTATGCATATCTTTTCCTCTTCTTATTAATGCTATCTTTTATAGAATTTTAATTTATCCTTTATGTTCATGTCTTTTGTTTTCTAAGAAATCCAAGATCACAAATATTTTCTTCCCTGTTTAATTCTAGAAGTATAATTTCAGCTCTGATATTTAGATCTATGATCTATTTCAGAACTTTGTGTATGGTATAAAGTAGCAGTTGAGGTTTATTAATTTGCTTATAGGCACTCAATTTTTCCAGCACCAATTGTTGAAAAAAACTCATTTATTCTACTAAATTATCTTGCAGGTTTGTCAAAAATGAAGTGACTATAAAGTAAATATATTTCTGGATCCTTTGTTCTATTCAATGATCCATAGTTTATGATACCAATAGCACTGTGGATTACTATAGCCTTATAGTAAGCTTTGAAAATTGCGTATCATAAGTCTTCCAACATCATCCTTCTTTTCAAAATTATTTTGTTTACTCTAGGTACTTTGCATTTCCATTTAAATTTTAGGATCCAGGGATGCCTGGTGGCTTTGTCAGTTAAGCCTCTGCCTTTGGTTCAGGTCATGATTCCAGGGTCCTGGGATCAAGCCCCACGGTGGGTTCTCTGCTTAGCAAGGAGCCTGCTTCTCCCTCTTCCTCTGCCTGCTGCTCCCCCTGCTTGCGCTCTCTCCCTGTCTTTCTGTCAAATAAATAAATAAAATCTTTTTTAAAAATAAATAAAAAATTTTAGGATCGATGTGCCAATCCCTATAAAAAAACTGCCAGGAATTTGATAGGGATTCTGTTGAATCTACAGATCAATTTTGAGAAGAACTGCCATTTTAACTGAACTAAGTCTTCTATCTAATCCATGAACATAGTATATCTCCCCACTTATTTAGGTCTTCATTAATCTCTCTCCGTAATGCTTTGTAGTCTTCAGCATAGTTTTTGACTCTTTTTTGTTAAATTTATGCATAAGTATTTTGTTCTTTTGGGTTCCGTAGTTAACAATATTATTTTTACATTTTATTTGTGGATTGTTAATTATTAATAGATAAAAATAATTGATTTTTATATAGTGATCTTCTGTCTTATTATCTTGCCAAGACTGACTATTAATTCTAACAGCTTTTTGACAGATTCTTTAGGATTTCCTACATACAAGTCATATTGTCTGTGAATAATGTAAGTTCTTACCTTCTAATGTATGTCTTTAATTTCTTATTCTCATCTTATTGCATTATTATCTCCAGTGCAATGCTGAATAAAAATGCCAAGAACAGACCTCCTTGTCTCCTTTCAAATCTTAAGGACAGAAACCATTCAAGCTTTTAATATTAAGCACGATATTAACTATATCAGCCCTTTATCAGCATGAGGAAATTCTCACCTATTCTTAACTGGTTGAGAAATTTTGCAATAAATATTGTATATTTTCATTTTTTATATGTGTTGAGATAATCATATGGTTTCTGTCCTTTATTCCCTTAATACCACACAAATCGATATTTGATAAGTCAGCCTTGCAGTATAAGAAGCTTCAAAGTTACCACTCTATCCTAACAAGTAAAATGCTGAAGGAAAAAAAAAAAAACCTGAAAAGTCAAAAAGTCTTCTTAGGCCAAAGGACAAATTGCTACCCCACAAGTTGGAAAGACAGAGAGGTAGAAACAGAGAGTCATGGCTTACTGGAGCAGAAATATAGGAAAAGTCTGCAAGGGCCAGTGATGGTATAGGAAAACCTAAACAATAACTGACATATGTTGGAAATTCAGTATAGACAAATCTGAGAGACTAAAAACTCCAGAGCGACCCAGTCATCATGTACTCCATATTTTTGTGAAATTTTACCTCTAAAAGTTCCACGTTCTTACTCTGAATACTGGAGGAAGGTCCCTTATGCTTTTGGCAGGGGGGAAAAGGAACCATTTTGAAATACAAAGGTTTATGTTCTTGTCAAAAACTTGCCCTCAGGAGAAGCAATTTTACCAGAACCTAACCTACTGAGGTTTAACTAGAGCCTAACCTACCTAGGGAAGGGAAGTACCGGTTCCAATTCCCTCTAAACATCATGTCCCATCTGAGGCGGGGGGAAACTAAGAAGCACTGGAGAAGTTCACACTCAACAACACACTGAGACCTAATCAAAGGACTGTGGAACAGTTCCCCTGACCCCACACATGATCACCGTATTACTAAAGCCTTTCTTACCACAGTTCCTTTTACCCTGTAAAAGGGTAAAAACAAGAAATTAAAAGGCATACTAAAAGGCAAAAAGCACAGTTTGAAAATATTGAAAAAGCACCAGAACCAGATACAACAAGAATGTTCAGATTATCAGACCAGGGTTTTTGTTTTTTTTTTCTTTTTAACTGTTATCAACATACTGAGGGCTTTAAAGGAAAAAGGAGGCAATGTACGAGAATAGATGGAAAATGTAAGCAGTGAGATGGAAATTCTAAGAAAGAATTAAAAAAAAAAAATACTAGAGGGGGGCGCCTGGGTGGCTCAGTGGGTTAAAGCCTCTGCCTTCGGCTCAGGTCATGATCCCAGGGTCCTGGGATCGAGCTCCGCATCGGGCTCTCTGCTCAGCAGGGAGCCTGCTTCCTCCTCTCTCTCTCTGCCTGCCTCTCTGCCTCCTTGTGAGCTCTCTCTCTGTCAAATAAATAAATAAAATCTTTAAAATAAATAAAATAAAATAAAAATTAAAAAAATACTAGAGATCAAAAACACTATAAGAGAAATGAATGGTGGACACATCTAAAAAATCTCTCAGATTGAGAATATGACAAAAGAAAATTCCAAAACTGAAAAGCAAAGGGTAAAACAGACTGAAAAAAAAAAAAAAAAAAAAACTGGTGTCTAAGAACTTTGGGACAACTACAAGAGGTGTAACATTCACATAAGGAAATAAGTAAAGGAGAAGAAAAAGATAAATCAACCTTGCATTCACAGAATAAACATGATTTGGCTACAGTGATAATCATTTTTATATGTTGTTAGACTCAGGTTACCAATATTTTGTTGAGGAGCATTGCTTCTGTGTTCATAAGAGATACTGGCCCATAGTTTTCTTTTTCTGTGATGTCTTTGTCTAGCTTTGTATAAGGGTAACAGTGGCTTCATTAAATGAGTTGGGAAGAAGTTTTGTTGGATCTATTTTCTGAAAGAGTTTGTACAGAATTAGTATTATATTGTCCTTAAATATTTCATAGACTCCCCCAGTTAAACTACCAAGACCTGGGGTCTTCTTTGTGGGATATTATTCTTTCAATTATTCAATTTAATAAACCTTTTATTGTATACCTATGACATAAGAAGTTTTGTAGTTGTCTTTGAGAAAGTACGATTTCCTATTTTTATGGATTTTACAATCTAATATAAAGAAAAAAAACCCAATTTTTTTTATCAAACAGTGCTTAATCCAAAGCACTGTTTGATACAGACAGTGTGGTAAACAAAGCATTGCACTGAGGCTTGCATTCAAATTCAGCCTCTGTCTCTACAGAGTAGTTTGGCCTTCATCATTCAAACATTCCAAGCCACCATTTCTTCACTGTAAATGGAGAGAGTTACACTAGAACATCTGTAAGATCCTTCTAGTATTTAATAATTTGGTCTATGGTGAAAGCACAAAAATAATTTTACCACAAATGATAATGTGAGAAAAGCTTTTATTATAACTCATACTAGAGACAAAATAGTGTTCCTAATTTATAAGCAGATCCTAGAAATAAAGAAGAAACTCACAGTGCAATAGAAAAATAAAAAAACAGATTCCAGAAAAAAAATATAAATGGTCCTTAAACACATGAAAAGTCATATCAAATCAACTGTATACTAAGAACAACCAACTAGAAAATGCAGACTGAAAAATATAAACACTTAAATACCAATAAAAGACATCAAATATCTTTGGATTCACCTAATACATTTTGGTTAAGAGTTCTCTACTGAGAACTATAAGACAGTGCTCAGAGAAATTAAATAAGGCTTAAAAAATATTCATGGACTGAAAAATGAGAAGGCCATTTTCCCCAGAAATTTATTTGTAAATTCAGTACAATCCAAATTTTCAGCTGGGATTTTCCGCACTTACTCTAAAATTTACATGGAAATGCAAAGGGCCTAGAAGAGCAAATATATTATCAAGGAAGAATAAAACTAGTAGATTTACACAACTACATGTCAATACTTAGAAAAAAAACTGCAATAATTAAGGCAATGTACTCTGTGTACTGAAGGAACAGAATAAAGAGCCCAGAAACACACCCAAACATATATGGTCATCGGTTTACAGAAAACCCACCACTGAGTTCAGAAGGGAAAGGATGACCCCTCTTTTCCTCTGTTAATAGTGCTGACTACTGGATACATAATAGAAAAAAGATGTATCTTGACCCTTAAATTACACAATGCACAAAAATTAATTTGAAAAGGGTCATAGGCCTAAATGTGAAAGATAAAATAATAGAGCTTCTGAAAGAAAACTTTTTTTTTTTGAAAGAAAACATTTTAAGAGAACATCTTCATGACCTTGGGATAAGCAAAGCCTTCTTAAGCAGGATACAGAAAACACCAACTATTAAAAAAAATTGATAAGTCCATCTTAATTTAAATTAAGATCCTTAGTACTCCAAAAAATAGTGTTAAGAGAGTGATGGCAGAATACAAACCCAACTAAAATTAATAAAATGTTTGAAAGACACTCATAAAAAAGAATATCCAGGCACCCAGGAGTCCCAGTCAGTTAGGCCTCCAACTCTTGATTTTGGCTCAGGTCATGATCTCAGGGTCATGAGACTGAACCCCACCTAGGTCTCCAAACTCAGTGGAGAGATTGCTGGAGATTCTCTCTCTCTCCCTCCCCTTCTGCCCCTCCACCCCAGTACAGTCTCTCTCTCTCTCTCACTCTCTCTCTCTCTAATAAATAAATAAACAAGAATATCCAAAAGATCCAAAAGATCCAAGAAGATCCAAAAGATAAAAAAATGAATATGTACCCAACAATATTAGTCATCAGGAAAATATAAATTAAGACCACAATTAAATACCAATACACCTTTACCAGATTGGCTAAAATTATATAGACTGATAACACACCAACTCTTAGCAAGGCTATGGAACAACTTGAACTCTCATACATCGCTGCTGGCAGTATCACACTCTGTAGAGTGTAGTTATCACACTCTGGAAAACTACTGGATCAGATCTACTAAAGCTAAATACACCAGCAACCTTAATCCAGTTTATCCCCAAAGAAAACATATACAATACATCTTATAAAACACATACTAAAATTTCTTAGTGCAGCTTTATTCATTATAGCCTAAATCTAGACACACCTAAAAATGTCCATCTCCTGGAAAATTGGTATAAATTGTTGTATATTTAACAAAAAAATATAAAGCTAATAAAAAATGAACTGATGTTTACATGCAAGAACATGGACAATTCTCTCGACATGAAGTTTAGGGAAGAAGCCAGATGTAATAAAACACACACTATATGATATCAGTTATATAAAATTAAACTACTAATCTATGTGATGGAATTCAGCAAGATGGTTAGTAGTGAACAAAAAGGGGCAAAAGCCAATTGTCCAAGGTACTAGAAATATTTTAAGCTTATCTTGGGGATCGTTATATGGGTATCTACATATTCAAAAATTCATCAAGGTGTAAAGTCAACATTTGTGTAGTTTACTGTATGTATATTTTACTTCTAAAAATGCTAAGAATGCTCAAAATCATCTAAGATTAATGTAAATTAAAACTACCTTGAGATCGGGACGCCTGGGTGGCTCAGTTGGTTGGACGACTGCCTTCGGCTCAGGGCGTGATCCTGGAGTCCCGGGATCGAGTCCCACATCGGGCTCCCAGCTCCATGGGGAGTCTGCTTCGCTCTCTGACCTTCTCCTTGCTCATGCTCTCTCTCACTGTCTCTCTCTCTCAAATAAATAAATAAAATCTTTAAAAAAAAAAAAAAAAAAAACTACCTTGAGATACAATTTATTGCATATTAATGGCAAAAAAAATAAAAAGAAAATCCAAAAAGTTATTTGATATGCTCTCTTGTCAAAGCTATGGGGAAGCCCAAACTAACATTGTTTTGTTTTGTTTCTTTAAAGTTTTATTTACTTATTTATTTGACAGAGAGACATACAGAGAGAGAGAACACAAGCAGGGGGAGTGGGAGCGGAAGAAGTAGGTTCCCTGCCAAGCAGGGAGCAGGATGTGGGCCTCGATACCAGGAACCTGGGATCGTGACCTGAGCTCAAGGTAGCCACCTAACGACTGAGCCACCCAGGTGCCCTCAAACTAACATTGTTAATGGGAATGCAAAAATGCTGCAATCTCTATGAAGCACTGACTGCATCTACCCTTTGACAATCTCACTGGAATCTGTACTCATATTTAGTGACATATACATATAAGATTAATTCATGACATTGTTTGAAATAGGAAAAATTTTTAAATGACCCAAGAGTTCAGCAAGAGGGACCAGTTAAAAAAAAAAAATCTTATATCCACTTATCAAGCTGAACACCCAAAGAAAAATAATCCAATCAAGAAATGGGCAGAGGACATGAACAAACACTTCTGCAAAGAAGATATCCAGATGGCCATGAAAAAGTGTTCCACATCACTCGACATCAGTGAAATACAAATCAAAACCACAGTGAGATACCACCTCACACCAGTCAGAATGGCTAAAATTAACAAGTCAGGAAATGATAGATGCTGGTGAGGATGTGGAGAAAGGGGAACCCTCCCTCCAACACTGTTGGTGGGAATGTGAGTTGGAGCAACCACTCTGGAAAAGAGCATGGAAGTTCCTCAAAAAGTTGAAAATAGAACTACCCTACGACCCAGTAATTGCACTACTGAGTATTTACCCTAAAGATACAAACGTAGTGATCCAAAAGGGAGCATGCACCTGAATGTTTATAGCACCAATGTCCACAATAGCCAAACTATGGAAAGAACCTAGATGTCCATCAACAAATGAATGGATAAAGAAGAGGCAGTATATATACACAATGGAATACTATGCAGCCATCAAAAGAAATGAAATCTTGCCATTTGCAACGACATGGATGGAACTAGAGAGTATTATGCTTAGCGAAATAAGTCAGTCGGAGAAAGACAACTATCATATGATCTCCCTGATATGAGGAAGTGGAGATGCAACATGGGGGGTTTGGGGAGTAGGAAAAGCATAAATGAAACAAGATGGGATCGGGAGGGAGACAAACCATAAGAGACTCTTAATGTCACAAAACAAACTGAGGGTGGCCGGGGGAAGGGGGTTGGGAGAGGGTGATGAGGTTATAAACACTGGGGAGGGTATGTGTTATGGTGAGTGCTGTGAAATGTGTAAACCTGGCAATTCACAGACCTGTACCCCTGGGGCTAATAATATATTATATGTTAATTTAAAAAAAAAAAACAGGAAAAAAAGTCCTACATCCATGCAACAGAATAGTATGTAACTGTCAAAAAACAAACAAGTCCTATGCATTACTATGTGCTATATGACATATTATGCAACTGTAAAAAAAATATGTAATTATTTTTTAAAAGAGGAAGATGCCTGTGAACCAAAATGGAGAGATCTCCAAGATACATTACTAAATGGAAAATATGGTACAGAACAATGAATACAGAATACAATTTTTTAATAAAAGAGCGGAAAATGAAATATATATTTACATTTTCGTTTTGTGCCTACTAAAACAATGAAAGTAAAACAAGAAACAAATAAAAGTTATTAACCACAGGATGGTGGGGTAGGTAACAGGGTAGATAAGAGAGACTTCTCAATATATATTGTTTGGAAATAATGTTGAATTTTTATTTTAAAGATTTTATTTATTTATTTGACAGAGAGAGACAGAGATCACAAGTAGCAGAGAGGCAGGCAGAGGGAGAGGAGAAAGCAGGCTCCCCGCTGAGCAGAGAGCCCGATGTGGGGCTCGATATCAGGACCCTGAGATCCTGACCAGAACCAAAGGCAGACACTTAACCGACTGAGCCACCCAGGCGCCCCTAATGTTGACTTTTGAAGCATGTAAGTATCTTAACTATTTTTTAAAAAGAACTTGAAACATTTTTTAAAAAACATGAAAAGAAAAATGAGGTGTATTTAAATACTGTTACTGAAATTCAGCCAGGGGAAAAAAACGAAGATTTATATCAGCTAAGAAATTATTTTTAGAGAAACAACTTTATATGGTTTTTGAAAGATGGGTATGGCCTGATTTGACATCTACTTTCACATTTCAAAGTGGATGGGAACTTCACTTTGAAATCTTGTCACCTTGGTCAAAATGTTCTGTTGAATATCGTGTTGCTTGCTTCATTCAGCATAGTGGTCACTTCTGAGAAGTGACGTAGAGAAACAGGGGTGGGGTTGGGAGAATTTCGGAGGGGTCTGAACCACATCTACATTTTTTTTAAATATATGTAATATAATAAAAGACATGAAGCAAAAAATGACAACACAGAAAGATCTGACAAACCTGGGTGGTAAGGTGAAAAAAAGTTCAATTGTGTCCTTTATATTGAAGACGCCAGAGGCCTCTAAGAAGAACAATAAGTCTATTTAAGATAAAACATGTCCTTGTTTATTGTGGACAAGCAATATAGGGAAGAATAAACATGTTTGAACCAAAAAAAAAAAAAATAAAACAACACCACCACCAAAAACTACAACAGCAAAAACACAGAAGAGTCTGGCTCATCAAGAAGATGCCGTAAAGCCAGCTTTAAGGATGCTAAGCTGTGAGTGTGCAGAGCAAAACAGCCTGCATGAGTACCCTGCTGCTGAGTGGGGCCAGGGCCAGAACATCAAATGTCAGACTTCATGTGAGGGCATCAATTTATAAACAACCAGAGCCTATTTTTCTTGTAATTCCTTGTAGGCAATGAACACAGCTTCCAAATTGAAAACTAGACCAAGTAACCATGAAGCCTTCAGAGACAACATTTTGTACATATTTCATGATTTCTTTTTAGGGAAATGCACAAGGTCTAATTACACAAGCTGTTTATTCTCCTCATTAGCCTTTTGGGTTTCAGCATGTGTGGATTTTCTTAAGCTTTTCTCACTATTAAATCAGACAAATTCATACTCACAGAGGAAGTCAGATTCCAGGATGCAGCTTCTACAGCAGATCGCCAAGCTACCCAAACCCATGGGGTAATCAAAAACATTTTGTCTACTGCTATATGGCTTTTTTATTTCCTCCTGCAAATAGCTGTAGCAGGATTCATGTCAACAAACACGCCCCCACAGGTTTAGCCTGTTTAACCGCAGTCTCCTGACTAAGATCCTTATCGCCACTTGGTAAAGTGGTAAAGATGAAAAGAACAGATGATGAAGAGAATAGATTATTAATATAAATAAATAATACCTTATATTATTCAAATTATTTCCCTTACATTATTCCAAATTTCAAAGCGCTTCTACATATTTTATCCTTATAACAACTCATTGGGGAAGCAAAGCATTTTGCATTCCATTTTACAGATGAGGAAAGCTAAGGTACAGGGAAGTCAAGAGGTTATACATATCGTAAGTGGCAGGAACCCACACCCATATATTCGGGCCCTAGTCCAGAGTCCCTTCCACTATGCCAAATGTCCAGCCGGATCAAGCCAAAAAAATGAACAAAAGAGTACAAATTTCTTTCTATCCATAATATACATATTCTCACACAGTCATGGTTCCCATATATCTAGTTCCTAGATGTTCTGGAGACCAATCTTTACCCAGATCTCTCTTTTCCCTCTTTGGCCTGCCACAGATCTAAATTTCCAACATGGCTAAAAAGCTGGACTCTGCCATGTTTTCTCAGTATTTTTCCTCAGGTATATGCATCAGAAATGAACTGGGAATATGTTTAAAATATAAATCCCTGTGCACATCATCCTAGATCCATGGAATCAGAATCTCTTGGGGGAGGGGGTAATTTAAGAAGGAACATTTTTTAAAAGCTCCTTCCATGCACTGTTAATAGTTTTAAAGGTAAAAATCATTGTTCTCAGACATTTTGCAAAGAAGACATCCAGATGGCCAACAGACACATGAAAAAGTGTTCCACATCACTCGACATCAGTGAAATACAAATCAAAACCACAGTGAGATACCACCTCACACCAGTCAGAATGGCTAAAATAAACAAGTCAGGAAATGACAGATGCTGGCGAGGATGTGGAGAAAGGGGAACCCTCCTACACTGGTGGGAATGTAAGCTGGTGCAACCACTCTGGAAAACAGCATGGAGGTTCCTCAGAAAGTTGAAAATAGAGCTACCCTATGACCCAGCAATTGCACTACTGGGTATTTACCCTAAAGATACAAACGCAGTGATCCGAAGGGGCAAGTGCACCCGAATGTTTATAGTAGCAATGTCCACAATAGCCAAACTATGGAAAGAACCTGGATGTCCATCAACAGATGAATGGATAAAGAAGAGGTGGTACAAAAAAAAAAAAAAAAAGAAGAGGTGGTACATATATACAATGGAATATATGGAAAGAACCTGGATGTCCATCAACAGATGAATGGATAAAGAAGAAGTGGTATATATATACAATGGAATATATGCAGCCATCAAAAGAAATGAAATCTTCCCATTTGCAACGACATGGATGAAACTAGAGGGAATTATGCTGAGCGAAATAAGTCAATCGGAGAAAGACAACTATCATATGATCTCCCTGATATGAGGAAGTGGAGGTGCAACATGGCGGGTTTGGGGGGTAGGAAAAGAATAAATGAAACAAGATGGGATCGGGAAGGAGACAAACCATAAGAGACTCTTAATGTCACAAAACAAACTGAGGGTGGCCGGGGGGGGGTGGTAGGTAGGGAGAGGGTGGTGGGGTTATAGATATTGGGGAGGGTATGTGTGTTATGGTGAGTGCTGTGAAGTGTGTAAACCTGGCAATTCACAGACCTGTACCCCTGGGGCTAATAATACATTATATGTTTATTAAAAAATTATAAAAAAAAAAAAAAAGAATCACTGTTCTCAGCAATGAAAAACCCAAGACGTTTTGAATCAAAGACTAGAACTAACAAAGAATTATTTTAAAAAACATAACTGGAAGCAATTTTTAACATGTGCTTGACTGAACAGACTGGAGAACTGGTCTGATATTATAGCAGCAGCCCAACCTGAGAAGCAGGATGGTTAAGAAGTATAAATATAGGAATAGAAAGAAAAACTCTCAGGGTAATATATAAGTCACTATAATTTCCTCCCTTTGTCTTCTACAAAATGTCTATACTTGGTATACATTATTTTTTCACTTTACATAGGCTCCATTACCAAGAGGCCAAGTTGATTCTGTGAGCATATTTCATGGGTGCCACAGTTCAGCCCCTCTCCGTGTGTGTGTGCTACACTTCATGTAAGGAGATTTAGCTATGGTTCATGCAAGATGGCTTAATTAGTCTCCTGTGACTAAAATTGAGCTCCTTTGCTAAATTCATTTAGATTAGAAGAAAAGGTAGTGAGTTACCAATAGTGGTGTCCAAAGCATTTCAAATTCATTTTTTAAAACTCTAAATCTCCAGCCTTTCCAAGTGTGCTGAAGAAGTTCTGGAGAGCATCACTTTACAAATCATTCGGTGTAACTCACATTTTGTTCCAGAATGCGTGGCCTAGGAAAGCCCTCATTTTCATTTGTTTCCCCTTGCCCTTTGTTCTCACTTCCCCTCTTCTCTGTCTTGCCTCTTTTTTCTCTTTGTATACATAAAGACATTCGAATAATGTCAGTGTTAATCTTGATGATTTAAATGTTTATCATTTTCTCAGAAAATCAGAAATCACATCAGCTAGTTCATTCTACCACTGACTTGCTATAGGAACTTGAGTAATTCAACCCCCATAGCTGGAGCTCAGTTTCCTTCTCTCATTTTACAGATAAGACTGCTAGTATTCAAGCTCCCACTGAGTCAAATATTCTACAATTCTGAGTTGACTTCTCTGGATCCCTTCCAGCAACATGAAAGTTTAAAATCTCTAGATCCAAATTACTCTTTGGTTCATTTGAGTTCAGAGCATTTAAAATGTCTGTAAGAGAGTACACTAGAGTCTTGAGCTGCAGCAGTGGAGCTATAATAAAGTTGGTTTAGCTACTTAACTGTCTGCCCACACATATTTCTCACTGCAACTTCTTTAATCAGGTCTAGCGAAACTAGGTAAGGGAAAGGAATCTTAATGAAATAAGCAGTCCTCTTAGCATCTGGTCACATCAGAGAAACGTCACAGGCCTTTTATTCACCACAAGGTCTCTCTATGGGTAATTTCCCATTGTCTTCTCCCTCCAACCATTATACTCACCAAGAAACGTGTGATGATGCCAAGGACACATATGGCACAGCATTAGCAGTACTAAGATGAACACGTTTCCTGCTTTCCCACAGTTAGCTAGCGTGATGGGGACCGTGAAAGGAAGAAGTGGTTTAAGTTGTCCTGAATATCCACAGTCAAAATGCACCTTCTCATCAAGTTAAAAGCAGCATAAAGTTTGGATTTGGCTTCATTGTTTTTTGATTTTTTTTCCCTTTGGCTTTTTTAAAAAATGCATGGATATTAAACATACATTAAGTAAAAAGCCATAACCTGGTGTCTATACTTCTGAAAGTCCTGTCCCATTTCCTAGTGATGAGACAGCACTCTTATCATATCCTAATTTAAGATCCATGACAATATGGACATACTATTCACTCATCTTGCATTTGACAAGTATTTATTAAATGCCTATTATGCGCCAGGCACTATATAAGGAGTTAGAAATACTCTGGTAAATAGGACAGATAGAGTCTGCTTTCATGATGGTTAAATTTATGGTGGGGGGATGTATGAAAAATATTAGTCAAACATCTACAGAAATAAAATGTAGAATGTATTATACAGGTATATTTTACATACACACACACATTTAGAAAAAAGTCAAGAAGTATCTACACTTAACTGCTAATGGTAATAACTAACAAAGGGAAAGATTATATATTTTTTTCCTTTTCTTCCTTATAATCTCTTAAATATCCTCTGATTTTTTTAAAGATTTATTTATTTATTTTAGAGAGAGAGAGAGCAGGGGGAGGGACAAAAAGACAGGGAGAGGGAGAGAAGAAGACTCCTTACTAAGTGCAGAGCCTGACCCAGGACTCCATCCCAGGAACCAGAGATCATGACCTGAACAGAAATCAAGATTCAGACACTTAACTGACTGAACCTCCTAGGCAAACCCCTCTGAATTTTTTTTTTTTTTTTGGCAAGCATCACATTTTTTTAAAAGATTTTATTTATTTATTTGACACAGAGAGAGAAATCACAAGTAGGCAGAGAGGCAGGCAGAGAGAGAGAGAGGAGGAAGCCAGCTCCCCGCTGAGCAGAAAGCCCAATGTGGGGCTCTATTCCAGGACCCTGAGATCATGACCCAAGCTGAAGGCAGAGGCTCAACCCACCGAGCCACCCAGGCGCCCAAGCATTACATTTTTGAGGAAAAAAAAAAAAACAATGCAAATATTTCATGCTTTTGAAGATTTATTGACATAGGGAAATGGTATGTATTACTAAAAATTAAAGTTGCAAAACAGCATGTATAATTAGATTTCATTTTGATTATACATGCAATAATAACAAACTAGAAAGACCTATACCAAAATACTAACAGCAATTACCTCTGGTACAATAAGAGACCATTTTGTTTTTTATGCTTTTAAAAAATAACCCAAGCTTTCTACATTGAGCATGTATTAACTTTTTGTTTATTTTACCTTTGAAATCGTAGCTCCTCTGGGGAGCATTCTCTGACCATCAGCACCCTTAACCCACATGCTCTCCCTTGGCTGAATGTTTATAAAACTGGGTGAATCTATTGTCATTTTAACACTGTGACATACTGTTCATAATTATTTTTCTTGTGAGAGAATCATCAAGTGTTTGATTTCTTTCACCTGCACTAGTATTTGATCATGGTCAGTAAATACTGGGAGCTTAACTAATTACTCTCAAATCCTACC
Source organism: Neogale vison (assembly GCF_020171115.1). Taxonomy (NCBI): domain Eukaryota; kingdom Metazoa; phylum Chordata; class Mammalia; order Carnivora; family Mustelidae; genus Neogale; species Neogale vison. The sequence goes on along the minus strand of NC_058096.1, from coordinate 178,143,112 downwards.
AGGACACATTGCCAGCAGTGTTTACGGCTGGGTTTGGAGTTATGAAGGCAGTAGCACTCCCCAACAATCCCCATACTTTTTTCCGAGCGTTCCCCCAAAATGCCTGTCATTTTCATCTTCTCACACAGAGGGCACCTCCAAGGGAGTAGAAACTCATTTCTAAACTGTGAGCTTTTCTGTCTCAGCCCATCAAGGTTCACTGTAAAAAGGAGAACCAGCAGACGGAACAGAAGGAAAGGGCTCATTATTATAGAACATAATTTATTACCCACAGGATTCCTGAGTCACTGCCGCTGGGCGAGAAAATAGAGATTCAGAGAATCTTGAACCTTGAAGGGAGGCAAGTGTGAAGCTCAAGCTTACCAATGAAGAAAGAGGGTACAGAGATAATAAGTGACATACCCTGGGTCCACAACAAATTGGGAGAGTCCCTTCTCCCACTGCAGCAGGCTGAGAGATAAACTAAAATACAAAAAAAAAAAAAAAAAAAAAAAAAAAAACACAGAATAAAAGAACAATAATGGAAATGGGAAACTGTCACATTTGCCTTGGATTCTATACTATTTGAATCTTTTACAAGGAAATGACAATATATCTAAATTGATTATTATTATTCAAGTCTAATGAAGATAGACCTTTTAAAAATAAAAATACCTGACAAACAATGATTTTTTATAGATAACCTTGGCTCTCTGGACAGATTTCTGGGACTGTTTGTTGGGCTTCTTACCAAATTCATGCAGCACCCTCCAGCCGCGGAGCACCGTGGTTAAGGGAATGGACTTCAGGATCAAACAGGTTCAAGTTTGTATATAAACTTTGCTTCTTACTTTAGCTATGTGATTCAGGCAAGTTAATTAACCTATTTGTGCCTCTGTATCCTTAGCAGGAAAATGGAGATAATAACATTACATAGCTCACAAGGTAAGAATTTAAAAAGATGATGCATGAAAGTGCTCCAAACAGTGCCCGGAGCAGAGCAGCTGCTCACTTTGCCGATTCGTTTTTCATCATCACATCCCTTCAGGCTACTGTTCTTACTATCACCACTCCCAGGCTGGTTTTGTGATACAGGACAGAAGCCACTTCTCATTCATCTGCTTTATTCAGATTGTACTTGTTCCCCAGAATAGCCTCTCTTCTTCTTTCTAGCCATCAAAAGGCTACATTTTCTTCCAGACTCAGCTCAAGATTCATCCCTCCAAAATTATCCCCAAATCACCATCACAAAAAAAATTCCCCTCTCCAAATGGTGATTACTTATTGGGAGAGTGGCCATATATTTAAATATAATGAGCAAACACAGTAAGAAATACAGGGCAAAGGAAAGACCTTGAGCTTCTAAGTCAGAAGGCTCTAAAAATTGCTAATCTGCCAACTTCCAGCTGTGTGACCTGGAACTAATCACCTTAAATTCTCTGAGCCTTCATTTCTTCAATCTGTTAAATAAGTTTCATAATCCCTCCAGCCATTTCTTCTGTCAGGAACAGCCTGATATAGAAAAGCATTAAGGATAAGAGCAAGCCAAAAAAAAAAAAAAAAAAGGAAGAATCAAGGATAGTCCAAAAAACAAAAAACAAAAAAACAAAGGCAAGGAGGGTGTGAAGACTAATAAGACGGACAGAACTCAGCTGAGGGGAACAGTTCAGGGGACTATATGCCCATCCTTAGGAGAAAAAGCAGTTATGATTCCTATGGCCAGAGTCAGGGAGGCCCCATACTTCAAGAGTGGTGAAGATAATAGTTCCTATCAGAAAGCAAAGCAGATGACCTTGGTATCAGTTAGGAAAAGACCTGAAAAGGGAAGGAAGAGGCAACAACTTAGTTTCACAAGAGTATCAATCGATAGCCTAACTGGGATGCTTAGATACAAGCTATGTAACTAGGATCTGTTTTATATTGAATTCATCATATAATGTTTGAGGCATATTATGAGACTGCACTAATTTTTAGCTCCCTAACACACTCCCCCCTCTCATCTTTATAAAAACCATGCTGTGTGCACCCTCACTTCCACCCTGGGCTCACAGAGATAGACAGGTGACCCAGATCTAGCCAATCAGAAAACCTCATTTCTAAAAATGCTACTTAAAATGTTTCAACCAAGACAACAAGGGCATTAACAGTCAGGACAGGCTCCTGCCATGGATAACCATCATGATTATACCAGTAGGCACCGGCTGAATGTCAGCCCTGCCCACTTCCCTGGGCACATGATGAAGCCAACAATGGATCCATGACAACGTAGGGCCAACTGGATCCTTTTCTGACAATGATAAATGGACCTTGGGGAAAAGAAGCAAAGCTCTTTACGTTGTTATAACTAAGACATAAAGCCAGAGAAAAGACCACGAAATGAAAACAGAGACAGGCAGAAATGAGAGATCAGCAGAAAGAAAACCCTAGTGAAGTTGTGTCCTAATTCTCAAGTCCTTGGGTCCTGAAGTTCTTTCTTTAATTCTGTGGTCTGCACCATCATCCTTTCCAGTTATCTGAGTCAATTTTTTCTTAAGTTTGTTCAAATTGGATTTGTCACATACAATCAAGGGTTCTAACTAAAACCCTTCTGCTCACTGTGGCAAACTTCAGCTTGCACAAGAAGTGACCATGTACCAAATTAATTACAGTAGAAAGACAAGGAATCATTAGAATGAAAAAGGAAGGAAAGGACCTGAATCTGGGTATTCGCACTCAGGTGAAAAAATCTCCACTTCAGCACATTTTGCCACTGGTGTTAGTTTGATAGTCAACTGTAGATACGTGTCTGATGATAATTGTGCCCAAGAGGCTCCAGGATGCCCCTCTGTGTAACAGCAACCCTGTACCATGCTAACCCCCACCTCACAGTTTCCAGTCTGCTTCAAGTTAAAATGCATCTTCTCCTGCGTGCAGGAGACCCAGATTGTTTCAAGCAAGCAAATTCCACTGTGACAAACTATTACTCTCTTAGCATTCCCCAGAATAGAGGCTCAGGGATTTATATACAGTAAATACCCAAGGAATGTTTCAACAAAAAAAGAAGGGCCAAATACCAGATTTCAAAGCACTTGAGTCTCCCAAGTACCTCAGTCTACAGGTAGAGGTCCAGCTGACATGCATGCAAGCCAAGAGAATTAATAGTCCAAATTCCTGGAGACCAGAGCTCAAATGACCAAAACTGATGGGCCTGTCAGATCCAAATCTAGGTGACCTTGACTGTGAGCAGTGAATAGGAAAAGGTCAGCTGAGGTTAGAAAAGCCTCAGTAAGTTCTAAGAAAAATCCCTGAAGTGCAAATACTCAAAAATGCAGAGCTCAGGAAAAGCCTGTACAGTAAACACCTTCAGTTAATCCCACCTGTGAAAGTTCATTATAATGGTCAGATGACCTTAGAGATCACTAGGCTTACAAATGCTTGTGGCTTATTGTAATACTATCCATCAAGGGCAGCCAATAAGACAGGAACATAAAGGAAAGATGACTCATGAGAAAGCAGGAGAATGGGATCAGACAATATCTCCCAAGTCATACAGATGTCTATCAACCCTTACCAATGGTCCCTTGACTGAGGAAATTTTTGACCCATTCCGAATACACAAGGTCCATTAACTCTCTATTTGTAAGCAATAGTGGTAAGAATTCAATAAATGTGAGCTATGTGCTAGGCACTGTGCAAAGCATTTTGTAAGCATCAAACTAACACTTGGAAAAGGCTTGGCATCACATTTAGACACTTAGCAAGAGCTGAATAAATGTTGGTCACTATAATCATAATCATTTTTAATCTTCACAGTACTTCCATGAGTTTGGTACTTACTTGTTATGGTTATTTTATGAATCAGGAATTAGAGACTTAAAGACATTGAGTGAGCTGTACAAACTTATCTATTAACAGAGGAGTCAGGATTCTAAACCAGAAAACCTGGCTTAAGAGCTCTTAAACTTATACTCTACAGCTATTCTTCAGTTCAAAAAGGAGTTTTCAACATCCAAGGAACAGACCATGCCAATAATGTTTATATGACACAGCTATGTAAGAGTGATCTACTCACTTCTTTCTATCCCCCATTCCAGTGGTTCCAAACATTTCTATGAATCAAAATCACCCAGAGAGCTTGTTAAAACACAGATTTCTTGGTCCCATTCCAAGATTTCCTAAATCAGGGCCTGTGTGGGGTAGGGCCTGAGAATTTGCACTTCTAACAAGACCCTGGTGATGCTGCTGCTGGCCTAGGAACCATATTGTAGCAACCCCTGCCCTATCCTTGATCTCAACTCCTGTCTCTACCAATCATTGAAATGACTAAATTCCCCAAGAAATACTCCAGAGCTTCATTAGGTGTAAAGATATGATCACAGCACATCTGCCTCCCTTCTTCTCCCACATTCTAATTTCCTTGACTATTTAATTCATTCATTCCACATGTAATTTCCTAGCTCCCATATGCCAGCCACAGGCACTAGAATACCACTAAGAACACTGTAGAATTGACTGCCAACCTAGAGAAGCACACAGCAGATATTAACTAAATGTACACACAAAATATACTAAATTTCAATTTGGACAAGTGCTATGAAGAAAAACAACTATAGGGGGATCTGGGTGGCTCAGTTGGTTAAGCATCTGACTTGGTTTTGGCTCAGGTCACAATCTCATGGGTGGTGAGATAAAGCCCCTGGTTGGGCTCCGTGCTCAGCGGAGAGTCTGCTTAAGGATTCCCTCCCTCTACCCCTCCTCCCACACGCATGCTCTCTCTCTCACTCTCTTTCTCTTAAATAAATAAATAAATCTCAAAAAAAAAAAAAAAAAGACAAAGAAAAGCAACTGTATCCTAAAAGAGAAAGCCATGACGGAGACTACAGTGGAGCTTTTTGGCTTTTGTCCATCTAATATACACTCTTCCCTGCATCTCCCTTCCACACTCCTCACCCCTCTCCACTCCATGTATGCACATGTATGTTCTCCACACTACACTGGGAGAAAATCTCAAAAAAAAAAAAAAAATGCTCCATGCCCTTCCCTAACCCAGGCGTAGTAGCCAGGTCCAGGAAAGAGGGATACATGCTTCCTCCTTCCCCAGCACATGGTATAGAACAAGCCTCTAAACAGAGAGATGAGTTCAACAGTGAGTCACCAAGCTGAGAGATGGCAAAGATGGAAGAGAGCCAGAACCTAGGAGGTATTGTTTTTGAGTCCCCGGATCCAGTCATGCTTGAAGCTAGCTCCATTCCCTGGGCTCCCAGTTTCAGAGACCAATGAATGCCTTTTCTGCTGGGTTTTTATCATCTTATGAGACATAGTTATTACAAAAATAGAAACCTTAATTGTATTTGAGAGCAATGTTTGTTTGAAAAAATAACATCTGAGTTGAGACCTAAAGAATGAGCAAGAGAAGTAGCCATGGAAAGGGCTAGAGGTTGAGGTTCTAGGCAGAGATAACAAATATGCAAAGACCCTGCAATGGCAAAGAGCTTTCTGAAAGAACTAAAGTGGGAATGGCATGGGGGGTGGGTGCAGTGGGAGAGGAGGTAGGAGAGGTACATAGGGTCAGATGCTACAGATTGTGCAGAAAACTTTGTAATTCCTTTTTTAAATATTATCCAGGACAACAAATCTATGTTTAATAGCATGATTTACACTAAAATTACTTCCACCAATATAGATTTTCCTAGACACCTTCTTTAACTCAAAACGTAACTATCTCCACACCAAGCCACTCTACCATGCGTCCCTGACCCTTTCAATATGCATATTTCCTACTGCACTCAGAGGACAGAGTCCAAATATCCCTTGTCCTATACTAGAACAAAGCACACATCCTTTGGTAGCAGATGGCAGGAGACAGAATACTCAGGATAACACCGCTGTTCTAATAACTTAGTTCAAGGAAAGTGGCCCCCATGGGCCCAATTAGAGCCAATACCCAACTTTAACTAATAGCAGTAGCCATGTTCTCTGATCTGCCCTCACCTTTATGCAGCTCTGCTTCATTGCTTCTCTAGATCAGATGTAAGGGGAATTTAAGGATGGTGGAAAACGTGGTTACAGAGAACTTCAAACACCTGCTCGCTCTAAGTAAAGAACATTCAGTATTCTTTCCCCCAGTTTTCTAAGTTCAACTCCTAAAGAAAAAAAAAAAAACCCTGTGAATTCTTAGAACCCTGACATATCAATTCTTTTTATTTTTTTTTTCAAGTCTTCATTACTAATTTTCGTTACTAACAGAAGTACCTGTGGCACCAGAGCTAGATAATGCTTACAGCCATGACCAGATGTCGGGCATTGAGAGAAGCCTCTACATGCTTTGTCTCATAAACCCATGAGGTGAATGATATAATTTTCCCCAAATTAGAAAGAGAAATTGAGGCCCCCAAAAGGGGAATTAATATGATGAAGGATGCCGAGTAAGTAAAGACAGGAAATAAGAATCAAACCTGGAGGCAAAGAGTATGCTCATAACCACTGTTATGTAAACTTCACCATTTAAAAAAAAAAAAAAAAAGTGCTGACTGGTTTACAAAGCAATCAAGATCAAGACAATAACTAGTTCTAGGAACATAAACTCTAAATAAATAAAACCAGCAAAGGATATACAGAGAGAGAAGTAAAACACCAGACAAATAAACACACAGTGCATGGCCAGTTTCTCCCTGGTTGGCTTAAACTTAGGGCTGAGGATAAGGCCTCTTCCTTCCTGCATTCTTCCCTAGCTGTCCCATGTATACACTGTCCACCCCACCCATGATCTGGCATCTGACTACACCCATTTTATTCCTGTGAAATCCTGTGTTGAGCCTTTGATGACAATCCACCTCTCAGTGAAGTGTCTACAGCCCCAAAAGCCAAGATGAGAAACCACCAGAGCTTGTCTTACTTAAGTTATTTCTCCTAAGAGTTTCAGCTCCATTCCTTTCTAACTGGGTAATCTGAGGCAAATTATTTAACCTCTCTAAGTCTTAGTTTTTCATCTGTGAAATTACCTTCTTTATGGAGTGGCTGTGAAGATTACATGAAATAATTCATAGTCAGCATTTGGTATTTGGCATTGTGCCTAGCACATAGTAAATATTTAATAAATTCCAGCTATTATTGGCCATGTTACTTTGTATTATATAATGTAAAGAATATGTAATACATGAACATCAGAATTGGCAAATAGATAAAATCTCTTTTTTTTTTTTTTTTTGGAGAGAGAGAGAATGAGCACGAGGTAGGGGGGAGGGAAACTAGAGAGGGAGAGAGAGAATCTTAAGCAGACTCCACACTCAGCACCGAGCCCAACACGAGGCTGATCTCATGACCCTGAGATCATGACCTGAGCCAAAATCAAGTCAGAGGCTTAACTCACTGAGCCACCCAGGCACCCCAATTAGCTGAAGAGGATTAATAATATTTAAAGAATCTTCATTTTATAAAGATTTCTCATGGGAATCTTTTTCTTTTTTTTTTAGATCAAAACATCCCTCGACTATGGTGAGGGGGAGAAATAAATAATTAATTTAAAAAAAGAAAAACAAAAAACACTTCCCTAGAGCTTTACAAATGAGACTTGGTCTGTACTATTTCTACTCACAACACTTCTGACACCAAATGGGTGGGGTTTTTTTCTTCACACCAACCAATTCTCCACCTCTCTAAATATCAGCTAGGTGGCCTACAATTCAACTCTGACATGAACTGTGCAGAGTTGGCATCAGACTCCATATGTTCAAGAGCTCAATCCCACAAGACTGCCCTTGCTTCAGATGCCAGTTCCAAGTTTTTGGTGCCCATGGTACCCATGCTTCTGTCTGACATGGCTACAAAGTTGAGGATTCTCATGAATCCTCATTTCAGGTTTGATAATTTGCTCAAATAGCTCAAAGAACTCAGGGCAAGACTCTACTTACATTTACTGGTTTATTATAAAGGATACAGCTCAGGAACAGCCAGATGAAAGATGCATAGGGCAAGGTGGGGAGGAGGTTCCAGATTTTCCATACCCTTCCAAGTATGCCATCCTCCCAGCTCCCCAGTGTGCTCACACACACACACACACACACACACACCCCAGAAGCTCTCCAAACCCTGTAATTTAGGACTTTTTTCATAGAAGTTTCACTATTTAGCCATGATTGAGTAAATCATTTGCTATTGGTGATCAATACCAATGAATCATAGAGGTCAGGGGTTGGACTAAAAGTCCCAATCGTCTAATCATGCCTTAGTCTTTCTAGGCACCAGTATTCATCCCAAAGCTGTCTAGGAGTCCTCAGCCACCAGTCATCTCATTAGGATACAAAAGATACTCTGATCACTCTAAGGATTACAGGGTTTTAGGAGCTACGTACCAGGAACGTAGTACAAAGGCCAAATATAAACTTCTTATTGTATTGACATTTGGGTACCCAAAAGTTAACTTACCACAATATTTGAGTTATAGAATTTAATAACCTTATGTCCACAAAAAATTTCTAGCTCAGGGAAAAGAATATCATCAAAAAGATACTCTCATTGAGGATGATATTTGCTGTGGGTCTTTCATAGATAGATTTGATGAGGTTCAGGAATGTTCCCTCTATCCCTATACTTTGAAGCGTTTAATCAGGAATGGATGCTGGATTTTGTCAAATGCTTTTTCTGCATCAATTGAGAGGACCATGTGGTTCTTCTCTCTTCTCATATTAATTTGTTGTATCACATTGATTGATTTGCGAATGTTGAACCATCCTTGTAGCCAGGGATGAATCCCACCTGATCATGGTGGATAATCTTTTTGATGTGCTGTTGGATCCTGTTGGCTAGGATCTTGTTGAGAATCTTAGCATCCATATTCATCAGTGATATTGGTCTGAAATTCTCCTTTTTGGTAGGTTCCTTGCCTGGTTTGGGGATCAGGGTAATGCTGGCTTCATAGAAAGAGTCTGGAAGTTTTCCTTCTGCTTCAATTTTTTGAAACAGCTCCAAGAGAATAGGTGTTATTTCTTCTTTGAAGGTTTGGTAGAATTCCCCAGGGAATCCGTCAGGTCCTGGGCTCATGTTTTTTGAGAGGTTTTTGATCACTGATTCAATCTCGTTATTAGATATCGGTCTATTCAGGTTGTCAATTTCTTCCTGGTTCAATTTTATATTTTTCCAGGAATACATCCATTTCATCTAGGTTGCTAAGCTTATTGGCATATAACTGTTCATAATAACTTCTGATGATTGTTTCTACTTCCTTGGTGTTAGTTGTGATCTCTCCCTTTTCATTCATAATTTTATGAATTTGGGCTTTCTCTCTTTTCTTTTGGCTTAGTGTAGCCAGTGGCTTATCGATCTTATTGATTCTTTCAAAAAACCAGCTTCTAGTTTCATTGATGCATTCTACTGTATCTCTGGTTTCTCCCTCATTGATCTCAGCTCTAATCTTGATGATTTCCCTTCTTATGTGTGGAGTTGGTGTGATTTGTTGTTGATCCTCCAGTTCTTTAAGGTGTAGAGACAGCTGGTGTGTTCTGGATTTTTCAATTTTTTTGAGCGAGGCTTGGATGGCATCCTCAATGGGAAAAAGCTTGCAGCCTTCCCATTGAGATCAGGAACAAGACAAGGATGCCCACTTTCACCACTCTTGTTCAACAAAGTATTAGAAGTCCTAGCAACAGCAATCAGACAACAGAGAGAAATAAAAGGTATCCAAATTGGTAATGAAGACGTCAAACTCTCTCTCTTTGCAGATGACATGATTCTTTATATGGAAAACCCAAAAGACTCCACCCCCAAACTACTAGAACTCATACAGCAATTCAGCAACGTGGCAGGATACAAAGTCAATGTGCAGAAATCAGTGGCTTTCTTATACACTAACAATGAAAATACAGAAAGGGAAATTAGAGAATCGATTCCATTGACTATAGCACCAAGAACCATAAGATACCTGGGAATAAACCTAACCAAAGAGGTAAAGGATCTGTACTTGAGGAACTACGGAACACTCATGAAAGAAATTGAAGAAGACACAAATAGATGGAAGACCATTCCATGCTCTTGGATCGGAAGAATAAACATTGTTAAAATGTCTACACTGCCTAGAGCAATCTATACTTTTAATGCCATTCCGATCAAAATTCCACCGGCATTCTTCAAAGAGCTGGAGCAAATAATCCTAAAATTTGTATGGAATCAGAAGAGACCCTGAATCGCTAAGGAAATGTTGAAAAACAAAAATAAAGCTGGCGGCATCACCTTACCTGATTTCAAGCTTTATTACAAAGCTGTGATCACCAAGACAGCATGGTACTGGCATAAAAACAGACACATAGACCAGTGGAACAGAGTAGAGAGCCCAGATATGGACCCTCAAATCTATGGTCAATTAATCTTCGACAAAACAGGAAAAAATATACAGTGGAAAAAAGACAGTCTCTTCAATAAATGGTGCTGGGAAAACTGGACAGCTATATGTAGAAGAATGAAACTCAACCATTCTCTTACACCGTACACAAAGATAAACTCAAAATGGATAAAAGACCTCAATGTGAGACAGGAATCCATCAGAATCCTAGAGGAGAACATAGGCAGTAATCTCTTCAATATCAGCCACAGCAACTTCTTTCAAGATATGTCTCCAAAGGCAAAGGAAACAAAAGCGAAAATAAACTTCTGGGACTTCATCAAAATCAAAAGCTTCTGCACAGCAAAGGAAACAGTCAAAAAAACAAAGAGGCAACCCACGGAATGGGAGAAGATATTTGCAAATGACAGTACAGACAAAAGGTTGATATCCAGGATCTATAATGAACTCCTCAAACTCAACCCACACGAAACAGACAAACACATCAAAAAATGGGCAGAAGATATGAACAGACACTTCTCCAATCAAGACATACAAATGGCTATCAGACACATGAAAAAATGCTCATCATCATTAGCCCTCAGGGAGATTCAAATTAAAACCACATTGAGATATCACCTTACACCAGTTAGAATGGCCAAAATTAACAAAACAGGAAACAACATGTGTTGGAGAGGATGTGGAGAAAGGGGAACCCTCTTACACTGTTGGTGGGAATGCAAGTTGGTGCAGCCTCTTTGGAGAACTGTGTGGAGATTCCTCAAGAAATTAAAAATAGAGCTTCCCTATGACCCTGCAATTGCACTCCTGGGTATTTACCCCAACGATCAGATGTAGTGAAAAGAAGGGCCATCTGTACCCCAATGTTTATAGCAGCAATGGCCACTGTCGCCAAACTATGGAAAGAACCAAGATGCCCTTCAACAGATGAATGAATAAGGAAGATGTGGTCCATATACACTATGGAGTATTATGCCTCCATAAGAAAGGATGAATACCCAACTTTTGTAGCAACATGGACGGGACTGGAAGAGATGATGCTGAGTGAAATAAGTCAAGCAGAGAGAGTCAATTATCATATGGTTTCACTTATTTGTGGAGCATAACAAATAGCATGGAGGACAAGGGGCATTAGAGAGGAGAAGGGAATTTGGGTAAATTGGAAGGGGAGGTGAACCATGAGAGACTATGGACTCTGAAAAACAATCTGAGGGGTTTGAAGTGGCGGGGGGTGGGAGGTTGGGGTACCAGGTGGTGGGTATTATAGAGGGCATGGCTTGCATGGAGCACTGGGTGTGGTGAAAAAATAATGAATAATGTTTTTCTGAAAATAAATAAATTGAAAAAAAATAAAAATTAAAAATTAAAAATTAAAAAAAAAAGATATTCTCACTTCTAGAAGATTCAAGTCAACTAGAAGATGTTCCCATATAATTTACTGTGCAAGAGAACAAGAGAAAGCACAACCTTCTACCCTGAACTAGCTAGAGAGCCGGCCTGCTAATAGCTGGGCACCACCCAGTTTTGAGAGGTGAAAATGAATTTGTTACAAGAAATCAAGGAAGAGGAGTGTGGTATGGCCAACCATATAATCTTAGCTACATCACATAACCTCAGTTTCCTCACTAATGAAATGAGATAGTTATAAATAGATGATTTTTCAGGCCCCTTTTTGCTTTCAAATGCGATCACCCATTGCCTGGGGAAGATAATACAGAGAACTTGTCTCCAAAAACACAACCCTTCAGGTGGAAAGCATGCTGTTTTATTTCAACCTCTCACCCTATCCCTTGCTGTGACCCAAACTAGGTAACAATTTTATCTGCAAGAAAGGAAATGAACTGATGATTTTGAGGATCAGGTCACAGAGGTGTTTGCCATCCTGACAGTCCCACTGATATGCCCTTTACAGCTTGCACATGCAAAGAAGAGATGTCTTTTTTCTTTCCAGTTTTATTGATAGGTTCTGGGAAAGAGAGATCTTAATAAGCCATCAGAGGCAAGTGTAACAGCCTTCCTTTAAAAAAAAAAACTATATCTTGATAACATATAGCTCTTTCTGTGAGAAAATCATGGCATTTATCAGAGGGGTAGGTCAGCAGTGCATGCTATTATCCTGGGAAGGCAGAATCCCGACAATGGGAGGTAACTATGTATATCACATGGGAATCTGGGATATAAAAATCATGCTACCTTTACACCATGGTTATCAATATTATATTGACTCTCAGAGTGATTTTGATACCCAGGAATCCATCCCATGTTTTATTAAGCCTAAGGTGTATATGTGTTTCTTAATCTGTCAAGTGGCAAAGATTATAGGTAAAAATTAAATGGGAATGATCAGAACAAGTAACTAAAACAAGTGAGTGTCCACAGCAAATTACTCCCAGTCGCTCATTGATAAATTGTTTTTAATATTTTATTTATTTATTTGACAGACAGAGATCACAAGTAGGCAGAGAGGCAAGCAGAGAGAGAGGAGGAAGCAGGCTTCCCGCCAATCAGAGAGCCGAACGTGGGGCTCGATCCCAGGACCCTGGGATCACGACCCGAGCCGAAGGCAAAGGCTTCAATCCACTGAACCATCCAGGCGCCCCAATAAATGTTTTTTTAAAAGGAGTTCATTTTAGGCCACTAGACTTGGATATAGACATTAGAGGCCTTGATCATACCAACCCAATGGAGGTTGACTAACAATTAAAAGCAAATATATTGGATGGAATGTTATAGAACCAACAGGAGCCTGGAGGAAAGGGCCTAGCATCATGCAGCAACCAAGCAAAGCCCAGAAAGCTAGGAAGCCAGAAGCATAGCAAGCACACTGTTGCAGGTGGAGCAGGAAGCTACTGCAGCTGCTTCCCAGGATAAATAATTTCCAACTGTAGTTTGTGTCCTTAAATCACTCGCTCAAGAGAGAAAAAGAATCTGATTGCCAGGGTTAGGTCACATGTCAGGCCCCTGGGAGCACAAAGCAGAAGGCTCTGTCTTCTACAGACTCCATGGAGGGAACAGGCACCTGGAAATTTACTGTCCCAGAAACATTAAATGAAAGGATGGAGGTCAGTTCTCCCAAAGGAAATCAGATTCCACATACAAGAGGAAGAATTTATGCTTGGTTGCAGCCAAAAGAAAAGAAAAAGGAAAAAGAAAGCTATAAACAACAACCTGTATGCATATTTGTTTGTTGACTATTCAATAACATTTTCAAGGTCATATGATATTATAAAGACAATCCCAGGGCACATAAGATCTCACCAGCCAAAAAGTACAATCTCTGGTACACTTTCACTACCTTAGATATCCCAAACTGTTGTGCATTAGACAGAAAGGGATTCCAGTGTGTTTGCTACACCTGCACTCAAAACAAGAATGTCCAAGCATTTGATAGCTGGACTAATCCCCACAAGGTCAGTAGATGATTTTCCTTCCTTTCCTCCCTTACCTAAAGAAAGGTAAAAAATTCAGGAGATTGCACAGGTCTCACCAGGAGTCTCTGACTCTCAAATTTAGTAATTTCACATATGCAGCTGCAGTTAACAAAAGCCTATGGATTTAAGTAAGACAAATATCTGTACCTTCTGCTAAGCTAGGCTTTCAATAGTGAATCCCAAAAATATGATCAGGACTTAAGAAGACTCATCCTCAGATTGAGGCACAAATGGGGTTATTTGGCAACAGCATACCCTTCGTAGACCAATGAGTAAACACTACACTTTCTGTGGGAGCTTGGCCAGTGTTTTTTCTGAGATCTGCAGATGGTATCATGTGGGATGTCATTATGGCTTATCATGTCAATGTGAGTTGATGCGCTTCAAAAACCATCTACATCAAATCTTCCTACTCTGCTGAACAATGATGTGTAAGTTATAGCAATAAAACTCCTTGTAGGGGGTTTTTACCTAGAGTGGGCAATTTTCCTATTTTTTATAACACATTTTCATTTTTTAATGTAATTATCACAAGCTGTTCTTCCTATTCCATGAGGAAGTAGTCAAACCAGATCATTTCAGTCAGTGATTACTAAACTACAAAAAGTACAAAAAGTAGTTGTTTTTTAATATCCATAAAAGACTATTAACAGAACACACTACCAATCTGAATTATTTAAAATAAAGTATATAATTCAATAACGCCTTAAACTATCACACTGCAGTTTCAAAACGACTGAGTAATGAAAAATTATTTGGGTACAGATGAGCAGATATGAAATGCTGTTATAAAAGTTTCTCGAGGTAGTTTCTGAGCCTGGTGAGTTAGGTGGGAATCTGAGTTATAAACCAAAGTCAATATTAAATGAGCCCCCAGAAAGAAGGATAAATGGGAAAAGCAGGGTATGGCTGCTGCCTTCCCCAAAATAAAAGCACCAGTGTTTCCACTGATATACCAATAAATATTTCAGTATGCCCGCAGGTGCCCCAACAATTACCAGATTCTCCCAGGTACTAACCAGATGACACCTGCCTAATTAGTTATTAAATCCTTATTGTTCATCAGTGTCCCGTATGTACTAGAATGATTACATCCTAACCTAAAAAAATTACTGCCATTTTTCTAAGGTGTCTAAACTGGGAACTTGGATAATTTTCTACAAGAAACACAGTGTTGTTTTGGGGGGGATACATAGAACCTGAGAATAAAGATATCTGGCATTTGGTCCTGACAGCTTCTAGAACTTAGTCTCTGTGACTCTGTGTTTTCTTACTTTTAAAAATCAACAAATTAGGGAGAGATAGTTCAAGATGGCAGTATAGGAGGATTCTGGACTCAGGTGCTCCCCATGGACACAACAAATCTACATATGAAACAAGTCCTTCCGTTTAAAAAACAAACAAACAAACAAAACCTGAAAACTAGCTGAACAGATCCCCCACCACAAAACCACATTAAGACAGGAAGGAGAAGCAGAGACACAGTCTTACCAAAAACACCACCCATGGCACAGCAAGCCACAGCAGGAAGAACCAGGAGGGATCACAGAAATAAAAGTTTCTCCCTGAGGAGTGAGGGGTTTCTGGCTCACATCAGGCATCCCAGCCATTGAAACCTGTACTGAAGAGATGAGCACCCAAAATATTGGGCTTGGAAAACCAACAGGCTTAAATCTAGGAGAAATACACGGTTGTGAAGAAAGGATATTCCACTCTTACAGGACTCAAGTGCAAACTTGCTCACTCCAGGACCCAGCACAAAAGCAGGAGATCGAAAAGCATTTGTTCCATATGTGAAGGAGATTCATTTGCTGATCTTAAGGTGTCTGCCAAAGAGGCAGAAACCTGTTACAGTCTTCTCTGAGGACAGAAGAGCAGACAAGTACTATTTTTGGCATTCTGCCTCTATCTTGCTAGTGCCAGCAAGGTGGGCACCAACTTCACACTCTCCCTTTCTGGCACTGGCATAGGCAGGTATCATTTTCATGATAGCGAGCTGGCACTGGCAAGTGAGTGCCCTGACCCTCTGCACTGTTCCTACAACTGCTGCCAGACACAGTACATAAGTGCAACCCATATCAGGGACACCTATTGAGTACTTGGCACTGGTGGCCAGGGAGAGTTGTATTTCCCGGCCCCATGGGTCTGAAAAAATTAGAGACACAAGAGTTAGGGCAAAATTAAAAGATAAGGTTCATCCCCTATACAAGGCCCTTCCTTCAAGACTGTAAGAGATAACTCTTTAACCTAATATATAGCAACAAACACAGAAAGTCAAGTAAAATGAGGAAATGGAGGAACATGTTCCAAATGAAAAGAAAAAAAGATAACCTAACAGAAAAAATACCTTAATGAAAGAGACAATTGATAAAGAGTTCAAGCTAATGGTCATAAAAATGTCAATGAAATTAGAATAATGCAAGAACATAGGAAGGACATCAATAAAGAGATAAGAAAATATATAAAAGTACTAAACAGAAGTCAGAGAGCTGAAGAATACAAAAAATGAACTGAGAAACTGGTACAAGTGAAGTAACATTCATGTTATAGGGATCTCAGAAGGAAAGGACACAAAGGAGCAGAAAATGTATTGGAAGAAATAGTGGCTGAAAGTTTCCCCAACTTGGGGAAGGAATCAACCTCAAGATATGGCAAGCCAGATAATTCTAAACAAGATGAACACAAAGAGACCCACACCAAGACACATTATAATTAAAATGCCAAACATTAGAGACAAACAGAGAATCTTAAAAGCAGCAAGAGGAAACAACTTGTTACTACAAAGAAACCTCTATAAGGCTCTGAACAGATTTTTCAGCAGAAACTTTGCAGACCAGGAAAGAGTGGCATGTTATATTTAAAATGCTGAAAGAAAAAATTTTCCAATTAGGAATATTCTGCCTGGGTCCACCTGGGCTAAAGATACAAACGTAGTGATCCAAAGGGGCACGTGCACCCGAATGTTTATAGCAGCAATGTCCACAATAGCCAAACTATGGAAAGAACCTAGATGTCCATCAACAGATGAATGGATCAAGAAGATGTGGTATATATACACAATGGAATACTATGCAGCCATCAAAAGAAACGAAATCTTGCCATTTGCGACAACATGGATGGAACTAGAGCGTATCATGCTTAGCGAAATAAGTCAAGCGGAGAAAGACAACTATCTCATATGATCTCCCTGATATGAGGAAGTGGTAATGCAACATGGGGGCTTAAGTGGGTAGGAGAAGAATCCATGAAACAAGATGGGATAGGGAGGGAGACAAACCATAAGTGACTCTTAATCTCACGAAACAAACTGTGGGTTGCTGGGGGGAGGGGGGTTGGGAGAAGGGGGGTAGGCTTATGGACATTGGGGAGGGTATGTGCTTTTGGGTAAATTGGAAGGGGAGATGAACCATGAGAGACTATGGACTCTGAAAAACAATCTGAGGGGTTTGAAGTGGCGGAGGGGTGGGAGGTTGGGGTACCAGGTGGTGGGTATTATAGAGGGCACAGCTTGCATGGAGCACTGGGTGTGGTGAAAAAATAATGAATACTGTTTTTCTGAAAATAAATAAATTGGAAAAAAAAAAAAAAAGCTTCCAACTCTTGGTTTGGACTCGGGTCATGATCTCATGGCTGTGGAACTGAGCCCCAAGTCAGCCTCTGTGCTCAGCGCAGAGTCTGCTTCAGATTCACACAAATGAAATGAAGGACAAAAATCATATAATCACCTCAACAGATGAAGTAAACCAACTGATAAACTTCAACATCCACTTACAATAAAAACTCTCAACATGATATGTAAACACAGAATGTACCTCACCATAATAAAGGTCATATATGACAAGCCCACAGTTAACATCATACTCAATGATAAAAAGCTAAAAGTTTTCCTTTAAGACCAGAAACAAAACAAGAGTGCCACTCTCATCACTTTAATTCAACACAGTACTGAAAATCCTATCCAGAGCAAGGAAAAAGAAACAAAAGACATCCAAATTGGAAAGGAAAAAGTGAAGCCATCACTATTTGTACTTATGATTTTTAATATAGCAGCCCTGAAGACTCTACAAAAAACCTGTTGGAACAAATAAACAAATCTGGTAAAGTTGCAGAGTATAAAATCAATATACAAAAAAATCTGTTATGTTTTTACATACAAACTCTAGAAAGAAAAATTAAGAAAACAATCTTATTTACAACTGCATCCAAAAGAATAAATACCTATTTATAAAATTTAACCAAGGAGATGAAAGACATCTACACTGAAAAATGTAAGATACTGATGAAAGATATTGAAGGAGAAACAAATAAATGAAAAGATAAGAATCAATATTGTTAAAATGTCCATATTATCCAAAGCAATGTACAGATTCAATGCAATCTCTATCAGAAACAAGATGGGATTGGGAGGGAGACAAACCATAAGTGACTTTTAATCTCACAAAACAAACTGAGGGCTGCTGGGGGGAGGGGGGTTGGGAGAAGGGGGGTGGGATTATGGACATTTGGGAGGATATGTGCTATGGTGAGTGCTGTGAAGTGTGTAAACCTGGCGATTCACAGACCTGTACCCCTGGGGATAAAAATATATTATATATTTATAAAAAATAAAAAACAAAAAATTAAAAAAAAAATTCCAATGGCATTTTTCATATAAAGATAACTTACAATTCTAAAATTCATATAGAACCACAAAAGAATGAATAGCCAAAGCAATCTAAGAAAAAACAAAGCTGGAAGCATCATGCTCCCAGATTCAGATTATATTACAAAGCCATAGTAATCAAAACAGGAAGCTATTGGCATAAAACAAGCCTAGAGATCAACAGAACAGAACAGAGACCTCAGAAATAAACCCAAGAAGGGATTCCTGGGTGGCTCAGTGGGTTAAACCCTCTGCCTTCAGCTCAGGTCATGATCTCAGGGTCCTGGGGTAGAGCCCTGAATCGGGCTCTCGGCTTGGTGGGGAGCCTGCTTCCCCCTCTCTCTCTGCCTGCCTCTCTGCCTACTTGTGATCTCTGTCAAATAAATAAATAAAATGTTAAAAAAAAAAAAAGAAAGAAAGAAACCCATGAACATATGGCCAACTAATTTATTACAAAGGAGAAAGAATATACAATGAATAAAGGACAATCTTTTCAATAGAAGGTGATGGGAAAGCTGGACAGTCACATGCAAAAGGATAAAACTGGAATACTCCCTTTCATCATACACAAAAGCTAACTGAAAACAGATTAAAGACCTGAAGGTAAGACCTGAAATCATAAAACTCCTAAAAATAGCTCCTTGACATTACTCTTGGTGGTATTTGTTTGGATCTGACTCCAAAGAAAATGGCAACAAAAGCAATAATACACAAATGGGACTACATCAAACTAAAAAGCTTCTGTACAATGAGGGAAACCATCAAGAAAATGAAAAGGCATCCTAATAAATGGGAGAAGATATTTGCAAATCACATACCCAATAAGGGGTCAGTATCTAAATATGTAAAGAATTTACACAACTTAATATTTTAAAAACAACAACAACAACAATCTGGTTTTAAAATGGCCAGAAAATCTAAATAGACATTTTCCAAAGGGGACATACAGACAGCCAATACATATATGAAAAGATGCTCAATATCACTAATTAATAGGGAAGTGAAAATTATGATAAAAAAATCACAGTATCTCACAACTGTCAGAATAACTACTATTAAAAAGACAGGAAATAAAAAGTGTTGGCAAGGATATGGAGAAAAGGGAACCCTCGTGCACTATTGGTGGGACTATAAATTGGTGCAGCCACTGTGGAAAACAGTATGGAGACAGTATACCACTATCATATGATTCAGCAATTATACTTCTGGGTATTTATCTTAAGAAAATAAAAATACTAATTTAAAAAGATATAGGTATCCCTGTGTTCATTGCACCATTACTTATAATAGCCAAGATATGGAAACAACATATATATTATAAATATACATATATACACATACATATACACATACGCATAGATATACACATACATATACACAATGGAATACTACTCAAGCATTAAAAAGAATGAAATTTGTCATTTGTGACAACATGGATAGACTTTGAGGGTATTATGCTAAATTAATCAGGCAGAAATAAACAAATACTGTGTGATTTCACTTACATGTAGAATCTAAAAAAAGCAAGTGAACAAACAAAACAAAACTCATAGAACAGATAGGTGGTTGCCAAAGAGGAGGGGAGTTGGGGCAATGGGCAAAAGGAAACCAAGAGGTACAAAATTCCACTTATAAAATAAGAAAGTCATAGGAATGTAATGTACAGTATAAGGGTTACAGTTAAAAATATTGCATTGCATATTTGAAAGTTGCTAAGAAAGTATATCTTGAAGGTTCTCATCACCAGACAAACAATTCTTTGTAACTTTCTGAGGACAAATGGTAACTAGACTTGTTCAGGTGACCACTTCACAATGTATACAAATATTGAATCATTATTTTGTATACCTGAAACTAATATAATGTTATCTGTTTATTTTACTTCAATTTAAAAAAGGAAAAAAATATTTCAATCCTATTTCCACTATTCATTTTTCTCAACATTTTATGGATCTCTTTACTTCTTCCTGAAAACACCCAATTGCTACAATGGCTCCTAGAATAAGATGGGCACCAATAGTTACCAAAGGAATGCAAAAAAAAAAAAAAAAAAATTATGGGTCAAACCAAAAGTGAATAATTTTTAATGATTAAGTATTTCTATTTTATGAATTAACATTCTGGGAGAAGAACCAATTTATCAAAGATCAAAGGGAACATGAATTATTCCATGTCTTTCTCACTTCAAGTAGAAGCAATGATTAGAAACATTACCTTCTGGTATTAAATGTTTTCTTTCATGTTCTTGCTTTTATTTTTTCCCTTTACAGACTTCTTTTTAACACCAAAGTTTATGTAGATGCTGGATAGAAGCTTTCCATTTTTCAAGTTCACCCACATATTCATTCAATATACATGTGTATAATGCTTGTGTATATTTACATATGTACAGAACTCAGCCTGCTGGGATCAAATATGCAAACAAGAATTACTACACATCAGGGGCACCTGGGTGGCTCAGTGGGTTGGGCCTCTGCTTTCAGCTCAGGTCATGGTCTGAGGGTCCTGGGATCAAGCCCAAATCGGGCTCTCTGCTCAGCGGGGAGCCTACTTCCTCCTCTCTCTCTGCCTGCCTCTCTACCTACTTGTGATCTCTATCTGTCAAATAAATAAATAAAATATTTTTAAAAAAATAAAAGAATTACTACACATCATAATAATCCTAATGGAATAAGCAAAAACATTTTCCTGGGAGGACCTATGAATGATACCTATCCCAGACGTCAGTGATAAAGGAAGGATTCAAGGAGAAAAGATACGTAAGCCAAGTTAAGACACAAAAGATGAGAATGAGTTACCAGTTAAAGAGGGATAGGAGGAATAGACCAGGCAAAAGAGATAAACTGTGTGACATTCTAGAAGCACAAGAGAGCATGGCATAATCAAGGAAAAGAATCTCTGGGGCACATGGTTTGCTCAGTTGGTTAAGTGCCTACCTTCGGCTAAGGTCATGATCTCAGGGTCCTGGAACTGAGCCCTGCATCAGGCACCCTGCTCAATGGGGAGTCTGCTTTTCCCTCTCCATTTGCCCCTCCCCACTGCTCATACTCACTCTCTCTCTCTCTCTCTCTCTCCCTCTCTCTCTCCTAAATAAATAAATAAAATATTTTTAAAAATAAATAAAATTGTAAAAAGAAATTCTTCTAGCAAGAGGAGACTAATGAGATCTGTAGGCACATGTCATCAAGGGCATGTTTGTGTGTAGGTGTATGTGTGTGTATGGATAGATAGGTGGGCAGACAGATGGTATATAGATATAGATGATAATGATATTAGACATCTATATATTGTGATGATTAATTTTACAAGTCAACTTGACTGGGCTAAGGAATGTCCAGTTGGCTGATGAAAACATTATTTCCAGGTGTTTCTCTGAGGGTGTTTGTGAAAGAAATCAGCATGTGAATCATTAGACTGAGTAAGGTGGATGGACCTTACCAGTGCAGGTGGGCTTAATTCAAATTGTTGAGGGCCTGAATATAACAAAAACATGGAAAAAGGAGAAATTCATCCTTTCTCCTTGAGCTGAGCCACTGATCTTTCCTGCACTAATTCATCACTGCTCATGGTTCTTGGGCTTTTGGATTCAGGGACTTAGACCATCAGTCCTCTGATTCTCATGCCTTTACATAGCCTGAATTACAGACTTTGCTGGTTCTCTAGCTTACAGAAAGCAGATCATGGGACCTCGGGGCCTCCAAAACCATATCAGCCAATTCCTATAATAAATTTCCTCCGATGTAGCTCTCTGGCTATATCTCATTGGTTCTGCTTCTTTGAAGAAACATGAATAATACACACATTTTTATATTAAAGATTCAAGCAGAAGAGTAAGAATGATTGAATTTTTATTTTAGAAAGATCATTCTGGAAAAAAAAAGATCATTCTGGTTGGGCACAATGAATAAATTTGAAGAGAGGAAGATTGGAGGCAGAGACATCAGACAGAAAACTGTTACAGTAAACCACTTGAAAAACACAGTAACCTAAACCAGAACAACAGTGGTAAAGATAGAGAAAAGTAAATAGAAGAGTATTAAAAAAAAAAAAAAGTAGCAGGGAGAATGAACAGGACTTGACCAACCAGATGTGGGAAGATAAAGGAGATGGAGTTATGGATGAGACCCAATTGTTTTGCTTGAGCAATTGTTTGAAAGTGTACCACTCACTATAATGTGTAAGATTAAGAAGTTCTGGAGAGAGGGGCACCTGGGTGGCTCAGTAGGTTAAATGTCTGCCCTCAGCTCAGGTCATGATCCCAGGGTCCTGGGATGGAGCCCCGCATCGGGCTCCCTGTTCAGAGGGAAACCTGCTTCTCCCTTTCCCACTCCCCCGCCTGTGTTCCCTCTCTCACTGTGTTTCCCTCTGTCAAATAAATAAATAAATCTTTAAGAAGAAGAAGTAGTAGTTCTGGAGAGAAAGGACAAGTGCATTTGTGAATTTCATAAGTCTGAGTTACTGTTCAAGGAGAGTACTAATAGACTACACAGGAGATACAGATTTGTGAATCATCAACACCGCAGGTAAGATCAGTGAGGGAAAATGTACTAAGAAAGAAGAAAATAGGGCCTCCAAAAAAGCTCTCAGGGATAATCAATCAGTAAATGGCTAAATTAACTATTATACAACTCTACAGAAAATATTCAAATCCTAAAACTAAAATGCTTTATAATATTCTTTTGGATACCTCATGCCCTCACATTTCTTATGAAAGTGGAAGGTTGGAACAAGAAGCAAAGGAAGCTATCTGCAAATTTTTTTTTTCAGTTTACTATAGTGCTTTATTTTCCTCACACAATGACACGTTGCTAGAAGCCTAATGTTTATTCTTACATGACAGTAGAAAAACAAAATTTGCTGTCATCTCTTAAAGAATTGTGTACAAAAACTTTACATAAATTAAAAAGATGAGTAAATTTACAGGTGTAAATGCAAACTGTTTTCCAACTCAAGGCAGTAACAACCCACAGAGTTCCGGTAGGAAAACACTAGATAAGAAAGGAAAATGGGTCCTAAGGCTTAGGAGTTCCTAACCCTGTCAGACAAGCAAGACATAAAAATGCCAATTGATTCAAAAATCTTGCCAGTCTTAGAGAAATCTTGGAATACACAGCTCTCACACATTAATATCTAACGCAGATCAACAACCTTACAGAGGGTGCTCATGAATGGATTTCTCTTCCATAAACATGTTTTCACTTTACCCATGAAGTGACTGAACTTCATGTACAAGAGGTTTAAATCAAAGGTATGTACAGGATAGCAAACACATACCAAGGGAAAAGTTATTTTGAACACAATGTCAAAATCAGCAACAATTCTATCATCCAGTGTTGACATTAGATACAAGCTTCAAGGACAAATTTCTTTTCAAAAGGTTATTCCAGTTTATGAGGTTAGCATGTGGTATATGTATTTGCCAGGGCATATCTACTCTTAGGAATTAACTGATGCAGCAAATGATACATATCTGCTTGCAGGGCATTTAGAAACATCTGAGGTGGGCAATGGAAGGGCCCGACTCATCATACTCCTGTTCGCTGATCCACACCTTCTGAAAGGTGGACAGTGAGGCCAGGACGGAGCCCCTACTAGAGAAGAAATGACCTTGATCTTCACCATGCTGAGCTCCAGCATTTGATCCCTTTCTGCATTCTATCTGAGATGCCTGGGTACATGGTGGTCCCACGAGATGGCATTGTTTTGGAGGAGAGGTTCTTTCAGATGTCAGTGTCATAATTCATGATGGAGTTCCAGATGGTCTCCTGGATATCACAGTACTCCATACCCAGAAAGGAGAGCTGGAGGAGTATCTCGGGAAAGGGATACCACTCCTTGCCCATGGTGATCACCTGACTATCAGGCAACTCATAGCTCTTCTCCAGAGACGAGGAGAACACTGCAGTGGCCAACTACTGCTCAAAGTGCAAGGTGACCTAGCAGAGCTTCTTGGTGATGTCACACATGATTTCCCACTTAATTGTGGTGGTGAAGCTATAATCGCTCTCTGTGAGTAACTTCAATATGTAGTCCCTCAGGTCCTGGCCAGCCATGTCCAGACATAGGACGGCATGGGGCAGGGAGTACCACATACAGATGGGCACAGTGTGGGTTACCCTGTTCCCAGAGTCCATGACAATACCAATGGTTCGGCCAGACGTGTACAGGGATAGCACAACCTGAATGGTCAGATACATGATGGGAATATTGAAGGTCTTGAACATGATGAGTCATCTTCCCCTGGTTGGCCTTAGTGTGCAGAGGGGCCTCAGTCAGCAGCATAGAGCACTCCTTGGGGGCCATGCGCAATTCATTGTTGAAGGTGTGGTACCACATCTTCTCCATGTCCTCCTTGCTGTTGAAGATGCTGGGCTTGATAGGGTACTTGAAGATCAGGATGCCCTGCTATCTCTGGGCCCTCTGCCCACATAGGAGTCTTTTGACCCATGCCCACCATGATGCCCTGGAGCCCAGGGGTTATCCAATAATGCATAGAAACATGGCCAGGAGAGGAGGAGCTTCATCCCCAGCAAAGCCCGCCTTGCATATATACCAGAGCTATCAGCAACGATAAGCGCAGATATCTCTTCCAGTGTGATGGGGGAGGTGGCAGCAGTGGGCATGAAAAATGAGTGGCAGGAAGACACTGAGCATGGGCCAACTGCTAAGATCCCTAATTTTTTTTAATGTGTTAGCATCTCATATCTTTTCCAATTGTTATTGCTAAGATTAAGAGTGCCATCTCCCCTCCTTCTTTTAACTCAATGTTGCCCTGAATTACTGCATCCCTCCCTCACTACCAGCATACTTATTAATCTTTGAGGTGGCTTTCATGACAATGGTGAAGTACTGGAAAAAAAAAGCCAAACACACTGCTATCCCAAGGTCTATAATACATTAAAATTAAGATATCAAAATATAGTTTAAAGGCTACAAAGGAAACTGCTAGTAAAACCATGATAGCCAAAATATGAGTGGGGGGGTATAAAAAACATGAGCTGAATTCCTCATCTTTCTTAGCACAGCATCAACAGAAACTTCCTGAAGCTGAGAAATCAAGTGTTAGAGATGGAGATATAAGCATCTTACAACTACCAGAATAACTAAAAAGAGAAATGAGAAATGGCCAAAGATGAGTTTATCTAATAAATGGGCCTGTAGAAAGAGGGGATTGGTGTGGAGGAGCTTTTTTTCATTACGTAGGCTCTGTCTTCTAGAGTAGTTTTAGGTTCTCAGCAAAGCTGAGTGGAAAGCACGAGCAGTTCATCTACACCCTGCACCCACTTCCTACACATACAGCATCCCTGCACCAGGATGATACATCTGAAACAACAGATGAACCCACACGGACATATCATCATCACCTGAAGTCCAGAGTTTACATTAGAGCTCACTCTTGGTGTTTTACGTTCTGTGGGTTTGGACAAATGTATAATGACACGTATCCACCATTATAATATCACACAGAATAATTTATTCACTGCCCTAAAAATTTTCTATGCTCTGCCTCTTCATCCCTCCTTCCACTTCTAACTCTGGTAAGCACTGATCTTTTTACCATCTCCACCATTTTTCCTTTTCTAGAATGTCATGGGAGAATCATCAGTATGTAACTTTTCAGATTGGCTTCTTTCACTCAGTGAAGTATTCAGGGTTCCTATGTTTCTTTTCATAGCTTGACAGCTCATTGCCTTTCAGTGTCGAATAACATTCCATTGTCTGGATATACCACAATTCGATTATCAGTCCACCTACTGAAGATGAATTCACATACTGTTTCTTTCCGAGTTTTAGCTATTATAAATAAAGCTACGATAACTATCCATGTGCAGAGTTCTGTGTACATAAGTTTTCAGCACCTTTGGGTAATACCAAGGAGCACGACTGCTGGATCAGATAGTATGAGTGTGTCTAGTTTTGTACGAATATGACAAATGGTCTTCCAAAGTGGCTGGACCATTTTGTATTCCCAACAGCAAAGAATGAGAGTCGCTGCTGCTCTACATCCTCACCAGGATTTGGCATTGTCAGTGTTCTGGATTTCTGCCATCCTAAGAGTGGTATCTAACTGTTTTAATTTACAATTCCCTAATGACATATTATGCCACACATCTTTTCATCTGCTTATCTGCCAACTATGTATCTTCTTCGGTAAGGTGTCTGACTGTTCAGATCTTTGGCCCATTTTTCAGCCAGATTTTTCATTCTCTTATTGCTGAGTTTTAAAAGTTCCTTGAATATTTTGAATTTAACACTCCTTTATCATAGATTTCCTTTGAAAATATTTCCTCCTTTGAAAGGAAAAACGTTTTAATTTTAACACAATCCAAACTATCAGGTATTTCTTTAATGGATTATATCTTTGGTGCTGCATTTAAAAAGGCATCATCAAACCTGAGGTCATCTAGATCTTCTCTTATGTCATCTCTCAGAAGTTCTACATCATCTCAGAAGTTTTACATTTATATGCAGGTCCATTTTGAGTTCATTTTTATAAAAGTAAAATAATGCTTTTAATTTTTATTTTGAGCCCTTTTGTACTATTTTATTATTGTTCCCAGTTTTATCTTTTACTTTCAGAAAATAAAATTTTTTCATTATTAGCCATGAATCTGATGATTCAACTTCTAATCAATTATCCTAAGAATATAATCATAGATTTGGAGATAGATGTTCACCGAACACAATTTATGATAGTTAGATATTAGAAATAATGTATGTATTAAAAAATTGCAAGGATGGTTAGATAATTATACTCAAATGATAGAATGATATAAAGCTATTTAAAATAGTAATTTTGGGGGCGCCTGGGTGGCTCAGTAGGTTAAAGCCTCTGCCTTCGGCTCAGGTCATGATCCCATGGTCCTGGGATCAAGCCCTGCATCAGGATCTCTCTGCTCAGCGGGGAGCCTGCTTCCCTTCTTCTCTCTCTGCCTGCCTCTCTGCCTACTTGTGATCTCTGTCTGTCACATAAATAAATAAAATCTTAAAATAAAACAGTAAATTTTTTGACTGGTAGTTCATTCATTTATTTACTTGTTTATCCATCCATCCATCCATTTCACAAGTATTTACTGAACATCTATTATGTGCCAGACGCTGTTCTGGGGGTTTCAGATACCTCTGTGAGCAAAATAGATTTTTAAAAGTAAAAAGAAACTTCAACCTGTGTGGAGCTTACATTTTTGTGAGGGGAGAAAAAGAAAGCCAGTCAACAAAATTAAATAATAAGTAAATTATCTTCTACACTTCAAGAACTGCAGTTTCATGAGAATGATATGCATTAAGGAGGCAGGTATGGGGCTGCAGTTTTGGAAAGGGTAATCAGGGAAGGCAGAACTGAAACAGACATATCTGGGGAAAGATTTGAAGAAAGTGAGAGAGTGGAGCCATGTAGATCTCTGCATGAAGCGTCCTAGGAAGAGGGAACAGCAAGCCAAGGCTTTGAGATGCATGTGTGCCTAGTGTTTCCAAGGGATACCAGACTCTCTGTAGCTGGAGATGAATGAACAAAGGGGAAGGTTGTCAGGGCTAGATCCAGTTTTGGGGGGCCTAAACTAAGATAAAACACAAAATTAGGTATAATAGGGAATATTTAGAGTAGGAAAATAAGTTCCTATAAATTACAATTTTAAAAATCTGAAAATACCATAAACATCACAAAATCCAGGGAAAAAAAAGCTAAAATCTTCATAATTTTTACTTTCTTGAGAGGGATTATGCCAAATGTTATCATTAGAATATGGAATGTGGATTATTTATATTTATTCTTTATATGTTTTATATAATATAATTTTATAATCATAAAAGAATTAAGATGTTCATAAAAGCCCTCAAAAAAGATTTACAGTAACAACTGATGTATTTTTCAGAATACTGGACCAAAATAAAGATACCATGTCCTTTCTCGTTCTTATCATGCATCCAAAACACACATAACTCCGAAGTAGAAATCAGTAGAAAGTAATTAGTAGAGTTTGGTTTATTAGAGAGAGAATTTCAATAATTAGAAGGGGGATTTTGGGGATAGGGAGGATAAATGACAGAATTATAGTCACGAACCAGAAAGGTTTCTTCAAGTTGTATAACTAGATAACTCAACAGAGAGCAAAAGATCTTCAGCTTCTGAAACCTGAGATAGGAACTACATCCAGCCTATGCTGATATCTGTCATTTACCTTTATGGTGGGGCAAGGGGCTACTCAAGGAAATTCACTGATCCCTTCTTTCCAAATAATACATCTGCTTAGAGAGGAAAAAGCTTGGTACTGGTAGGCTAGGTCACGGATTGAAATCTAAGACTCAAGTTTAAGTCCCAGCTCCACTGCTTATTTAGGGTCTGATTTGGATAAGTCGCATCACCAACAGGAGACAGTTACCTCATTTTTTTGTTAATGATGTGAGCTCTGTTTCTATAGTAGGGCTGAGATGATGACCAAGTGAGATCATAAAAATGAGAGCTAAGAAGAACTAAAGAAACAGAATGTATTTTATAGTAAAATAATTCTCACCCTGTCAGCAACTGTTTGCCCTCCAATAGCAATTCAGAAGATAAAAAGTTAAATCCCTGGTTGAAAGGGCAATCAACAGAATGATTTGGCTGTAGCTCCCCATGCAGTGCAAAGTGAATCTGTATCTTCTCAGGTACACAAAGAATGTCCTTTGGCTGAAGTTTATATGTAGACTGCTTCCCAGGGAGACTATCAAACAAGTTTTAAAATGTACCACCAGCCACTCATATTATTTTACTTGATCTGTTCATTCATTTATTCACTGAGAGCAGATTATGTGCCAGTCACTGGAAACAAACAATAAGAACACAAATCAGACAAAGCCTTGCCTACTTGGAGCTCAAACTGTGTTGGAAAAACAAATACTAGCCACAGAATCATACGTTGAATGTATCATCACAGAATAGTGAAAACTGTGAGACAATATAAAGAACCAGTATTTAGTTGGAGGGGCTGATGTGGATTGAGGAGTTCAGAAACACCATTCCTGGGCTGAGATGTGAGATGACTCAGTGGGGAGAAAAGAGTCAAAGCATCAAGTAGAGAGATCAGCATTAATAAAGCTCCTGTGGCCCAAGACAGTGACATTCAAGAAACTGAAAGGAGAACAGTAAGTCCAGAACTCAGAGAATGAAAATGAATGAAGTGTTAAGAGGAGTGTAAACAGGTAGGTAATGTTAGGGATTTCTGCCTTTATTCTGAGAGCAATGAGAGCCACTGAAAGTGGCTGAGAAGAGAAGTGACAAAATCTATTTTGTGTTTTGAAAGACTGCTCCGACCATTATGTATTAGGATGCCACATCACCGTGTATGAGATTTACACACAGCTTTTTTACATACAGAGTTACACTCAGGGTCCTACAGCTAAAGATTTTCAATTAAAGTCCTAACTTCATAAGACCTCTGAATTTCTTTGACCCTATTTCTACAATACAATATTAATGACCACATACAAGAGATTCTTAATGATTCCTAACTTGATCAATATGACCTAGGAGGAATTAATAAAATGTAATGACTTTTTAGCTTTATGTTTCTCATCCTTTTCCAAAATGGTATACCAACAGATTTTGGTTAACAAAAAGAAACAGATTAAAAGAGGCAAGGGCCAAAGTCTGAAAAAAACTGGAAAATTCTAACAAGCACTGTGAGTTTAAGATTTTTATTTTATTTATTGTTTTAGAGAGAGTGAGAGAGAAAGAGAGAGAACCAGCTGGGGGAAGGGCAGAGGGAAAGAATCTCTAGTAGACTCCATGGCACAGCATGGAGCCCCTTAGGGCCCAGTCTCATGCCCCCAAGATCATGACTTAAGCCAAAACCAAGAAATAGATGCTCATCTGACTGAGCCATCCAGGTGCCCCCATAAGCGCCACGAGTTTAAATATCAATATGAAGAATAGAGTTCTTGGGGCGCCTGGGTGGCTCAGTGGGTTAAAGCCTCTGCCTTCGGCTCGGGTCATGATCCTAGGGTTCTGGGATCGAGCCCCGCGTTGGGCTCTCTGCTCCGCAGGGAACCTGCTTTCTCCCCTCTCTCTCTCTGCCTGCCTCTCTGCCTACTTGTGATTTCTCTCTGTCAAATAAATAAAATCTTAAAAAAAAAAAAAAGAATAGAGTTCTTACTCACAGTATTAAGATGTACTAAAGCATCAAACAACAGTGTAGTACCAAAAGTAACTGGATTCCAGTAATAGCACAAATACTAATACTCTTAAGTTAGTAGATGATCAACCTGTTTGTGGACTTCCCTATAATAACTTCGCTCCCACTCATGTCCATTCTGAAATGTTTTCTTGAATTAAAGAGGAAGGGACCACCACAGCCGGGGACATTACATACAACCCCTCATTTGTGTTAAAAATTCATTATCCTCTTATTACTAATAAATGACTGGAAATTGGAACTGTTCTAAAAAATTACTGTACCACATGCTATCAATAACTTAATTTTCTCTCATATAGGCATAAATCTTTAATAATGAAGCAAGCACAGATTAAGAAAGAATAACTGGGGGGCGCCTGGGTGGCTCAGTGGGTTAAAGCCTCTGCCTTCGGCTCAGGTCATGATCCCAGAGTCCTGGGATCGAGCCCCACATCAGGCTCTCTGCTCTGCAGGGAGCCTGCTAACTCCTCTCTCTCTCTCTCTGCCTGCCTCTCTGCTTACTTGTGATCTCTGTCTGTCAAATAAAAAAATAAAAAAATAAAAAAAATCTTTAAAAAAAAGAAAGAAAGCATAACTGGTACAGGCACATTTACCTAGGGCAACTGTGAAGAGGACACCAAGAATATTGCTACTAATAATGGCACAACAATTACAATGTCTCAGTCAAAAATCATGTGATAGTACACGTGAACTTTGTAGTAATGCCAGTCACACAGATAAAATAGTTAAAATCCTGAAATTATAAGTCTTATAATCATCACAATAAAACATGTTATGTTTATTCTTTGATAATATATACTTGCTTGTTTCATTAACTAGTAGAGCATAACTCCTCTTCTAAAGTGAAGATAAAAATTAGATTAGTCATGTTAATGATTTTCCTATGTAAATTATAATTTTGAGATTATAAAATTGGTAAACTGTATTACTGACATACCAGAAAAAAATATCTTAATGAATTCCATGTGAAATGAATACAAATTGGTGGTACTAACTGCTTGTGTACTTTGGATTTTTTGCGACTCTGGATAGACCTATGGAACAGTATTGTGCATGGGAATAGCACTCCTCCTGTACATCATATCAGGAAAATCCGATGTCTGGGGGCCTTGGCAAGATAAAGTGAAGCAGGCAGCCTGGTTGAGAGAGACAAGAGATCAGCACAGTTGGGAAGGAGAGGTAGGCATCAAAGAGTCTCCCAGGGTGTGGCTTTTAGCACAGTATGGGTAGTATAAGCATAGAGTGAGGATGCAGGGAACAAGGAGCAAGAACTTCAGTTAGAATACTGGGAGCATAGGGGTACCTGGGTGGCTCAGTTGGTTAAGCCTCTGCCTTCGGCTCAGGTCATAATCTCAGAGTCCTGGGATCGAGCCCCGAGTCGGGCTCCCTGCTCAGTGGAAAGCATGCTAGTATGCTTCTCCTTCTCTCTCTAACCCTTATCTCTCCTTGTTCCCTCTCTCTCTCTCTCTCTCTCAATCTCTCTCCCTCTGTCTCAAATTTAAAAAACAAAACATAAAAAAACCACAGGGAGCACGGAAGTAGTGATCCAGACAGTGAGACTAATAAGAACCAGAATTCAGGCTCAAAGAAGCTAATCACAGGAGCCACAGATCAAACCTTGAGAATCCTGCATTCAGCAGGAGCTGGAAGACAGACTGTAAAAACTGACAGGAGGAACAGAGGGGTGACGACCCTGACTGCAACCTTGATTGACTCAGGGCCAGAGGACAAAGAGGACAAAGGTATATACTGGTAGCCATGGGTACATACACATCTTCTGACTGGAGAATTAAACCTTATTCTAAGGAAAACTGACCTAGAGACTCAAGAAAACTCAGGGGAAACCTGCAACGAGCATCAAGGGGGAAAGAGTCATTGTATGAGATGCTTCAGGTGGAGGGACAAGGAGTCAGCCCTGGGTTCAAATCCTGCCTTTCTTAACAACAGCTCAAATTTAGGTCAGCTCTTCAATTTCTATAGGCTTCTATATTCTAGTTTCCTTTCATATATAAACAAGATAAATATGGCTAATAATTCCCACTTTTCAAAGCTGATAAGGAGTTTAAATGAGAGAATACATGTGAAAGAACATGGACCCTAGCAAAACATAATCTCATTTCTGTACCTTCTTCCTTCCATCTTCCAATACCTGTACCTTTTAACAACAGGGCAGTATTGCTGATTTCTGTTTCACATGATCATTACAAAGCCACAGTGGCCTTTTCTACATGCATCTGTTACTCCCTGTCCACTTGATTTTATGCGATGTTTCTTTCCTTTCTACATATGTTGTCATGATTGAACAATAGTCTAGAAACAAGTGTCTTTTGCTTGAAATAACCTGGTCACTACCTGAACACTGTGTTATCTAGGGAATAACGAAAAGATTCACTGGTCTACAATTCTTTTTGTCTAAGGTGGCGTCAATGCTCAAAGTAGCTAATTGGCTCTAGAATTCTTTTCTACTAAAATCATACCTCTTATTCGAATGACAAGAAAAAGAAGTAGCTGGATTATAACAATGCAAAATCCTGCTGCTTCTAAACAAACTTAATTAAACTGCTCCATTTTTATACAAAGAGCTTCAACTGCAGATAAGCATAACTCACTGAAAATGTCAGGTTAATGACAGCACTGTCTAAATTGGTCCTGTTGGGAGCAGAAGGTTTCAGAGACACATAGAAGATGAAGAAGAAGAAGAAGAAGAAGGAAAGGTTAACTGTGAAGTCGTTTGAAATCATGGCAAATACAAAACTGCAAGGCAGAGCAATAACATAAACCTTATATTTGTATTTGTATTGTAATTATTGATTGATTGAGTTATTCATTCAATTTAACATATAGTTACTGAGTGTCTACCACATGCACTATATTGTGGCATGTAACAAATCATAATTTTGTACCTCAAATTAAAGGATAAAACATAAAAACAAAATGTTATTGCAAATTGAAGGAAGAAAAATAGAAAGCACAGGATTCCAAAAAATCAAAAAAATTTAAATTCATTTTTTTAAGATTATTTATTTGACAGAGAGAGAGACACACACACACAAGTAGGCAGAGTGGCAGCAAAGAAAGATGGAGAAGTAGGATCTCCACTGAGCAAGGAGCCTGCTGCAGGGCTCAATCCCAGGTTCCTGGGATTATGACTTGAGCCAAAAGCAGCCAGTTAACAGACTGAGCCACCCAGGTGCCCCAAAAAATTTTAAATTCTTTTAACTACTCCAAATGACAGTGTTTCTCTCTCATTCACAATCTATTTCAAATCCCTAGCCCCCATGAAAGTTAAATAATTCTGATAACTGATTTACTAAAATCATGATCCTGTTCTTAGTAGAGTTGTTTCTATCTTTCTGAGATAATTACTAGCACCTCTTCGATTCTGCCTCAGAGTAGGAACCAGTTCCTGATTTGAATTATTTCTGTTGAATACATCCACCTTTTTGTGATAGAAAACACTGTTAAAATACTTCCTCCAGGGGCACCTGGATGACTCAACCATTTAAGCGTCCAACTCTTGATTTCAGCTCAGGTCATGATCTCAGAGTTGTGGGATAGTAGTTAAGCTGTCGAGACCAGAGAGCAGGGGAGAGGGCTCCACACTCAGAGCAAAGTCTCCTTAAGACTATCTCTCTCCCTCTCCCTCTGCCCCTCCCCTCAGCTGGCTTTCACACTCTTTCTTTCTTTCTTTCTTTCTCTCTCTCTCTCTCTCTCTCTAAAATAAAAAAATAATAATACGTTCTTTAGATCCCACAATCTTTTGTTGCTTTGTCCACTGATGTAATTACATGTCTGTATCTTTGGCGACCATTTGTATAAAAGTTAGTCTTGGTATATGACCTTCTGATACAGGAATTCATTAGAAATTCCCAGTCTCTCATCACTTCTGTTTAGTTGCCACCATTATCTGAGCTTTGGGTTTTCTGTTTCCTGATGCATTTTAATTAAGGATACTTCACAAGTCACCAAGAGAAATAGTTAACTTGTCAGCTTTAGACAAGCATCCCCCAAATCTTTACATTCTATGATTCTCTATGACTTAAGAGTAAGGACAAATACAACAGTAATCAGAGAAAGTAAGGCATTAATTCTGTAGGTCACAGATCTACTGTTTTTTTTCACTACACAATTCATTTTTTGTTAAGTTCAACCTATTTTTTTCAGGGTTAATAAGTCCCTAGCAGCTAATGAGTTTTAAGCATATATCATGTGTAATTGCTCTGGAGCCATATTTATGAATTGATTTTGTGTGTTAAGTATTACTTCCATTACTTAAATGGATTCTATGCAAATAGTAAAATACAAAAACACATGGCAAAAGAGGCATTTTCTACGCTGCCCCATTGCCCAGATGGTGAAAACAGTGACTCAGTAGCAGAAGTAGGACCAGAATCAAGGCCAAGTAATTAATTCACAGTGTAACATTCATTGGATG
This sequence comes from Neogale vison, assembly GCF_020171115.1. Classification (NCBI taxonomy): domain Eukaryota; kingdom Metazoa; phylum Chordata; class Mammalia; order Carnivora; family Mustelidae; genus Neogale; species Neogale vison. Next base: position 178,108,143 of record NC_058096.1, on the reverse strand, counting down.
AAAGATACAGTACTTAGGAATATGCATTCTATAATTTCCACATTTTGCCCAGTCTACTCTGAGCTAATATGTCCTTGATATTCCCAAGAATGGCAAAAACCATTAATTCAACTCTTTAACTCTTAGACTAAAATCTACAGTCCCCAAAACACCAGTAAAGATTTCTATATAAGGCTATACTAAATTTACTACTAGGTCACAAAATTAGAATTCATGATTTTGGAAAGGGGCAATGTTCACTATGCTCTACGTTAATCATCCAGGAAATCTGATTATTATCTCCTACATTAAATAGTCAGAGGAGGATTAGATGGGTGAGAAGCCCAGCTGGAGATCTGGAATGCTAGCTGAGGGCAGGGGGATGGTTTAGATTTGTTGTAGCCTAAGCAAGACTTGAGTTGGAGAAAAAAGCCAACAATCAGACTAAAATTAGAAGAGCAAGCTTCAACATGGAGGGAGTCCATCCAGAACTGAAGAGCAGTGGCCCAATAGACCTCAAAAAGCATCAAGCTGAATTTAATGACCCAGAGAAGTCGCCACAAGACCTACTGATCCAGAAATCAGGACTCTGATGAAGTGCAAAGAATACTTGGAATCAGAATACCACAGTTCCAGTCTGGAATTGAAAATCATGATTCAGGTGACCTTGGAATAGCCTCTTGATCCCTCTGAGTCTTAATCCCTTTACACAAAAAGGGAATTTTAAAAAGCTACCTTGCGAAATTGTGGAAGGTTTTAAGTATTTCATCAGAAAATTGTTTGTAAGATGTAAACTGACACACAAATGCAAAGTTGTGGTGGTGGCATTACTATGGCTCTTGATTTTAGCAGTATTGACGTGATGGAATAACGTTTCAAATATTGTCTGATACATTTTCATTCTAAGTCTTGTTGACCTTATGACCTTCAAGTCACTGAGGATAAAACATCACTGCTGGAGGGCAGAAAATAAGGAAGTCATTGCTCAGCCTTGACTTTTTTAAGTCATAAAAAGTATAATAGTCATGAATGCAATAGGTCTCAACTGTAAGAGCCAAACAACAAGGAGAAGGAAAAGAGGTTTTCTAAGTCACAGAAGCTTCTCTTTATATTAAAAACCAGTGACAAATTCAAGGCATCTGTTTCTTCCTATAGGCAACAGAGTAAGAAACATAGGACATTATGCAAGAGCAATTTCCCACCACAAAGGAAAGCCTTCAAAACCATTCATGGGCTGGATTAAGAAGGTGAGAAAAAGAAAAGAGAATTAGATATAATAAGGGCTTCTTTCACATCCATTCACACATCCCCACAGACCTGGGGTTTCATTCCTAGAATGAGAGAATGGGTAGTAGAAGCATTCTTTCCCCCAGCTACACCTTGAAGATGTAAGAATAGAAGGGACTTTTCTCCTGCTTCCATCTGGACTCTTGGCAGGAGGCAATTTTTCAGAATATATTCCACAAACAGGAAGGCTATAGTAGAGAAAGATGGTTACAGACAGAGGGAGAGAAGGTACAGGCAGAGAAAAGGTCTGTGAGAGCAACACATTCCTAGAGCCTACATGTGGTGTGGAGGAAAAACAGATAAACCCAACTGCCCCACCAGGGCCTGCAGACTTGGAAAGGGGATATGGGGATTCAAAGAGGCTTGACATAAGATAGAGACACAGAGAGCCTTTGCATGAGCTTTTGTTCCCGTCTCCTATTTTTCTTTCTGAGTGGAATCTGCTGATGTGCTTAGAACCACAAAGCCCACATGACAGAGGGGGTCCCTGCCCCTAACTCAGGAAGTGTCTTGGATTGGCATGCAAAATTAGAAAGAAAAATAAGCTGTGTTCTCTAGCAGAGTTGAATGCCATTTACCTTTAACATTTAGCACACCAAATATCAAGGGAATTTTAGTTGGCTATGAACTATGCATTCTACTAAGCCCACGAAACAAATATAATATATACAGTGGTAGTATCCATCCTAATTTCCTTGTCCTTACAAAACTGACCTAGTTAAACAGAGAAATGGTAAATTTGGGTTGTTTTACCTGAAAAATTGTTCCATTTCTGAGAAAGATCCTAATCTACAAAAAATACAGTTTCAGCAAAATGAAGATAGAATTAAATGTTTGAACTATGTTCTTTTCTTCTCCTTAGGCTACATAAGTGTCATCTCTGATACAATCAAATCCCCTGAAAAGTTAACCAAAAAGTAGAAAGCAATAGTTCTGCAAGAGGTTACAGATTCCTCTTCAAATGTGCATGAACACGCCCATACGTGTGAGCACACACACAAACTCACACAAATACACATACACACACATACGCCATGAGCTATTTAAGAACATTTGTACAATCTGCCCACATTAACTTTGTCCTAAAATTTAAAAAAAAAAAAATAATAATCCCTAAATAGACTCATCCTTATGGAACTGCTGAACTTTCAAATATTGAAAAATAAAACCCTGAGTGGCAAGAGTAGGGAATGAACACAGCCAAGCTCATTACCAGCCTCCCTTTTTGGCTTTTTTTTACAGGTATAATGAACTCAAAGGTCTCAGGGAGAGAATGAAAAGTAGGAAAATTGAAAGTTACAACCTCAAGCAGTTTCCATCAAACCACTTTCTTCCCAATTTGTTAAATGCACCCAGCCAACCTCTTCAATGAAGGAGAAAATCTGTTTTTTCATCAAATATAGTGGGAAATCATAGCAAAGCAAGGAAGTCTGCTTTCAACAGGAAAAACTGAAAATGGACTGACTTGGTGAATATTCAGGCAGTCAACAGACATCTGAAATTACACTTCTGTAACTTCATATTTAAACACAAAAATGCACCCTAAAACAAAAGTGTTCCTGGTGTAATCTTAATATAAAACGCCAACTTCTCTACTGGCTCATTGCACTTCTGAAACCAGAATTAGGGAACATTTGATTTAGATCATCTGACCTTCAATGTAATTCATCACCTATTAGACTTTATTTTTACTTTTCCATAAAGGTTTTCAATTTTTTAAAAATCCAGCAAACTTTGGGGCACCTGAGTGGCGCAGGGGGTTAACCCTCTGCCTTCAGCTCAGGTTATCATCTCAGGATCTTGGGATAGAGCCCAAGCCCCACATTAGGCTTCCTACTCAGCGGGGAGCCTGTTTCCCCCTCTCTCTCTGCCTGCCTCTATGCCTACTTGTGATCTCTGTCTGTCAAATAAATAAATAAAACCTAAAAAAAAAAAAAATCCAGCTAACTTTTATACGTCCAGGGAGTTGTAGTATTTTAAAAAAGAAAAAAGGAAAAAAGTCACTGTTAAAAAGCTTTTAAGATATAAGCTCAAATTATGTAAATATTCCCATCTTTTGTGTTCCCTTCAAAATGGGATCATGAGTTGGAGATGAATCTTGTCTACCTCTAGCAAAGCTTTTTTCTGTTATTCCCATATTTTCATGGCTATTGCCATCTTGATTTAGATTAATATCACCCTATTTGACCAATATAGTACATAAGGCAAAAAGAGCTTTCCAGGAGTCCACAATTATTTGAAATGGTATGATCCTTCAACATAAAGTGAAAATCTCAGACATGAATTAATTACACATTTCTACCTTTTCAAAAAAGTAACATTTGGATTAGATGTGGGATATAGGACTTTTTTGGAACATGGATTGGCTTTTGTTTATTTTGGTCTTTTCTATCAACAAATCTCAGCACCTTGCCTTTTGATTATAAATGGCTCTGAATAATCTAGGAAGGGAATTACAAGTCTCAAAATACGAAGCAATGAATAATTTTCTATTCAACTCTATTGCCTAGAGCTCAGTAGTGGTAACACAAACCCTAGTGGCAAAAGTATGTTCATAAAATAAATAATTTCCATTATATTTTTTCAGATTATAAAAGTATCACTTGCAATTAGGATAGCTAGAAAATACATTTTCAAAAAGAAGCATATCAAAACAACCCATAATTTATTACCTAGAAACAAAGAGCTATCACTTCATCAGGTGTAAAGATCAAATTTATAGTAGGGGTGAAGTTATAGAAAGGATAGAATAGCCCTTGAAAATTCAAATGTTGAGGTGCCTGGGTGGCTCAGTGGGTTAAGTCTCTGCCTTCAGCTCAGGTCATGATCCCAGGGCCCTGGGATCAAGCCCTACATCGGGCTCTCTGCTCGGCAGGGAGCCTGCTTCTCTCTCTCTCTCTCTCTCTCTGCCTGCCTCTCTGCCTACTTGTGATCTCCCTCTCTGTCAAGTAAATTTAAAAAAAAAAAAAATTCAAGTGTTTACATAGGACCAAGCAGATGTTGTTCCTTCAATAGAAGCCAGATATTCATGTCTTTACTGACATCTTCTAATTTAAAATTTTTCAATTCAACATTTTTAAGACATGTTGGCCAATCTGCATGACTATAAACCTAACTTGGCCTGTCAGTTATCCGTTTGCAACCCTTCTTATCAAAGATTGAGTCAAATCTGTGTCAAATCTAGACCATATTCTTGATTTATGGGACATTGCTGGAAAAGAGTAAGCTTCTAAAACAAAATTTAATATTGAAAGGGACTTTGGGTTCACTAACCAGGAGGCAGATGAATAATCACACCACCCCTCAAAGATGTCCAAACCCTAATCCCCAGAACCTGTGAATACGTTACCTCACATGACAAAATGGACTTTGCATTTGTGCTTAAGGTTAAGGACCCTGAAATGGAAAGATTTCCTGGATCATCCTGGTGGGCTCAATCTGATCACATCTGTCCTTAAAAATAGAAGAGGAAGGCCCAAGAGCAAGTCAGCGAGATATAGTATGAGTACTTGACCTGCCATTGCTGGCTCTGAAGATGGAAGAAAAAACCCCATAAGCCAGGGAACATAGAGGACTCTAGAAAGGCTGGATAACAGATTCTCCCCTGGAGCCTTTAGGAAAAATGAAATCAAACAAACAAATAAGCAAAAAACAAACAAAAAAAAAAAAACACAAAAACAACCCACAGCCCTGCTAACAGCCTGATTTTATCCTAGTGGGACTCATATGGGGCTTCTGACCTACAAAACTACAAGATAACAAATTTATATTGTTTAAACCACTAAGTTTATAATCATTTGTTATGGCAAAAATAGGAAACTAATACAGTGATCCTAGTTTGATGTTTTACAGATTAGGAAACTAAGATCCAGTGTATAAAAACAAAGCTTGTAGAAAAATATGTTTCAAGATTCCCAGGCCGATGATCTTCCCACTTTACCAGCCCTTGTTGATTAACTTTGTGTTTGCCTTTATGCGATTTTCTCATAAAAGTGATTAACTTGCAAAAGCGGGGAATGGTGGGGGAGAGAGAACAGAGAGAAAAATAGAAAGAAGGGGAGGGGGAGAGGGACACGGAGAGAGAAATACTCTGTTTCACTAGTACTTACTAGAGTAGTAACATTTGGATTGGGACTCACAGCTAGATAAGAGGACATATAATTGGAGGGAAGGAGATGTATTAAGATAAAAATGAAAAGCTTCTTCGATATATAATCAGTCTACCTTTTTATTGTTACTTAAATGCCTGCCTCTAATCCTGAGCTGTCTAACCAGTTTGGAATTTGCAGAAATTTAAACAGCCTGGGCACGGGATGCACGTCCTGCTGTCTGTGAAGGATTTGTAAGGATCTGTTAGCCCAGGATTATGCACATTTTCTGTTGGCTTGGGTGTCAACCATCTGCAATATAACCGGAGCTGTGATATGCCTGCCGAGATCATGATTGCAATCACAGCTCAACGGCAAGAGCAATGCCAGAGTCAGCAGCGTGAAGGACATCAGAACTCAAGCCTGCTTGGGAAATCTGTCCCCTTTCACTTCTGTTCCCCCTTCCAGGGTGTAGTAGAACAGCCTTGGTGCCACATACAGACTCCTCCCAAAAGTCCCACAATTTATGTCCATGCTGCTGGCACCTCAGCACTCACATAGAGAGACAGGTGGTAGGACAGGAGATGCTTTTGCTGTTTGGTCCTAAAAGGACACAATAAGTCTACAAATAAGGCTGTTCTTGTTTGTTTTAGACAGATTCCACTAGGAAAAATATTCTGGGATAAGAACAAAAGGAAGAAAACCAAGCATGTGACATGGTCTGCCATTCTGTCTCAAAATGGCCAAAACCGACCACATCTCCAACCCTCTCTGTATGCTCAGAGCTACTATAAGCAAAAGTAAGTCCATGTCATGTCTCATCCCAGGCATACAGCTGAAAAAAGGTGACCTTGAGGGTACCTGGAAGTGCCCTTTACATGGCCAGGTAGGGGGAAGCACACTGCTCAGCAGAACCTATGGTGCATGATGGAAAGAGCTCAGCTCAATCTTAGCCAATCATTCAAAGTTCATTAAAAATGCCATGTCCAACATTATGACTTCCCAAACCATTTCAGTTCCCTTTTTTTCCCCAGGTTTCTTCCTTTGAGTTAAAATCCTAACACCCAGAGTATTTCTCTATGTGCACTCATCAGTAACAGAAACACAGTTAAAAGTAGCCAAAGTGAGGGACGCCTGGGTGGCTCAGTTGGTTGGACGACTGCCTTTGGCTCAGGTCATGATCCTGGAGTCCCAGGATCGAGTCCCGCATCAGGCTCCCAGCTCCATGGGGAGTCTGCTTCTCTCTCTGACCTTCTCCTCGTTCATGCTCTCTCTCACTGTCTCTCTCTCTCAAATAAATAAATAAAATCTTTGGAGAAAAAGAAAAAAAAAGTAGCCAAAGTGAAAAAAACATTTTTTTAATTTTTAAAAAAAATAAATATATATATCTATATATATCAAGGTATTGATAATCTCCCTCTCTCTCTGGCTCTTGGTTCTGCTTTTCTACCAGTTTGCTTCATTCTTACCTCAGTGATAGCAAGATGGCTACCAAAGCTTTGGGATTATGTTCTATTTTCTCAGCAACTCCAGTAGAAAAGCGTGCTTCATTTCTAAAAACTCCAGCAAAAGTCAGAGTTGAGTCTGTGGTTCTGAATGGCCTAGCTTAAACACATGCCCATCTCTAAAACAATCATTATAGGTAGGATAATGCAACTGTTCATTTGGCTATGCCAGGATCCTTCTAGATTTAGCAATAGGTCAGTTAAAAACTAACTATATGACTCAAGAGTAGTTTGTCCAAAAAAAAAATCAGAATGCGACATAAGGAAGAAAAAACAATGAATGTCAGGCTGGCAAAAACCACAAAAGTCCAAATTTCCCCTAACCCCTAGCCAGAGTGACAGCAGTAGCTCTATGAGAGGAGGGGACTCATGGATATGTTTTCCCTGTTTCCAAACTTTCCATAAAGTTAGTCCATTGTCTTTATTTTTTAAATGAAGGTGGAAGGCATGGAATGAAAGGAAAGAAAAGCAAAGCGAAGTTTTAAGCGTCTCTCTCATGCTCTACCAACTGAGCTAGCTGAGTGCCTCAAAGCGAAGTTTTAAATAAATGCAGATATGATCATGTAAATGTCATGGATTTTCTTCCGGATAGGAGAATCTCCCATTTGTAATAGATATCACCCTTTTTAAACTCTCTCCTTGTGTATTACCTCATTTGATCAGGTTTTTAAAATTCACTTCTTCCAAGGGTGCCTGGGAGGCTCAGTCGGTTAAGCATTCAACTCTTGATTTCAGCTGAGGTCACGATCTCAGGGTTGTGGGATAGAACCCTGTGTTGAGCCTCACATCGGGCCCCACGTCCGGTCATGTGGGGCCCAGAGTTGGGCCTTCATCAGGCTCCATGCCTGGCTCCACACTGTGTGTGGAGCATGCTTAAGATTCTCTCCCCCTTGTCTACCTGCTCTCGCTCTCTCTCTCTCTTTCTCTCTCTCTCAAAAAAGTAAGTAAATAAATATATGTTACTCCTTCCAAAGATGATAAATAAGACAAACGGGATCATGAGCTTGTCTTTCAAATGATTTCTGCTTCACTAAAATGTATTGCTCCAACACTAAGAGCATGACTCCAAAATAATTCAAGGAAAAGGTATATAATTCTTTTTTAAACCAAAAAATAAAATAAAATAAAAAAGAAAAATTCAACTGGTTCCAAACTCTATGGGAATAGATCTGGAACTGTACGATTCCTGAGCCTAGCAGATTCAAGACCCTCCTAGATCCTACTCCAAGATGTCTCTTTAGTTTAGTCTCCTAGTACCCAACACTCATCAATAATCATCTATTTCTATTCCAGCAATCCATCAAGCATTCTTAAGACTCCTGTCTTTCTCCCCTCAGTTCACTGACTGGGAAATATCCCCCAGACTCCTCTTTGCCTGTAAAACCTTCTCATCTTTAAAGCCCTACATAGGGGCACTTGGGTGGCTCCGTGGGTTAAGCCTCTGTCTTCGGCTCAGGTCCTGATCTCAGGGTCCTGGGATGGAGCCCCACATCAGGCTCTCTGCTCAGCAGGGAGCCTGCTTCCTGCCCTCCCCCCATCCTGTTTCTCTGCCTACTTGTGATCTCTCTCTCTGTCAAATAAATAAATAAAGTTAAAAAAAAAAAATAAAGCCCCACATAAATACCGTGTTTTCTAGCGAGCATTCCCTTTTCCCCTTAAAGTTTCCTGAGCTCTTAAAGGACACTATGAATATTCCTCTCTGATCTTTCAGTCTGCCTTATATTATAGTTACGTGCTCTAAGTAGGCAAGGCTGTGTCATTTTCTACATATTTATAACCTTACCACACTGAAGATTGCAAATGAACTGCTTATTTTATTTCACTTTATTTTATTATATCACTGAGTGACAGAAGACCCAAAAAAAGAAGAAGAGAGACTCCTTCAAAATCTACAGACAAGAAAATACATAGCAAATCTTTAGTATTATGCACATAACCTTTTCCAGGAAAGTCTAGCATTTTATTCCTTTACCTAGTGGCAAAATACATTAAGAAAAGAGTTGTGAACTCTACCAAATAGGAAAAAAAAAAAATCTAAGAATGAAAGGGAGCTCTCCTCACTATGATCAGACCTCAGCAATCATCTGAAAGAAGGAGGCAAGTTAAAAATAAAGCTCTCACCCAGAAGGTGGCCAGGATCCAACCCAGTTACTTATGCTGAGCCAGCATCTTTCCAGAGCCACTTCCCAGGTGGTTAAATACAGCCATGCAGTCCTCTGGGCCAGAGTCTGGGCTAATTAGGGAGTCTCTGGAAAGGAACACAGAGACTTTTAATAAAAGAGCCTCTACAAGCCACTGTATTGGTATTATACCTCTTGAAAATGCCAGTCCCTTTCGCACCAACGCGCATCACCACACCAACAAACACAGGAAAGAGGAGTTTGGGTGACAATAATTCTGTGAGCCATAAATGCTTCTGTGATCTGCAGCACCAGAATCCTTTTTTGTAACGGAAATTCAGAAGGGAAAGGCATACATATTATTTTTCCATGAATATGACTTATAAATGTCTAACTCAGCTGCCCTTTGACTCTTTCAAGTGCTTTTTTTCTTGAGAGAAATAACAACCCATTTAGGTTTTCTATAAAGCTTATTAACTTGAATGATAAAAGATACTGTTACAAAGTACATCACTGGAAAGTAGGCTCCTTGTAAACAGTAGGGAGATAAAGGGATACCCAACCAATATCCGATGTCATTACAGCAGTAATGTCTAACAAATCTGAATCCAACTCTCATTTGTTAATATTTAGAAAAAAACTGTCATATGCATATGGTGAGAGCAGGGACAGCCATGGTTGTGTTAATATTTTTGTTATTTTTGAATTATTGCTTGTGTTTTCAGAGAATCTCAAAGTTGATTACCTACCTTAAAGATAATCTTGTAAAACCTTGAATCCAAAGACCACAAAACTTGTGGAACACATTACTGTTCCTTTAAAATTCCTGTCATCATTTATAAATGATTGAAAGTGTGGTTTATCAACTTTTTTTGGCAATAATGATTATGATTCCTCATATATAAATAATACTTTCTAGTTTACAAAACACTTTTTCCACAAATAAAACTGAATTCTCACAGTGGTATCTGTTAATTGCCCCAAGCTTACCTAACTATTCCCCAAACTGTTGTATTTCATAAAAAAAAAAGAAATATTCTAAAACATCTCAATTTATTTTTACATAGTAAATATGATTTTTTTAAAGAAGGAAAGGTCACATTTCAGAAATGTGAGTGCTTTAGTTCATTTTCAGCAACACATACTTATCAAAGTATATAATGCAATGCATTGGAACCCTTAAATGCAAAAACATAACTTTAATTTAGTTTACTCATAAATTATAATTAAAAGATTTTTAGTAGGTAACCTGCAAATAAAAGGCAGTTTTAACAAAAGTGCCATACTTCAAATTATTTGGCATATGCAGAAGATAGGGCAAAACTAACAGGAAAGAGGATTAATAAAGGCCAGAAGTAAGGGAAAGGAAGAATGAATGGGTTAAGAAGTCATCCTGATAATCAAAAATTCAAGTTTCTCAAAGCCCAACAGTCATGACCAAACACAAAATGGGTAAATTCCTTATGTGGAATAATTTTGGAAGCCATGAAGATGCTAACAAACACTCCATCAGATCCTTCCATTTGGCTACTTAATGCCTGAAATTCTAACAGAAACGCATCCCTTTTGTTTGAGGATTTGGCCCTATTAGATTCCCATTCCTTTCAGGATGCAGTAGTAAATGTAGGGTGTATAATACAAGCTGCTCTTGGTTGTCTACACTGCCTGTAACTAGCAATCTAAAACAGGGAAACTTTTGAAGGTGAGGGGCTGATGACAAGATAATGATCCCACACTGAAGAAGTGTTCTATGCTAAGCATTTTATAGCCACCACCTCATTTAATCCTCACATCAATGCTATGGGTTAGATATCCTTAATCACATTTTATAGGTAAGGAAACCAAGGCTCAGAAAAGTTAGATTCACCCAAGGCTCGGGGGGGTGGGAATAAGAACCAAGGGTCATAGCTGGACCACTAGGAGAGATAAACTGACAACTAAGCTGATACTAAGCCAATGGCTTTGGGTTCCTTAAAAAGAAACCTCAGTTCTGAAAGAATTAATCACTGAAGCATGACTGACTCTTCAAGTGATTAAGTGGCCCCAGGTCTGAATCCAGAAGAAAACAAGCAGGAAGACCAACAGACAAAATGTCTTTCTCTTCTCTTCTCTTTTCTCTCCCATCCCCCAACTCGCTCCTTTCCTTCCTCCCCAACACCATTCTCTTTCTAACACACACCACTTACATTCTAAGCATATTGATAAAGAGATAGAAAACTTAAACTGCCCAATAAGCAATGCATTTATAATTAGACTTCCTAATTCTTTAGAATTCTGCCACAACAAGGGTACATATTTACAGAAACAAAGGAAATTGAGTGTAAGGGGAATTTTAATTCATGGCAAGAAGGTCCTCAAAAAACAAAGGGCACTGAACTTTGCCTCAGATTTAAACAAAGGACAACCAGCATGTGGGAAGCTCCCTAAAAATAACTGGTACTAAAACTTAATCAGGTCTGATAGCAGGATATTTCCTGGTTTTGCCAAGCAAAGATGTTTGATAATTTAATATTGACATTAACAAAGATGAAGAGAGTGGTGATTTAAATTTCACTTTGTTAAGAATTTCTCAAGACAGTTTTACATTCTTTTTTTTTATGTTTTTAAATATTTTTAAGGTTTAAAAAGTGTTTAAAGTTTGTAGTTCCTAGTAGGAAAACATTATCTGAATGAATACCCTAATGGCAAACCATTGTAGAATGTTTCAGTTGCATGGGGAGCAGAGGGGTAGGGACTCTCTTCACAGCACCCCAGCTTTCTTCATGAGAAGGTCGGAGGTACACTGGTTTGTATTATTGCGACATCCATTAGGTGATCGAAGTTGCTTTTCCTTCAGCAAGGGCTTTCTTTGTCAGAAGGGCATTATGCTTGACCTCCAAATTTGGCTGACAATTTACTGATGAGATTCATAACCTTTGGGTTGCTCTGATATTTTGACATATTCGCTGGGTTCTGGGCCACATCCTGGAAGGCCACCATAACTTCTGGATCCTGCATGGCTGCAAGAACTTCTGGATCACTAAGAATTTCATTGACCCCAGGCATTCCTGCCATTCCAGGCATCCCCCCTGCCATTCCAGGCATTCCTCCCGGAAAATTACCAGGCATTCCCCCAGGAAAGCCACCTGGGAAAGAGCCATACTGAGCTCCTGATTGTCGTCTGGCTTCTTCCTCCCTCTGGGCTCTCTCGTGTTCTTCCCGAGCCTTCTTAACCCTTTCTATTCTTTCTTTGATCTCTCGCTCTTCACGTTTTCGCTCATATTTTCTCCGATGTTCAGCAATTTTCTGGGCCCTCGGCTGAACTTCTTTCAGCATCGCACTAGCATCTTCATCATAATCCAGTTTGCAAGCAAGGGCAAGATCATGCGCTGCTTCTTCCCAATGGCCCAGAAGTCTATGTGCTTTCCCGCGCCACTTATAAGGCTGAGCTGAATCAGGATTTATTTCAATAGCTCTGTCACAGTCTCGAATGGCAGCATTTGGCTTCTGTAATTTGATGAAGACACTGGCTCTCTTGGCATACAGAATGGCCAAGCGAGGATTTAGTTTGATGGCATCTGTGAACAAGTCAATGGCTTTCTGTAGTTCACCATCATTTAGGGCATCAATGGCAGCCACTTTTTTATCATTTGCCTGATCCATCATTTCCTCGGTTATCTCTGCATTTTCATCTCCCATTTCTTGAGGGGCATCGGTATCTGGTTCAATCACACCTTCATTGTCAATTTCTAGATCACTCTCCTCACTTGATGGTTCATCTGTCTTTATGTTTTCCTCCGCCTTCTTACTATCTGGTTTTTCTTCCTTGATACTGTCTTCTGATTTAGTTTTATGAGTGGCAGGTGGTATTTTCCCCCCCATGCTCTCCACCCACTCCCGCAGGAAACGCATTTCCTCGGTGTGCAGAACGCTCGGATCCTGCTTACACATTTTCACGAAAGCCCGAAGCTCGCTCACTTTGCTGGGGTCCATGGTCCAGAGGCAGTGGCAGGCGGCAGGCGCGGCTGGGGTTGCGACCGGATTCCAGGCGCGGGTACTAGCTCAGCGTGATCGTGTAGAAGGGGGAGTTTTACATTCTTAAACTACAGCATTTCACCCAGGAGAAGAGCTCTGGACACCACAAAATAAAACCAGATCATGCAGGATGGAAACTGGTCAACTAGATCTGACTTCACCAGTAAGGCAAATTGTTAAGACGGTAAACAGAAAATAATGTTAAATATGAATAGTCACAGGCATCAAAAACTGTAGTATTAAAAATGACTGGATATGAAAAGGAAGAAAACAAATCCTGAAATATGCCAACTCCATCACTGAAAATATCATTGTTAGCCTGATTTGCCAATGTTAACACCTATTACCAATCACATTCATGAGGATCTAGTGTTTTTCTTAATCAATAGAAGTTGTTAACTCCCTGGAAAACTGGAAATAACCAAAATCCTACAATACAAAAAGGAGAGCAAGGTTTAGTTTTTTAAAAAAAAATTTTTTTTTAACCAAATTTTAGGTCTTAATTCTCCTTGGTATTCTTAAACCAAGCACTCCAAGTCTTACACATCATGCATTTCCATCTATAAGGAGGACAAACTAGATCAACTTTTGGGAGTCTAACATTTTCGGATTTTGTCATCCTTGACTACATTTTTAAAAACCCACTTTGTTCAAATGCTTCTATACTATCGATGGAAACACTAATTAATTGAAAATTAAAAGCACAGCTTGTGCTGAAAAAAGTCCCTTAAAAAAAAAAAGAAAAAAAAGGAGCTCCTTGGAATTCTCCTGTTTATTAGAGTATACTAAATGGAGTTCATTCCTACATAGTCTACAGATCTCTGGATGATATAGAAAGAACCAAAAAATAATAATAATAATAATAACGATTTTAGAAAACAAAGTGCTGAAAATTTCAGAAATAAGTAAATTCTCCTTTATTCTTACCACAGGGCTGCTGGTTTCACTAGCATCTCACTGCCCTCTCTTGGTAGATTAAAGTAACAAAAGCTGCTATCTTTGCAGGGATTGGAATTTGGCTTCAAGCTTCAAGAAAATAGTCTGATTCTTGCCAGTAGGGGGAATCTACGGAATAAGACAAGTGTCAATGTAATCTGTAATATTTAAAAGGTAGCAATTTGTTACTTTCAAGGCTAGTTTCTTCCAGGAGCCAATTTAGTAACATGCAGAAAGTTTATCATGGAGTACTCTGGGATCAACCTTCTGGAGAAGAAAGCAAGCAGCAACAGGGCTGTTATGCATTTCCAAAAAGAGCCTTATTTGACCCCACATATCTGACGCTATATAGCCCTTTGGAGCAGTCCTGAGTTGGTGCAAGATCTAAGGACTTCATAAGCCTCACTTCAACCAGTCATTGGATACTCACTGCCCTGAGAAGGGGCTCTGACCATGGACAAGGTGACTCTTTAGTCAGGGGCAATTTCTGGAGAGGGCTAACACCTGAGGACTGTCACTTCTGGAAGCTGGAGCAACAGAAGACCCTTCAGTCCTGAAGGAGAGTCGGAGGTGTCACATCACAGTATTTGCTATACACTATCCTTATTTGTTTCTTTATAAACACCATACAACTGATCTTATAATAATTACAAAAATCAAAGGTAATAAATGCAGGAAATGGTACAGCCACTTTGGAAAGCAATTTGGTACTTCCTTTTATAAGGAAATATAAATTTGCCAGGTGATCCAGTAAGTCCACTCCTAGGTGGAAGAGAAATGAAAATATATGTCCTCACAAGACTTACACAGAAAAAGTTCATAACAGCATTATTAACAACAATTCAATGTTAAATGGGTAAACATAATGTGTTATATCCAAAAAAAAAAAGATTAATACTCAGCAATAAGAAGGAACAAAGTACTGATATATACATGTTACAACATGAATGAACCTCAAAAATACTATGCTAGGTGAAAGAAGACAAAAGCAAAAAGCTACATAATTTGGACTCCCTTTATATGAAATGTCTAGAAAAGGCAAATATGTAGAGAAAAAGTATAATGAGGGTTGCCTGAAGCTGGAGGTGGGAACAGGAAGTAACTGAAAAATGGGCATGAGCAGTATTTTGGAAGTGATGGAAATGTTCTAAAATTGGACAGTGGTGATGATAGCACTGTGTAAATTTACTAAAAATCTTTGAACTGTATGCTTAAAGTGAGTAAATTTTATAGTAAGCAGATTATACTTAAGGAAGTAGAAGGGAAAAAAGCAGGCAGGCAGGCAGGAAAGGAGGTATCATTCAACATGCACTAGGTGGCATGACCTGATAGGTGGGTTTTTTCCTCCAAAAGACCATAGTTAAAATAACAGCCTAGTCTGAATCTGTCAGAATACGTCAGATGAGCAAGTTCTTGAATCTTGATGTTAATAAATGAATTCATATAAGGTAAAGATCAGCATAGACCAGGACTCATAAACATGATGACAGACACTCCCCTAAGGCAGATGGTAGGAGACCAGCCTATAGATGATACTAAAAATAAACAAAGAAACAAACAATTCTAAGATATATATATATATATATATTCAATGTACCTCTGAAATTCCCAACTTCACCCAGACTGACAAATAGGATGGCTCTGCCTTACTTATATATATGTGTATTTGTATATATGTATGTGTGTGGGTATATAATTAGTAATTATAATTAAGTAAAATTATTGATAACATTAAAATTATTACCTAATTATTATTACCTAATATTTTTCTTTTTTTTTTTAAAAGATTTTATTTATTTATTTGAGAGAGAGAGACAGTGAGAGAGAGAATGAGCGAGGAGAAGGTCAGAGAGCAAAGCAGACTCCCCATGGAGCTGGGAGCCTGATGTGGGACTCGATCCGGGGACTCCAGGATCACGCCCTGAGCCGGAGGCAGTCGTCCAACCAACTGAGCCACCCAGGCGTCCCTTACCTAATATTTTTCAATCTTAAGTATTATTTAATAATATATACCTATGCATAAGTATATATACTTAATAATACATATAATACATATGTATACATATATACCTAATAATACCATGTTTCACTTATTTCTTCCTTCACGATTGTCCTTGATGTTTACCATAATTTTATTTCAACAACACACAGAATTCATATGGGGCTAAGACAGGAGTGAAAATGGAGAGAAAGAAGAAAAAGGAATTTAATCTCAACTGAAAATATACTACATTCAGCACTGCCCTAGGCTTTCTTCATATACCATCTACTTTAATTATAATGTTGTGAGGAGGATAATTATTTTTATTTAATGAAAGACAAAGCTGAGACTCTGAAGATTAAGCAATTCACCTGAGGTTACCCAGCAAGGCAATAAAACAACTACGGATAAGACTATATAAACCAGGGATGCCTGGGTGGCTCAGTGGGTTGAAGCCTCTGCCTTCGGCTTGGGTCGTGATCCCAGGGTCTAGGGATCGAGCCCCGCATCCGGCTCTCTGCTTGGCGGAGAGCCTGCTTCCCCTCTTCTCTCTCTCTCTGCCGGCCTCTCTGCCTACTTGTGATCTGTCAAATAAATAAATAAAATCTTTTAAAAAAAAACAAAAAACTATATAAACCAGACAACACAAATACCAGAGTCCTTTGTGATTGTCTTTTTGGAGTTATACAGTGAGATTCTGCCCCTATGAATGTGGATAGGGGCTCCCTTGGGAGGAAAAAGAAAACTGAATACCCTATAGCAAAATATCCTGGGAAAACTTTTTTCCTGTATTTGGAATTAATCTCTGAAATGTTTTTTTAAAAACGTTTCTACATAGTCAATTTGCCTAGGACACCAAAGTTCACAGAGATCTAGAAGGATCATGGGATATGGAGCGGCTTCTGGACACAGAGACACTGGACAGAAGTTACACAGGAAGCTGGCCTGTGGATTCTCTAGAAACAGATGCCAAGATGGTGTTTGGGGTGCAAGACGTTTATTAGGGAATGCCACCAGTGAAAAGAAGAATGATGAGGCAGGACTGGGTAGAGGACGAAGTTCAAATATGATGCAGGTCTGACAGACCCCTGACCAACCTGGTGGGAATCTTCTGGAGCCGGGATTCCCCATCACGCTTGTCCTGCGTTGCATCTGTGTCAACCACACCCAGGAAGAGACCCTAGAGGGGGTTTAGCTTTGTAAGTTGTTGAAAATTATTCTCTGCACTGCCCATCCATTTCATTAAAGTCTAGTCTCAGTTTGTGATGAGAACAATCAGAAGAAGAACCAGCCACTCCCACCCCAGCAGTCCTTCCCTCACATCTTATGGGCCAGAACAAATCATTTGTTGTCCCTAAACCAATCACTGACAAGTGATTCATTTAAATCATCACCACCGGCTCACTGTAATCGGGATCCACCTGCTATACTACAAATGAGGTCCACTTCCCTTAAAGCACATAGCTCTGAGAGAAGGGGTGGATATTTGGACAAAATCAGAATTCTCTTAGGAAGAAAAGAAAAGCAAAATATTGGTTGGGCATACAACCAACACTGTTCCCTATAGCAGAGCTCTGGTGCTGAAATCAGCAAATGTCACCCAGCCAAGCAACTCTGCTGCAAGGGTCACAAGTAACAGAAGGAGCAACCTCAGAAGAAGAACAGAAAAAATTGTTTTGGCTTGTTTCTGCTTGTCTCATAGTGTCCTAAGAGAATGTGTATTCTAAAAACATCTCCCAGGAGGCTAATTTCCCAAATCAATTTCATTTTACTGTGATTCTGGTTACTTTATGCATAAGAAATAAAATATATAAACTCTGATCTGCCTGGCTCCCAAGTTCATGGGTTCAAGCATGGGGTGCGAAATTTTCTCAGATCCCAATTCCCTTGGGGGAATTTAATAACCAGATCCAACATTCTCTGACAAGAGATTTGAAAGGAACCCATACAAGAGACAACAGGGATGCTTAGGCTTAACTGCTGCAGGAATGGGCAGAAAATAGTTCGTATTGCACTTCCCAAAACTAAAGCTATATGGCAGCACATTGTGAATATGTAAGTTGATTTAAATGAACAGGTAGTCTGAAGAGATATTATGTAACTCACTAAACAATAAATGCTTAACTGATCTCCCTAAATATTATTATTACATGAAAAAATAGAACTATGCCTTTTAGTATGAGAAATGAGAACTTTGGGGCACAATTAAAATTCAGTAGCATGTCTCACTAATACTTTATTATAGCCCTGTTTATTTTTACTATAAGAAAAAAATAAAAGAAGAATGTCTATTCCTGAGAACATAGTTTGTAACTCCAGTTCTGCCACTCACCGAATGGAGGGCTTAAGCTGTTGAGGATCTCCTCGTTTTTGCCACTTGAAAAAAGGAGATGATTTCTAGGTTCCTTCTAAGCCCATCAATCTAGGACTGTAAGATATACTTGATTCCAGGAACCAGTAATACTATGCTACATGACACATCTTCTATGGTTCTTGGAAGCAACAAGCTATTTCTTTTTGTTTTCTTATTTACCAAATATGGTTTCATAGGTATGGGTGATAATGTGTGTCCTTTATTAGTGGTTTTATGTTTCCTAGGATTAATTGCAATACCATACATTTTATTATTAGCCATTGAGTTAAACTGGGTCTTTGTATAAAACACAGTAATGTTCAGAAGCCTTAACAAAATAATCGTATAAATCTGGATACAAAAATAATCTCCCAGTGCCTTAAATAGGTTCACACTTGTAGCCTTCAAGACTCTCTGATAGAAAGTAGTGAAGATGGAAGGCAAAGAAAGATGAAGTAAAATATCAGACACATAATTTCAGAACCATAAAACACCTTGGAGGCAGAACTGGACTAAAATAAAATTCTCCCCACCAGCCATTCCCAGTCCCCCATTTCTTTAAAAGTGACTCACTAGTTTCGAATTAAAGCAAGTCTAGCCATCTGTATTTTTATCAAGTTCCTTGAGTGATACTGAAGCACAGGCAGGTTTGAAAACCACTGACAGACTCCAACTGCATTATTTAATAAATGGGGAAAACTAAAGTTCATGTAGTTAAAGAACAAAAGCAAAACCAAATTACCCAGGCCTCCTTTACCAAAAGTCTAGGGTTCTTTCTATTACCACATCAATATACATCTTAATCACATAAAAACAGTATGTTCAACATTAAATTAAGAACTATTTGTAATTCTTCAGATCCAGGAAGAAAGACTACCCAAGAAAGAGCATGAAAATAAGGATTATTTAGAGGAAAATAACTGCATGGAATGAGGTAAAGACATAGAGCAATCCAGACCTAATAAGAAAAAAAGTGGAAACTGGAGGGAAAGAAGTAGGAAACAGGAAAGGCAGGGATGTAATCCAGGTTAGCAAAAAAGAATAAAGCAGGATTCTGAATCAAACTAAAAATGAAAAACACTCAAATTCTTTACCTTCAGAAAATCTGGACAGAACTTGTATATATAAGAATGACTTCATAGGTACCATTTTTGTATTATACTTTCACATTCAGCATAATAATCTGAGAAGTCAGATTGCAAAAGTTGTGTTCGAATAGCTTCATTAAAAAATAGGTCAAGGGGCGCTTGGGTGGCTCAGTGGGTTAAGCCTCTGCCTTCAGCTCAGGTCATGGTCTCAGGGTCCTGGGATTGAGCCCCACATCGGGCTCTCTGCTCAGCAGGGAGCCTGCTTCCCCGTCTCTCTCTGCCTGCCTCTCTGCCAACTTGTGATTTCTCTCTCTCTGTCAAATAAATAAATAAAATCTTTAAAAAAAAAAAAATAGGTCAATACCCAGGTCACTGGGGACACAGAAAGAGGTTCCCATGAGGTTTCATCACTTCCAGGCAAATAACTTTAAGCAGGGTCCATCCAAAGATTTAAGGTACTGATGGGAGATTTAATCATCTCTATCATCATCATCATCACCAACACCATCACCAAGTATGTACTAATAAATAACCATTATGCTAGGTGCTAGAAATAAAGGGCCAAAAAACTTTCTTCCTGTTTGGTAGACAAGGTTGAAAAGCACAGAATTAGCTCTAGGAAACCTGGAAGTAGTCGTGTGCTGGTAAATGTTGAAAAAGCAGGGGAAAGCGCTGACTTACGGTGTTTGTCAATTTCCATGGTATAAATGCTTCCATGACAGTCCGTTTCATGATACCACAATGACATCAACCAGCTTAAAAAAAAAAAAAAAAAAAACCTATAAATTTAACAATTGTTTCTTATAAGCTGGAATGAGCTGGCCTTAGCCCCCCCACTGCTTAAAGACCACAGAACTAATCCCTCTATTTTCCCAATATCACATTCAGAAAAAAAAAGAGAGAGAGAAAGAGAGAGATAAATTGACTTGTCAAAGGTCACATAACTAGGTTATAACAAAACTAAAAATAGAACCCACTTCCTTGCTTTTTCCATTATAACACCCTGTAAACTGAAAGATGGTATTTTATGGTATTTGAATTTAGAGACTGGGAGCTCAGGTTCTGAAGTCTACAGACCTAGGCTCAAATCCCAGGTCCAACTACGAATGAAGACTATGATCTTGGAAATTTACTGAGTTTGTAAATTTTATTTATTTGGAAATAAAAATGTTATTTAGCCTTATTTTTTTAATCTGTAAGTCGGGGATGAGAACACCACCTGTATCTTACTAGACAATGATGAAGATTAAATAAAATAAAATGTGTAAACCGCTTGCCAAAGAGCCTGGCATACAATACAAATTCAATATACATTGGCTCTTACTACTAGGGCATATTAATACCTGCTCGGCCAGCACTGGTTCACAGAACATAAAGGTCCTTGACAGGATAACTATAGAATATGACAGTAGTGTTTAGAAACTTCTTCGGCAATTTGATATTGACACAATGTTCAAACATGGGACCAGGGAATTCATTTTGATAAGCAAGGTATAAACAAGTTTGGATGCTGTCACACTTAAACAGTGAGCAGCATGGGGCACAAAATACATGCTAGTTAAGCAATAGATTACTCAAGTGTGATATTTCAGGTTAGTTTATACCTGTCACCACAAATAAATAAAAATCTGATAAAGTGTAGGTATTTGTTTTATCTTTAAAATGTGTTATTTTTACAAACGTGATTTTAGGTCAAGCTTACTTCCTAAATTTAGTAAGCTAAATTAGAAAAATGAAATTATTTTATTTTTAACTCTAATTTACATATGCTGGGATAACCCTCACTGAACTTCTGTCAAGAACAGCCACTCGTCTCTTCTGAATGCCGCAGTGGTAGTAAATCAAACGATAATGATGGAAGTAACTCCAAATAAATGAGGACCAAAACAGTCTGTACTAATTTTCTTAGGAATGTGATACCTTGTATATTGACTTTAGGGGTGTAGCCGTAATTGAGGGTGAAAACATAACAATATATTTGTGGAGATGTAGAGACTAATCAAAACTTATAAGAATCTTACATATAAACCATAAATAAAAAATTAAAAACCAAAGAATTCTTTTAAAGAAAGGGCACAGAGCTTAAAAGCTAACAGATGCATATGTTCAATATCCCACATATAGATATCAGCAATTCTCAGCCCTATTTTAAGTACCACTTCAGGCTGCTACCACTAAAAGACCACAGACAAAAATGTTTGCTTGAAAATACAGGTGAATCTAAGGCAAAGAAAGTAGCTCAAATGCCACTTTTCAAGGTTACAACAGCCCAACATAGCTAGGTACCAATGATACAGAAGACCAACTCATACAGCAAATAAAGCCCCTGAAGTATTTTTTATTGTTAACATAGCTATTTTTAAACTATATTTATAATTTTTTTCTGATTCACTGTTGATAAACACAAGCAGTTCTGAACTGTATAATATCCTAAGTTGTCAACATTGTCAACATATGTGATTTGGAATTTAAATTAAATTTTGTATATGAGTGTTCCGATGGCATGGCTCCAACAACAGGAAATGTTTTTGGACTAGCAACACAGATTAAGGAGTGTAAGCCAACATGTAAATCATCACACTACCTCCTTCAATGACAAAGTCCTATTATTCAGAAAAAAAAAAGTCCACAGAATTAAAGAGTGTGCTTAGTGACATAGCATATATGGGGTCATAATAAAAACTAACTCACTTAAATCTTGTATAATTCTCTTTCTTATGTAATGATATAAAAGTTGACAATAAAAATACTTCTGTGTAGGGGCCCCTGGGTGGCTCAGTAGGTTAAAGCCTCTGCCTTCGCCTCAGGTCATGATCCCAGGGTCCTGAGATTTAGCCCCGCATCGGGCTCTCTGCTCAGTGGGCAGCCTCCTTCCTCGTCTCTCTCTCTCTCTCTGCCTGCCTCTCTGCCTACTTGTGAGCTCTGTCAAATGAATAAATAAAATCTTTAAAAAATAAATACTTATGTGTAGCAACAAATGGGTGGCTCAGTTGAGTGCCTTCGGCTAAAGTCATGATCCCAGGTTCCTGCGATCAAGTCCCACATCGGGCTCCCTGCTCAGAGGGGAGTCTGCTTACCCTCTGCCTACCACTCCCCCTGCTTGTATGCTCTCTTTCTCTGACAAATAAATAAATAAATAAATCTAAATAAATAAATACTTATGTGTAAGTATAGTGCTTATAAACTGGAAAAAGTCTGAAAAGAATGCCTGAACTCAAAAATGAACTTCTTGTGCTGCTATAACATAAAAAAGGAGATTTCAAGGATATAAATTGAATGAACAGCCTTGCTTATTTATCTGATATTTTTGGCATTTTAAATTTTCTTAATATTTCTATTGAAAGAAGGGGTACAACTTCTTTTTTTAAAGGCAGATAAGAGGGGCACCAGGATGGCTCAGTTAAATACCTACCTTTAGCTCAGGTCAGGATCCCAGGGTCCTGGGATAGTGTCCTGCATTAGGTAACTTGCTCAGCAGGGACCCTGCTTCTCCCTCTGCTTGTGCTCTCTCTGTCAAATAAGTAAATAAAATCTTTTAAAAAATAAATTAAATAAAGGCAGATAAGAGCAAAAGACCAAATGATTGTAAAAGCTTTGAAGTACACACTATGATGTTCTATATTTTATTTATATTATCAAAGAAACAGGTGGGGTTTTTTTTAAGATTTTATTTATTTATTTGATAGACTGAGATCACAAGTAGGCAGAGAGGCAGGCAGAGAGAGAGAGGAAGGTAAGCAGGCTCCCTGCTGATCAGAGATCCTGACCCAGGGCTCAATCCAAGGAACCTAGGATTATGACCTGAGCTGAAGGCAGAGAATTTAACCCACTGAGCCACCCAGGTGCCCCGAAACAAGTGGTTTTGATGTAATAAACACTTGTCTAATTTGATAAAATTTCTGAATTTTAGTTTCCATTAAAAGGAAATTTATTCATAAGAAATTCATGTATCTGGGATCTATTAATTTCACTGATTTAGTTATAACTTTAAATGACAAAATTTTTGGAATTTATGAAAACTGATGAAAAATTGAAGATGAATTTTGAAAAATATAGAATCGCTTGCTTAATTTTGTGTAAAATTTTAAAAATTAGCGTCCATGGGGTGCCTGGGTGGCTCAGTGGGTTAAAGCCTCTGCCTTCAGCTCAGGTCATGATCCCAGGCTCCTGGAATCAAGCCCTGCATCAGGCTCTCTGCTCAGTGGGGAGCCTGCTTCCCTCTCTCTGCCTGCCTCTCTGCCTGTGATCTCTGTCTGTCAAATAAATAAATGAATAAATAAATCTTTTTTAAAAAACAGTACCCTGAGCTTGATGAAACAGTACCCTGAGCTTGATGAGCTCATTTTAAAGTCTCTTCTTACATAGCCATCAAATATGTCTGAGACTGGTTTCTACACTAGAGTGTTATTAAAACACACCATAGACATAGTTTAGATATACATTATTTTCTACGAATAGCATTATCAGCAATCTAACCAAGATTAAATAAATTAACAAGCAAAATGCAAGTCACATTGAGTTTCCATATGATTGATTTGCCACACTGAAATTTTTAAATTTTGATGTACATGGTATTCTTTTAAAGTGGGCATATAGGCATTTAATACAAGGAGATGCTGCTTCCCTTATAACATTCTATGTAGTTATAATGGAGAAGAAACAAAAACTTGTAATGGAAATTTTGCGTCAGTTGCTCTTAAACTTTTGGTCTCCTTACATCTGAAAAATTATTAGTCCACACTTTAAGAACCACTGCTGTAAATTAATCATGTAGACATTTTATTCTGTATGCTTTTTTAAATTTTTATTTTTCTGACACTTTGTTTTTATGGCATTTTACTGTTAATTTTATAGTGTGCAATGGATCAGAAATTTTTTTTTAATCTGGGTCTTTCACCACAGATAGTTTGAGAAGAATTGCTCTAATTCAACTCTGTATGACTAAGCTTGACATTTCTATTTTAATACTGAATAATTCATCAGCCACTTTATTTGACAGAGGAAGTTTATCAGTATTACACTGAAATACTACATGAAAGCCATGATGACTGAATAGCTCATTAAAAACAGGTATGTGAAGAAAATCATCTAAATGCTCTTAACCTTTTATTCTGTTACAGAATGCCAAAGTTAAAAAGTCTAGTCCCTTTAAGAGGTGAAGTATGTGTTTTGAATAGCTAAAAGAAGGGCAACAACTTTCATGTCCATCAACAAGTAAGTAAATTATGACACATCCATATGACAGAATACTATGGAGTCAGGAAGAATAAAGTAGCTCTGTGTGTGCTGATGTACAATTATCTTCAAGATATATTAAAAAGTGCAGATGCAAGTTACAGAAGAGTGCGTGCTATAATCCCATTTCTATAAGTAAAAACTGGGGGATGTGTATATACAGCTCTATGCCTAAAAACAGAAATCTTTCTGGAAAGATTCACAAGAACCTGGAAAAAGTGGTTGAGTTCTGAAAGACTGGAGGCTTAGGCTTTAGAACGGGAAGACTTAATTCTATTGCATTTTCATTTGTTCTATATATTTAGCATGTGCATTTGGTTTTGTTAAAAAGCTAATTAACTTTCTAGGGTAAATTGTCTAACCTTCAAAAAAATAAAAGTCAAATGAGAAACTGAGAAATTGCTGCTAAATTAAGGGTCCCTTAATGAAAGTACAAATATCTACTCAGGGCCTTCTGTCTGTCGGACACTATTCTCAAGGTTGGATAACTATACTAACTAAAGGTAATGTATGATCCTTGATTCAATCTTGGATTTTAAAACTCATCCTTAAGAATGGTATTAGGACAACAGAAGAAAATGGCATATGAACAGTGTATTTGATAAAAGCACTGCATCAATGTTAAATTTCCTAAGTGTGGTAACTATACAGTGGTTATACACAAGAGTGTCCTTGCTCCCAGGAGATGGAGTATTTAGGCCAAGTATTTAGGAGTAACATGCTGTTATCTAAATTGTCTCAAATGATTCATTTAAAACCCAAAAATGATAGGTAGGTATTAGACATACATATATATAAACATGTATTTACGTAAGAGAGAAAAAAGAAAAAAAACTAATGTGGCAAAAATGTTAACAATTATTTAATCTGGGTAAAGATATTTGATTTGTCATCATAGTATCCTTGCAACTTTACTAGTAAGCTTGAAATTTTTCAAAAGAATGACTTTTTAAAACAAAAGAGCTTTCCTTCCATTCTTTACAATTAGTATAAAAACCGTTAGACAGGACTCGCTGAGCAATCAGATAGAAGTCTGATTCATGGGATGAAAAGGTGTTCGTTAGAGGGTAGAGAGATAAAATTGGCATTAAGGAGAGCATGCGATGTGGGATGCCTGGGTGGCTCAGTTGGTTAAGCAGCTGCCTTCGGCTCAGGTCATGATCCCGGCGTCCTGGGATCGAGTCCCACATCGGCTCCTTGCTCGGCAGGGAGCCTGCTTCTCCCTCTGCCTCTGCCTGCCTCTCTGTCTGCCTGTGCTCGCTCTCTCTCCCTCTCTCTCTGACAAATAAATAAATAAAATCTTTAAAAAAAAAAAAAAGGAGAGCATGCGATGTGATGAGCACTGGGTGTTATACACTACTAATGAATCATTGAACACTACATCAAAAACTAATGATGTACACTACATGTTGGCTATTGAATTCAAAAAAGAAAAAAAAAAAACCACAACAATGACCCAACAAAAGGTATGGAGCCCATGAGTGGGAGAGAGCAGCAGCAGCACGGGGAGACTGCCTATAAGCAAGAGGGATTATTCAAATAAATAAATATATGGAAGATAATGGGAGTCAGGTTTCTTATTGTTGGAGAATGGAGTTATAAATATGGAAAGACAGAAAAACAGAGAGAAAATTAGAATCATCAGTACAAACTCATGGTTTTCATTTTTTGTACCTATACATTTAGAGATACTAATTAGACATATTCTGGTGGTCATTTTGCAACATACACAAATATCAAATCATTATATGGTACACCTGAAGCAAATATAATGTCATATGCCCATTATACCCCAGCAAGAAAATAAGTCAAAAATTCCTAAAGCATCTATTCACATACACACAAACTATTGGAACTAATAAAAATAGTTCAGCAAGGTTGCAGGATGCAAAATGAACATACAAAAATCAGTTTATTTCTATATCTAGCAATGAACCATGTGAAAATTAATAAAACAATTTTATTGAAATAGCACCAAAAAGGACATAATATTTAGGGATATATTTGACAAAAGAAGCATGAGCCTAATACACTAAAAACAATGTTGAAAGATGATTAAAGATCTAAATATATGGAATGACATCCCATATTTACTGAATGAAGGATATAATACTACTTAGAAAATAGTCCTTGCAATTCTGGATTAGGCAACAATTTCTTAGGTATCTAAGAAACCAAAGCACATGAATACAAATGAAAAATAGATACACTGTATAGCATCAAAATTTGACTTTTATGTATTAAAAGACACTATCGAAAAAGTAAAATGACAAGCCACAGAAGAAAACACTTACAAATCATACAAATAGGAGTCTAGTATCAAGAATAAAGAATTATTGCAATTCAGCAGCAATAAAAAGACAAATAACCCAATTTTAAAATGGGCAAAGAATTCGGATAGACACTTCTCCAAAGAATACATACAAACAGCCAACAAGCACATGAATGAAGATGCTCAGAATCATTAATCATTAAGAAAATGCAAATCAAAGAGACAATGGGATACCAATGCATATTCCTTCAGATGGCTATAATAAAAAAGACAGAAAATAACCATTAACATGAATATGGAAAAAAAATAAATATACAGAGCCAGTAGAAATATAAACAATGCAGCTGCTTTGGAAAACAGTTTGACAATTCCTCAAAAAATTAAACATAGTATTTCCATATGACCAAGCAATTCCACTCCTGGAATTGAAAACCTACATTTATATAAAAACTTTACACAAATGTCTACAGTAGGATTATTCATAATAGTCAAAAAGTGGAAACAACCCAAATATCCCTCAGCTGGTAAACCAAGCAGCAAAATGTGTTACCCACACAGTCAACTATTATTTCATAAAAAAGCATTAGGTACTGATGCACACTAAACATAAGTAAACCTTGAAAACACTTTGTTAATGGAAAGTTTAGATACAAAAGACCACATGATGTGATTCCATTTATATAAAATACCCAGGATAGGTAAATCCACAGAGAGAGAATACAGATTAGTAGTTGCCAAGGGCTGGGGGAGGGAGGAGTAGGGAGTGACTACTACTGGTGCAGAGTTTCTTTTTGGGGTAATGAAAAGGTTCCATAACCCAACCACCCTATCCCTGTCCACCACCCTCAGTAACCCTCAGTTTGTTTTGTGAGATTAAGAGTCTCTTATGGGAGGCACCTGGGGGGCTCAGTAGGTTAAGCCTCTGCCTTCAGCTCAGGTCATGGTCTCAGGGTCCTGGGATCGAGCCCTGCATCGGGCTCTCTCAGCTTGGCTGGGGGCCTGCTTCCCCCCTTCCTCCTCAAAAATGGCATTCTTCCTGTGTGTGTCTGTCTCTGTATTCCAATTACCCCTTCTATAAGGATATCATATTGAATTAGGACCCATCCTAATAACTGCATTTTTTTAAAGATTTCATTTATTTATTTGACAGAGAGAAACACAGTGAGAGAGTGAACACAAGCAGGGGAAGGGGAGAGGGAGAAGCAGGCTTCCGCTGAGCAGGGAGCCCGATGCTTGGGCTCCATGCTTGGGCTCAATCCGAAGACCCTGGGATCATGACCTGAGCTGAAAGCAGACACCTAACAACTGAGTCACCCAGGCACCCCTAATAACTGCATTTTAACTTGACCCTATTTCCAAATAAAATCACAGCAACTGGGAGTTAGGACTTCAACTTTCTTTTTTTTTTTTGGCAGGGCAGAGTGAAGGGGGCGGTGCAAGGCACAGTTCACCCTACCATAGCCTGTCAAGTGGATAAACAGGGACCAAGAACTCTGGGCAGAGAAAAAAACATATACAGTAGAACAGAAAAAGGAATTGCATAAAACAAGGGTTTTATGGTAAGAACCTAGTTTATGAAGAGTATCACATGCTCTTTGAAGTATATCCTCCATGCAGAGGACAGAAGCCACAGAAAGACCACTCTACTTGCAATGTGAAGCATAAACAGACAGGGGCTCACTTGAAGCAGGGAAACTATTCGTGAGGTTACTGTAGCTTTAATTCAGGGAAGAGATGATGGAAAAGGGTGACTCCACTTTAGGAGAGAGAAAAGACCAGAGTGAAGGGACATATATTGATTGCCACCAGAGGCTACTGGCTATATATTACCTCATTTAAATCTCAAAGCAACGCTATATCACAGGTAGTGATTCTTCCATTGTAATAAGTCACTGAGAAACTCACATTAAACTTGAAGTCACACACTAAGTAGTAGAGTCAGCACTCAAATATAGGTTTGTCTAACTAAAAGGCTAAAAAGTCTAGTGAAAATGTTTACAGTTTAGGAATAAGAGAAATAATTAAATAACAGAGAGATTCAGAAAGTCTACATATTAAGTGAACTTTTAGGGGGAAAACTGGACTGGAGAGAAAAAATATATGTATCTACATAAAAAATAACTTAAAGATTTACAAGAAACTAGTAAAAGTTGTTATGTGGAAGGTAGAGTACATGGAGCAGAAAAAGAAAAGTAGGAAGAAGAGTAGGAAAAGAGCCCTTACCACATACTTCTTATATTGTTTTTATTTTTTTTGCCCATGTGAATATACTTCCTTTTCAAAAGGGAGCATTAAATATTCTGTAAAGAAAGAACAATTCAATATGATTGCCAGAATACAGAAAATTATACGGGTACTTAGAAACTGGCTTTGGCCTTTTGGTAAAATCTCACAATATTAATCTTATTTCTTTAACATGTCTGATTTGTCATTATCACTGTACATTTTATTTAATGTTGTTTAGAACAGAGAAATAACATCTTTAAAGACTCTCTGTTGGTTAAAAAGACAACTAAATCCAATAACAATGTAGAAAAAATTAGAATCAATAATCTCTCATTTTGTTAAACCACTAATCTCCATGAAACATAAAATCGATGAATGTATTTAGCCATAGAAAGAAATCACATGCAAAAAAAAAGTGGGGTGGGGGGGAGAGCCTAATTGCAGTTATACCAGAAGTAATAGCTGGCCATGAATAAAATACAATATTAAGAATTTAAAACCTTGCTGTTTCAAAAGAAGAAACATACAGGGGGAAAGGATGTAGAATTAATGCACTTCTATTTCTATTTAATTGCCATAGTCATTAATTAAAATCAAAAATTGATTCACACAAATCTTCCACAATTTCTCTACTCTACAATTCTTGTTTTATCAGAGCAAAGAAATAGAACTAGCTGGTACTGAGAGTGGGAGGAAAATCCTCACAGCAACATGAATGGCTCTTAGACCACAGTTATTACAATTTCAACCTTTTTACACTAAATGGCACTTTTGGTGACAATGACAGCCACACAAGAGTGGAGGGCGAGAGAACGGTTGCTTAGTCAATTCTTATTTTTAAAAAAAAAATCTTTAAAGAAAATCTTTTAAAACTTAAAGGTCATAAAGCATGTCTCTTAAAGTAAGGTGTCTGGGTTTTGTCCTGCATCAATCATGTATTCCTTTCTCCCATAACTGCTATTAGAGACATAATATCTCCAAACATACTGCCAAACAAGAATTCCAAAAATGTCCTTATTGATTGGATACTCTGCCCAGTGAAAAATTATTTTTTTATTGGAAATGGCCGTCAGAGCTATTTTTATTGCTCTCCTAAAGGCTCAATCTGTAATCATACACATAATTCCCTACTCTGAGAAGAAAATGAATTAGATGACTGCCTCTCTTTCTCAGACTGTGTATTATGCCATTTTAGGAGCTCAAACGTGGATATGAAGTAATTGATAGTCTGTATTTGGTGCCTTTTCCTTGAGGATCTTCAGAGTCTTAGAGATAGAGAAATCACCAAGGAGAGAAGGCTTGCAAATTGGCTACAAGTATGTTCCCTTTACTTTAAATCCCTTCAGGAAAATTGTTCCCACACTTAACTTCTGGAAGCAACAATAAAGTCCACAAAACCTTGTGGAATAGGAATTTCCACATGGTTTTTGTATTGAAAGACACAAATAGCACTTTCCTCTTCTATTCTCTTCAAAACAGAAGGATATATTCAACAGGAACTGTCTGGTTGTCTATAGGATGAACTGCAGGATATATAATATTATTAGCCCTGTCTCCAAATACTTTCTGCAACCCATCTGAAAATTTAGCATTAAAAATTCTTCCATCTTAGTTTAAAGCTTTGCTTCTCTAGAAACCCTTTGTCAAAATTCAAATAGGAGTAAAAGATTAACAAATTTAAATATCCTAAAACACTAACATCTTTGGGAAAATCCAGCCACTGGCTTATTTTCCAACATGATAGCCAAGAAAATGGCCAACAGTATGTGTATTACTTTAATAAAGGGAGAAAGCATAAGTCTAAGTATTGGCCATCATATGAATAGGACAGGAGAAGGTGCAATCCATAGGAAAGGAACCATAGGAAAAATGGCAGGGGGTACTAAGAATGGGAAATGCTAAGAGAAGATGGAAAAGGACAAAGAAATGGGTTAGTCCTTTTCATTCTGCATACCGGTGGCCCTGTTATCAACTTTTCATTACCTACATGTGAATAATTTACTTCAAGTACTTTCTCTGACCCACTTTCACTCCAGTGTGCTATTTTCTTGACACCAAAAATGTTTTTAAGCTAGCTTTTCCAAAGAATTCACACTAGTACCAAAAACTATTTAAAAAGTAAACAGGGGGGGTACCTGGGTGACTCAGTTGGTTAAGCATCCGACTCTTGGTATCAGCTCAGGTCTTGACCTCACGGTCATGAGTTCAAGCCCCAACTGGGTACCACACTGGGTGTGGAGCCAAATGAATGAATGAATGAATAAATAAATAAATAAATAAATAAATAGTAAATAGGGAAGGGAGACAGATTTACTGGGGGAAGAATGGGTTTCAACACGAAATATAAAGAAGCACAAATCACTTGATATTTTAAGTTATCTGTGACATGATGCTTTTAATGAAAAAAATTAAGAAAAATAAATTTGGTATTTTCTTATGAATGGAAAAGGTATCTCAATAAGCAAATGCCTATTCAAGTTACAAAGATTTAACTGATAACTCTTATATGGACCTACTTTTCATAGTAGATGTGCTGATTTCACCTCTCATGTATAATACTGTCTCTAAAAATCAGCGGACAGTCCTTCTCTCTGTGAAGTAAGATAGGGTTTACTTTTGTTTCTGAGTAGAAGGTATCAATCACATTTTTAGAACTCCATGAGTGAGAGTCTCCTATCCCTAAGCCAGCAAGTGAGACAGCAGCATTCTCTTTCAGACATCTTGGGACAACTGTAAAGTTAAACCCATAGTCATAGCCAAATCACTATTGTCCATAAAACTACTTATGTTTAAAGTAACTTGGCCTAATAGCACTTCCTTTTCCCAAATCATCAATACCAAGAGCTGTATGCAATACTTGCATTATTCCTAGAACTGTACCTGGAATGAGCATCTTTACAAAGCACTTTTCAAAAGAGTCTACTTAAGATAATGAAGTGGCTAAAAGCAAATGCCAAAATATTAATGATGGCAATTGTTATGTAAAATTTAAAATTACAAGCAAATTTTATTCTTTGTGACTGACTAGAATTTATGAATTTTTCACAATAATATTGTTGTAATAAGGAAAAATAAATATGGTTAATTTCAATCTTTGACAATGAAATTTCCCAAACAAAACTAGTATCTCTCCATGCATGCAAATTTTATGTTATTAATATTAGCATAATTAATAAAACTAGTATAATGTATAATTATAATTAATAAAACTAGTATAATTAATAATAACTAGTATAATTTTAAAAATAATATAAATAATTCTAGTATTTAGTCCTTTCTTTCACATACTCTATTTTCTTGTATTGATATGTCATAGATTACAAACTTTCTGAGGACACATTCAGAGTTATACACGTTTGTACGTCAATTTGGTAAGTGAAAGAGCCTCGTTTTTGGTAAGTGACCAGCAGCTATTTGAGGAATAAATAATACTTCCATGAATGCAAAAGGTTAGAATAGATATACTCATCTAGTATTTGCAAAAAGTGGTAAAATGTCAAAATACTTCTATACTGATTAGTAAATCCTATAACCCTAATGCAATAAGCAGAAAGATTTACTAGAAGTGTCAACTGTAATTTAAATTCATTAATTCAAGACAATTGTCAGGGAACATCATGAAAATAGACCCTAAATGAGCCTCCCATACTCGTGAGAGATAAGAAATATAGAAAGAAGAAAAAAAGGCTACCCAAACTAATTTTTAAAAACAATTTAAACTACTGGTTGCCAAACTTTTTGGTTCACAGTAACCTTTAGCATCTGATTTACTTTTTCATGACATTCCTAGGCCAGAAGAAATATGTTAACAGTTCTGATAGGTACAAACAACTTAAAAACTATTTATGTCCCATCTATCTAATTGCCGTCTGGAAGGTCAATTCACACAAATTGAAAAAAAATTATTTTAATCTTGACCACATTTACTTACTAATAGGATAATGTGCATCCACTGATCACTGCACAACTTCTCAACCCTTGATTCTCAAGATCTAAGGTTCAAGCTATGAACCCACCCCAGAGCAATAATTGGTATATCACTGCATTTCCCTTGAACATTTAAAATATCCAGCACTACCCCTGTGAGTTGCCTTCAGTGGCCCCAGGTGCCTCGGTGTATTTTGGGAACAATGGATTTCAAGCTTGGTGTGCTGTTCCTTGTCACCCTGGTTAGTTCTGCATTCACCAACTGTATTTGGTCAGAAAATTCCAACTAACCAAAGCTTAAAGTAAATTAGAAAATCTAGCACAGGGAAATAGATGTTTTAGAAGACTTTTGATAGTCATGAATTTGGACAATTCATGCAGTTACTCTAATGTACAAGCTTTCTTTTCTCCTTAGCTTCTGAGGTTCCTATCCCAATTCATTAGTGGTATAAAAAAAATTAAGGATTATTCCATGTGAAAGGAAAATAATGACCCCTGAGAGTACAGGCACCTACTACCTTCAATACAGTCTAAGATTATTTAGAACTACCTCACCAAAAAACACCTAGGAAAGGTGAGGAATATACAACAATATAAACCAAGTTCTTAATTGCTTCACTGTTGATGTATAATGCCAGATCCCCAAGCTCAGGGAATCTGTGTTAGCAGTATGCAAAGAGTACTGACAAGTGGAAAAACTATGCATGGACAGAACTTCCCTCTTAGCATAGCACAAAAATATCATGAGCTTTAAGCAAAGAATGAAGAAGCAGAAATTATTGTTTTGCTCATTTTTCCACTTAAAAAATAAATATCCTAAAGCTTTTGAGTATGTGGAAGGATTCTGAAAGAATTACTATGATTGGCCTCTATCCCAAAAGAATTAGCTGTTTCTGTAGGTTAGCGTTTAGTTAGTCCCTAAAACCTAGCTTAGTATTACCACTTAATCACCTCAAAAACTGCAAGTTATACAGCCCTCTATTTTTTTTTTAAAGATTTATTTATTTATTTGAGAGAGAGATGGTTTAGGGCAGGGCAGAGGGAGAAAAAGAACCTAAAGTAGACTCCATGCTAAGCACAGAGCCTGATACAGAGCTCAATCTCACAACCTCACAACCTTGAGATCATGACCTGAGCCAAAACCAAGAGTCAGACACCTAACTGACTGAGCTACCCAGAAGCCCCTATGCAGCCCTCTCTTTCTAAATAAAATTTAATTTCCACCTACCAAAGATTTTGAACCTACAAACTTCCCTTTATTTTGCTCCTTTCTTATTTATCTCACAAAGGATCCCAGGCCCACAGAGTGTTATTGTTCTTTCTTCCAACTCTATCTCATTCTTCATTGCTATCCAGCTTTTTCTGTTACAGTGTGTAGCCTAATTTTCTCCCAGTGGGATGTAATGACATCACAATCAGAGTAAGGGCTATTTTCACCTTACCTCAGTCAAACCAGAACTGAACTAGATTAAAAACAACTAGGGGTTCGGGGGTAGACATGGGGAGGAGGCTAATGACAGAAAGGAATCCCGGAAAACTCCAACTGAAGGTCACAGGACAGCTGAAGGCTGAGGCAGGCTCACTTGGGGAAGGGGCAGTAATCTACACATTTTTCGCTCTTGGCACTTAAAAAGCAGTTTCCAGTTCCCATGTACCACATTTCCTTCCTATTACATCTTCAGGCCTGTCCTATGAGGCTGAGAAAATGCTCTGAGTGAAAGGACGATATTGCACCACTCTGGTAATAGACTGGTCACTCAAAGATGGTGTGTTGAGGGGCACCTGGGTGGCTCAATGGGTTAAAGCCTCTGCCTTTGGCTTGGGTCATGATCCCAGAGTCCTGGGATCGAGCCCCACGTTGGGCTGTCTACTCGGCGGGGAGCCTGCTTCCCCCTCTCTCTCTCTGCCTGCCTCTCTGCCTACTTGTGATCTCGGTCTGTCAAATAAATAAATAAAATCTTAAAAAAAAAGAAAGAACACATTTAGAAACTTGAAATTGAAAGACTCCGCATATAGACACCCCCCCCAGCCATTGATTAACTAACTGCTTCTTGGCTTTTCTGTAATCGCTCGCCCTTCCCCTGTTAGACCCCTCCCCCAGTTAATTGTTTAACCACTCCCTTGCCTTTCTGTAACCACTTGGCTTTTAGGGGGTGATACTGGTCTCCTGTTTCAACAGGATACTTTATGTGCATAGTCATGTAGGCAAGGGGGGTCGCCTAGGTACGTGGGCCTAGTCACGTAGGCAGGATGCTTCTCTGCTGAGTAATAAGGTCCAACTCCCCCTCCTCACTCCCCCTCCCCACCTTTCTCTTCACGTGCCGGGGTCCTTCAAAGCCAATCTACAAACACCGAGTATGCCTTACATTTAAACCAGCCAATAAGAACCTTGTAACTATGTTTCTGCTTCTGTACGTATGCTTTCGCTTCCCCAAACCCCATAAAAAGGCCCTGAACAAAGGGCTGGCGCGCGAGTCTTCCTAAGACTTGACCGCCCGCAGGTACCTGTGTCAACTCAATAAACCTCGTGCTGTTTGCATCTGATCAGTGGACTCGGCTTGGTCTTTGGGTCCGGGGGTCTCCTCCTGAGAAGGGGTCCATTCCGGGGTGCTTGGAGCCCCGGGGGATCTTTCATTTGGGGGCTCGTCCGGGATACGAGACCCCCCACCCAAGGACCACCGACCCACTGTCAGGAGGTAAGCTGGCCAGCACTCTATTCGTTGTGTCTGTTCGTTGCGTCTGTGGCTGCGTCTGAACCTGTTACTTGTGAATTTGCGCATGCGTTTGGTTTGGGGTTCGATCGGATCCATTTGTATTTGGCGGGGGCCAGAAGGAGCTGACGGGCTCGGACTTCTCCCTCGCAGCCCTGGAAGACGTTCCAGAGGCGTTTGTAGTCCCGCCGGACGGGACATTTGAGTATTTGCGCATGCGTTTGGTTTGGGGTTCGATCGGATCCATTTGTATTTGGCGGGGGCCAGAAGGAGCTGACGGGCTCGGACTTCTCCCTCGCAGCCCTGGAAGACGTTCCAGAGGCGTTTGTAGTCCTCCCGGGCGGGACATTTGAGTCCTTCGGGACATTTGGGCCCTGGTGCAGCGGGGCATTTGGAGCTCAGCCTGTATCAGAGAGATACGTGGCCTTGGTTGGAGAGGGGGAATCCGGACCCCCAGGATCTCCGCTTGAGTTTTTGCTTTCGGTTTTGTACCGAAATCGCGCAGCGTCCTTCTTGTTAACTGTTTTGTGTGTCTTACTTATTGTCCTTGGTGTTTTCTTTGACTCTAAAATGGGGCAAACACTTACCACCCCCCTTAAGTCTCACTTTAGGTCACTGCAGAGATTCTGAGTTTCTCCTAATAGATGTGGGGTTTCTCCCTCACTCACTTCCCATGTTAATGGCTATAACTGGAACCAACGGGTTGGTCTAACTCGAGACAGAGACCATAAGGAATATTCCCAAGCAGCTGCCGAAACTCTCTTTGTTTCGGGGAAGTTTCCCTGTGTTCTCTGGCCCGACTTGGACTGCTTAACCCCTCCCCCCTTGCTGATGGGAAAGCATGGCATCTGCTCCTCTGTTGGGGCTTATGAGCTCTAAAACCGGGAATCTTTTCTCTGCCTCCTGGCAGCACTTTGTTTCTTCTGTTTCCCCCTTATCGTATTTCTGTACCAATGTGCGTGCAGCCTGCATGACTAGCCTCTCGATCATGCACCACGGCTCCTTCTCTCTCCACTGTCAACGAGCAAGAAGAGCACCCCCTGGACCTAACACCCCACTCCAGATCTTCCCACTTGTGTCTCAGGTAAACATTTGAAATGGAGTGGGTCCAGGTGAACTGTAAATCAGTATTAGAATGAAGTTAAGTTTGTTGGTTTAACTAAGATAAGATGTGTCTTTTAAGTTATCAGCAGTAAATGTGAAACTTCGAAGTTTACTGAAGGTCAAATAAGCTCATGTTATTTGTTAAAATTTGTTAGCAAAGAGATGACTAAACTGATGGTTAATTGTCTGTCTCAAAGTTCTAATGGGTAATTGCTGAAGTAGCTTTCAAAGTCTTTGGTAACCTGAAAGTTTTAAAGTTTTGCTTGGATGACAAACGGAATTGAATTGTGGACATCTATATCTTAACCAAACAGGATAAAATGCTAAGTCATTAATTACTGGATGTAGGTTTATGCTTTTGACTTCTTACTGCAAAGAAACTAAGAGTATTTAAATCTGCTGGTAAACTTGTTTTCCACTTAACTGATTCATAAATTTGCCACCTGAAGAATTCTGTTGTAACAGTTCACAAATGGCTAATAACTAAAGGTGTTTCTAACAATACAAAGTTCTGCTTAGTGTAACTAAGACTGATGAAAATAAAGGGAAACTATATATAGGAAAGTAGGAGATATGTAAGAAAGATTTAAGGAATGGGAATACATTTTGTTGAAGATTAGGGAAGGTAATTTTGTCCTCAATAAAATGGTTGTTTGAAAGAAAATGGCTTGGGACAAAACCTGAATGCAAAGGAAAGATGTAAAAGGTTTGTGAAGGGAAATCTTCAGAAAAGGAATTTTAGATATGGTCAGGACAGACTAAAAAGGAAGAAAAACAACCTCCAAGGTGATTTAATACTCTCCTGACCTGCCTCCACATAAATTATACTTCCAAGTAAAATATAAGGGCCATTTGGCCTTGAGAGATTAAGGAAGAAGCCCAACCTTGAGAGACTGCGAAAACACCCGGTTGCCATCCTCCATTGCCTGTAACCATAGAAATTCACTCTAATCTGTAAAGAGTAAAAAGGGAGATTGATCACCTCCCATTAGCCAGAGATACCCAAAAGGGAGGGTATCCAACCTGTTTGAATCTGAAGAGTGCCTGACTGTGTAAATCTGTCTGTACGGCTTCACTGCTTCGGCTACGGAGTCTGAGTGGGCTGCACCCTGAGTCTCGCAGGGCGTCATATGGCAGAACGGTCATCTACTCCACGGAGTAGCCTGGTCTGGGGTTTATTTGGACAGGCCTTAGCTAAAACGCTCCTAAGTTCCTGTGGGGAATGCGAGCAGGACAGCAGGGGAAAGATCCCCCTCCCTTGTCTGCGACATCATTCATGATGGGAGAAAAACCCAGAAAACTCCTATCTTAAGACTGCACACTTAAAAATAAAATTAAAAAGGGAAAAGACACTGGTTAAAAAAAAAAAAAAAAAAGCTGATTTTCTTTGTTTAAAAGGACAAAGTTTTCTTAGATTAATTGATCAGATAAGAGAATGTAAATGGTTTCCTCTTTGCCAGCCCAGAAAACCCAGTCTCTATGTTTTGTTTTATCACGTGTTTAACATCCCTAATTATATTTAGGCATGTGCTTTAAAACTTTCTAAGATTTTAGCAATTGTTGACAAGATTTAAACCAATGATAAACCTTGGGTTACATTTGGGAAAATGCTATAATTATTCTAGAGATTCTATGCATTTCCTAAAGTTTTAATGTTTTGAGAGATCATCGCTTGATATTGTAATTACAGAAATGTTATGTGTCACAAAAATAACCTGATTTCCTTGCAGCTAAATTGTAAACTCCCGTGTCTCTTCAGCTCTAACCATATACATTCCGAGTTTTTGTCATTTATAATTGTTTTAATTCTCTTGTAAAATGAGTTTTATCTTAAAGGAGATTCATATAAAGGACTTCCAGGACAAATACAGATATTTGATATACTTGAAAATCCTAAAACTGAAATGGGTAAGAATTTCCAAAACTAACTAAAGGTGCATTCACCAGAATTAGTAACATGGAACTAAATGAACTAAAAGATTATAATGTTGTGTCTCTTATTTTAGACATTGCTGGTTCTCTCTAATGTTTGCTCTTCCAGACTAGGGATACTTTTTCTTAAGTTATCTGTAACTCACAGAGATGTAAAAGTGCTCAAGGCATTCAACTTTTCTCTCTATCTAAACCCTCTGAAACCAAAAGGTCTCAATAAGTATTCTTTCTTCCATGGCAATCAGTCATTTGCATAAGTTCAATAAGAATCTGTTCTCTTTGTAACAGGACAGCATTGGAAACTGGTTATTTTACCAAGGCTTTGACTGGAATGTCATAGTTGAAAAAGACATGCATAGACTCAGATATGACCAGACAGCTTTAAGGAACTAAGGTTGACTTTATGAAACCTGGAGCCATAAAGCCCCTTGGGACTATTGGCCTGATACCTTGTTTACAGAGTTCCCAGCAGCCTCACCAGGTGAGTAAAGAATGTCACTCCTTGGTAGGTGCAGAATCTCATGAAGAGGCATATGCCCAAATCGACAGGTATTGCAGGCATGCCTGATGGCAAGTATGTGGCTTGGCTTCTGGCCTGGAGAGGCTACTAGAAGTTCAACCTAGAGATTCCTTATAAGAAGTTCCAGCAAAGCAGATTCTAAAAGATCTATATGATCACACTCAACTGTTCTTGCTGAGCTTATGTAAATAATGGGCCAAGTTTGTTAAAACTGGACTTGTTTCACAAGTGACTTAGTCCTGATTTGGCTATCTCTGTAAATGAGGGTTATCTTAGAAAGAAAAATTATATTTTAATAACACACCTTTATGGATATTAAATTCTAGATTCGATTGTCTTTAAATGTTTGTTTACCTAAGCTAAACAATTTGAGGTAAACTTCAGAGAAGTTACACAATAGCTTCTTTAATCAATCTTATTATCTTGTGGGTATATTAACAAGACCCCACGGCACATGATTAAACAACTGGAAAATGGGATTGATTCCCCTATAATTGTATAACTTAACTAACACCTTGTTTGTGGCTGGGATAATGAAATTGCCTAAAGGCCAGCCTATTGCACTCCATAGGATTAACTATGGACTTATAGAGATAATGGATGACCCCACTTTCTTTATGATTAGATCGGATGATGCATGGGGAACTCCCCTTATCTCTTGACAAGTTTTCTCACTTGCCAGTGATCCTCTGTAATCAGGATATTGTTAAGGCTGGACCACTCAAAGGTCTTCTTATTGGTTTCATCCCTTAGTCATATTTATCCTAGAGGCCACCTCTGTTGAGGTGCAATTGCAAACAGATGCTTTAGCGAAACCTAAAACAGCCCCTAACTAATGAGTTCACATCAGGTCCAGATTTTTCTTAGAATTCAAAGGCCACCAAAGAATGATGAAGGCCGACTAATTAAATATTGGGCTATACTTACAGATATGCCAGATGAATGACAGTTTACTGATGACAATAGTTTTCATAAAAAAAAAAAAATAAGAAAAGCTAGGTATACTGTAGTGTTCACTAGCACTTTGCAATTGCCAAAGCCTAAGAATAAACATTAACACTGACTCCAAATATGCCTTCCTGGTACTACATGCCCATGGAGCAATTTGGAAAAAAAAAAAAAAAAAAAAAAAAAAAAGGGGATTGCTGTCAAGCCATAACTCCCCAATCAAATATGGGCCTAAGTTACAAAACCCTCCTTAACTTACTAAGGATGGTGTATATCAAATCTGGGATGCATATCTGTGGCTTACACCCACGATTGGACGGCTCAGTCAGAAGGCAGTTTTATGCTGGGAACAAAGAAATCATACGAGTGATATTTGGGCAAATAACACACGATATCTAGGATGGCTATCACTAGAAATGTGTTCCCAAGTAACAGTACTCCAGGCTACTGACTGGTTTGCTACTGACTGGGCAAGGCGACCTGGCATTAGATGGCCAGCTCCAAATGGAACCCAGTGGATATGTGAAACAAACCTGTGGCCCTGGCTTCCTCCAGGGTGGATAGGTCGCTGTACCTTAGGATTTGCCTGGATTCATGGGCGCATTACTAAAACCATTACAACTCCAGCTAGTCTCCCCAACTTAAAACAAAGATGGATGCGATCTATTTTTTAAATGGTATAATCACTTAGCATCCATTTTTGTTCCATCTTTGTGACTAGAGGATGTCATGTGGCATATATGTAATTATCAAGACAGAATGTTGTGTGTACATCCCAGACTATCACAAAAGTGTCACAGGATTAATAAAGGATATGAATGCCCAGATTAAAGCTCTACAAGATCCTTCTCTCTCTCTCAGCAATTGGTTAGCTTACTGGTTTGGAGGAGGACTGTAGCCAAATCTCCTTTTTGGGCTTCTCATTCTTATCGCCTTATTAACCTTAACATGTTGCTTTGTTCGCTATTTCTCTACTTGATGCCGAGACTCCATCGCTGCAATGACTTCACCATGACAGATGATCCTTACCATGCGCAAAGATACTTTTACACTGTCAGCACTGGATTCAGCTGCCTCCGCCTTTCGTAACTCCCCTATACATTCCTCCACTGATCAATGTTGACCTGAGTAGGTAGGGACAGCTATACGCCCCTATTCAGCAGGAAGAAATTACAGAAGATAAGACCTTCCACCTTCAACCACCTTAAAGATTTAAGGGTCAAAATTGTTCAGGAGGCTGGCTGAAGAGGGAGCAGGGGCTGGCGCCTTGCACCCCCTCTCCACCCCTCCCCTTGGTAATATGTATGACATTTCACAGGCACCCCTGACTGCCCTGAAAAAAGAACAAATGTTTATATTGCAGAGATCACAGTCTTGTAAGGCAGGAGTCTCCCTTTGTTTGCAAATGTCCTTGAGATTTACAACAAAGAAGTTACCTTATCAATAGCCCAATTTCCAAAGACACATAACTCAGTTCCTCAAGCCCATCTGCAAGCCCTGCAGCTAGTACACCCTAACATCTGCAAGCTAGCAATGGGAACTCCAGCCAATTAGGACGTAGAAAATTACTTTGACCGCCTTCACAACCATCCCCCCTGGGGGCAACTCGGGTTAAATCCTTGGGGAAGCTATGGGGACTGAAGTCAACAAAGTATGTTAAGAACACTTATGCCCCGGGTTTCACAGACCCAGAGAGTGGACCTACTGTAGTGGGACATCCCACTTTTATAGTCGCTATTGGGGCTGCGAAACCACTGGTGACACAGCAATATCAGCTAATTCGACAGACCAGATCCCAAACTGACCTGGTACAGGACCAGAGCGAATGGATATAAGATTCTATCCATGATAAAGAAAAAGGGGGGAATGAAAGACTCCGCATATAGACACCCCCCCCCAGCCATTGATTAACTAACTGCTTCTTGGCTTTTCTGTAATCGCTCGCCCTTCCCCTGTTAGACCCCTCCCCCAGTTAATTGTTTAACCACTCCCTTGCCTTTCTGTAACCACTTGGCTTTTAGGGGGTGATACTGGTCTCCTGTTTCAACAGGATACTTTATGTGCATAGTCATGTAGGCAAGGGGGGTCGCCTAGGTACGTGGGCCTAGTCACGTAGGCAGGATGCTTCTCTGCTGAGTAATAAGGTCCAACTCCCCCTCCTCACTCCCCCTCCCCACCTTTCTCTTCGCGTGCCGGGGTCCTTCAAAGCCAATCTACAAACACCGAGTATGCCTTACATTCAAACCAGCCAATAAGAACCTTGTAACTATGTTTCTGCTTCTGTACGTATGCTTTCGCTTCCCCAAACCCCATAAAAAGGCCCTGAACAAAGGGCTGGCGCGCGAGTCTTCCTAAGACTTGACCGCCCGCAGGTACCTGTGTCAACTCAATAAACCTCGTGCTGTTTGCATCTGATCAGTGGACTCGGCTTGGTCTTTGGGTCCGGGGGTCTCCTCCTGAGAAGGGGTCCATTCCGGGGTGCTTGGAGCCCCGGGGGATCTTTCAAAATAAGACTGACAAGAACCCAAGTCAGGGCTTAAGGCCTTGCACGTCCATGTTTTAATTATACCACTTCTGTTTTTGAAGATTTCCTCAGAAGCAACACCCTCCATATTAACCCTCCTTCTATCACCCATTCCACTACTTTTTCTGGTGCTGTAGAATAGATTTACCATCTTTCTTAATTTAAACCCATTTTTTTTTTTTGAAGCTACCATCCATGTGGGGTAAAATGCCTGGTTGTAAAGTTTCCAGCTGCAGCACTCTGTGAACTAAACGAACACTTAAAATAGTACATACAGGGCACCTGAGTGGCTTGGTGAGTTAAGCCTCTGCCTTTGGCTCAGGTCATGATCTCAGGGTCCTGGAATCAAGCCCCGCATTGGACTCGCTGCTCAGCAGGGAGCCCGCTTCCTCCTCTCTCTCTCTGCCTGCCTCTCTGCCTACTTGTGATCTCTGTCTGTCAAATAAATAAGTAAAAGCTTAAGAAATTTAAAAATAAAAATAATAATAAAATAAAATAGCACACAGCACAATGGACAACACAACAGATGCCCAACAAACGGGTGTTGGATTACTAAATAAACAAGTGCTGAAAATGAATATTCATTCTACGTAACTCTAGCTTCAAATAAGTTTTATTGATAAAAATAACAACACATTTTAAAACCTGTATTATAGGGGCGCCTGGGTGGCTCACTAGGTTAAAGCCTCTGCCTTTGGCTCAGGTCATGATCTCAAGGTCCTGGATAGAGCCTTGCATGGGGCTCTCTGCTCGTGGGGAGCCTGCTGCCCCTCTCTCTCTCTCTCTCTCTCTGCCTGCCTCTCTGCCTACTTGTCATCTCTGCCTGCCAAATAAATAAAATCTTAAAAAAAAACTTATACTATAATTGGTTAAATTATATTTTTGTGACTACTGGCAGATCTAGATATAATGAGATCCAGCTACAAAGCATAGCAGGTAAAACTACATGGCCTAGTGACTGACAATCTTTAGCCATTCAAATCTCAGGAGTGAATGTACTTTGTATCTTCATCAAATTTATTCACTGAATTCTATACCTACCTAAGTTGTATCTTGAGCATGAAATTCTCTTAGATTGTATATAAATGTGAATCTGAACACTACACAGCAAAAGAAAGCATTTCTCTGAAATTCCTCATCATGAATCCCACAATCATTTTTTTATTTTTCCTTATTTTCAACAGAGAAAAATTTCTTGCCCAGTTTATGTTAAATAGGTATTCTGTTACTTGCGTTTAAAATGAGAAAAAGATAGAGTTATTCCTCCACCTTGTGGACTACTGGAGTATTGCTACTTCATAGCCAAAGTCCATTTTAAGAATGAGGCCTGCAAACATTGAACAGTTGTTCATGCTTTTCCCAGTCCCTACAGCTATGCTGTCCCTAATTCTACCTCATCAAGTCATACTCATTCCTCAACAGTTTAAATGTCCCAATCATAGAACCTTTCCTAACTGCAAATTAAAATTACTAGAAAAACAGCTGAGTGAAAATGTATCTCTGCCCTATACTTCCATACTACCTTATCTGGTCCCTCTTATTTTCTAGTTGTATTACATAATCTTATCTTCCCTTCTGGATTTTAAGTATTTTGAGGACAGGCAGAAAATCACCTTCAGTGGTGTACCGAAGCCAGCAAATACCTGCACTCATGAATAGTTTAATATTCAGAAATTTGGCAAGTCAACTGTTAAACTGTTGATAACTTGAAATCAGCCATTAAAGGTATACTTACACAACAAAAATCAGAAAACACTACAAATCAAAACACTTAAAAAAATTTTTTTATCAGCTCTAACTTCACATCCCATTTTCTCTACATGTAATAAATAATGAGAAGAAGAAACAGTAACTCCTACCTCACAGGATTGTTGCAAAGATTAAACAAAACCTACATAAAAGATTTGTGTAGCATCTGGCATATGGTATTTGCTCACTAAATATTATAATTATTCCCCGTACTC
Organism: Neogale vison; assembly: GCF_020171115.1. Lineage (NCBI taxonomy): Eukaryota > Metazoa > Chordata > Mammalia > Carnivora > Mustelidae > Neogale > Neogale vison. Next base: position 178,063,429 of record NC_058096.1, on the reverse strand, counting down.
CATCACATTGCCTTGCAAGTAGTAAATCCTCAGTATATACTCAATCGTTGAATGACAAAATCAAGAATCTCAATGGAAAATTTTAAAGATGTTAGTTAACACTGATAGTAGTTTCAGGTTAACATTAGGACACACCATTACCAGGGACATAAGCCCATACTTATAAATATCCATGGGGCACCAGGGTGGTTTAGTTGGTTATTTGTCTGCCTTCGGCTCAGGTCATGATCTCGGGGTTCTGCAACTGGCTCCCTGATGGAAGGGGGGGGGCCCTGCCTCTCCCTCTGCTCCTCCCCTGGCTCATTCTCTCTCTCCCTCTCTCTTTCAAATAAATAAATAAAATAAAATAAAAAATAATCCAGACATTGTCTTTCTTTCCCTCTTCTTTCTCTAAATCAATCTCTCTTGACAGAGAGAAAGATATAAATATCCTCATGTCCTTCTGCATCTCTCCCATTCTCCTTTACTCTAAAGAGCCTTCCTTTCTCATTCCTCTTTTAACTCTATTTCATAATGCAAAATAAATAATTTATGCTGTACTTTGTTCCAGAAAAGGTTTGTGGTGAATAATAGATAACTTGGTTTCATATTTAGTGAATAAGCATTTTATATCTCTCCAAGGGAAGAAAATAAAGTGGGTTTTTAACCACCTCCTTCATTGATCCCAGGCTTCTGTTTGATTGACTCTTGGCGAAAATGGGTTCTTTATAATGACCTTTGAGGAAAGACAAAACTAACTTTCCAAATACAGAGTTGAAAACCAAATTACTGGGCGCCTGGGTGGCTCAGTGGGTTAAGCTGCTGCCTTCGGCTCAGGTCATGATCTCAGGGTCCTGGGATCGAGTCCCACATCGGGCTCTCTGCTCAGCAGGGAGCCTGCTTCCTCCTCTCTCTCTCTGCCTGCCTCTCTGCCTACTTGTGATCTCTCTGTCAAATAAATAAATAAAATCTTAAAAAGAAAAAAAAACCAAATTACTGGGGCACCTGGGTAGTTCAGTTGGTTAGCCTCTGCCTTTGGCTCGGGTCATGATCTTAGGGTCTTGGGATCGAGCCCCGCATCAGGCTCTCTGCTTGGTGGGGAGCCTGGTTACCCCTCTCTCTCTGCCTGCCTCTCTGCTTACTTGTGATCTCTCTCCGTCAAATAAATAAATAAAATCTTAAAAAAAAAAAAAAAAAGAAAGAAAACCAAATTACTGAATTCCAGACACTTTCCAAAATGGGAAGCAAGAAATGACCCTGTCTTTTAAGGTTGATGTCACTCTCTTATCTCTATAGCTACTTCCTACCTCACCCCAATCCCAATATGGTGTTTCTTTAGATATAAGGCAGCTTCCAGTAATTAACTATGTTCAAGGATCCACCACAGCTTTATTTGCTGACTAAAAAATAAAACCAAAAAATTGAAACAAATAATTAGTTGTAAAAACCAACAGAGAATATGATTTACTCCAGATGATTTGAAATGAAATTCCAATAATTCAGATGTAAATTTAATCATCTAATATAAATTTTCCCAAGAGACTCTTAACTATAGGAAACAAAGTGAGGGTTGCTAGAGGGAAGGTGGGTGGGGATGGGGTAACTGGACGATGGGCATTAAGGAGGGCATGTGATATAATGATTGCCTGGAGATACACGCAAACAATGAATCACTAAACTCTACCTCTGAAACTAATAATACACTATATGCTAATTAATTTCATTTAAATTTTAAAATTAATTGACTAATAAATCTCCCCTTCCTTAGATATTACTAATTAGTATGGAATTTTTTTAATAGAGAAAAAAAATTAAAGTATTTAAGTAATATCTCTAAGATGACCATTTGCCCTAAAAATATACAAATTCTGTCTGTGATCATTTCTGGTTTAAAAATACACGGAGACTGGGGCACCTGGGTGGCTCAGTGGGTTAAAGCCTCTGCCTTCGGCTCAGGTCATGATCCCAGGGTCCTGGGATGCAGCCCTGCATCAGGCTCTCTGCTCAGCAGGGAGCCTGCTTCCCTCTCTCTCTCTGCCTGCCTCTCTGCCTACTTGCGATCTCTGTCTGTCAAATAAATAAATAAAATCTTAAAAAAAAAAATACACGTAGACTGAAACAAATAGTACATCCCACAAGGCATTGGTTAAATGCAAGGCACTGTGTTTAGTGAAATATCTACTTTGATGTTGGTCTATACAGTTCCCTTGTCCAAGAACATGTGGATATGACAATGTGGGACAGGAAGCGGTTTCCTCCAAGTGGAAATAAGGCGGGTGAGTCAGAAATTAAAATTCCAACTAACCTGCTGGCATCCATATTTGAGATAATATAATGTATTTGACTCACCTCCCGGTCTGTTACCAAAGGACGCTGTCGAACAATGATTCTTTTTTCCCACCAGCTGTCACCATCAAGTTGGCTATACTTCGTGTTTTCCCTTTGTGTTTGAAAGTCAGACCTAAAGCAGATGGCTGGACTCTGTGCCAGAACAAAAGTAAAATTGGTTGTCTCACCTCAAGAAGTGCTGCCAGACTTCATTAAGACAAAAGTCCCAGCAACGAACATCTACAAAATCTAGAGTCTAGAAAGCACAAACTGAACTTTACCAAGTAAAAACAACAACAACAAAAAAAGCCCGCTTTGGGGGAAAATTGTAATTAATTTGCTAAAAAGTGATGAGAAAACTCATGTATTTCATTTTCAGTGAGATATGGTTCCTGAGTCATCAATGTTATAATTTCCCAGTTCTGGAAAAAAGCAAATGATATTCAAGTTCTAAACTGAGCTCACAGATAAATTCTAGAACATGAAATATAATCTTCCAAAGCTAAAACTTTATAAAACCAAACAGATGTGAAGCTATTAGACTAAAAAAAAAATTATTGCAAATTAAAATCATAAGGGAACTACATGGAAGGTGAGACCATCGAACTGAGGGTGTTAAAGCTAGGATCAGGATTAAAGAGGGGAATTCAGAACTGCAAGAAATGGCCAGTCATTCATTACCCATAGCGTAATTACTGAGAGTGGAAGCGTTAAGATTAGAATGACACTTAAAAAAAAAAAAGAAAAGAAAAACCCTCTTACTATTGCAAAGAAAGTTTGATCTCCCATAAAAATAAATTTCTGGCCTTCCATTCTGAAGCTGACCAGTTCTGGAGTTCAAAGAGCCTCCTATTTTGCCTCTCCTAAGTGACACAGGCATAGAGCAATTTGTTGTTTCCATTAACTTATTAAAAATGTCTAAAAGATAAGAAAGTAGAACTAGAAATCACTTCTATGGCCCTTCATAAGTTGGTAATGTTCTCTGCATTTTTATTACTACCGAGAGAGAGATGAAACCGTACATACAGTAGCTTTCTATTATTCAGCCCCCTCTCTACACAACTCTGGGCTCAAGTAAATTTTCAGTAATAACAGTTGATTGTCACAAGGCAGAGACCTCACTGGCACAATAGATGAATTCAGTAGTCAGACTCCAGGACCAGGATACCCAGCAGTAAGATTAAAATTTCTTTTGAGGCAGCCTAATTAATGTGATTGTTTTATCAAAGCCCAAGGGCAACAGCTCTTAAAATAAAGCTTTTTTCAACATTTAAATAAAGAATCTCTCAAGTTCTATAGTGCCCTTCACTATTGAAATTACTATACAATGGACCCTTGAACAATGTGGGGGTTATGGGTGCTGACACTTCACACAACTGAAAATTCACGTATAACTTTGGACACCCCCAAAACTTAACTACTGTTGACTGGAAGCCTCATTGGTAACAAACATTTGATTAACACATATTTGGTATGTTACACTATTTTATCCTGTATTCTTACAATAAGCTGGATTTGGAAAGAAAATGTTAGGTTCAACCAAAGAGGTAAAGGATCTATACTCTAGAAATTACAAAACACTTATGAAGGAAATTGAAGAAGACACAAAAAGAAGTTAAAACTTTCCATGTTCATGATAGGAAGAACAAACATTGTTAAAATGTCTATGCTGCCCAGAGCAATCTGTACTTCCAACACCATTCCGATGGCAATACCAATGGCATTTTGCAGTGCTGGAATAAACAATTCTAAAATTTGTATGGAACCAGAAAAGACCCCGAATCGCCAAGGAAATGTTGAAAAAGAAAAACAAAGCTGGGGGCATCACATTGCCTGGTTTCGAGCTATATTACAAAGCTGTGATCACCAAGATAGCATGGTACTGGTACAAAAACAGACATATAGATCAATGGAACAGAATACAGAGCCCAGATATGGACTCTCAACTCTATGGTCAACTAATCTTTGACAAAGCGGGAAAAAATACCCAATGGAAAAAAGACAGTTTCTTCAATAAATGGTGCTGGGAAAATCGGACAGCTATATACAGAAGAATGAAACCGGACCATTCTCTCACACCATACACAAAGATAAACTCTAAATAAATGAAAGAGCTCAATGTGAGACAAGAACCCACCAAATCCTAAAGGAAAACATAGGCAGTAACTTTTTTGACACTGGCCACAGCAACCTCTTTCAAAACACGCCTCCAATGGCAAGGGAAACAAAAGTGAAAATGAACTTCTGGGACTTCTCAACATAAAAACCTTCTGCACAGCAAAGGAAATGGTCAAAAAAAAAACAAAGAGGCAACCAATAGAATTGGAGAAGGTATTTGAAAATGACACTGCAGATAAAGATGTTGAGTAAAACAAATCAAATAGAGAAAGTCAATCATCATAGAGTTTCACTTATTTGTGGAACATAAGGAATAGCATGGAAGACATTGGGAGAAGGAAGGGAAATCAGAGAGGGAGACAAACCATGAGATTCTATGGACTCTGGGAATCAAACTGAGGGTTTGCACGGGTCGGGGAATGGGTGAGCCTGGTGATGGGTATTAAGGAGGGCACGTATTGCATGGAGCACTGGGTGTTATATGCAAAGAATGAATCATGGAACACTACATCAAAAACTAATGATGTACTGTACCGTGACTAACACAACATAATAAAAACAAATATAAAATAAAATTTTTTTTAACGAAAAGAAAATGCTAATTATAAAATGATAAGGAGGGGCACCTGGGTGGCTCAGTGGGTTAAGCCTCTGCCTTTGGCTCAGGTCATGCTCCCAGGGTCCTGGGATCGAGCCCCTCATCGGGCTCTTTGCTCAGCGGGGAGCCTGCTTCCTCCTCTCTCTCTCTCTCTGCCTGCCTCTCTGCCTGCTTGCGATCTCTGTCAAATAAAAAAAAAAACTGATAAGAGAAAATACATTTACAGTACTGTACTTTAAAATATCTACATATGGGGCGCCTGGGTTGGTCAGTGGGTCAAGCCACTGTCTTTGGCTCAGGTCATGATCTCGGGTCCTGGGATTGAGCCCCGCATCAGGCGCTCTGCTCCACAGGGAGCCCGCTTCCTCCTCTATCTCTGCCTTCCTCTGCCTACTTGTGATCTCTGTCTGTCAAAAAAAAAAAAAGATAAGGAAGAGAAAATACATTTATAGTACTATACTTTAAAATATCCACATACGGGGCGCCTGGGTGGCTCAGCGGGTTAAGCCACTGCCTTTGGTTCAGGTCATGATCTCAGGGTCCTGGGATTGAGCCCGGCATCAGGCTCTCTGCTCAGCAGGGAGCCTCCTTCCCCCTCTCTCTCTGCCTGCTTCTTGGTCTACTTGTGATCTGTCAAATAAATAAATCTTCAAAAAAATAAAATATCCACATACAAGTGGGCCCATGCAATTCAGACCTGTGTAGCTCAAGGGTCAACTTTATTTTCAAATAAGATGAAATACTGTATATATTTTTTAATTTCATGATTTCTTTTTTTTTTTAAGATTTTATTTATTTATTTGACAGAGAGAGATCACAAGTAGGCAGAGAGGCAGGCAGAGAGAGAGAGAGAGGAGGAAGCAGGCTCCCCGCTGAGCAGAGAGCCCGATGCAGGACTCGATCCAAGGACCCTGAGATCATGACCTGAGCCGAAGGCAGCAGCTTAACCCACTGAGCCACCCAGGCGCCCCATGATTTCTAATCCTTTACTTCCTCCAAGCAGCTAGAAGAAAGGCAGTCTCTGAAGATGGCGGCTAAGACTTGGCAACATAAATAGTGAGACATTTTGTTTTCAGAGAGGCATTTTTAGACCTGGAACCAAATTCCACTCTACCACTCATCCATGTAGGACACACACAAAAAAAAATTACTTCATTTATATGAACTTCGGTTCCCATATCTTGCCCCAGAGAGCAAATATTGCCTACTTCAATGGAGTTGTTGAGGAAGATTAAATAAGAAACGTGTAATGTTTGGGGTGCCTGGCTGGCTCAGTGGGTTAAAGCCTCTGCCTTCAGCTCAGGTCATGATCCCAGGGTCCTGGGATTGAGTCCCACATCAGGCTCTCTGCTGAGCAGAGAGCCTGCTTCCTCCACTCTCTCTCTCTGCCTGCCTCTCTGCCTACTTGTGATCTCTGTCAAATAAATAAATAAAATCTTTAAAAAAAAAAAAAAAGAAACGTGTAATGTTTAGCATAGTGTCTAGAAATGTGATGTCCAATATAGTAGCCATTAACTATATATGGTTATTTAAATCAAATTTAAATTAATTAAAATTAAATAAAATTTAAAATTCATTTCTTCAGTCACACAAGCCATAGTCCAAGTAATCAGTAGTCACCTGGGGCTGGCATCTACTCTACTGAGGAGAATAGATACAGAACATGTTCATTATCAAAGATATTTTTGGACATTGCTAGAGAATGTAGTAAGCTCTCAATAAATATCCATTTAATGACTGGCATTTTATCCTTCTCCTGACCAATTCTTCTAAGTTCTCAGGACGTCCAAGATATCTCCATATCAGGAAGGAAAACAATATGATAAAACATATATGTGTACATCACTTTTTTCACTCCCAGGAATACTGGAGTTCTAAAAGAGAACAAGGAGAAGCAGGGAGAAGGCAATGCTTACCACAGATGGAGTTCCTTTTTTTTTTTTTTTTTTTGAGATTTTATTTATCCATTCATGAGAGACAGAGAAAGAGGTAGAAGCAGAGGGAGGAAACAGGCTCCTCGCCAAGCAGGGACTCAATCCCAGGATCCTGGGATCATAACCTGAGCCAAAGACAGGCTCTTAACTGACTGAGCCATCCAGGTGCCCAACACAGATGCGAGTTCTAATGATGAGGATTACAGGCCTCGAAATCAGACACTGGGGAAGGTCTTTTTGGAGAAAAAGAATACCACAATATTCCTCAATTCATACCTAAAAATCACCTACTCGCAGCAATGACCTTAATTTTAATGCACTAACATTTACTGAGATGATGAAAAAACAGCTTTTTCTACTGTAGAATTCATTTCACAATTTTTTCCTCTTTGGAACATCTAAAAATAAGTATAAATTACCAACATTTTTCCAGAGATACTTTAATCAAGTTAGCTTGGGCATTTGAGTAGAATTCTTTGCATCAGTCTTTCTGTTTCTTTGGTTTCATTTCCCTTCTTCCAAGTAACCAGAATTGGAGCTGGGAAGCTAACAGAGTGAAGATGCTGACAGAGGTCTGAGAGAAAGTTGCAGTAACACAGAATTAAAGGAAGCTAAAATTTAATACAATTCCTAAGAAAAATCCTGGTGTCAGAGGATACTTGAGGTCATCTGGTGGAAATTATCTTGTAGACTCCTGCAGATGTGGGCTTAAGTGTTCTAGGTAGATTTCTCTGCAACAAGACATCTGCAGCACTAAACTTCAAAGGTATCTTTGCTTTCAAAACTAGGAGTGGAAGAGGCTGGTCCTTGTTCCTTATTATAAATGAGCAGAAAGTAGATCTAGTACTTTTTTAAAAATCATGATGTCCTGCTTATGGGTGGCATCCTTCTAAGTTATATGTAAAGCTACGTTCCCAAGTCAAAATGAAAATGTGTGAACTTAACTCCTTGAAAGGCTGTTGCAAACAAGTTGCAAACAGAGCAATCTGTTCTCACAGACTTGGTAATAGTATTTGAATATACCTGGTAATAAATTTGGTCATATATCTTCGACAAGTGAAATTAATTCCCTGCTGGTGACTTTCAGGTTAAACAAATACATAATTCTCTTCTTCCACTTCTTTATCTATTATCAAACAATCCCCATTTGACTGCATATCATGATGAGTTATTATTATTCTGTAATAATCTATCCTGGATATTTACAAATAAAGTACTTAACAATAACAATACTCTGATTGTGATTATATCTTGATGCTTTTTGTTGTCATGTCAATGAGGTAGGTTATGTATTTCATTAAACTACAATACAATGATAAAAATATAGAACATAATGCAAGTTTTTTATTCTCCTAAACTATATATTTACTAGCTGTCTAATCAAAAAAACATGAGCTACTGTCTTTTAAAAAGCACAAATAACACATGGCCATAATTTTGTAAACTACTGCTCTCAAGTTATTTTAATCAATAGCCATATTTTTTCTTGCTGCAGAATGATCCATATGCCATCCATTTTGACATACAATTTCAGCAACTAAGAAGACACATTTTCTGAATAATTTCCTTCGTATTCTGCTACCTTTTTACAATATTGGGCACATATTATGTATGCTATGACTCATATATAAGTTATATGGTTTTTTACTATTTTTGATATAAATTTCTATTCATATTATCTTGGGGAGGCATTCTTTAGTGTAAAACACATCAAAGAAAAACAAAGTATTAAAAACAAAAATCATAACTTACCAACTTATAAAATAAACAAAAATTCATAGATATCAAGTAACTGCTATACAGAGCAGAGTAGTTGATTATCCAGCCCACAGTAATAATAATGGTAAAAATAATGGTATGAATAGTACCATCCCTTTCACTGGTCTAAATTCTTTGACTACAGTAACAGACACCACACTAACTTAACCTAAACCTAAAGGAAGAATTTGTTATAGGAATACAAATATGTTGTGTGAATTAAAAAGGAATCAGAACCAGAAATGGCCAGGTGACAGGAACAAAGAAATCCTCTCACCTCACTTACTTGCCTTGTTCTCCTCCTAGAAGACTTACTTATCTCTGCCTCTCCAACAATATACTGAATAAAACTACCTCTTGCTCCCAAAAAATGTATATAGTTTTAGATGAGTTTGGGGTGGGTTAAGCCTCTACCTTCGGCTCCGGTCATGATCTCAGGGTCCTGGGATGAGGCTCACATCGGGCTCTCTGCTCAGCAAGGAGACTGCTTCCCCCTCTCTCAGCAGGGAGCCTGCTTCTCTGCCTGCCTCTTTGCCTACTTGTTATCACTCTTTCAAATAAATAAATAAAAATCTTTAAACATTTTTTTTTAAAAAGTCAAAAGCATGAGTCAAGGCTTAGGGGTTATGTAATAGAAACATGATTATCAGCAAGCCTACCCCACGGGATAGACTGGGGCAAGGGGAGTGGCATGTTCTTAGAAGGGAAAGAGTCAGTGAGTTGTAACAGAAAGCCCCAGAAATCTCAACTACTATGCTTTGTTCTCCTCTAAATGATTTCATTTACACAATCTTATTTGATATGAGATCCAAGTGCTACTTAATTTCTAGTAGTGATAGTTATAACTGGCGCTAAGATTTCCAAACTATTCTATTCATGCTGTCATTAACTCCAACAAATACGTAACTTGTGCCTACTTTAGGCCTGTCATTACTGGCTATAAAGTATACCCCCAGATTAAACTCAGATAACACTAGTAAGATGAAAAAATGGCTTCTTCATACAAAATCATGCAAAACTTCATTAAAGCACTAGCAAAAAAAAAAAAAAAAGATAAAACCATCCTAGTTACAGTCTATTTTGTTAAAAAAAAGAAAGGTTCATATAGTTATACTCCATAATTTAGGCAAAGATAATTCAACCTACATAATACTGGAGTTTTACTATATTGCATTATTTTTTTATTACTAATCAGATTCATTTTCTTCTGCCAATGAAAAAGCCACAAGAAATTTGAATAATCGATGTAATATTCATATTCAAGTCTTATTTATAGCAGTCAGTGTGTGGACAATTAATTAATCTCCAGGAATACATTTTTTCCCACCATCTAGCTAAAATAGTCTTCAGAACAAATTCTGAAAATCCAGGTTTCCAGTAGTGAAGAGCAACTGTCTAGAGAAAATAAGATAGATTTTTAGACCTGGAAAAGATGAAAGGCTAACTGCTTGGCACTTTGAAGATGTATCAGACTGCAAACCTCCTCTCATTATTTTAATCTCACACTATATAAAATACTTTTGTATCCTTTGCAAGCAAGATAAAAACAAATTAAACTGAAGAGCTGACATGAACTGAATATCTTATTCAGGAAGCACCTTCACTGACAACTTCAGGAAAAAAATAAAACAGATCCTTCGAAATATTATTCCAAAGGGCAGGCAATACTACCAAGAAAGAGTAAAAAAAATAAAAACAGCATGATAATCTCAAATACAGCAGAGTGGTTCTTCTCATTGCTCCTATAATCATTTATTCATAGCACTTCCAGTTCTCAATAATTTGGGGGTTTATGTAATTATTTGTTTGCTGGAATGGAACTCTCCTGGGGCATCATGTCTTCTTCATGAGTACATTCCCCAAACTGGTAAACCCAGCACTGTGCATATAAACGTAGAATTTAAAACAACGTAACCATGGGATGTGCACCCTCAAAGACTACAGAAGCAGCATAAAGGTGGTGTGAGAGAATCTTGGACTTGAAAAAAATTACTTCAAGAATCCGAGGAAGAAATCACAGCCTGAGACTACGTACAAAGAAATGAAAATGAAAACATTACAAAAGTAGAATCAACAAGATTTGCCAGGAAGCTTGTAGTTACAGAGGTCTAAGGCGAGGAAGAAATACAGGGAAATGCTTTGGTTTGTTGCTTTAGTAACTCTGGCGATCATGAACAAGTTTTTCTCCCAGGTTGGTTTGTTTGGGGGGGGGTGTTTTTGAGAGAGAGACAGAGAAGGAGAGAGAGAGAAATAAACGAACAATCGGGGAGGAGGGTCAGAGAGGGAGAAGCAGACTCTGCGGAGCAGGGAGCCTGATGCGAGGCTCTATCCCAGGACCATGACATCAGGACTTGAGCCCAAGCCAGACGCTTAACCAACTGAGCCACTCAGGCGCCCCCATCTTCCAGTTTATTTTAAAGGAGAAAAGGAAGATGTGCATTAGAATTAGTCCACTCAGGTCATTGTGAGCTCATGGCGTCCGTAAGACAGAAAGGAGAAATGTCCCGTCCTCAGTCGGCTTCCGCAACCCCTGCGAAGCGGGTGGGTGCCTGCGAAGTCTGAGCCGGAAGCAGAAGGCCTGATACTTTGTAACAGTATCTGAAGCCCGTTCGCGAGATGCTATGACTGAGGAAGCCCGGACACTGCGACACAACGGCCTGGGGCAGAAACCTCTGTGACACCCACCAACATTTCAGCCAGGAGGGCGGAGGACGGGCGGCCCGAAGGCGGCGCATCCCGCCCGGTGCCGCAGAAGCTGCAAGGACACAGGCTTTCGAGTGAAGCGGCAGGACAATCGGGACAGAGACCTTTGAGAGTATTCCACTGGATTCGGCAATTCTGAGGCTATCAGAATCCTTTGGCGGGGCCGGGTTTTCTTCTTTTCTAAGAAAGGGGAAGCTGATAGATAATCCCGGAGTGGGCGTCCCCACACCTGCCTTAGAGCGCTCTACCCCGCTCTTCTGCCGCCTGAGGGCAAACCCTGTCACGTGCCACCCAACTTCTACGCAGGTTCCCGGGACTCTGGAAACCCTGGTGTGAATTTACCCCCTCAGCTTGGGGCGCGCCCTTGCCCTCACTCCGGCAATCTTCCGGGGCCCTCAGAAACCTGGACAAATGACCTCACCTCGCAAACCCTTCCTGAGGCTCACAGGAAAAATTAAAGCACTTCATTTTGTATTTCCAAAACTATGTCCGCACCTTCCAAAGCTTTGTATTATTTGTTGTGCATCTGGCCTAGAAAGGAGCGAGCCAGACCAAAAAGTCAAGGCAAGCTGAGGGTCGAGGACGGAGACGCCTCACAGGCCACGTGTGAAAGGAGAGAGAAAAACTACGACTCCCAGGAGGCGGCGGGGCCGCGAGACCGGCGATTCCCAGCATCCTTTGCGAGGTCCCAAATCATCTAGGTGACAGGCGCGTCGAGATGGCGCGAAATGTCCAGGAAAGCTGTAGAGAGGTGGCCGTGCGAGATGGCAGCGACTGAGGCCCCTACTGAGCGGCTAGATGTCGCGCGCGGCTTGGAGAACGTGCCTGTGAGCGCGTGGCCCCCGGGGGCGGAGCCAGAGCCCTTCCAGGTAGGAGGCGGGGCTCAGCCGCCGAGAGTGCGGCGCGCGGCGGAACCCGCGCCCTTCTGTCTTGGGGGAGCCGTGCTCTGCCCGCGCACTGCGCACGCAGCCACTGCAGTGGAGCTGGCGCCCGGCCAGGTAGGGGGTGGAGATGCATGGCCGCGAGGGTCCAGTACGCGGTTCCGCGATCTTGCAGCAATTCTGTGGATGAGTCTCGTATCCCAAGTTGTGTCCATATTCTCGACTTAGATTTTTCTTACCCTGTCGGAGAGCTGTCTCGCGCAGGAATAGCTCTTAAATGCACAGGTTTTAGTCTTGTTCTTTTAACCCTCCCTAATGACCTTAACAAGAGCGACGGGATTGCTCTTTTCTCCCCACAGACGGGCAGGTCCCTGAAGGACAAAACCGGGTGTTTCGTGAGGTCCTTGGAAGGAGCCCTGAGAACCTAACTTTTTTTCCCTGGCTCTGTTCTAAGAATTCACTGAGGGATCGGGGGCAAATCATTTTACCTTTACGGTTGCCGGTGCCTCCTGCGTAAGATAAGGCATGGGCTCTATTCATGGATCTCAGCCTAGTGTTAGGGTTAAAAACTTAGACCCTAGAATGAGACTTTGCTGCTGTGAGCTTTTGGGCAAATGACAGACTAGCCTCAGCTAAGCCTTCCGTGCGCGGTTAAAATAATAGTGCCTGTCTCCCAGATTGCTTTGAGATTTGCGAGTAAAACACACTTCTTGGTTTGCTGAGAGAACCCAGTAAGTATTCACTACTTTTACACATCAAAACCCACTCCACTCTACTTTTCCCACCCTCTGACCTTGGCCTGCTCCTTGCCTATGGAATATGGCCAAAAAAAAAACAATGATATTGGAGTGAAAGGAGCACTTGGTCTTGGAGGTAGGAGAGCGAGATGCAGGACTGAGCCATCTTGACTATTTCTTGGAGTCTGAGCTTCTTCATCTGCAAAATTAAAATAATTAAAAATTTATAACCTTGGTCACATACACCATGAATACCCAGCTATCTGTGTCCCTCCTTCCTTGGGTTGTTGTGAAAATCAAACATAGTAGATTCAATAGCAGTTTCAAAGAGTAAAGCAGGATATTAATGTCAGGAAAGGTTATTTTTCCTCAAACTACCTTAGGGCTGTTTTATGGTTAATAATACAGTTGATGAGGGATACCTGCGCAGCTCAGTCCATTAAGTGTCTGCCTTTGGCTCAGGTCATGATCCCAGGGTCGTTAGATCAAGCCCTCTGTAGGGCTCCCTGCTCAGTGGAAGGTGAGAAGTCTGCTTCTCCCTCTACCCCTGCTCCTTCCCTCCTGCTCATGCTTTCTCACTCTGCTCTCTCTCAAATTAATAAAATCTAAAAATAATAATAACACAGTTGGCTAGCACCATATTAAACACTAGTCCCTAAAAGCTTATTTAACACCAAATATTGCTGAATGTCTGGTCAAAAACACTGATAAGGGGCGCCTGGGTGGCTCAGTGGGTTAAGCCGCTGCCTTCGGCTCAGGTCATGATCTCAGAGTCCTGGGATCGAGTCCCGCATCGGGCTCTCTGCTCAGCAGGGAGCCTGCTTCCCTCTCTCTCTCTCTGCCTGACTCTCTGCCTACTTATGATTTCTCTCTGTCAAATAAATAAATGAAATCTTAAAAAAAAAAAAAAACTGATAAATGTTTTCTTTATTCAGCAAGTAATTGAGTGTGTATAATGTGCTAGGCGTTAAGCTAGACATAGAAGATAAAATAGTGACAACTTTGCCTTTGAGTTTACAAGACCATATAGAAAGGAACTTAGTTGCTGTGGGGGGCCTGGAGAAGGGAGAGAGGAAGCCTTATGATTGATATTTACATGTACAGTTGATAGACATAAGTGAAAATCTCGAGACTAATACTCAGTCCCTCAGTATTCTAGCTGCCTGGCTATATGCATAGCTCTGGGTAGAGTTAGAATTACAGAAAGAAGGTAAGATCCTTCCTCAAGGAGCTTATAGTCTAACCAAGAAGATAAAACATGCTTGAGACGTATTTATGATAAGCCTTAAAGTGTCTTTAACTAGTTTGCTTTCCTGTATTCATGCAGCACACAAAACCTGCCTTATGAAAGGTCAAAATAGCTTTCTTACCCCAAGCCCTGCCTTCACAGACATATACACACATAAGAATTAAGGCATGAAAAATTCAAGGTAAAAATAACTTTGTGTCTACTTTGCTTTTGAGTACTGTGTGAAAAGGCAAAAAGAGCATTCACATATTCACATTGGAAACAAGCCTATCATAAAGCCATCTGTGTTGAAAGCCAAGTAGAAAATAAACTAATTGATTTTCTTGAACGGAGAGTTGAATCTAGCCTTTTTTCAGGTTTCTGAAACCAGCCTTAACATATTTTTTTAAGATTTCAACTTGACCTTGACAAGAATTATCTGGCTCACAGGCTCTTAATAGCTGCTTGGAGCAAAAACAAACTCATGGGGTAGAGGCCAAGTACAAAGATTCATGTAGCTGGTGTTTCAAAACAACCAAAAAAGGAATGAAGATTTTCACAGCACTTCCTTTAAATTCAGAATCAAGGCCTAGGTTTTAAGCCCAAAATACAACGCGGTGTCATACTTAAGTTCCTGGGGCTTTGATACTGAATTTGACTTAGAAAAGTCAGACTTTGGGTAAGAAGTTAGTAAGAGCTGCAATCACACAGTCAAAAAATATTTCCTAAGCCAGCTGCTCTGTCCCCAGTACTGTGAAAAGTAACTCAGCCCCCATTACCATGTCATACCCCAAACCACATGACCATTTCCTTGACACATGTATTTGCTAGAAAGACAAGACTTGCAATTTAGATCACAAAGTTCATGCTATTAATAAGTGCAAATCTAGTTCCGAAAAGAGAGAAATTATGTAAGAATGTAGCCAAGGAGGTATATTTGCTTTTCAACATGCTGTCGCCTGGTTTCCATTTCAGCTTCTTGAGTGACCATGGTTTATTAAAAAAAAAAAAAAAGGTTTTAAGTTTTCTGTCAAAAAATTTGAAATCTCTGCCCAGTTCTTCAAGGGTCTGGTTTCTGTTACATCTTTTTGCACTGGTCGTTTTGCATTTATTCCTAGCTCTTGTGTGATCAATGTTTGCATTTTGATATATACCAGGAAAAAGTCATTTATGTTATTACGATAGAAAAAAATGATAAAAATCCCACTGACTGGTTCTTTCTAAATCCCAGCACATGCATCTAAGAAGCAATCAGGCAGTATATGTGGATGAATGAAAGAAGTCTGTGCTGGATCAATTCTTAGTCGTCCCCCCGCCCCCCTGCCCAAGATGGATAAGTAATGGAAAATAGAAATATATTCATATTGTCTCCTAGACAAAATTTTGGTTTAACTGTATTTGAACTTGGAAAGTTTTAACTTCAGAATCTGTTGTTTTCATCACCCTGCCAGATAGCCTACATAATTTATATTGAATCCCTATGTGCTAGCCACTAGAGTAAGCTTTTTACATGTATTCTCTCATTTTTTTTTCCTTCATAGCCACCTGTGACATAGATAGAAAGGAGATATTTAAGGAGATGAAGTAATGTGCCAGAAATATATGATGTTGTAAATATAAAATCTAGAAATAATATCTAGACGCATTTAAGGAAGCTACTGTTTCAAAAGTATGAACTGCCTGGTACACAGTACAGTTAATTATTTAAATTTAATAATACCTGGGGTTGGGGGGCAGATACAGGTATTATTCCTGTTTTATATGTATAAACCCAAAACTTAGAAGGTAACTTGCCCTAAGTCACAATGCTAACAAGAGCCTAGTTCTGTATGTGTCTCCTTTAGAACGTTCTGTGTCCTACATTAAGAAGTTCCCCATAGGGGTGCGTGGGTGGCTCAGTCGGTTAAGTGGCTGCCTTCTACTCAGGTTATGATCCCGGTGTCCTGGGATGGAGCCCCACACCAGACTCCTTGCTCAGCTTCTCCTCCCTCTCCCTCTGCTTGCAGCTCCCCCTGCTTGTGCTCTTCTCTTTCACTACCTCTTTCTCTCTGTCAAATAAATAAATAAAGTCTTTTTTTTGAATAAAATAAAATAATAAAAAAAAATTTTTTTAAAGTTCTCCATTGGTTGTCCAGTGTTCACGCCTGGCACAGGTCTGTCTGGCCTCCTGCACACTTTGTGTTAGCCTCAATTGGAGACCTGAATCTTCATTAGCTATTTATATCTTTGACTCAATTTTCTAGCTATTTCCTGGAATAACTTTCAGCCTTCCACTGTGGGCATATCAATCAACAATCAGTTGTTTGCAAGAAATAGAAATACCATACAAACTAACTCAAGCAAAAAAAAAAAAAAACAGAAGGAATTGCCTTATAACAGCAAAATCCAAGAGTGGTAACTATAGGCAGAGTATAGCCAAAAATGGCTATACTAGGGAATAATCTTTTGAAAACTGTGGTCTAAATTAAGATATGATTATGTAATTATTCATCTTTTCAAGGTATTTTTCTAAGTGAGGTAAAATATCTTTCTGGAGTGGCATTTTACTGACTATTTATGGAGGAGAAAATGGAAATATATGGAGATAATATGATTTGTGATAAGTATTGGTATCAGGGCTAAGTATTACATCCATCAAGGGAAAACAAATATTCTCTTTAAACAGGAAGTTTATCCAGAGGTCTCTATTATCCTTTGGAAAGTGTCTGCAGCTCATTTGGAATTAGATACTCTTTATAATCTATGTCTCTAAAAGATCTTAGATTGTGCATCAAGTTTAAATTCCAGAATCATTAAAAACGCTATCACTAGATTTTCCAATGTCTTTTTTTTATGAAACTGACGCGCTACCTACTGCGCTAACGAGGCACCTTCCAATGTCTTTTTTTTAATGTTTAAATAAAAATAAGCAAATAACAGTATTTTTCCAAACCTATCCATAGCCAAATAAGTTCAACAGAATAATATGCTCTTCTGGGTAGCAAAGTACAGTAAGTCAGACTTGATTTCAAAAGGAGTTATGTGTGTCCAAAAAAAAAAAAAAATCACTTTGCAGTTTAGTGATTTATATAGTATATCAAAAATACGTGTGCTTTTAAGAAGAAATCAATTTAAAAGAATTCTTCATGAAAAGTTTAACAAAGAGATAGTAAAATCTTCATTTTACAAGTGCTTTTTAAAATGTCTCAGTGACCATTTCATTTCAACCTTGACTCTTAAAAGCTGGAAGTAGATTCTGTCTCAGACAGCAGTCATTGAATTTTACTGATAGGGCATCCTTTTCTAAGCCATTCTTTATCCCTTTAGGACATCTTCACTAAGCTAAAGCTGTAAGAAAAGACAGAAACCAGAGAAGCTATTTCCGCTCTCCACCCCCAAATCACTTTTAAGCAGAGTGTTGGCCTTTCCCCGCTGGTACTCCCACTCATCCTCCTCCTCATCTTTCACAAGAGGATGTCAGTCCTTCCCCCAGCTCAGCGTTGTTTAAAAGAGAGGGTTTTGAGCCTAACTGCACAGTCCCACCGAGGCCTCCACAGGGAGTGGAACCACACGTTGTTTAATGCTTTCTCCAGTTCTTGGCCCAGAGATGCCGTATGAATGGTTAATCGACTGACGGATACTCGGTTCAGGCTTTCCTCTAGATACTCTAAACTCTGTCCCTGAATTAAAGCTTGTGCACCCGGTCCTGGGTAGTACGGCTCTAGGGACTGCGCTGTGCCAGCAGGCCAGTAACCTTTATTGAGAGTGAGAATGAAAAACAGCCCATGAAACTGTTTTCTGGAAAAGAATGGTTTAGACAGACACGTTGGTGAAATTCCTCTCCAGCCTCCATATCGGAAAAAGTCAGTGCTGCTCCTGAGCAGGGAGATTATCCCTATGGATAGTGCAAGCCCTACATCTGATCATATTTCCCTCTTGGCAGTGGCTGTGCTCAGGCAGAACCAAACGTCCAGTTTACTTCTACACACTGTGCGTCTAAGCTCACTCAACTGGCTCCTGTTTTTCTCTTCCGCTTACATTTCTTACGGATTGTTCATTTATCCAAACTCTTTGTATGTCTCATTAAATCCTCTTAGGAACAAAGCAGGTGTGATACTGTGATTTATTTAAAGAAATCTATATTTGGTCTCTGTCCCCATTTCTGGCACAGAGCTCCTAAAACCCCTGTTATTTACTAAGTGATGAGAGCAGCAAAAATGTATCTTTTGTTATGTTAATGAGGCGAGTTTTGAGGGGAGGAGGAATGCCTAAAGATGAGATCTGGTTGCCCCTGGAGCCAACCATTTGATTAGAGTGTTGGAACTTTCAGTACCCTCACCCCCAACCTTCAGTTGGGAGAGGGGCCTAGAGGTTGGAACATGTGCAAATAGTAGCCAGCGATTTCATCAGTCCTGGCTAAGTGATGAAGCCTCCGCAAAAACCTGAGAAAACAGGGTTCAGAGAGCTTCTGGGTTGGTGAACATGGAGGTCCTGGGAGTGTGGCATGCCTGGAAAGAGTGTGGAAGCTCTTATACCTTTCTCCAAACCTTACTCAATACATCTCTTCCATCTGGCTGTTCCTGAGTTGTATCCTTTTATAATAAGCTGGTGAGCAATTCTCTCCAATTAATCAAACCCAAGGAGGGGATTTTGAGAACCTCTGATTTACACCCTGTTGGCCACAAGTTCAAGTAACAACCTGGACTTGTGACTGATGTCTGAAATCCAAGGAAGAGGTCATGGGAACCTCCGGTAGGTATATAGCCCATCAGTCAGTAGCACAAATGACTGGTGTCCAAAGGAGGGTGGGGGGAGCAGTCTTAGGACTGACCCATTAAACTGTAGAGTGTGATGGTATTGGATAAGGTCAGAACTGAGCTGAGTTGTAGAATACCCACCTGGGAGCATTGCTCGTTAGAGGTGTGGGGAAACCCCACCACGACCACCACCACATTGAAATTGGGTCCAAGAACACTAGTAGCAGGTATAAATAAATGAGTTAGGTTCTATATAAGCAAGAATTATTCTGTGCATAAAGACATATGCTGGGCTCATGAGAGATACTTTAATTTTCAAGGTTTAGAAATATGCTTCATTATGCTAAGTGAGGAAATAACCAGACATCGGGTTTCACAAAGAGATTTTAGACTGGGGACTTTCTTCATTTTCTCTTTCTTTCCATATTATCTCTTTATCGTTTAAAAAAGTGGGATTTCTTACATATATATAATACATCTACATTTATTAGTATCTGTATAACAAATATGATTTTTGGAATTCTGTCCACTGTTTCTTGGCTAATGCCTATTCTTAACATTATGAAAACTCAAAACTCTAAAGTAATAGTGTCTTTTTTTTTTAATAAGGTCACTTTGATTTTTTTTTTTAAGATTTTATTTATTTATTTGACAGAGATCACAAGTAGGCAGATGCAGGCAGAGAGAGAGGAGGAAGCAGGCTCCCTGTGGAGCAGAAAGCCCAATGTGGAGCTTGATTCCAAAACCCCAGGATCACGACCTGAGCCTACGGCAGAGGCTTAACCCACTGAGCCACCCAGGCGCCCCAATAGTGTCTTTTTTTTTTTTTTTTTTTTTTTTTTTTAAAGATTTTATTTATTTATTTGACAGAGAGAAATCACAAGTAGATGGAGAGGCAGGCAGAGAGAGAGAGGGAAGCAGGCTCCCTGCTGAGCAGAGAGCCCGATGCGGGACTCGATCCCAGGACCCTGAGATCATGACCTGAGCCGAAGGCAGCGGCTTAACCACTGAGCCACCCAGGCGCCCCCAATAGTGTCTTTTTTAAACATCAAAATATATTTAGGAATTTAGGTAATCTTCAAATTAAAAATTCCTTAAATCAGTGGAAGACTATCTTACAAAGGCCATTTTTTATTAATTTACTTATCATTTATTACTTTTTCTGCAGTGACTCATAATAAAATACACACAGGCATTTATATTGTCAGATCAATGTGAAAAGATCAAGAGCCAAAGATAAAATACTTGACTGCATTCAAAAACTAAATTCAGCACTGATTTTTCTGATAGCCAAAGCTAAGAGAAAAATGAAATTAATTATAAATCTTTCAGTTTCTGATAAGAGAAAATCCTATTTTTTTCCTTTTGTGACCCCATACCTAAAATGAAACCACAGAATTTTCATCCAAAAATTAACCTTATTTTTTAAATTGAAGAGGTGTGTTTTTAAACAAACCTGTGTTTTGTCAGTTTCGTTTTAATCTATTTTTATATATGTTGCAATTAGGAAGTGTCTCATCCAAAAGCTGCCTGGAATATATGTGAAATACATAACAGACCATGCTGACTGAGAGTATTTCTGTTTTTTACAGTATACTCCTGACCATGTAGCTGGACCTGGAACAGATGTTGATCCCACACAAATAACCTTTCCTGGATGCATTTGCCTCAAAACTCCCTGCCTCCCTGGTACTTGCTCCTGTCTCCGTCATGGGAAGAACTATGATGATGAGTCATGCCTTATAGATATAGGATCCGAAGGAAAGTGTGCCAAGCCAGTTTTTGAATGCAACATCCTGTGCCCGTGCAGTGACCACTGCAGGAACAGAGTGGTCCAGCGGGGTCTGCAGTTCCAACTCCAGGTGTTCAAAACGGACAGAAAAGGCTGGGGACTTCGTACCTTGGAATCGATACCAAAAGGACGGTTTGTCTGTGAATATGCTGGTGAAGTTTTGGGATATTCTGAAGTACGGAGAAGAATTCAGTTACAGACAATACACGATCCAAATTACATTATAGCTATCAGAGAACATGTTCACAATGGGCAGGTCCTAGAAACATTTGTCGATCCTGCCCACATAGGAAATATTGGAAGATTTCTCAACCATTCTTGCGAGCCAAACCTGCTGATGATTCCTGTCCGAATTGACTCAATGGTACCAAAGCTGGCACTTTTTGCAGCCAAAGACATTTTGCCCGAAGAAGAACTCTCTTATGACTATTCAGGCAGATTTCTTAATCTAATGGACAGTGAAGACAAAGAAAGGCTAGATCCCGGGAAAATAAGAAAACCTTGTTATTGTGATGCCAAATCATGTGCTGCTTTCCTGCCTTATGACAGTTCATTGTTCTGCCCCTTAGAAAAGCCAAACATCGGTTAGGAGCAAAAGGCATGGGAGGAGCGCATTAGGCCTCTCCCAGTGGGTGACAGTGAGAAGGAACAGAACAGGTTTGGCTCAGCCCCTTCCCAGATCCTCTCTTACAAGCACTTTAGCCTCTGGGTAAGGCTCTGCTCTGTTAAGCGCTTGTGTTTCATTTTAGGGGAGGGTGGTGGTTGTCAGGTTCCACCTCTGGCTGCAGAAGTTTAACTCAGGAATATAGCACAGGCTATAAATTGTCTAGCAATATCTATTCTCCCTTTCTATAGTGGAATTCTCAGTTTTTAGCTGGGTACTTTTCCTAGTTAGATGTGGCTAAGTGACTATGTACTAGCTAATGAGATAGAAGCAAAAAATGGTGTGTCTTTAAATGGAGACATGTTTCCTTATCCCACTCTTCCTGTTGGCTAGAGCGTCTGCATGTAGCTGGAGCTGAGGCATCCATCCCAAACCCCAAAATTACCCTAGAAAAGGAGGCCATTCATAAGTAATGAACAAACTTAACAGGAGACTGAGTGCCAAATACTCTGGAACTCTGTCATTCCTGATCTGATACCTCCGGACTTTTAGGTGAAAGTCCCTTGTTTATGCCACTGTTATTGTCAGTTTTCTAGCACTAGCACCAAACCTCATAATGATTCAAGGAAATCCTGTGGCTACATACCGAAGCCTTGCTTTCCAATTAATTTAATCAGTATTAAAGATGATATTTTCATTTTCATTTCTGTGATTCCTGCATCTTATTTCTCATTTGCATAGAAACACAAATCAAGGAAAAGGGCCTGATTAATTATCACCTGCTAAAATTCTGTAATTACCACCAATAGTGAAAAATAGAACCAGGATGCTGACTTCCATGAACCTAACCAAAAAAGTCCTAAGAGGAAACAAATTTAAAAATGTTTGCCATAGATGGGCTATATTCCAAGTCTTTGAAGTTGTGCTTCAAAACTTTAAACAGCTTCAATTCTTCATGTGTTAGTAATATGAAAATAACCCTATCAATACCACAAAAAGGGACGGGGGTTTTACAGCTCCATTCAAACTTCTGGAGAGGCAAACATCTTTAACTTCCTTCCTTAAAGCAAGGATGTCGAAAAACAAAGTTAATATGGAGAGTTATCAGATATTTTGAAAGCTAAAATAATTATTTGGCTCCTATAGTATTATTTAATAAATTCTTCAATTTCTTCTCTACCACATTTAAACCCAACCACCAGGAGGTCCTACATTTTATAAATTAAAGGGATCCATATTATACCTACTTCTGTATGATATCATAAGTGAGATAGTTGTATACTTTAAATGAATGAAATGTATGGCATATGAACTATATCTCTATAAGCCATTCAATAATGAGTATATTAGGGTTTGCATGTTTGAATTATATATTTTCCAAAATGATGCCATGCAAACAGGGGATAATATAGGGTACTCGTGAAATATTCTGTTGTCTAAAACAACAAATTTTTCCTCCAATCAAATCATTTCTCCCTGCCAACCTTCCTCTAGAACTTTGCTTTCTCTGAAGGGGTCCTCCTTTTGGTAAAGCAGTTTGTACCACTCATTTCAAGACGGCCCTACTTCTCCTCACAAGCACTAAGATACTTCCGAAGCAGTAAGGAAGTAGCCAGAAGGAAAATGTTTGGCTCACTGTTTAACTCTACAGATACCCTTTCCTACTTCCTTCAGCCCTTTCTCTATTGAATGTCACCATCTGTGAGTCAGAGATACCCACAGAGGACAATCTTCAGTTCAAAGACATGAGCAGCATCTTCCTCTTCGTGCCTCTGCCAAAGACAGAACTCACTGAACATAGACCCTTGGAATTTTCTGTACTCATGCCCAAGTTTATTCTTAAATAGCACATAAACTATTCTTAAATAGTTTATTCTTAAATAGTCCTGGAAATCAGATTCCTCATGTAAGAGTCAAAATAGTCTATTCCAAGTCTTTTCTAAACACTGAGCTAACTGCATTTACTTTATTGCCATGTTTTTTTAAAATGGTGACACTTCTACTTTTGAGAACAAACTTTAAAAGATATACTTCTGTTTAACTATTATCTCAATAAAAATACATACATTTTATAGTTATAAATTACTGCAAATGAAGAGTGTAAAATGTGGCATATACCTTCTTGGAATATATAAAAAATTATCTTGGAAAAAAAATTGTCTTTGAAGTCAATTTCCACTGACTTCATTAAGAATGTAGAAATGTGGGGTGCCTGGGTGGCTCAGTGGGTTAAAGCCTCTGCCTTCAGCTCAAGTCATGATCCCAGGGTCCTGGGGTCGAGCCCCTCATCAGGCTCTCTGCTCCACAGGGAGCCTGCTTCCCTTCCTCTCTCTGCCTGCCTCTCTGCCTACTTGTGATCTGTTTGTCAAACAAATAAAATCTTTAAAAAAAAAATGTAGAAACGTATATCTTGGAAACAATTTTGCCCCAGAATAATAAAGATCATACTTGGAAAATAAAGCTTTCCAATTTTTTTAAAATGATTTTTTACATTCCTAATTATTTACAAATTATCAGTGGTTAAATGGAAAATTCTGATTTAATTGAAAAGATTCCTTTCTCCCTTTTGTTCTCAATATTAATACCAGTACCAGTTAGCTCTGAAGCATAAGGCAGGAGGGGATTCAGGACATCCACATTGGATAAAACAGAAGATTTTAAACTCAGTCTTGTTAAAAAGTGGGGAGGGAGGTGAAATTTGCCCAAATTCTTTTCATTCTCCTGAGGTTTTCAAAGAGTCTTTTATTTGTGTAGAGTATTTCTAATTACAACTTTGGCACTGTTCAGTTTATTAGTGTTGAGCAAGTTACTGAATCTCTCTAAGCCTACTTCCCTTTTCTGGAGAGCAATATTGGGAAGATCAAATGAGTTAATACATGTGAAGGGTTTAGCACAACTCAGTACAAGGATAGCTACAGGTGGCTAAGTGGGTTAAGCCACTGCCTTCGGCTCAGGTCATGATCTCAGGGTCCTGGGATCGAGTCCCGCATCGGGCTCTCTGCTCGGCAGGGAGCCTGCTTCCCTCTCTCTCTCTCTCTGCCTGCCTCTCCGTCTACTTGTGATATCTCTCTGTCAAATAAATAAATAAATAAATAAAAATCTTAAAAAAAAAAAAAGACAGAATTACAAGTGTTAACAAAGATGTGAAGAAATCCAAACTTTGATATGTTGCTGGTGGAATCATAAAACTGCGCAACTATTTTGTAAAACCTTTGGGTTAATTCCTTAAAACATTAGATACAGGGTAACCACATGTTCCAGTAACTCCATTCCTAGGTATAGATCCAAGAGAAATGAAAACATATCCACAGAAAAGCTTGTGCACTAATGTTCATAGTGGCATCATTCATAATACCCAAAAAGTTGGCATGCCCTAAATGTCCATTGACTGAGGAATAAGTAAACAAAATGTGGTATCCTTACTGTGGAATATAATTCAGCCATCAAAAGGAATGAATACTGACATACGCCCCAACATGGATGAACCTTGACAATATTATGCTAAGTAAAGGAAACCCTACACAAAAAGCTATATATTGTATGACTCTATTGAAATGAAATGGGTGGCTCAGTCGATTAAACATCTGTCTTCAGCTCAGGTCAAAATCTTAGAGTCCTGGAATCAAGTCCTGGGATGGAGCAGGGAGCCTGCTTCTCCCTCTCCTATGTATACCCCCCTTGCCTTATATACATTCTATCTCTCTCTGTCAAATAAATAAATAAAATCTTTAAAAATAAATAAATAGGTGGAAAGAACCTAGATGTCCATCAACAGATGAATGGATAAAGAAGATGTGGTATATATACACAATGGAATACTATGCAGCCATCAAAAGAAACGAAATCTTGCCATTTGCGACAACATGGATGGAACTAGAGCATATCATGCTTAGCGAAATAAGTCAAGCGGAGAAAGACAACTATCATATGATCTCCTTGATATGAGGAAGTAGTGATGCAACATGGGGGCTTAAGTGGGTAGGAGAAGAATCCATGAAACAAGATGGGATAGGGAGGGAGACAAACCATAAGTGACTCTTAATCTCACGAAACAAACTGTGGGTTGCTGGGGGGAGGGGGGTTTGGAGAAGGGGGGAGGGTTATGGACATTGGGGAGGGTATGTGCTTTTGGGTAAATTGGAAGGGGTGGTGAACCATGAGAGACTATGGACTCTGAAAAACAACCTGAGGGGTTTGAAGTGGCGGAGGGGTGGGAGGTTGGGGTACCAGGTGGTGGGTATTACAGAGGGCACGGCTTGCATGGAGCACTGGGTGTGGTGAAAAAATAATGAATACTGTTTTTCTGAAAATAAATAAATTGGAAAAAGAAAAAAAAAATCTTTCCATTCAAAAATAAATAAATAAATAAATAGGGTGCCTGGGTGGCTCAGTGTGCTAAGCCTCTGCCTTCAGCTCAGGTCATGATCTCAGGGTCCTGGGATCAAGCCCAGCATCGGGCTCTCTGCTCAGTGGGGAGCCTGCTGCCCCTGCTCCCACCTGCCTCTTTGCCTTCTTGTGATCTCTGTCTGTCAAATAAATAAATAAAATTTTTAAAATAAATAAATAAATAACCAATATATGTGAAATATCCAGAATATGCAATTCCATAGAGATATAAAGTAGATTAGTATTTGCCAGTGGCTGGTAGGGAGGGAGGTATAGGAAGTGATTGCTCATAGGTACAGGGTTTCTTTTCAGGTTAAACATACTAAAAAGCCCTCTCAGGGGTGAATTTTATGTTACATGACTTATACCTCCATTAAGCCGTTACAAGAAAAGGATAGAAGACGTGGGTGCCTCTGCCTTGGAAACTGGTCGCAGATAATGGCTGAACACTGCTATAGGGAAGAACTCGGAGAGACACTTCTCCACTCACCATATGTCCTCAAAACAAAACACAAGTGTGCTAAATCCTGTGATCGTGGCCATTACCACTAACAGAGATGTGCACTGCTTCAGGGTGTGGTGAGACTACGAAGAACGGAAGCAAATGCTTAGTAAGAACAGAAATGAATCAATTAGCTTGCCAGATCATTCCTCTCAGATGGCATGAAGGCAATTCTTGAATAACAAAATGTGGCTTCCTTGTAGGGTTGAATGTCAATTTTCTTGCTTCTCTGTTTGGAGTTCCAGAGGTACTCACACATCACAGGAAAGCACACTGTTGTCATTACAGTTGCACATGGAAACAGGAATATTTTGCAACATTAACCAAGCCATACCACTTTTCAACTTGCAGATGTGTGGTTCTAGAAGTTTGATATTGGTTCTGCATGCTATTTCATACTAGTTGGTTCTCATTACATTAAGAAATAGTTAAAATGGCAATTTAAGTGATAGTTGTTTATTGATGAAATTAAAATAGGTTCTGCAATAATAATTCATTAAATGAGATCTCATTATGGTGTTTGAACAGGATAAGTAAATTTCATGGTTTATTTTCAACTCTGTGTTTGCAGAATGAAGCTTTTTCAAATTGAAATTAATAATAATAATAAAAAACTACCAAACAGCTATACTGACTCAAGAAAGATGGTCTCATTTGATATCATTGTTAAGAGAACACCAACTATGTGAAAATCTTGCTAATAACAACACAATTTATAATTTTACTAAAAAGGAAATTTTAAAAATCAATTTTTTGAAATAAATATGTAATGATTTATGACTCAGGTCATAATTTTATTATCCATTTAAACATTGCCAGCTCGGTTGGATGCCCAGGCATGAACAAGGATAATTAAATTTAGTCATATTTGATATTTTGCCAATTTTCAGTCCTATAAAAAATACAACTTTATACATGCTTTCCATTCTTGTGGTTATGAAGATATTTTTGTCAAAGTAGGAAGATAACTTGGTCTGTAACTTTTAAGTATCTCTGCATATCACCAGTGGCTCTCCCACAAGCTGTCCCAGCCCTCACACTTAGAAGGAGCGGAGGAACAGTGTTCTCTGGCAAGGTTCACATGAAATAATGGAGGCAGATAGGCTACTAAGTACCATATAAATTTAGATATCATTTCAGACACATTTCTGGGTTAATAGTTTGCTATGCAGAACACTAAAGACAATATATTATCATAGACATCTTTGGTTACCTCAAGATTCATTTAGCTTCAATGTAACAGTAGGTCTGTTTTGGTGGTATAGGTTATAGAAACATTAGAATAAACTCCAAAAGAGATCTGGTATTTATCTAAATGAAAGGATACCTGTCTTTGGTCATTTAAGTAGAGCTAAAATTATAAACAAAATCTGAAGTTGGAGTTCCCTTTTGCTTCATAACTATTAGAGATTTCCCTGAGATACTAAAAATCCTCTCTATTCTTGTGTATGTTGTTATTTACCGTTAGTTTTCACGTCATTGCCCAAAGCTACAAGTCATCTTCTTCCTCTGAACAGGTAATCAACCGATAAACCCTATAAATTCCCCACACGACGCATGTCTAAAATCTGTTTTATTCACTCTATTATTGTTTTATGCCATGCACCCATTATTTCTTCCCTCAATAGTCCCTCTGCCTCCAGCCTGGTCACCTCTATGCAGTCTCCCCAGGTCTAAACACGTCCATGACTCCTCAGCACACTCAGGAGGCCGCCCAACCTTCTCAACATGACGAGAAGATCCTTGACAGCCTTTCCATCTCATCTCTCACTTTTATTTCTCTGAGGCCCTCTTTGAAAAGCCATGCCCTCCGTCATCCCTCACCTTGACAATTGCTATTCCCTTCTGGAAGAAGCTTAAGGAAGGAAGTTAATTACCTTTGTTGCAGAGGGAATTAGAAGAGGGTCATGGGGGTGTGTGTGTTTGTTTGCGTGTGTGTGTGTGTGTGTGTGTGTGTGAGAGAGAGAGAGAGAGAGAGAGAGAGAGAATTTACATTATTCTTACCCTTGCCTTCTTTGTAGAGAATACTCTGGATTTTCTTCATCCTGAAATCTTTTTCAGGTATTGCTAGAATTTCTTACCCTCCATTTCCTATGTTGGTTTTTCACATGCACAATAGGTAACTAAAACAAGAGGGCCAGCAATATATTCTATTTCCCCTTCACTTTGCTCTTTCTTCCCTCCCTCTCCTGTTTGTTTGCAGCTAACTATTCACCACTTCCATCAGCCTGCTCTCTCCTTATCATTCATCGTCCTCCACCACCTGCCCTAGCCTTGTCTTCAATGCCACATTCCCATGGTTGAACTGGGGAAAATACAAATTACTTGATTTATCGTATAACTATTCCTGCTGTGTACTGCTTTGCTAACTTTGTTAATTCTCTGGTCCAGGCAGATTCAATGCTTCTAAGGCAGTCAGTTACACAGTACTGATGCCACTAAATGCAACCCAAATGTCCCAGGGCCTTGGGTCACCATGCCCTGCCTCTAACCAGCCCCCACTCCACCCTCCCTCCACCGCTTGTCCACTTCTGTCTTCTTTTCCTAAACTTCTGACACCTCAAAGCATTTGTGCATAGAAGGTGGACACAGAAAAGTACTTCCAGACAGATCAGAGACCTATTTCTCCTACCCTATATTTCAACATAATTGATTCCTCTCAATTAGGGCTCCTTTCGCCCTCAAGAAGTTTTACAAAGTGCATTTGCTTATGTTGTTTATATTAGAGGTGTTTGCTTTGTTATCCATCTGTTCCTCCTATCTTCCCCAACTCGTGAAAATAACCCCTCCCCCCTTTCCTCACCTCCTTCTACCCGACCCCCAATTATAGACTCTTTGGTATACAACCTTGGCTCTTTCAAGGGTGGTAATTAAAGCCAGCTCGAAGATTAATCCTTGAACTTCAACAAACACTAGAACTTCCCACTATCCTAGCTAGCCCTATAGAAATTGCTCCCAAAATTCCGACTAGTTTAAGACAATTTTATCTACTAAATTATTGACTTTATTTTATAGTAAGAGTATTTCACAATAAACGAATATTGACTATCACTGTCTTTCCAGAAAGAAGTCATTGTAACAGAGGGAAAAGGGGTACATAATCACTTGAAATCTCCTAGCCAAGACCAGCACCTGGGAAGTAGTTCTGGCTGAACTGTCTAGTCCTCTAAACAATTCTGTTATTCATTCACTCATTCAATTCATTCATTCTTTCACTCACAAACAATTGTCAAATATCTAGTTTGTGCTATGTGGTGTGAAGTCGACTTTCTGAGCTCATAATTCATTCAGCAAATGTTTCTGAGCACCTAATATGCTACGTTCTGGAAATTGGGACAAAAAGCAATCTTTATTCTCAAAGTATTCACAATCTAATTGGAAAAAACAGGAACAAAAATTAGAGTGAGAGGGTCTCAATTCAGGATCAACATATTATGTCTACACTTCATAGGTCTTTGAAACATTTAATTTGGGTTGTGTGTGTGTGTGTTTGTGTGTGTGTGCAAATTTGACATTTGTGCACTGGTGTATGTCTAGCTCCCCAAGAGACTATGAGCTCCATGAGGACTGGAACCAGGTGTGTTTTTGCTCATTACTATCTCTGCAGCACCTACTGGCCATTGTTGAGTGAACAAACTAATAAATATTAGTGTGATGAATCTGACATTATCTTTAGGATAATGTCCAAATTTCCTACCAAGGCACCTTAATTCTTCCACAATCTACTCTTTGAGCAAAGCCTCACAACTCCCTTCTAATGTTATAATCTAGCCCATCTGGGTAGCTCTACATTTTCTAAACAGGCCTGAGGATAAATTTGGCTCACACTGCTTTCCTCCTTTGGGACATCTCCCATCTCAGATCCTTCCACTCCCCTTCATTGTGTATTGACTTCTTTCCCAACCTTCTTTATTTTTTTTTTAAAAGATTTTATTTATTTATTTGACAGAGAGAGCAACAGCGAGAGAGGGAACACAAGTAGGGGGAGGGAGAAGCAGACTCCCCGCTGAGCAGGGAGCCGATGTGGGGCTCTATCCTAGGACTTTGGGACCATGACCTGAGCCAAAGGCAGACTTTCAATCAACTGAGCCACTCAGGTGCCCCTCCCACCCTTCTTTCTTTCTTCCTTCCTTCCTACCTTCCTTTCCTTTCTGGAATTCTATTTTTAATTTTAACAATTAATTAATATATGATGTATTATTGGTTTCAGAGGTAGAGGTCAGTGATTCATCATTTATATAATCACATTGCTCATTACATCACGTGCCCTCTCCCCTCACCACCCTCCCCTCCGGCAAACCTCAGTTTCAACCCTCAGTTTCCCAGTTTCTTTAAAGTCTCAACTCAAATCCTATCTCTGTGAAGCATATGTTTGAGTTCCTTGGGAAGGAGACTCTGAGAGGAAGGTGGGAGTGTGGGGAGATTATGAGTGGGTGCTGTTGAGCATAGCACCTGTGGAATAGAAGGAAAGGAAATAGACTGGGCAAAGAAGAAGTTGCACGGCTATGAAATCTCAACAAAGACCACAGCCTACCCAAGGAGCTCTGAAGCTGCGATGTCCTTTCAGGGTTGCCTCTCATCCTAGTGCACTCTAGTGTGGACTTTTTTTTTTTTTAAGATGGGTTTATTTATATGAGAGAGAACACGAGTGTGCACATGCGAGTGGGAGGAGAGGCAGAGAGAGAAGGAGAGAGAGTCTCAAGCAGACTCCCTGCTGAGCGTACAGCCCCATGCAGGGCTCAATCCCAGGACCCTAAGATTATGACCTGAGCTGAAATCAAGAGTCAGTCACTTAACCAACTGAGCCAACTAGGCACCCCAAAGTGGGGCCTTTAAATTCCTGTATCAGCAGGTCACCTGATGCAGACTGTCTTTGGAAAGGGGTGTGGTCTTGGGTGAGATGACTCTCAGCAGCTCGGGAAATAAATCCTTCTGTCCCTCAGGGGGTAGTGGGCACAGCATACAGCATTCACTATACCAATATTCTCAAGTTTCAGCACCCATCAAAATCACCCAGAGGGCTCCAAATCCTAGAGTTCCTGATTTAGTAGATCTGGAGTAGGACCTGAGAACTTGCATTCTAGAAGTTTCCAGGTGATGCTGATGCCACTGAACTGCAGACTACACTTCGAGGACCACTACCCAACACACTGTGACCGCAGAAAGCCTCAACCCATTCATTTCTGACCTTTTACATTGCTCTCACTCCTTGCTGTCTTGTGCCATGTAATTTGGGTGTATCATCTTTTTCTGAGTCTCATCCTCTTAAGAACGCAAAGCTCTATAGGCCATGTTATGGTTGATGTTTGTTATGGACTGAATATTTGTATTCCTCGAAGTTCATACAGCCAAGCCTTAACCCCCAATGTGAAGGTATTACCTCCTGGCAGAGAGTAATTGGGTTTCAATAAGGGCCTGAAGATGGGGCCCTCATGATGAGATCAGCACCCTTATAAGAAAAGGAAGAGATACCTATGTCTATCTGTGGGGTCTCTCTGTCTCTCTTTTTCGCTGAAAGCACACACCAAGGAAAGGCAATGTGAACACACAGACAGAAGACAGCTGTTTATAAGCCCCGGGGGGAGAGCCTCCCCAGACACTGAACCAGCCGGCTACTCAGCTCAGACTACTCAGACCCCAGAACTTCAAGAAATAAATATCTGTTGTTTATACCATCCAGTCTATGGCACTTTGTCAGAGCAACCCAAGCCCACTAAGATAATATTCTTCCTGAAAGTACACGGAGCTGGAGTGGAGCAAAATGGAGACGTGACCACATCTGTATCTCTAAAAGAAATGGCCCTAGGGAGAAGAACGGACTTGGGGTGGAGGACAGAGGGTTTGCCCGAGAGGATCCAGGGATATGGATTAAGGGATTGTTTATAGTAGTCCGAGGGAGATCTGCAGCTTGACTATGGAAGGCGAAGAAAAACAGATCGAAAAATGTATTTAGGAAGCAGTAGCGCCCAGCCCTGCTGATGGACGAGATGTGGGAGATGACAGAGAGGGAGAGGTCAAGAATGATGCTGCAGGTTCTGGCGTAAGCACCTGGGGGTACTGAGGAGCATTTCCTGAACACTGGCAGAGAATCAGTTTGTAGAACACAGGGTCTCAGATACGGGGCTTTGACAAAGTTAGGAGGTTTGTTAAATACCCAAAGTATAAAGTTAAGCATACTTTCCAAAAAATTAACTCATTAACTTGCTTCATTTTTCTTCTCCTTCTCCATAAACCAGATTTTTCCACATAATATTCCCAGTGTAAGGAGATGTATGTGATTTGGCTTTTGTCTTCAGGAATGCTTCTTTGAATATTTGACCACCAAAAACCAGTTTAAACCCTCATAAGAGAACATCTTGTTCTGAACTGGCTGTACCCAAAAGAAGGACAAAGAACATCACATGGTCTGGCATTATTGCCAGAAAGCATCAGCATCTTACCAAATTTGTTCTCCCATCTCAGTTACAAGCTCTGGCTAGTCCGGTGACAAGAGAAAAAGGAGAACAATGGGAAGGATGGCCTAAAGCAGAATATTACCAGGGTAGATACCAAGGATTCAGTTCAAGCAGACCTCCACCATGAAGCAGAGGCGTTTAGAATAATGATACATTTGGGATACTAAGAGCATTTTGTTTTTTCAGAAGGAATTTTTTTTCCTATTTAAATCACTTTTTATTATTTTTTCCATTTATATCAATCTGTATTATTATTATTCTTTGTACCGTATATCTTTAATGGTTTTAATATTCAATACTTTAGTATTTAATATTTTGTAGAATACATATACTTTAAAGATTTTATTTATTTATTTGACAGAGAGAGACACAAGCAGGGGTAGTGGCAGGCAGAGTGAGAGAACGAAGCAGTATCCCTGCTAAGCAAGGAGCCCAATGCAGGGCTTGATCCCAGGACCCTGGGATCATGACCTGAGCCAAAGGCAAGACACTTAACTGATTGAGCCACCCAGGTGTCCCTTGTGGAATATATTTTAACATGACAAGGTGGGAGAAAACAAATATACCTTCACTAGTCATTTCAAAAACATGGGTAACATTCTGCAGTATTTTTAAAATCTACACTTTTATCCCTCTTCCTGGGTTTTTTTCCCTTCACTGAGAAACAATTCATGTATAACATTGTGTAAATTCAATGTGTACAACTGTGGTAATTTGAAATATGTGGATAACATGTTATATATTGCAATATGATCACCACCCTCCTGCTGCCTAACACCTCCATCAAGTCACATGATTACCACTTCTTTTTTTGTGGTGAAAACACTTAAGCTCAAGTCTCTTAGCAACTTTAAAGTATACAATACAATATTGCTGATAATAACCACAACCCTGAGCATTAGATCCCAGAAGGAACTCATCTTTTAACCTAAGCTTTAACCTTTAAGATTTAGGAGTCTCTTTCTCATCCTGCTATAAATAAATATTAAACAAATCCATAGCTTTTCTCTTTTTTTTTATTATGATACCAGATAAAATTAGGTTTTAAATTTTCAAAAGATCAGGAGACTTACAAGGCTACAAGCCAGGGAGATTTTTTTAGAAGCTATTATTTGAAATAGTTGAAGGTACAACAAGCATTCCTTAAGCAGAGATTCCTGGGCAGAGATCAAATGTGTTCACTAACATTTTTTTTTCCCCTTGAAAAAGACTCTATTTTTTACCAACACACCTTTTTTGTGTGTGTCTGATTAGGCACAATGTCCACCTCCCCCACCACTGCCACAAAATATCAAAGGTGATGACAAATGCTATTCTCACTTTTTTTTTTAACTAAGAAGAAATTCAGTTGGAATTCTCCAGTTGCAGTTCCAGTTTATTCTTTTATAAATAGTGCTACTTGGAGGATCCACAAGGCAATAAATAATAGTTTATCCTCTATCACGAAGCCAACTTTGGTTATTAGGAGTGTTGCAGACATTCTAGGACAATGGAAGGTCTAAGCTCCAAGTTTAAATGGCCACATCCACAGGTCCCAACAAAGCACATGCACCGGGGAATCAAAAGGCCACACACCACCGAGAAGCTGCTAGAGGGTTGACTTTAGGTCCTCACTTCTCACGCACGTCCAAAGCTCAAGTCATTTAGCGAACCTTTCTGAAGCACCCATACATACCAGCTGTTGTTTGTGTGCTTCAAGACTACAGTAAGCTTTTTGTTGTTTTTGCTTTGTTCTGTTTGAAGGTTTTACTAAGTCATCTCTATACTCAATACGGGACCCACACTAACAACCCAGAGATCAAGAGTTGCATGCTTTCCTGAGCCAGCCAGGCACCCCACTTTTGTTTTTTTTAAGCTACCATAAAGCAAAAGCTACTCCTTAGTTTTATGCAGCTGATTTTACCTTGGTTTTCACTTCACCCAGGAATCCCCATCACAAAATTCCAGAATGGAATTTCACAATTCCTAGAAGATTGTGAAATGAGGGATGCCTGGTTGAACCACCAGCTCTTGGTTTCGGCTTAGGTCATGATCTCAGCATCCTGGGGTCTACAGCAGGTCTATGTGAAGGGAGGCGCATACATTTTTTCTGTCTTACCTTCCTCCCAAATGGTTTACTATTATTCCAGAAGAGTCAAGAAATAGAGCCTAAAGCATCAGTGTCTCCGGAACAGGGCCACCAGATGGACATACAGTCACTTCCAGGAGCAATTGTCCTAATCTAACGCTTCCAGGCAGAATTTTTCTGACAACCCTTTTCTCCTTTCTCCTACAGAAAAGCTCAAATAATTAAGGCCCTTGTTTTACAGATAATGCAACTAAAGTTCCTAAGGGGACTAAGGTTTAGGGGGTGAGAATGGGGACTTGGAAAAGTATCTAATCCCAGGACTCAATTAGATCCCAGAAGGAACTCATCTTTTAACCTAAGCTTTAACCTTTCACTTCTTGGGGAGGGCTTGGGAAAGCGCGTTTTTGTTTTTGTTTTGGTTTTAAACAATCTCCCCCAAATAAGTCTCTTTTATTTTTCCTTCCTTCCTTCCTTCCTTCCTTCCTTTCTTTCTTTCTTTCTTTCTTTCTTTATTAAGATTTTATTTATTTGACAGAGAGATAGCACAAGCAAGGGGAGGGGCAGAAGGAGAGAGAGTAGCAGGCTCCCACCAAGCAGGGAATTAGATGGGGGACTCAATCCTAGGACCCCAGGATCATGACCTGAGCTGCAGGCAGCTGCTTAACCGATTAAACCACCCGGGTGCCTCCTCCCCCCAAGTACTTCTAAGGTAACAAGCCAGGTGAGGCCCAGAGACCCACTCAGAGGCCATCAGATGGAGAAAGGAAATGTGTGAGAAGAGGCTGGAGAGATTAGCTAACATGTAAGGTTCCTGACCTTCAGACTCTGATTTTTTTTATCTTTCTGGGGCACATGAGGTCAGAAGCATCCCCAACCACATTATGCTTAGGAAAAGTCAGAATTACTAACTCAGAGGGGCTCCAGATCACCAAATGACTAGGAGAAAAATGACATGGTAATTAGAAGCAGTGAAGAGGTCACTGTGGATTATGGGCAGGGGTGAGGAGTAGAAGCAAGTTACTCCTGAAAACTGATTTCATTAACAGTCACTTTTTGCAGACCGGAGTCATTTGCCACCAAGATTGGACCAATCAGCACACGCCAGGGTGTATTTCAGCAAGGGACAGCCAGGAATGCTATAATGCTGAGGCCCATGAAGACCTCCTTGATTTTATTCGTCTCCGCTGACAACTATTCCTGAATCCTACAGATGAATTTCCCCTATGCTGAACTACCTTGATTGTTCTCAGATTCATTTTAGGATAAAAAACCACTAAAAAGCTGCAGATTCACTGTGTGTGGGACTATAAACTGGTACTGCCTTTTTTTTTTTTAAGCTGTCAATCAGTATCTATCACAATTTAAAATAACCATGTGCCTTGATACAGGATTTAGACTCCTAAGAATTTATCCTACAGAACTATCTGTACAAATTGGCAAAAATGCACATAAGTACAAATAAGTTTACTGAAACATTTTTAAACAATGAAAACTGAAAATAACCCAAATATTCATCAATAGTGGAATGCTAAAATTAATTTAGTTAATTCAGCTATTTTAAGATTTTATTTATTTGAGAGAACAAGCACACACAAGCAAGGGGGAGGGGCAGAGGGAGAGGGAGAAGCAGGTTCCCCTTTGAGCAGGGAGCCTGATGCAGGACTAAATGCCAGGACCCAGAGATCATGACCTGAGCTGAAGACAGAAGATTAACTGACTTAGCCACCCATGTGCCCCTAATTCAGCTATTTTAAAAAGATCTAGACCTATATAGTACTTTCTTAAAATGTACAAAATAGATTAAATGAATAGTGTTATAGTATGATCCCATTTTTTTAAAGATTTTATTTATTTGACAGAGAGAGAGATCACAAGCAGGCGGAGAGTCAGGCAGAGAGAGAGAGAGAGAGAGAAGCAGGCTCCCGCCAAGCAAAGAGCCCGATGTGGGGCTCGATCCCAGGACACTGAGATCATGACCTGAGCCGAAGGCAGCGGCTTAATCCACTGAGCCACCCAGGCGCCCCTGATTCCATTTTTTTTTTTTTTAAGATTTTATTTATTTATTTGAGAGAGAGAGACAGTGAGAGAGAGCATGAGCGAGGAGAAGGTCAGAGAGCGAAGCAGACTCCCCATGGAGCTGGGAGCCTGATGTGGGACTCGATCCCGGGACTCCAGGATCACGCCCTGAGCCGAAGGCAGTCGTCCAACCAACTGCGCCACCCAGGCGTCCCTTTTTTTTTTTTTTTTTTTTTTTAAGATTTTATTTATTTATTTGAGAGAGAGAGACAGTGAGAGAGAGCATGAGCGAGGAGAAGGTCAGAGAGCGAAGCAGACTCCCCATGGAGCTGGGAGCCTGATGTGGGACTCGATCCCGGGACTCCAGGATCACGCCCTGAGCCGAAGGCAGTCGTCCAACCAACTGCGCCACCCAGGCGTCCCTTTTTTTTTTTTTTTTTTTTTAAGATTTTATTTATTTATTTGAGAGAGAGAGACAGTGAGAGAGAGCATGAGCGAGGAGAAGGTCAGAGAGCGAAGCAGACTCCCCATGGAGCTGGGAGCCTGATGTGGGACTCGATCCCGGGACTCCAGGATCACGCCCTGAGCCGAAGGCAGTCGTCCAACCAACTGCGCCACCCAGGCGTCCCTTTTTTTTTTTTTTTTTTTTTTTTTTTTAAGATTTTATTTATTTATTTGAGAGAGAGAGACAGTGAGAGAGAGCATGAGCGAGGAGAAGGTCAGAGAGCGAAGCAGACTCCCCATGGAGCTGGGAGCCTGATGTGGGACTCGATCCCGCCATTTTTTTTAATAAAAACCAAATATAAGTTGTATATACTGTGCCTGATATCTGTATATATGTATATATTTATAAATTGTCTATGTTATATATATATATCAATGCATACATGTATAATATATGTTTGCAAATGCAAAGAAACAAACAAAAAATCTGGGAAGATACAGTGACTGTTGATAGTAGTTACCTGCTGGCCCAGGTTCAGGAAAACAGAACTCACATGAAGGGCTTCTAAGGATACTTTGTGTATTTTTGAGATTTTCTAGGTTTACCCTATGTATTTTACTGATCTTACAAACTAAAAATATACTAATGAGTTTCCTAATCAAACTTGATGGATCGTTATTAATAATATAATTGTGAATAAAGGCAGTAGAAATTCAGACCCTCCTGCAGGTCACGTTCATCATCTCCATCTCGTCTAACAAGCTAGCAATTGGGGAACCTGGCTGGCTCAGTCAGTGTAGTGTGTGACTTTTAATCTTGGAGCTGTACATTTGAGTCCCGTGTTAAAAAAAAATTTTTTTTTAAGATTTTATTTATTTATTTGACAGACAGAGATCACTCAGGCGCCCTAAAAAAATTTTTTTTTACTTAAAAAAATATAAAGCTAGAGACTGAGATGGACAAACATTTTAGAACGTTTTTTTCTTATGGAAAAGAGGTTTGGGGGCGCCTGGGTGGCTCAGTGGGTTAAGCCGCTGCCTTCGGCTCAGGTCATGAATTCAGGGTCCTGGGATCGAGTCCTGCATCGGGCTCCATGCTCAGCAGGGAGCCTGCTTCCCTCTCTCTCTCTCTGCCTGCCTCTCCATCTACTTGTGATTTCTGTCAAATAAATACATAAAATCTTTAAAAAAATAAATAAATAAATAAATAAATAAAAATTAAAAAAAAAATTAAAAAAAAAAAGAGGTTTGCAGGGTGCCTGGTGGCTGAGTCCTTTGGCTCAGGTCATGATCCTGGGGTCATGGGATTGAGCCCCGCATGGGGCTCCCTGCTCGGCAGGAACTTCCTGCTTCTCCTTCTCCCTCTGCTGCCTCCCCCTTCTTGTGCTCTTCACCTCCCTTTTCTGTCCCCTTTCTCTAGCCTTCCCAAATCCAGAGTACCCCTAAGTAAAAAGGTGTCCCAACTCAAGAGAGAGCATTTGTATGAAAACAGCAAAATCAAAACACAGTCTGGCCACTAGAGGGGGAACACTACACATAAAACTAGTTTAAGTTGCCACCTCACATAAAAACATTCCCACAGAGGGAGGTACAGGGCTGGCTCCAAAAGGAATTGTCCAAAGCTAATAGGCCACAAGCAATAATCAATGTGACTCAGCCTTTGGCTTGCCTAGTATGTCTTGGGGGGGTGGAGGGGGAGGTTTTGCTAATAAATAAAAAAATGTGAATGTGAATGTGGTTCCCATATTAGTGTGGTTTTCTTCCCGCCCCCCAGCAGAACTGAATATTTACAAATGCTCTGGAATGGAGGTAAATGTTGAGTTGGAAGCTACCCCAAAACTACGTCCAGTTTTGAGCCCAGCAGCAAGTTAGGAGAGAGTGAGGAACTTGAGCTTAGTTTCACAAGGACAAGGGGATTTCATCTTCTCAAGGAAGCCCTCTCCTGCTTTTTCACGGGGCCATTTAACCAGCCTGGAGCCAGACACTTTTCCTTTCATTCTTCACACATGATCTCAGTGGTCTTTATCAGCTGTATTCTCTTCATGGATTTGAGCCTAGTACAAATGAGCTGATAATGCACCTTTGATCATTACTTCCAGACGATCAGTGTTTCCCCATACCCCTGGTCTCCTCCCACCCCCCTCCACCCCACCAAATCCACCTCTTTATGGAGACATAATCATTTTACAAAAAGAAGTGGCATATTCTCGGGCGGGGAGGATATGATGAAAACTTGCCTTTTGAAAACGTGTAGCTTTAACCTCGGATAACTCATTACCATATGGAGAGTGATGACTGCATCAACCTTCCAAGTCTGGAATGGACATAAGACAGGTCAAAGGTTTACAGACAGATAACCCTCTTCTCACTCTTTTTTTTTTTTTTTTTTTTAGATTTTATTTGTTTATTTGACAGACAGAGATCACAAGTAGACAGAGAGGCAGGCAGAGAGAGAGAGAGAGAAGCAGGCTCCCTGCTGAGCAGAAAGCCCGATGCGGGACTCGATCCCAGGACCCTGAGATCATGACCTGAGCCGAAGGCAGCGGCTTTAACCCACTGAGCCACCCAGGCGCCCCTCTTCTCACTCTTTGAAGCCTTACTGCCTCCGCTTCTACCTTTTCTAGAAGTACTTCCACTTAATTTTGAAATCTGAAAGGCAACAAGGTTTAGAAACTTGCCCAAAGTCATAATACCAGCAAGTGGTAGGACCAGAATTTAAACTAGACAGTCTGCCTCCGGAGTCCATGTTCTTTTTTTTTTTTTTTTTTTTTAAGATTTTATTTATTTATTTGACAGAGAGAGATTACAAGTAGGCAGAGAGGCAGGCAGAGAGAGAGAGGAGGAAGCAGGCTCCCCGCTGAGCAGAGAGCCCGATGCCAGACTCGATCTGAGATCATGACCTGAGCCAAAGGCAGCGGCTTAACCCACTGAGCCACCCAGGCGCCCCGGAGTCCATGTTCTTAACCACGAATCCATTTCACCTCCTTGCTCCGGGCATTTTTTTCTCCCTGAGGCCACTGCCTG
Source organism: Neogale vison (assembly GCF_020171115.1). NCBI lineage: Eukaryota > Metazoa > Chordata > Mammalia > Carnivora > Mustelidae > Neogale > Neogale vison. The sequence continues at coordinate 178,023,138 of NC_058096.1, read as the reverse complement.
CCCCAGTATTCTCCCCTCTTCACACCCACCCGGCACTCACAATAAAACCCATGATTTAATGGTGCGGTGCCGAGAACCTAAGTCTCAAAGCTGGTATGAGGGCTGGGTCGGCCTCATGCAGCTCTTGTTTCCTGGGCACCTTGCAAATACTGCAAGTCCTACTTTCCCAAGTGCACACTGGAAATACCCCAAAATAACTGGTTCCTCCCAAGACTGCCTGCAGATTAAATTAGCCCGTGTACAGAATGCACCGAGCACAGTGCCCAGCGAAGGGGTGCCTGAAATTGTTGGCCAGGAAGACAAACCGGCCAAGAAAAGAGGCAGAACAATCACAGTTTATGCCAAAATGAAGACAAAATCCACCGGGAGAAAGTGCGCTGTTCCATGAAAGTGAAACTTCAATCTTTCTCACTGGCTTTATGGTACAACTGCCCTCTGAGGGGGTGGACATGGGTGACATGTCGGGTCCCACCACCCTGTCACCTTGAGCAGAGACTGCACTAGTGGGGGAGAGGGGCATCTTACACTAAAAGTACCTAAACTTGTGAGGCCCTTTTGGGGAGTCCTAGATCAAAATGATTCCAAGGACAAGGACTGTTCGGGGTAGTCCACACAGAATTGTTTTTCGAAAGACCTGAGTCCATCTCACCTGTGCATTTCATAGATCTTCCAAAATGAAAACACATGCTCCTGAACAGTTAATCTTACTTTCTTTTGTGTTCATTTAAACTCAGTTCTTCTTGACTGTCGGAGAAGGGCTGGTCATTATTCCCATAACAAATTCGGACACTATCAGACCTTGCCTTTCTCCTAGAGCGGCAGCTCCCAAACTTTCTGCTCTCAGGACACTTTGACGTGCCTACAAATTATTGAAGACCCCAAAGAGGATTCTTCATCATGTGGGTTGTTGTATCTAGAGACATTTAGCTTATTAAAAATTACGACTGGGACTTTTTTAAAACATAAGAAAGTATACAAGCTTATGTTTTATGTAGTCCTTAGAAAATCCTACCATACACTCAGGAAATCATGAAAATTAAAAAGGCAAATAACATCTTAATACTGTTATGAGAATAGTTTTGACTCAACCCCTTGCAAGGAAGTTGGGGATCTCCAGGGTTCCACGGACCATTATTTGGAGAACTGCCCACTACACTAATGCCTACAAGTGCTGTCTGCCAAATCCTCAACTAGTCTCCTTCGGATATCACATTGATTTTTAAATCCAATAATTTATGAAGTGAACATCTAGATCCTGGACCAATTACCTCATAGAAGGATAACATCTAGATCCTGGACCAATTACCTCAGAGAAGGATTCAATGAGACAGAAGAATTTTAATGACTAAGTAGAATTTCCTAAACTATTATTATCTAAAACTGTCTGTAGCATTGAAAACAACTTAAAATATGTTAATAGGCTGATCAACATATTGTGGGCCAACAAACTACCCTCCCTTTTCTATTTTCCTTTTATTATTTTTATTATTATTATTATTATTATTATTATTTAGGGAGGCACGAAGCACAGGGGTGGGGCAGGGTTAGAGAGCATCCCAAGCAAACCCTGCCCTGCATGGAGTAACGCCGGGCTCAATCCCACCACCCTGAGATCCTGATCCGATCTGAAATCAAGAGTCAGACATTTCACCAACTGAGCCACACAGGCGTCCCTCCTTTTTAAGCATTGTCAAGAATAATTATGGAGTTATAGGATATCCAAGAATGCTATTTTCATTAGTATTAAACCTAGCAGAGGTTCTCTGTGAGGTGGATTCAAGATAAAAAGCTTAAGAATTACATAGTTTATGTCGCAATAACCAGATCTCCTTTAATGAGAAATTTATGGGAGAGATGGACCATGTAGTTTTAGTTATTTTCAAATTCAAGTATTAACAGAGATATGGGGATCAATTACAACAGCTTTTTTTTTTTTTAATGTTTAAGATAGAGGTCAATTTCATGCTTTTATATTCAGCCTCTTCGTTCTTTGTTACTGCTGGCCCATTATGCTCTGTCCTAGGGCAGTAACCCCTGGCTGACCAGAACCCTCTGGTAGTACTTTCTTGCTCCTCCACCGCTAATAATCATATTGATAATAGGAACAAGTACCTAGTAAACACTTATCCAAGTACTTTGTGCTAAACTTAATTTTCACAGTATTCCATATCTTTACACAACCCCAAGAGGTAGACACTCTTACTACCTCCACTTTACCTGAGAGGACATTGCTTATCTTTAGGTCACACAGTTAGGTATGTGGTGGGGTATGGGGATACAATCCCAGACAATTTTATTCCAATGTTCTCCTCACATGATGCTCAACTGCATTATAGTCAATAAAGAGATTGAAGGGACATTCTTCCATGTCACTTAAAAGTACATAACCACAATTTGATTTGGAGTGTCTGAACCAGAGAAAAATTGTGGCCTTCAAAAAAGCAACCAGGGCGCCTGGGTGGCTCAGTGGGTTAAGCCGCTGCCTTTGGCTCAGGTCATGATCTCAGGGTCCTGGGATCGAGTCCCGCTTCGGGCTCTCTGCTCAGCAGGGAGCCTGCTTCCTCCTCTCTCTCTGCCTGCCTCTCTGCCTACTTGTGATCTCGCTCTGTCAAATAAATAAATAAAATCTTTAAAAAAAAAAAAAAAGCAACCACACAGGGTCCTTCCTCATTAGCACCGAACTAAATGCAGGTGAACCTTTTATCAGTGCCACCTGGCAAGGCCTGGCTTATCTCCTTTCCCCATAGTCTGCTAGCTGGTTTCACTTTCCCCTAAGCGTTGACACAGAGCTTTTAACATTACCCCGTTAAGGTGCCAAACTGACATGTTGGAAAAGAGTTGCTCTGATCAGTCTTCCATTTCCTCAGCAAAGAAAACAGGAGTTTGTCAAACACGGCCCAGATCGGGGAGCAGGGGAGCAATCCTATCTGACTTTCAATTACTCTGAAATGGGATCGCCTTCTCGCCTGACCACTGTGACTAATTCCAAAGGCCCAACCAGGCTTCTCATCATGATGACTTGGGCGCCAATTACCATTTGGGGGCAGATTAGAATCTGAGCTGAAAAATTCCACCCCCTTACCTTAATGCTAATCCCCTGAACTTTCCAATCCTAAATAGGGCAAGCTTCAGAAAAGAGCAATTCTCACTTTGTATCCTACCTGAATATGATCTGTAATGATTTCGGTTAATCAAAAAAATTAAACTCCTGCTCTCACGGTCGAACTAAACACAAGAGTCAGAGGAAGGAAGAAGTTCGGGCCAGCTGCCAAGGCTCCATCTGAGGCTCTGGGAGTTAATAATTTCCATGGTGTTTTAAGCCTTTGAAACAACAAAGGCCAGCTTTCACTAATAGCACAACTGACTCCAGCAAATCTATAAATACGAGGCCTCTTCTAGGGTAGTTTGTATTACAGAGAATTAAGTTTCAATAAATGAAATGAAAACCAAAGGCGAGAAAGAGACATTTCTGCTATTTTCAGACAGGAATCTGCAAACTCGGTAGTAAGCAAAAGCTAATGGGAACGGACTGTCAGGGGGCACAGAATTTCAGGTGGGATGGGGTGGGGATGGAGGCGAAGAGTCACATGAGGAGTTCCTAGGTAACATGTCCTTAGGTCCAAGCCACTGCCCTTTCTAATGCTTGGACATTTCATCCGTATTTTTCAGATAGAAATACATGAGATTTTGTGTTCCATGAAATGAATCCAATTTTCGTAATTTAGGTTGAAAAGTGGGGTGCCACAGGCCAAATCTGGCTACAGAAACAATTTAGTAGGTCTTTGCTGTATACTTTTTTTCATCTGAATTGGTTGGCAACATAACTCAAAAAAGACTTCACATGATAATGAAAGTATCCAGCTACCCTCGGAAACTGGACAAGTGAGCCACTCTGGACTCATATTTCCGACATGGCAGCCTCTTTAAAAAGGGCATCACTCACACTAGGCCTGGATGTTGCCTATGGCCCTAGTCCCACGACAGCCCTGAGCCGTACCTCCTGTTTTCCTCCAAAGAGCCAGCCCCCTTGTGAGAAATATTGCTAATGGTACGGTTAGTATTTGCTGGAAGGAGAGAGGAAGAAATGCATGCAAAACGTCATGTAAAAAAAACAAAAACAAAAACAAAAAAACAACCCTACCAGTTTCTTTAATTCCTGAAGTCTCAGAAAACACCATATTTCCATGTGTTTTTCAAAATATTCCTTTCACTGTTAGCTACTACATGCAACAATTCCATGTGTAGCTTGAAAACATGATTTTTGCTGAAGAGGTGATTAGCAGGAGGACTAGAACGCTGAGATTCTCACGGATCCCAGGCCCACTCCCTTATTTTATGTCAACAACAGATTTGTCAGTAAAGAAAATCTGGGAAAATAGTATTTACCAATATACTAGCTTGGAGCCACAACTCCACCAGGCCCCAAATCAGTACTTACTAAAATAACTGGCACCTTCCATTTCTTTGCTGTCAGTGACAACACAGAGGCTTTGTCACCTCCCCCCGCCCCCCGCCCAAAAAAAAAAGCAAGAGGGAGAAGACAGGAAGAAAAGAAATGTCTAAACTAATGGAGATCTCTATTTCATTTTAAGCTACAGGCTAAACCACACAAAGTCTGAGGCATCCATGTAACTGGATATTTTCCACAAAAGAAATACACAATTGATCACCACCACCATCACTGTCCATCCCCTACCCCCTTCTAATCATGTTTACAGACTTTAAGGCTTTATTTATTTATTTAGAGAGAGTTTGAAGAATGCAGGAGAGGAAGGAGGTAAGAGGAGGAGAAGGAGAGGGAGACAGAAACTCTCAAGTGGACGCCATGCTGAGTGCGGAGTCTGATGCAGGGCTCAATCTCATGACCCTGACATCATGACTTGAGCTGAAATCAAGAGACGGATGCTTAACCGACTGGGCCATCCGGGCACCCCTAATGATGTTTACAAAGCTCTAAATAAAGAAGACATGACTTTCTTCCCACTCAGCTCATCTGGTAACAGTCCTGAAAACCAATTAAGATTGTCCAGGCAGGGGGACTCAAGCCAATTTAAGCACAAACCTCAGATTCCCTTCATCCTTCGATGGGGCAAGAAATAGGGAGTTAGAAGCACAGACCTACTATACCAGCTCTGTCAAAGCAGACAACAAACCCCAGATTTTCAGTATTGGTACCAGCACATCACCCACGTGGTCTGTACTGCTACAGTCAGTATTTCTGTAGTGAGAGTAAGTGGCCGGTAAGCAGACGATGGAAGACAGTAGAATGTGGCAGTCATGTGGGGGCAAGTGCCATTCCAAATCTGTTTTGTGATAGCCAGGGGTAAACTTCCTTGTAGTTTAAGAGAAAAGTTAGCAATATTTGAAAACTTCAGAAAAAAGCAATTAAAAATCTCATGAGGTTCAAGCAGTGGTCTATTTCGTGGCTGTTAAGAATTGCCACACCTCGGGACGCCTGGGTGGCTCAGTTGGTTGGACGACTGCCTTCGGCTCAGGGCGTGATCCTGGAGTCCCGGGATCGAGTCCCACATCGGGCTCCCAGCTCCATGGGGAGTCTGCTTCGCTCTCTGACCTTCTCCTCGCTCATGCTCTCTCTCACTGTCTCTCTCTCTCAAATAAATAAATAAAATCTTTAAAAAAAAAAAAAAAAAAAAAAAAGAATTGCCACACCTCCCGGGGCACCTGGCTGGCTCAGTGGGTTAAAGCCTCTGCCTTCAGCTCAGGTCATGATCCCAGAGTCCTGGGATCGGGGCCCAGAACCCTGAGATCAGGACCTGAGCCTAAACCAAGAGTCCCATGTTAACTGAGTCCCAGATTTTGAGTTTTGAAGGGGCCTCCATGAAAAGCAAATGTCTTCCAGGACTTGTATCTTGGAGAACGAAGAAGGAACCCCAAAGGTGTAAGTCTGCAAAAGGCGACCGGCTGGAAGGCTGGCTGTTAAGTGCCATTGGAGATTTAAGGTCATAGGATAGTCATTATTTTTGTTAATGCTCTACTTACAAAATTCTGTAAGCTTTGAGCGCTCTGCCACTCACTCTCTTGTTCCCTTATGTCCCCTATGTTTTGCGTGGAGTCTGGCAGAAGGTGAGGTCTTTCCGGACTGCGTGGACCACCTTAAAGCTGAACTTACTCCACTGCCATCTTGCTGGTCTGCTCACATGTCAAGAGGCAACAGTATTCAAGCGTAGCGGTCATGGCTGTCTCGAGTTCCCTGCACTTGTTGTTTGGTAACCTAGAAATGCGGTTCTTAAATGAAATCTTGTTAGGATTTCATCTTAAATGCTTTCCAATATTATGCTGCTGCTAAAAAAGCAATTCTGAAGACTAAGCCAAAACACACCCCAAAATATTTATGCTATATCACATTCATTAACAAGAGAAGAATCTAAACATACACACTAAAAATATAACCATGTTAAAAAAAAATACAAGCAGGTGGGAGGTAACAAGTAAAAACAAAAACTGCATTAAGAATAAAATACCTTAGTTTTTACACTTAGCTTTTTCAATTAAGCAAATGAAATTTTTGTTTGTTTTGCCTGGAATTTATTATCAGTTGGTAAAAGTTTGCAGGGAAACATTTTGTATCCACAAAATGACAGATTAACAAATGTAGCTGAACGCCCCAGCAACACCACTGTTTTTTTTTTTTTTTCAAGAGAAATATTTTAATGTTAGCAGGCCATGCACAAAAGAAGCAATCAAGTGTTGGCTGAATACTCATGAATATTATCTGACTTAACTTTTGAACAACCAACATAAAATGAGCCATTTGTTTCAAACAATGTGCTAGAAATGTCTCAGGGGTCTTCAAGGACCAGGGAGTCATGCTGGGCTCCTAATGACAGGGGCGTCTGGTTAAAAGCCATCGCTCTACAACAAGGTGCTCTCCTACACGTGAAGCAGCTGTCAGGCTTTACTGGGCCACCAACCAAGGTCACGCCCTTGCCTCTGCCTCATCTACCGAGGCACAAAGAAGCAGGGTTATAATAAGGTTCCTGGCCAAATAGCCTGGCTTGCTGGAATAAAAGTTCCCACAAACTGCTCGCACATCAAAGTTATCAAGTAGCTAATGGACATGAAAGCTTTATAGCAAATAAAACACATACGCATCACAGACCTTTCCTTAAAACAAAACAACACAGTGGAGAGGAACAAAAGGAGAATGAAGAATGCTTGAGCAGATACCAGTTTATTCGACATAGTGCATGATTCAGAGCATCTGATATTCCAAAATCAACAAGACTTCCTACTTCCCTATTATAAAATACTGGACACCCTGAAGAGAGTTCATTCAAGGTTCTTGTTCCTCTTCTCCATCTAGAATTAAACAGGTTTCTGTGTAGTACACATTTCACATTCACCGAAGGCTTTGGGGAGAGGGGGGTGAAGGGCTTCTAACCACCCCCCCAGACCAAAGGCACTTAATATTAAAAGATAAAGCACGGTAGAGTCACCCCACAGACATTCCTGCGTGTTCAGTGCTGAACTTGAGCACACCACCAGGGGCCCATGTGGGATTCATCCTGACAATGTAAAAGACACCGATTTCCTTGAAAACACAAAGTGCAGTATGAATATAAAGACTCATCACCACCACCTTTTCCACCAACCCATCCTTTTCTCAAAATAATACATAAGGGACCTCTTATTTTACATGATTAGTATCACCCAAGTTCACACATGGAAAAAAATAGCTAAAAAAATCATCTGTCATAAACTCTTACTGTGAAACCACAATAGACTCTGATATACGCATAAACTCTGTGAGCTGGAGAAGGCCTCAGAGGTCATGCCGCGCATCCCCTCACTGGACAGAGGAGGTCACCGAGGCTCCGGAAGGTCAAGTGTGGGACCCTGAGGTCTAGCCCCAGTGGCATAGCCAGGGAAGAACACATGCCTTCCAAAGTTTCACTCAGGGTCTCCTCCACCCACATCCCCTTTCAAAGACTCTCCAAAGTAAGCACAGCGATGATCTCCAGAAATGCGCCACACAATAAAGCACATGGGCTGACGCAGGTCAGCGATTTGGTCTCGCAAAGCGGTTCCTTTGGCCACTGGGCGGGTATGAAACCCAGAGTGGGAATTCTTCACTCGAGGCCGTTCAACATTCTGAGGAAAGCCGAGGGCAGGTCAGACACAACATCTTGGATTTGGGAAGGCTCATCTCGGCTCTTAGCCCATGGTGGGCTGACGGTCAGCAGCACAGCGGAACCCCAGATTGGAAGCCGAGCTGTCCGGCGTGTTCTGGCTCCGAGCAGCACAGCGGTACCTGTAGCAGTAGGACTGGCCAGAGACAGAGAGAAAGGTGAGTGTTCTCAGACTCATGAAAGGGTCTCAACTGTCAGATTCATGCTATACCCAAGCAGAAGCTCTAGGGAAGGCATGACCACCGGAAACAGCACCCCCCCAGCCACACACACAAAACACCCAGTCAGCACATATGTTTTGGAAAGGGCCGCACATTCAGAGTTCACCACATAAAATCTAATGTTTACCTTGGAAACTATGGTGTAAAGATGTTAGTGCCAGCATTATTTAGAACACTAAAGAAAACCCATGTAACAAGCAATGACTACAGAAGTTATGCTCATCCACATGTGAGATTACTAAGCAACCCTTAAAAGCCATGTTTTTATGTAATACTTAATGACACAGGAAATTCTCATGATTCACTGTTAAATGAAAAGTCAGAATACAAAACTGTGTGTGGTGTGATCGCAAGCTATATAATTACATCTGTCAAAGAAAAAAAGACTGCAGATTCAAAATGCACAATGCAAACAATAGTTACATCTGAGCAATGGAGTTTCAAATTTCCTATGATAAGTATATATTACTTTCCTAATTTGAAAAGTTATTTTTACATTTAGAGTACATGACATTAAACCAAATAATAAAGCTAAATAGCAATTGAGAAAATATTAATTATGAACAACATTAAGATATTATTTAATATTCAACAGAGGAGCAAAAATTAAACAGCAAGCCTAGGAAGATAAAGAGTAGAAAAGGCTGTGAAAAACATTTTTTTGAACTATGTTAATTTGAGGGGAGGGCGCCTGGATGGCTCAGTCGGTTAAGCATCTGACTCTCACTCAGGTCATGATCTCAGGGTCCTGGGATCAAGCCCCACATCGGGCTCCTGGCTCAGCATGGAGTCTATTTCTCCCTTTCCAGCTGCCCCTCCCCTTCTTTATAGACTCTCCCTCAAATAAATAAAATCTTAAAAAAAAAAAAAAAGAAATACATTGCTCTTGGACTAGCTATAAATCTATACATTACTGTATGAGAGATGTTTTATTTTCTAGGAGCAGAGAACATATACATACCTGAGCACAAACACACACAGACATTGAGCGCCTAGCACATGCCAGGGATGCGAGGCACTGCAGGTGTTATTTCATTGAATCAGAACAGCCCAGATAAATTAAATGGGTTATCCAAGATGACATAGTTGTTGAGGTAAGTGGAATTCGAGCCCAGCTCTGTCTGGCAGAGCGCTTGCCTCTGTAGCAAAATACTATACTCCTAGATGGAAAGACAGCACGTCTCATGCTTCTTTCCCAACCCCAATACATCTGTCCTGCAGGGACATGCCTACTTGCCCAGGTAAGAAAGCAGGACTCACCACCGGCCCCCGAAGTAGATACTCAGTGAATAACCACAGATTACTGAATTTACATCAAAACTTGCCGTATTCCCAAAACAACCACACATGGAACTCTTCTATCCTAGGATGGTACTTTGACACAAAATAACAGAGAATGAGAAAAAAGTAGTTACCCAGTGTAGCATGAGCATTAATGTTGAGATGCCCCAGTGAAACTAAAGTCCCTGTTAAGGTGGCTAAAGAAACTGCACAAAGAATCACGTAGAGTAACTTTGGGACTCATGAAGGAGAGATCCTTTGTGGAGGGGAAAATAGGTCTGTCTGAAAGAGGCTGTTTTTATTTTTTCCTTAATTCTTATTCTTTTTCTCATAGAAGTTGAGTGTTTCTAATCTTCATAGAAATTATCTCTAAAACTGCCACAGAAATTGTCTGGAGTACATCCACCATAAAAAGAAAGACATAGTCGTTTGTCTTCTACACATAGTGAAACAATAGCAACCAATTTTCTCATTTTCCCTGTGGCCAGTGAGGAATATAACATATTATCACTATTCAGGCAGAGGAAGATGAATAAAAAGTAGGCCTGAAATAATTAAAAAACTGATGGCGGGACGCCTGGGTGGCGCAGTTGGTTGGACGACTGCCTCCGGCTCAGGGCGTGATCCTGGAGTCCCGGGATCGAGTCCCACATCAGGCTCCCAGCTCCATGGGGAGTCTGCTTCGCTCTCTGACCTTCTCCTCGCTCATGCTCTCTCTCACTGTCTCTCTCTCTCAACTAAATAAAAAATAAAATAAAATCTTTAAAAAAAAAAAAACTGATGGCATCTGCTACATGACCGGTGCCTGCCATGCAATGGAAGCCCTAAAATGACTAGAGGTCATCCCACAGGAGGACGCAGCAGCCTCATCCCAGAGGCGCCTGGGGGGGCGCAGTGGGTTAAGCATCCAACTCTTGGTTTCAGGGCAGATCAAGATCTCATGGGTTGGGAGATCTACCCTTACATCAGCCTCCATGCTCAGCAGGGAGTCTGCTTGAGATTCTCGCCCTCTGCCCCTCCCCCAACTCATGTACTCACACATTCTCTCTCAAATAAATAAATCGTAAAAAAAAAAAAAAAGAAAGAAAGAAAAGAAAAGCAGCAGCAGCAACAGCAACAGCCGCCTCATCCCACATAGACCCCACTCACCCAGATGCTGTGAAGCAATAGTGCTTTGGTATTTCCAGCCTAGAATGCCAGTGGATAATTCAGGGCCCCATGGTACCAAGTGTGCATAGTGAATTCTACACTGGAGCAAAAATCGAGTTCATGGGCAGGCAAGCATCCAGACATGGACATTCTTGTTCCATAACTGTACCACGCATGACAAAAAACAAACAAGCATCTCCTGATTGCCTGCTGTGCACACCCATAGAGGAAGCCTGACTGTGGGCATGGTCCTGTCCCGCTGGACATCACAGGCAGGCTGATGAAACAATGACAACACATCAGACAGCTACAAAACATGCTAGGGTTAAAAGATTCTGAGGTTTTTATTAACTCAGGTAAAGGAATGGTCCCTTGTAGAAGGCCAAAGTCTTTAGGAAAGACTTAGAGAAGGCAAACCTTGGCCATAGCTGGATTTACAGGATTATGGCAGTGGTCTTCGGACTTGAATAGCCTGAACAGCTTAAGAGCCTACTCCTAGGCCACACACCCAAGGATTCTGACTCAGTCAATCTGGTGTGCAGTCCAAGAATTCACATTTCTGACAAGCTTCTAGGTGCTGCTGATGCTATGGGACCCAAGAGCCGCAGTTTGGGTAGAACTCATTTATAGAATTTAGAAAGGAGGAAAGAAGGTATATTAAGTAGAGAAAACAATGACATCAGAGGCATGAAAATGGAAAAACTCAGGCAAGTTAAGGGGATAGGAAGGCCATAGCCTGATCATGTCAGAACCCAGTTTATTTATTCATTAAATATTTGAGATGTTACAACATGCTAGATGCTATTCAGGGCATGAGGGATGAAAGGTAGAACAAGACAGAAAATCCACCTGTCATCAGAAAGCTTACATTCAACAGGGATTAGTCAGAGAACAAATAAACTGATAAATTCAAGATTGTTCCTGGGAGCGGTCAGCTTGGAAGAAAGTAAAATAGGGAGAGAGGAGTGGGAGTGAGTATGTGGCTACTTTAGACAAGGCAGCCTTGAAAGGTCTCTCTGAGGTGGTGCCAGGTGAGTTGCCCAAAGATTTAGAGAACAGTAATTCCAGGCAAAAGTAATCACTGTACAAAGACAGTAAATGATAAAAAGTAGGAAACATGGGTAGATAAAATAGGATGGTGTTACATTACAGGCAATCTTCTCAACAGAAAGAATTTGGGCTTGATACAAATGGAAATCGTGACAACCATTGTGCTAATTTACTCAGCAGAAAGAGAAAAATCCAAGACTCTTCAGCTATTTAACCTTAGGCAAAGCCTTTCTGAATCTATTCCCCTGTTGATGAAATGGGGCTATTAATGAAATAATGTCAAAATGCTTTATCTCATCTTTACATAAAAAAAGTAAAGTGGAAAAAGTAACGTGGAAGTTACTGTAACTCTTACTTTATAATGAACACAACAGGGGCAACTGGGTAGCTCAGTCAGTTAAGCCTCTGTCTTCAGTTCAGGTCATGATCTCAAGGTCCTGGGATCAAGCCCCACATCCGGCTCCCTGCTCAGTGGGGACTCTGCTTTTTCCTCTCCCTCTGCCCTTCTCCTTGCTTGTGTGCTCTGTCTCTCTCTCAAATAAATAAAAGGAATCTTCAAAAATATATAATGAACACAACACTCTTAATTATAGAAACTAATGCTGACTGTCTTACTGACATTTTGGGGTTAATCTGCTTCCTCACTAAAACAAAAGCATTAGCCAGCTTCCCCACAGGTCTTAACTAGCTTCTGTTGGAAAGATAACACTGCCAGTATCTGAATGTGGATTTACAGTTGACCCTTGAACAACATGGGTTCGAACTGCACTAGGTCCATTTACATGCATTTTTTAAAAAAGATACAGTAAAGCACTGTAAATATATTTCCTCTTCTCCTTATAATTTTAACATTTTCTTTTCTCTAGCTTACTTTATTATAAGAATACAGTATAGAATACATATAACATACAAAATACGTGTTAATCAGCTGTTTACGTTATCGATAAGGTTTACAGTATACAGAAGGTTATCAGAAAAGTTTTGGGGGAGTTAAAAGTTTTATGTGGATTTCTGATTGCATGGGGAGTTGGTGCCCCAGCTACTGCGATGTTCAAGGGCTACCTACACACAGAAGTTATTTGCTACATAAATGGGAAAGATGAGGACTATTTCTGGTAACTAAGGCATAGGACTAAGGTCTTTGTTGGATGGCATATTTCTATATGCAACTTATCTCTCAAATTAAATTAAAAAAAGATTTTAAAATAAGATGCTGCTCATATGCCACAACATTCAGGCCATAACAACTCAGAAAAATGGTGCCCGACTGGAGGACCATATTCAGAAGGATTGTGAGGCAGCTGTGATGTAAGACAGTAGGAAAGAGATCCGTAACATAAAAAAGATTTTTGCCATAGCCATATTTGAATACCTTGGCACACAGAAAACAATTCCATCTAGGGGGAGAAAAGAAACAAGAATGCACTAATAAATGTGGGCAAAATACTAAGGACAGTTTACTTAGGAAGCGGGATGAGTGGTTTTTATTGTCATTTTTATGTTTATTATTTACTTTCTGATTTTTACACATTGAATTTTTTTTTGGTAAAATAATAAAAGCTTAAAATCAGTGACAACAAAAACAACTATTCCTTTATGAGATCACAGCAGACCCTAAAACCTTCCTTTAGCATAAACGACTGTGTAGAACTAAACCCTAAAAAGCAAGTCCCATCATGAGTTAAAGGTGGGAGGTCAGGACCACCATAAGAGAGTCAATTCACATCGTCATTCCATTTCAAATGAACTCTTTCACTCAGCAAACATTTATTAATAAGTAGTTCATTTTCAATTCCAATAATGGGCAACTAATAGAACACATAATTAAAAAGGAAAATGGCCTGATTTTAAATGTCCTCATTGCTTTTTCTTTTTTTCCAGCTCTACTTTTAGTACCCAAAATGGTTACTAATGATGTTAGGTCTTTGAGTGGCTAAAATATGGGTCATTTTACTAATTAAGAACATGGATAGTGGGAAGGGCCCATTTTAGCCCTTTTTCATCAAAATGGATAATTACTATATGAAACTGATCTCAATAACTTCACTAAGAAAGTGATCCTGGACTCAGTAACAATCCATTTAAGATAATGACTTACCAGCCTTGGGGCTCTGAAGTCAAGAGGGACAGCGAGATGGTTTTTATGAGAAGAAGACTTCCAGGGATAAAGGGAAGTTTTAAGGAAAGTATAGCTCATTGTGAAAAAAAATCACTATGTAAAATCACACAGCAGAACCCAGGGTTCTCAATTTCACATCCATTGCTCTTGCTACTGACACTAGATCAACTCCTTTCTTAGTAATCTTGATGTAAAATGGAAGGAAGGCGAGGATTTCCTTCATGTTATAGGTTGGGTTAAAGATCCCACAGGGATTAGTCTAACAGTATTCAAGAACAACAGCTAGTATTTCTTGAGTACTTACTATATGAAATGTTCTAAGAAATTCACATGTATTAGCTCACTTAATCCTCCCAATAATCATCTGAGGTAAGTATTAGCATTTGCACTGTATACATACAAAAACCTGAGGCACAGAGATGATGCTAATAGTGTGCCTAGGGTCACCTTCTATAGGCAGTGGATCCACGATTACAACTTTTTTGATCCCATTTCAGAGTCTGGGCTCTTAACCCAATGCCATGTTGTCGCCAGTTTTTCTTCCTGTGCTCTCTTCTCATTATCGAAGCTGTACTTTGGATAGACTTTAAACAAGTTACAAGTAACCATCAGAGCTTATGTTAGTCATGCAAGCTAGCCCTGGTCCATGATCAAAAGTTAAGTCACCTTCCAAGCAAGGTGATTCTTTTCAAAATGAATTACATTTTTTCCTTTATATAGATTTCCTTTCTTTTACCGTTTTTACCTATGCTATAAGAATCATTTCAAGGATTCTGCCTCTCTAGTTAGTTCATTAGTTGACTCCTTATTAAAAAAAACAAAACAAAACAAAACAAAAAAACCCTGAAATACCAGCCTGATGTTAAATACCTACATCATCTGCAACTAGCTTGATGAAGATCCTAGAGCTAATGTTCTTTTCTGGAAAATCCTATGGATCCCACAGTTTTATTACTCTGCTATTCTTTCTTCTGGAATACTCTCTTCATCACTCTGGGCATGACTAAATTAAAACTTATCTCTCAAGCAGATTAAGAAAAGCTAAAGATGCATAATATAAGCTCTAAATGAATCCTGAAAATTTTAGAACAAAGAGTTTTAGGTAATAAGCCAAAGGACAGAAAATGGAGTGATAAAAGATGCTTAACTAAAGAAGTGAGAGAAAAGGAAACAAAGAACAGATGAGACAAAAACGACTACAAATATCAAGATGTCAAATATAAAGTCCGCAATATCAACAACCACATTAAGCGTATATGGTACAAACAGCCAATGGAAAGGCAGCGATTATGCCAATAAATTCAACAACTCAGTTGAAATGAACAAATTCCTTAAAAGACACAAACTCCCAGAGCTTAATCAAGAAGAAAGAGATATTTGCATAACCCTGTTAACTAAATTAAACTTATGGTTACCACTCTACTCCTAAATGGTTTCCTTGGGGGAATTCTACCAAGCATTTAAGTAAGAAATACTGCTAATTCTACATGAACTGTTCCAGAAAATTCAAGATGAGGGAATATTACCCAATTCAATATCTAAACACAGCAATACAATGATACCAAAACTAGATAAGAAAACAACAGACCAATATCCATCATGAGTGTATATGCAAAAATGCTCAATATTTTAACAAACTGAATCCAAAACATATAAAAAGGTTAATACATAATAACTAAACAAGCATAGTCTTGGAAGGCAAAAATGGTTTAATATTTGAAAACTGAAAATCTATGAGTGTTAATTTATTTATTTGACAGAGAGAGAAATTACAAGTAGGCAGAGAGGCAGGCATAGAGAGAGAGAGAGAGGGAGAAACAGGCTCCCCGCTGAGCAGAGAGGCCAATGTGGGGCTCGATCCCAGGACCCTGAGATCATGACCTGAGCTGAAGGCAGATGCTTAACCCACTGAGCCACCCAGGCGCCCCTGGATTCTCAATTTTTAAAAGTGTCATATGTCAGAAACACAACTGGTGGTAATTAAAGTTGTGATATACTATTCTGCAAAAAGAAATTTACCTGTTTTTCATGGAAGTCTATTTCCCTAGCAAAAGTCTATTTCCCTAGCTAAAGACTGATACGTATGTGAACATTTAAAAGTGCTGGGATGGGGCACCTGGATGGCTCAGTCATTAAGCGTCTGCCTGGTCCTGGGATCAAGGCCCACATCAGACTCCCTGCTCGTGGGAGGCCTGTTTCTCCCTCTCTCACTCCCCCTGCTTGTGTTCCCTCTCTCTCTGTCAAATAAATAAATAAAATCTTAAAAAAAAAAAAAAAAACAAAACCTTTAAAAGTACCAGGATGACCTAGGGCAATGCTTTTGATTTCAAATTAAAATTAGAATTGTAAAGATAAATTTGCCTACATCTTATCATAAATGTGGATGTAAAGCATAAAGTAAATTCAAATATAAACTTCCACTTAAATAACTGGATTTAAAATTTTTTTTTAAATATTTTATTTATTGGGGCACCTGGGTGGCTCAGTGGGTTAATGCCTCTGCCTTACCTCAGGTTATGATCCCAGGATCCTAGGATGGAGCCCCGCATCGGGCTCTCTGCTCAGCAGGGAGCCTGCTTCTCCCTCCCCTCTCTGCCTGCCTCTCTGCCTACTTGTGATCTCTGTCTGTCAAATAAATAAAAAAGACAGACAGAGATCACAAGTAGGCCGAGAGGCAGGCAGAGAGAGGGGAGGGGGAAGCAGGCTCCCTGCTGAGCAGAGAGCCGGATGCGATGCGGGGCTCCATCCCAGGACCATAGGATCAAAACCTGAGCTCAAGGCAGAGGCGTTAACCCACTGAGCCACCCAGGCACCCCGGGATTGAAATTTTTAAGAAATACAGAAGACACACACGTTATCTACAGAGATTCTCTTTAGACCAGTGGTTTCCAATTTTTGCAGTATATTTTCATCCCCAAGACCCTTAATATCCTGATGCCCAGGCCACACTCCAGAGAAATAAAAATGAGATGAGGGGGGAATAGGCACTGGTCTTTTATACAGGTCCCAGATGATTCTAATGTGCAATAAAGTTTGAAAACCACTGTCTTAATGTAAAATTTGATAATACACCCACTGTCAAATTAGTCACTTAATTTGAAGCTCCTATAGGTTGTTTTAAGTCTCTAACTGCCTGGTCTAACTGAATTACCATGAAAAACTTCTCGTAATAACCATCTGCAAAATGCCATCTTTGCATAGGGATAGAAAGAAGCTGAAGTGTTGAAGATACTAAAAATACATGATTTAAAGAAAAAAGGGAGAGGTGGTACTCAATTTCCAAACTCCTCAAAAATTTTACTCATGAAACACCAACTCACACTTGATTACCAAGAACAACCAGTTCTGACACTGAAATCAACCCAAAGAGCAGACACACTTTGAGACTGATGCTTATTTCATAAACCACATACATTATACCTAGAACATTTGTGATGTTTCCATCCCAGTATACCATAATCCACCCTCCTCTTCCAACTCCCATCTTAACCTCAACAGAGGAGCCGAAATTTATAGAAATCTCAAATAAATGAAGGGTGTACTTCCAGACAGACATGCTGGAAAGAGTACACAGCCACCCTGGTTTATGGGACAATAAAGGTCTCTCAAAGGGTCAAGATTTAACAGATGGAAATTGGTTAACAAGAGATCATTCACAACCTCTGCTTCTTTTCCCCATGCCCCATATCCAAATCTGAAAAGAGGTCTTTTGTTTTGTTTTGTTTTGCTTTGTTTTACTTTGATAAGGGTAGGTATGTATTAGCAGAAGTGTAGGGCTAATGTTTACACTGGAGTTTAATGACTTGACTTACCTTATGGCACATGTAGGATCCACCTTTCTTCACCCGGTCTTTTCCAGAAGGGGGTCCTTTCTGTGGATGAAGAGGATGCATCAGTCCAGAAAGCACAGATGTTCCTCATCGATTGGCGGAGAGTTCATTTTAGTCCAACTAGTTCTTTCATATCTGCCTTTACTCTCCCCATGTTTTTCTGCCCCTGGGCCCTGAATCTGCACCCGTGCACCCTTCCAAATGCCCACCTCTCCAAATCTTACCCAGGCTACATACGGTCCGCCTCAGGTTTCCACTTTGGTGAAATCGTTCAGACTACAGCAACAATCCCCCTTCTAAACCCGGTAATAGCATTTCTCACCTAGATGACTAATAAGCTGCCTGGCAGCATCTCTGATATCACCTTCTCACACTGATAAGCAAGTTCATGCTGCATAACAACTGGCTTGTTTAAGTGGACTGGCTCACCTTCTGAATTGTGTTTTTGTAATCCCACTGTGCAGCATCTAATAAACCCTTTGTTGACTGAAGGATTTTGCTTTTTTTTCTTTTTTTTTCTTCAATTTATTTATTTTCAGAAAAACAGTATTCATTATTTTTTCACCCCACCCAGTGTTCCATGCAAGCTGTGCCCTCTATAATACCAACCACCTGGTACCCCAACCTCCCACCCCCCCACCACTTCAAACCCCTCTGATTGTTTTTCAGAGTCCATAGTCTCTCATGGTTCACCTCCCCTTCCAATTTACCCAAAAGCACATACCCTCCCCAATGTCCATAACCCTACCCCCCTTCTCCCAACCCCCCTCCCCCCAGCAACCCACAGTTTGTTTCGTGAGATTAGGATTTTGCTTTTTATCTTTAAAAAAAATGGGGGTCAGGTTGATTGAGGTATAATTTACATTCAATGAACTTCAATCTTTTTAATGCTTTTTAAATGTACACATTTGATGAGTTTTGACAAATGTATAGGCCTGTAACCACTACCACAATCAAGATACAGAATACAGTTTATCCTTTTCAAAACAAGTTACATAGTGCTGCTATGAACCAAGCGTGGATGCGATTATTAACCCAGGTAATCTCCATAACTTCCTTTTTTTTCTTTAAGATTTTATTTTATTTTTAAGATTTTATTTATTTATTTGACAGACAGAGATCACAAGCAGGCAGAGAGAGAGGAGGAAGTAGGCTCCCTGCTGAGCAGAAAGCCCGATGTGGGGCTCGATCCCAGGACCCTGGGATCATGAACTGAGCCGAAAGCAGAGGCTTTAACCCACTGAGCCACCCAGGCGCCCCTAAAATTTTATTTTTAAGTAATCTCTACATCCAGCATGCGGCCTGAACTCACAGCCCCGAGGTCAAGAGTCATGTGCTCCACCCACTGAGACAGCCAGGCACCCCTCTCCATACCAAGTTCTGAGGTAAGATAAGCAAGTGGCAGAATAAGGATTCACACCCAGGCTCCAGTCCATTATGCTACCCATTTAGAGACCAGGAATGTAGGAAATTGGGCAATGCCGACAAGGGGACAAGAAGCAACTGTGGCTACCACCATAACGGAAACTGAAGCCTGAAACAGGCAGCCAAGACGCAAGACTCTTTTTTCTAGGGAGGCTTTCGATAAAAGTGGACTGGAAATGAACATCCTAAAACTTTTGTTACCAGCATAAGGGCCTCAACATCAGATGAGTCATGCAAAGAACATCTGAGAAGTACCAATAGCCTCCTACAAACCAGAACCACATATGGCAAGTTTGGGGGCTTACAAGGACCTTTTTTTTTTTTTTTTCTTTTCCTTTGTTAGGCAAAAAGTCAATTAATCATGCAGCTGCCTGCTTTTTGTCTCCTGAAAATGAGACCAGTTTGAACAATGACGCCTATCTTAGTTTTCTTTTTCTTGTCAACTACCTAGAGTCAAGGGCTCAGATTAAGTGGCAGAGCCATGTTTTCTCCAAGCCTGGCGAACACACTGACCTGCAAATGTCAACTATGTGGGCAGAAGTTCATGTTTTCTAAGCACTTCCAGGTCTTTAGAAAGGGTCATAGGCCACGCCACTGACTATTCTTCATTCCACGGCAGGGCCCCCGTATTTCCATGGCCTTAAATGCTTAATGCTATGCTAATAAACTTTCGGCGGTTAGAAAATGGGCAAACTAGAAGTGAGAAAAGCTACCTGCGGGAATAATGACGGCCAGCGCAGCCTTCTTCCCAGGTGTGTCTGGAACCTGGCAGACATTGCATTACAATCTTCTCTATTATTCTAGAGAAGTCTGGAGCTGAAAGGAACACACTGCTGTCTGTGGAGCTACCCTACATAATGGCCACTGTCTCCTACCCGGAACGTTCTCGCTGAGGAGGTTTTGCCGTACACTCACTGCTTCCTTCAGGTGGCACTCGGTGCGCTGGGTTACAATGACCCAAATGACAGCTTAAACTCTGACCGGAGTATCTGATATCATGCAAGAGTAAATTCTTTTGTTAGGTTACATCTAAGGACAAGAAGGAGCAGACTTGCCAATAAGAATGAGTGGGAACAAAATCAGTCCCTTTCATCACCATCTCCAAGGAAGTGAGCCTGCAGTCAACAAATACGACAGCCATCAAAGGGACATGACCACTAATAAGAGTCATCCTGTATCAACATAACTACAGCAATGAATGCCAGCCTCAATTGAGGTGACTGCTCAGATGATTCTTGTAAATAAAACTATTTTTGCCAAAAAACAACACAATGTAGGATTAGCTATGACTGTTTGAAATGCTTACCACTTTGCAAAACCAACCAACCAAAACCAAAACAAAACCAAAAAAACAGACCCAAAACACAGAAAAATTACTAGGGAGGGTGTAGCAGTTTGAATAGTGTCCCCCCAGAATGGACACTCACTTAGGACTTCAGAATGTGAACTTATTTAGAAACAGGGACTTTGGAGATTGGTAATTTTCATAATTTAGGGTAAGGTCATACAATATCATGGTGAGCCCTAAATGCAATGACTGGCACCCTTGTCACAGGAGGAGAGGACACAAAGAGACACCTAGAGGAGGCCATGTGAAGATGGAGGCAGAGACTGGTGTGACACAGCTACCAAGCGAGGGTTCCCAGGACTTGCCAGAAGTTGGGTTCTCCCCTAGAGATGCAAGTGGGAGGATGGTCCTATTGGACCCTTGATTTCAGCCTTGACTCCAGAATTGTGAGAATAAATGTCTGTTGTTCCAACCACCAAGTGTGTGGTGATTTGTTATAGTAGCCCTAGGACACCAGTACAAAGAGGAAATGTCCTCCTTTCTATTTGATAAAGAAAGGATCGATACATCAATATTTCAGTTGTCTCTCTCGATCAAGTTTGTGAAAGCAGGTTAAAACCACTTAGGAAGCTACTAACGCTAGTATCTGAGTGCCTCGTATTTCTGCCTCTTACCCTCACAAGAATAGAGGCTGCAGTGTCCCATCACTTCTACTCCCTACATTAAGAATCTAAGTAAAAAACCACACACAGGGACTCCACCCAGAAACTAACGAGGACCCAGGTGACTGTTATCTCCCAAGGGACTATTACCCAGACCTGCTCTCCTCCCAGATACCAAAATTTTAACATCTCTAATGCTTGCAAAGAACAGCAAAAACAAACAAAAAAAAAATGCAAGTTTCTAAATGTCTGCCCCAATAATCTCAAAAGGCCAGGAAGCAGCTAAGGTTCTCAGGAAAAGAGATAAAGAAGCAATGCTCTGAGTGTTAGTGCAGGGAAATACACCCTCATTTAAAACACCTGGAAAGGCATAAAAGTTGTCAACAATGAAAAACCCACACAAGACACCACAGAACCCTCATCAGTAAGACTGGCTTGTTGAATGAGAAATAAGCCTGCAGGAAGGACAGTGGCCAGCCTGTTCAAAGCTGCAAGGATGTATTTCACAGGAGCATTAACAATAACATTTTGTGTAGTCAAGAGAGATACTACCCCTCCTCTCCTTTGCACACCCAACATGATGACAAGGAAAGCAACAGAAGGGAGAGAGAATCTGACTCTTCCTCAGTCAGCAAAAAGTCAAAAAGCACTGCTGTTAAACATATTGCTTGATAACATTCCACAGTGTGGAATACTACGTGGCTGTTAAAAAGAATGAGGTACATTGAAGAAAATATAAGGCACTTCTGTCAGAATATACTGCACTATCATTTTTGCTTAGACAATATAATACGGAATCAAGCATTTACTCTACTTTTCTTATACACTGTGTCCCAGTGGGGAGTTAGTTACCTGGAACGAGCGTCTGGCCCTGGGGAACAGGAGGGCGCCACAAGGGCTGCTCCTCACGGGTAATGCACTCATCCGATTTTCTTTCTCATTCTATTTGATGCACTGTTTGATTTACCTTGGGGCTTGCCTTGTGACCCAGGGATTATTTAGCAGTGTGCTGTTAGTTTCCAAGTGTTCGGAGACTTTCCTATTTCATTTCTATTCTTGATTTCTAGTATGATTCCATTGTGGTTGGAGAGCATACTGTGTACAACTATAACTTTTAAAAATGTACTGAGGTTTATTTAATGGCCTCAGATATGTTCTCCTTTGGTATACATCCCATGAGTTCTCAAAGGGATATTCTGCTGCTGTTGGAACAGGACCTGATTAGGTCCCGTTCATTGGTGGTATCATGGAGTTCTCTTAGATCCTTACTGACTGTCTATGTAATTATACTTTCAATTGTTGATAAAGAGGTGTGAAAGTTTCCAACTACAATTGTGGATTGGTCTATTTCTCCTTTGAATTCTTTGTTAAATTAGTTTTTGCTTCATATGTCTCAGCTATATTCATTGGTGCATGCATATTTAGTATTAATATGTCCTTTTGTTGGACTACCCATTCTATCATTACAGAATGTCCTTCGCTGACTCTGGCAAATTGCTTTGCTTTGAGGTCTACTTTAATATGTGATATTAATACAGCCATGCCTGCTTTCTTTTGATTAATGTTCGTACATCGCTTTTCCCATCATTTTGTTTTCAATCCTCTTATTTCATTATATTTGAAATGAGTATATTTTGTAGGCCATCTATAGTTAGGTTTTATTTTCAATTTATATGGCCAATCTAACTTTTAATTGATATACTTAGAGCATGTGCTTTTAATGAAATCATTGATAAGTTGGGACATAAGTCTGTCATTTTCTTGTTTTCTGTCTATTCTCTTTGATTTTGTTTCTGTTTGCTTTTTCTCCCTTCCTAGGGATTACCCAAACATTTTTGTTAAGAAATCCATTTTTATTTATCTATAGAGTCTGAAGTTTACACTTATATATATGTATGTATATTCCCACAGTTTTATACAGAGATCACAGTTTTTTATATATAGATCACAGTTTTATATGTAGATCACAGTTTATATATTCTCACCTATATCTCTATTATATATAGATATATAATATAGAAACATTAATATATATAACTGTGATGATAAAACATCAGAGTCTACTGGTGTTATTTTACCAGTTCCAGCGTGGTACAGAACACTTATCTCCTTTTATATCCCTTTAGGCTCCCAGGTTTATAATGTAATTGGAGGAAAGACATCCTCTAAATATATTTAGAAACACATCAGACAATGTTATAATTTCTGCTTCAACCATCAAACAAAATTTTTTAAAAATTGAGAGATAACATTTAAAGATATCATGCCATTTCTTCTGGCCTTTATTAGTGTCCATTGTCATTCATACTGGTTTTTTCTCTATAGCCAAGGTATTCTTTTCTCTGTCTTCTTTTAAGATTTGTCTGTCTTTTATTTTCAGAAGTTTAATTATGATGTCTTGGTATGGATTTCAATGGGACAGTGCTGTCTGGGGTTCACTTAACCTCTGTAAGTTATAGGATTAAGTCTTTCTCCAAATCTGGGACTGGTCAGCCATTACTCCTTTGGGTATCCCCTTAGACATCCCCCTTCTCTCCTCCTCCAGGGCTCCCAGAACACAAATGTTATGGTCAGATGGGTCCCTGAGGCTCTATTCATTCATTCATTTATTTTCTATTTTTTCCTCTATTGTTCACATGGGATCATTTCTTTTGTTCTAGTTTCCAGTTCACTGATTTGTTGTTGTTGTTCAGTCCTTTCCATTCTACTTTTGAGCCTATTCCCAAAGCATTTATTTTAGTTATACTATTTTTTTATTTGGTTCTCATCTATATCTCATTTCTTTTCTGAAACTTTCCTTTTTTTTTTTTTTCATTTGTTTCAAACATATTCATAATTGCTGGCTGGAGAATCTTTATCATAGCTGCATTAAAATCTTGGGTGGATAATTCTAATACCTCTGTCATCTCAGTGTTAGCATCCATTGTTCCTTTCATTTTGTTTGCTAACTTCCTGGTTCTTGGTATGATAAGTGATCATTCAATTGAAACCTGAATACATTTTTATTATGTTACAAGACTCTGGATCTCATTTAACCCTGTTTTAGCTGGCTTTCTGTGACCTCGATGGCAGGGGAAGAGAGGGAGCTATCTTCTTACCAGGTGAAAGCAGTAATCCAGGTTCCCCACTTGGCCTCCCCTGACACCTCAGGAGGGACTCTTGTTACTTGCTCCTGCATGGAGGTGAGAGCTCTGGCTCCCCACACAGACTCCACTTACACACCTGCTGTCATAACTGCTTAGCAGTGATGAAAGGCCTTGCTCCCTACTTTACCTTCTCTGCTACTACCCTGGCAGGAGTATTATGGCACCTCAAACACAGCTTCATGAGGGTACAAATCTAGGCTCCCCACTTGGCCTTTGCAGGCTTGGTTGAGGACATAGTTTTTTCAGCACTTTGGATATATCAGTCTAGCATCTTCTGGCTTCCATTGTTTCTGATGAGAAATCAACCATAATCACCTTATTGTTGCCCATGTGTGATAAGATGTTTTTCTCTGTTTCTCAACAGTATGACTACGAATTGTCTTGGTGGGTTCTTCTATTTATCCTATTTGAAGTTATTTGAACTTTTTAGATGTCTGTAGATAACTTTCATTAAATCTGGTATTTAAATAATTTCTTCAAAAATGTTTTTCCCTTGGGGTGCCTGAGTGACTCAATCCGTTAAGTGTTTGACTCTTTCTTGATCTCAGCTCAGGTCTTATTGATTTGCCTTCAAGTTCACTAATTCCTTCTTCTATTTCTAATCTATTGAGTTATCTGGGGGAATCTTTCTTTTTTTTTTAAGATTTATTTTATTTATTTATTTGACAGAGGAGAGAGATCACAAGTAGGCAGAGAGGCAGGCAGAGAGAGAAGGGGAAGCTGGCTCCCTGCTGAGCACAGAGCCCAATGTGGGGCTCAATCCCAGGACCCTGAGATCATGACCTGAGCCGAAGGCTGAGGCTTAAGCCACTGAGCCACCCAGGTACCCCAATCTGGGGGAATCTTATTTCACTTATTATATCTTTCACTTCTAGAAGTTTCACTTGATTCTTTTTTTATCATTTCAATCTGTTTATTAGGATTCTCTGTTGACAGACATCATATTTCCTACTATTTCTTTGAATATATTTTCCTTTATTTCCTTAAATATAATAGCTGTTTTAAAGTCTTTGTTAAATCCAACACGTGGACCTACTCAGAGTCAGTTTCTGTTTAACTAATCTTTTTCTTTGTATGGGTCACACTTTATTTCATTTGCATGTTTAATCCTTTTTAGATAAAAAATAGACATTTAACTTATTTGCTCACAATGCACACATGCTAGTTGCTCTAGATTTGATTGAACCATGACTGGCAAGTGTTAACAGATGCTGAAGCTGAGTTATGGGTACATTCTCTCTGCTCTACTTATTACCATTTCCATAATAAAGTCCTTAAAAAAACCCATATATTCATATATGCTAACATACACATAGACTCCCTTTATAAAGAGAGTCATTAAAGAACTATTAATGTTGCCTGAGAGGAAAGAAGCATTTGGGACACAAGGATAGAAGTTGTATAACTTCTGAAATCCACATTCACAAATTATTCATTTTTTAACGAGAAAAAAAAGGGGGGAACATTTAGTACAATAAAAAATAAGATGCTCTGGCAGGTATTGGTTCCATTTCACTGACAGAGATAACACTGATTGTTAAAGCCTAAAAGTATCTTTTATTTTGCATCCACCATCTCCTCATTATAATCAATTTTTAATACTAAATAGCACAATACATTTTTTAAAGCAGGACTAAGAGTTAGCTTCTGAAAAAGGCTTACCCACCTTATCATAGACTTTCCTTTTTACAATCATCATCCTTTTAGGAACCAAATGAGTTAGGTACCACTCCCATGGTATTCAGATGCTAGCTGACTGTTAGCCTTTCAACTATTGTCAGAGTGTGGGCACATTTGAAAAGACCTTTCAGTTTAAAACTAACAAGCCTATTCTTTTTAACACTGAAGGTAATCAGAGCTGAGCAGAAAAGTTGGGAGCAGTGAATTTACTCTTGGCTGGCAAAATCTGCGTTGTTCAAAATCAGAAAACGCTTTTGAGATCATCTAGTTCAGAAGCTCCCTGTCTGAGCCCTTTGTAACTGAGAAAACAGAAATGGGATCTCTTGATCAAGTTGAGATTTCAAGAAGACTCTTTAAAGACCTCATAAAATTATCAATGAAAAAACTGGTTTGGATAACCCAAACAGGTATTTTTTTTTTTAAGATTTTATTTATTTTTTTATTTTGACAGAAACAGATCACAAGTAGGCAGAGAGGCAGACAGAGAGAGAGAGGAGGAAGCAGGCTCCCTGCTGAGCAGAGAGCCTGATGCAGGACTCGATCCCAGGACCCTGAGATCATGACCTGAGCCGAAGGCAGCGGCTTAACCCACTGAGCCACCCAGGCGCCCCCAAACAGGTATTTTTAAGTCTCTCTCTTTCCGGTCTTACCAGCACTATCAACATTATTTCCCATCACCACCCCCCAGAACAATGAGGTTCTCATGTTCCCTGAAATGACACTAGATTCTTTTTGCAGAATATGCCATTAAACTTCTATTTATCTTGTAAGATCCACCTCAAGTATTATCTCTTAATGAAGAGCATTAGATATGCAGTCAGACAACCTGCCTGGGTCTAAGTCACAGCTCTAACCTTGACTGTGAAGCTAGTTTAAGTCTGGTAAGGCAACCCTTCTACATCCCAGGTTCTTCCCCAGCAAAATGGAGATGATAGAGATGATAACGGTATCTATTTCACTGAATTGATGTGGGGATTAAATAAGATAATGCACAAAAAGTACTTAGCAAGTAATAAATGAATAATGTGCAGTTGTTGTTATAACTATTATACAGTATTAGTTCATGACTAACTCAGGTTTCCCAAAAGTACCCATAAACTTAATAATCCAGGGGGAATGTAATTTCTAAAGAAATTCCAAAATCAAGGAGATCACTTGACCCAATTTTTCAAAGGTCAAACCCCCAAAGGGAGTCCAACTTCTAATAAAATAGCTGACATGTTAATAACCATGTAGAAGGAAAACAGACTATCCTATTTTACAATGAGATTTGCACAGCGAGTCACTGTGTGCAGAAGTCACCGCAGCATTACACTCAGCAGAATGTGAACACTTTCAAATGGTAAAACCAACACAAAAACATTTTGGGAGCCACAGAAAGAGTGGAGTGAACCTCACCTCAAAAAGTATTTAAAATTAGCTTTTGAAAACGTGATTTGCCTCTGCACTACTTTCTCTCCCCCTGCCTGGTCCAAAGGATACTATAAATACCTGAGGAGAAAACTGAAATTCATTATTTTCAATTTGACAACAGCAGCTAGCCTGTACTTAATATCATTCCTGAGAAGACCCAGTAACACTAAATATCTTAAAGTGCTTTATATACTGTGTTTTTGTCTGCAGATTAAATCCTGCTTCAAACCAACCAATGATACTAATGACAGCTTTGAAAAAACAATGGACATCCAGTGAAGGAATGAATCAGAAAAGGTCATACATAACTACTCCT
The DNA here is from genome assembly GCF_020171115.1 of Neogale vison. Classification (NCBI taxonomy): domain Eukaryota; kingdom Metazoa; phylum Chordata; class Mammalia; order Carnivora; family Mustelidae; genus Neogale; species Neogale vison. The sequence continues at coordinate 177,995,408 of NC_058096.1, read as the reverse complement.
CAGTGAGTCTCCTCCATTTTACCATACTCTCCCCCTGTGCTCATGCTAGACTCCTCAGGAGTAATTCTGGATTCCTAGCTCTCCCTAAACCCCACCCCAGCTGATCTGATTAGCTCTATCTCCAAAGCAGGTCTCTAACTGATATTAGCTATCATCTCCATGGTAACCAGTCTGGTCCCAACCACCATTTCTCACCTGGACCACTACAATGGCCTCCTAATGGGTCTTGCAGTTTCCTACGTGGTATCTAATTAGAGCAAAATAATATTGGTAGAATAGGGGCGCTTGGGTGGCTCAGTTGGTTAACTGGCTGCCTTCAGCTCAGGTCATGATCCCATCCTGGGATCGAGACCCTTATTGGGCTCCCAGCTCAGCAGAGAGTCTGCTTCTTCCTCTCCCTCTGTTTGCTGCTCTACTTGTGCTCTCTCTGTATCTCTCTGTCAAATTAATAAATAAAATCTTAAAAAAAATAATATTGGTAGAATTGATAAAAGACTATGCCATGGTGAAAGAAACTGGACCTCCCCCCCAAAAAAGAGTATGTACTTTATTATCCCATTCACCTAAAACTCTAAAAAATACAAACTAATATGCAGAGACAGAAAGCAGATAATTGCTTGGGCAGGCGAGGCAGAGAGGGGCAGGATGAAGGGATTACCGAGGCACACAAGGAAACTTTTGGGTGATGGATATGTTCATTGTCTAGACTGGTGATATCATGGATATATGTGTGGCACATACTTTCTGATCTGTGTTTGTGTACACACATACACACGGATGTATAAACTTATCAACTGGTACATTTTAGCTTTGTGCAATTTATGCCAATTGGACTACAGTAAAACTGTTCTTTAAAAATAAAAACAAACCAAATTATATTCCTAATATAAAGTGTGGGATTTCTTCAAATAATCCAGAAAAAGAGGGGAGCAAGGATTAGTGGGTAGAAATACAGGTGAAACAATATTAGACATGAACTGAAAATTATTAAAAACTAGGAACTAAAAACATGGGGGTTTCATATACTAGTCTCTTAACTTTTGCATATTTGATATTTTCTATGATGAAAACTTTTTTTTAAAAGATTCTATTTATTTATTTGACAGAGATCACAAGTAGGCAGAGAGGCGGGCAGAGAGAGAGGGAGGAAGCAGGCTCCCTCATGAACAGAGAGCCTGATGCAGGGCCTGAGATCATGACCTGAGCTGAAGGTAGAGGCTTTAACCCACTGAGCCACCCAGGCACCTCAATAAAAACAACTTTTAAGTTAAAGGAGAGAAAATCATGAATCAGGATAAACTAAAAGAAGAAAAATACTACGCCTTACAGAGCCCCAGACTGCTAAGAGTCCAAGACTTCCTTAGAAGTTTAAGCACAGGCAAATGTGGAGTTTAAAAGGACAGATTTTAGGGGCACCTGGATGGCTCAGTGGTTTAAGCCTCTGGCTTTGGCTTAGGTCATGATCTCAGGATCCTGGGATCAACATCGGGCTCTCTGCTCAGCAGAGAGCCTGCTTCCCCCACCCCCACTCTATCAAATAAATAAATAAAATCTTAAAAAAAAAAAAAAAGAGGACAAATTTTAGTCTCTACTCTATAAGCCTGAGAAGTGGGCACATTCCTTTGAGATCTAAGTCCTCCTTTCCCTGGTTGGCTTAAAGCTAGGCTCTCTTGCACACTTGACTTCTAGTTGAGCCTTCAAGTGGATATATATGTGGCACATACATCCCACAGATAGGGTTCCCACAGACAGGCTCCCACAGATAGGGTTCCAGCAGCCCGAAGTTTAGGAAGAAAGACAAATCAGCCAGCCACCCATCTGAAGGACCTCTTACATGCTGAAGCAAAACCCTGATAAAAACCAAGCACCTGCCTCAACAGGCAGCTCAGAAGCACACAAACATGAGCAACATGTTTATCTTCCTTTTTTCCTGACACCTCCACTCACAGATCTTCTAAAAGGAGTCTCAATCACCTCCACCAATGCTTAGAGAAAGGAACTCCCAGCCAACATTTGCTCAGAGCATGTTAACTCACCATCTCATCTGAGCCCTACAGGAAGCTTGGGAAGCCACAAGTGTTGTAATCCCCATTTTAAACCCAAGAAACATGGGAACTCAGATACATGGAGCACCCAAGGTCCCACAACCAGCAAGTGATGGGGCCAGGAGTTGAGATCCATCCCACCTCTGTGCCTGTCCAGCTTGATTGCCCTCCAGGCTCAGCAACTCTGCCCGAAATGCATGTATGAAGGAAAGTCAAATCCCAATAACTCACTCTTTCTACCCAATGTCAAACATGTCAAAGGATTTTAAGAGTAGGCAGATGAAACCATTCCTTCAAATAAAGCTTTCTCAGGTATAATTTTTTTATACCTTAGCACAAGGACCTATGAAGACGGGACTGCAATTAGCTTTAGTTAGACATCGCATGAGGAGAGGAAAGTCATAATGTCCAAAGAAAGGTCAAAGAAAGAAAACTAGGCATCAGACTGGAAAGAACAGCACATTAAACACAAAAACCAAATTAACAACCTCCACAGTATTTTGTCTTTCAAACCAGCATGCCTCGGGTGGTGATTAGCCTGTTAGTGAAATGAATGAAAACAGCCATTTCTTCCATGCTATTTGTTTCACCCACGCTAGGTTAAAATCGAAGAGAATTTTCAAAACTCTATTAAATTTGCACACATGGTGGTGATGTCTCCATTTTCCAATAAAAAAATGTCACTTCAAAGCCCAAGGTCTACAGTAACAATTCTTACTTCTGGGGTAATACATAAAACCGGGTATTTAAAACACTGATTCTAGGTATAGCAGCTAATAATAGCAACTAGGACTTAACTGAGCACATATTATAAGCAGGTATTTTTTCTAATGTTTGTAATCTTTAAAATGATCTTCTGATATAGATTTGATTATTGGTAGGGCAGCCATATAATTTATAGTCCAAGGAAAGATACTTCAGGGAAAAAAGTAGGAAAGCTATTAACAATTGCTCTGGGCACAGCCACAGACCACAATGTTTAGACACCTAATCATTAGCCTCATTTGATACAAGGAGATGTAAGGAGCAGAAAGGTTAAACACCTGGTCCAAGGTCACATATCTAGTAAGCCAGGGTTCGACCCAGGTCATCTGGCTCCAGGCTTACACTCAACTGCTCTGGCATGTGCCCTTTATGAGCTGACACAGTATCAGATTTTTTAAAATAAATCATTTCATTGTTCAGTTTGAAGAACACAAACCTCTCCATATTTCACAAGTTCACTGGATGAAATGACCAAAACCCCAGGAGAACGATGACTCTGGAGTTTATATATTTAAAAAATGAAGACCCTCATTCAATCTTGGATATGCAGGTAAAACATGTCCCTTCTCAGATATGCTTCTCTCACCATAGACTATGTGCTTATTTCACTCAGGAATAAATCCACACCTACCACAAATCCACACCGACCACAGCAGCACCTACCACTTGAACACACATACCACAGATGCTTTTAGTGGCTTCACTGACTCAAAGCACCCTGGGTTTGGGGGTTTTAACCTTATATATAGAAGCAACTGCTCCATGTCACAGACCCACTGTGTAAAATCTCACCTTCCCTTCTGTATTACTGGAAAGGGTTTCAAAAACTTCCAAGGAAAAAATCATGTCCCAGAAATAAGGTGTGAGAGGAGGAGCAACATGGCAGAGGAGTAGAAGACTTAAATATAATAAGGTCCCAGGAGTTCCGCTAGATAGTTATCAAACCATTTTGAACACCTACAAACTCAACAGGAGACCAAAGGGAAGAAGAGCAGCAATTCTAGGAACAGACAAGTGACCAAGTTCTGGAAGGAAGGACATGTGGAGAAGGGAATCCAAAGGGATGGGAAAGATAGACCATGGGGGGAGGGGCCGGCTCCTGGCAAGTGGTAGAACAGCGGAGCACAAAATCAGAACTTTTAGAAGTCTGCTCCACTGAGGGACATCACTCCAGAGGATAAGAGGGGGGCAGAGCCCTCGTGGGAACAGTGTGGTCTCAGGACCAGCACGGTCACAGAAAGACCAGGTGTGTCTGGGTGTGGCAGAGCTGCCAGGTATCGGAGCAGGGAAGGCAACTACAGAGACAGAGCTGAGGAGTGGGCTTTCAGCTCGGGGTTACCTTAAACTGTGATCTGAGGCTCAGTTGGGCCACTGCTCTTCAAGTAGGGACCCCACAGGTGGCAGATCTGGGGAGACCCCTCCTTCCTCCTCTGGAAGGAATGGCGCAAGGAGTGCGCTGCAGGAATCTGCGAGGTTTGGAGAGTCCGCATGGGGCTGTGCGCCAGAAATAGAAACGCTCGGTCACAGGCTGGTTGAGCACAGAGTGCGGCTGGAGACCAGGAAGAAGGTAAGGATTGACTGCTTTTCTCTGAGGGCGCACTGGGGCATGGGGACCCGAGCTCTCAGCTCCTCTGGGCGGGAGATGGGATTTCATTCCCATCCTCCAGAGCTCTATGGAGTGTTCAGGGAACAAAAGCTACGGAGAGCAAACCCGAGCACATTACTTAGCCTGGCGCCTGGCAAGGGCAGTGCAATTCCACCACGGGAAAAGGCATCTGATACTCACTGAAACAGGCACCTCCCCCAGAAGATCAGCAAGAACAACCAGCCAAGACCAAGTTCACCAATCAAAGAGAACTCCAAAACATAAAAGCTATGGGAATACAGCACATAGAATTCATGGCTTTTTCCCCATGATTTCTTAGTCTTTCAAATTTAAATTTAAAAAAAATATTTTTTTCTAATTCTATTTTTTAACTTTTCTCCTTCCTATTTTAATGTTTTTTAACTATTTTATCTTATGAATACCTTTCTAAAAAATCTTAAAATGTTCATTGTTATAGTCATATTCTATTGTATATGTAGAATGAATATGTATAAATACATATTCATTGTATTTGACCATGTTTTTTGTATACATATAGGGTTTTCTTTTTTTTAAATTTTAGGATACAATTTCTTCTAACAGATCAAAATATACCCTAAATCTAGCGCATGACTTTGTTCTATTCTCCAGCCCGATCACATTCTTTCCTCGTTTTTTTTTTTTTCATTTTTCAACCAACTTCTTATATTATCAATTCCTTTTTTACAATCTTTTTAAATTTTCATCTGTACAATCATATTCAATTCCTTCATTGAATTTACCCTTATTTTTGTATATATGTAAGTTTTACTTTTCTTAAAATTTTGGGAGGCAGTTTCTTCTAACAGACCAAAATGCACCCCAAATCAGGTGTGTGGCTCTGTGTTATTCACCAGTTTATGTATATATATGTGTGTGTGTGTATGTATATATATATAGATATAGATATAGATATATTTTTTTTTTTTCTTTTTCCTCCTTTCTTCTCCCCCCAGTTTTGGGTCTCTTCTGATTTGGTTAGTGTATATTTTTCTGGTATTGTTGCTACCCTTTAAGTACTTTGTTCTCACATTCATCTATTCTTTTCTGCATAAAATGACAAGGCAAAAAAAACTCACCTCAAAAAAAAAAAAAAAGGGAACAAGAGGCAGTACTGACAGCTAGGGACCTAATCAATTCCAGACACTAGTAATATGTCAGAACTAGAGTTCAGAATGATGATTATCAAGGTGCCAGCTGGGCTCAAAAAAAGCATGGAAGATACTAGAGAATCCCTGCCTGGAGAAACAAAACCCCTTTCTGGAGAAATAAAAGAAAAAAATGTTAAAAATTTGAAATCAAAAAAGCTAATGAGGTGCAATAAAAAATGGAGGCTCTTAACTGCTAGACTAAATGAGGCTGAAGAGAGAATTAGGGATATAGAAGACCAAATGACAGAGAATAAAGAAGCTGAGAAACTGAAAGATAAACAACTACTAGACCATGAGGAGAGAACTCAAGAGATGAATGATACCACAAGATGAGACAATATTAGAACAATTGGGATCCCAGAAGAGGAAGAAAGAGAGAGAGGGGTAGAAGGTATATCGGAGAGAATTTCCCTAATTGGGAGAAGGGAACAAGCATCAAAATCCAGGATGCACAGAGAACCCCCATCAATATCAATAAAAACAGGTTCAAACCCCATTACTGGATAGTCAAACTTAGAAATCTCAGTGTCAAAGAGAAAATCCTGAAAGTAGTTTGAGACAAGAGGTCTATAAAATATGATGGGAGAAATATTAGACTGGCAGTAGACCTCTCCACAGAGACCTGGCAAGCCAGAAAGGACTGGCATGATATATTCAGAGCACTAAATGAGAAAAATATGTAGTGAAGGATACCATATCCAGCTAGGCTGTCACTGAAAATAGGAGAGATAAAAAGCTCCCAGGACAAACAAAAACTAAAACAATTTGTGAACACCAAACCAGCCTTACAGAAAATATTGAAAGGGGTCCTCTAAGCAAAGAGAGAGCCTAAAAATAACAGACCAGAACGAAAAAGAGACAATATACAGTAACAGACACCTTACAGGCAATACAGTGGCATGAAATTCATATCTTTAAACAGTTATCCTGAATGTAAATGGGCTAAATGACCCAATCAAAAGACACAGGGTATCACTATGGATAAAAAAAACAAGACCCATCAATATGCTGTCCAAAAGAACTCATTTTAGACCCAAAGACATGTCCAGATTTAAAGTGAGGGAGTAGAAAACAATTTACCATGCTAATGGACATCAAAAGAAAGCCGGGGGTGGGCACCTGGGTGCCTCAGTGGGTTAAGCCTCTGTCTTCAGCTCGGGTCATGATCTCAGGGTCCTGGGATCAAAGCCTGCATCGGGCTCTCTGCTTGGCAGGGAGCCTGCTTCCCCAAACACCCCGCTCTGCCTGTTTCAATCCCTACTTGTGATCTCTCTCTCTGTCAAATAAATAAATAAAAACTTAAAAAAGAAAGAAAGAAAGAAAGCTGGGGTAACAATCCTTTTATCAGATAAATTCGATTTTAAGCCAAAGACTACAGTAAGAGATGACGAAAGACACTATATCATACTTAAAGGGTTTGTCCAACACGAAGACCTAACAATTTTAAATATACATGCCCCTAACATGGGAGAAGCCAATTATATAAACCAATTAATAACAAAATCAAAGAAACACATCGACAATAATGCTATAATAGTAGGGGACTTTAACAATCCCTCGCCAAAATAGATCATCTAAGCAAAAGATCAACAAGGAAATAAAGGCTTTAAATGACACACTGGATCACATGGGTATCACAGATATATTCAGAACATTCCATCCCAAAGCAACAGAATACACATTCTTCTCTAGTGCACATGGAACATTCTCCAAAATAGATCACATCCTGGGTCACAAATCAAGTCTTAATTGGTACCAAAAGATTGGGATTATTCCCTGCATATTTTCAGACCACAATGCTTTGAAACTAGAACTCAACCACAAGAGGAAAGTTGGAAAGAACTAAAATACATGGAGATTAAAGAGCAGCCTACTAAAGAATGAATGGGTCAAACAGGAAATTAAAGAAGTAATTTTAAAAATTCACGGAAACAAATGAAAATGAAAACACATCTGTTCAAAATCTTTGCAACACAGCAAAGACAGTCCTGAGAGGGAAGTATACAGCGATACAAGCCTTTCTCAAGAAACAAGAAAGGTCTCAAGTACACAACCTAACCCTACACCTAAAGGACCTGGAGAAAGAAGAGCAAAGATAGCCAGCAGGAGAAGAGAAATAATAAAGATCGGAGCAAAAATCAATGAAATAGAAACCAAAAGAACAGTAAAACAAATCAATGCAACTAGGAGCTGGTTCTTTGAAAGAATTAATAAGATTGATAAATCCCTGGCCAGACTTAACAAAAAGAAAAGAGAAAGGAGCCAAATTAATAAAATCATGAAGGAAAGAGGAGAGATCACAACCAACACCAAAGAAGTACTTTCTTGGGCGCCTGGGTGGCTCAGTGGGTTAAAGCCTCTGCCTTCGGCTCAGGTCATGATCCCAGGGTCCTGGGATTGAGCCCCACATCTCTGCTCAGCGGGGAGCCTGCTTCCTCCTCTCTCTCTCTCTGCCTGCCTCTCTGCCTACTTGTGATCTCTCTCTGTCAAATAAATAAATAAAATATTAAAAAAAAAAGAAGTACATACTTATAGGAACATATTATGAGCAACTATACACCAGCAAATTTGACAATCTGGAAGAAATGGATGCGTTCCTAGAGATATATAAACTACCAAAACTGAACTGGGAAGAAATAGAAAACCTGAACAGACCCATAACCAGTAAGAAGACTGAAGCAGGCATCAAAAATCTCCCAAAAAACAAGAGCCCAGAGCCACACGGCTTCCCAGGGGAATTCTACCAAACATTTAAAGAAGAATTAATACCTCTTCTCCCGAAATTGTTTCAAAAAAACAGAAATGGAAGGAAACTTCCAAACTCATTTTATGAGGCCAGAATTACCTTGATCCCAAAACCAGACAAAGACCCCATCAAAAAGGAGAATTACAGACCAATATCCTTGATGAACAGGGATGCAAAAATTCTCACCAAAATACTAGCCAATAGGATCCAACAGTACATTAAAGGGCTTATTCACCATAACCAGGTGGGATTTATTCCTGGGCCACAAGGTTGGTTCAACATCCATAAATCAATCAATGTGATACACTACATTAATAAAAGAAAGAACAAGAACCATATGATACTCTCAATAGATGCTGAAAAAGCATTTGACAAAGTACAGCAAAGTACAGAAAAATGAAACTGGACCATTTCCTTACACCACACACAAAAATAGACTCAAAATGGATGAAGGACCTCAATGTGAGAAAGGAATCCATCAAAATCCTTGAGGAGAACACAGGCAGCAACCTCTTCGATCTCAGCCGCAGCAACATCTTCCTAGGAACATCGCCAAAGGCAAGGGAAGCAAGGGCAAAAATTAACTATTGGGATTTTATCAAGATCAAAAGCTTTTGCACAGCAAAGGAAACAGTTAAAAAAACCAAAAGACAACTGACAGAATGGGAGAAGATATTTGCAAACAACATATCAGATAAAGGACTAGTGTCCAAAATCTATAAAGAACTTAGCAAACTCGACACCCAAAGAACAAATAATCCAATCAAGAAATGGGCAGGGGGCATGAACAGACGTTTCTGCAAAGAAGACATCCAGATGGCCAAAAGACACATGAAAAAGTGCTCCATATCACTCGGCATCAGGGAAATACAAATCAAAACCACAATGAGATATCACCTCACACCAGTCAGAATGGCTAAAATCAACAAGTCAGGAAATGACAGATGCTGGCGAGGATGCAAAGAAAGGGGAACCCTCCTGCACTGTTGGTGGGAATGCAAGCTGGTGCAACCACTATGGAAAACAGCATGCAGGTTCCTCAAAATGTTGAAAATAGAACTGCCCTATGACCCAGCAATTGCACTACTGGGTATTTACCCTAAAGATACAAACATAGTGATCCGAAGGGGCACGTGCACCCGAATGTTTATAGCAGCAATGTCCACAATAGCCAAACTATGGAAAGAACCTAGATGTCCATCAAGAGATGAATGGATGAAGAAGAGGTGGTATATATACACAATGGAATACTATGCAGCCATCAAAAGAAATGAAATCTTGCCATTTGCGACAACATGGATGGAACTAGAGCGTATCATGCTTAGCAAAATAAGTCAAGTGGAGAAAGACAACTATCATATGATCTCCCTGATATGAGGAAGTGATGATGCAACATGGGGGCTTAAGTGGGTAGGAGAAGAATCAATGAAACAAGATGGGATTGGGAGGGAGACAAACCATAAGTGACTCTTAATCTCACAAAACAAACTGAGGGTTGCTGGGGGGAGGGGGGTTGGGAGAAGGGGGTTATGGACATTGGGGAGGGTATGTGCTTTGGTGAGTGCTGTGAAGTGTGTCAACCTGATGATTCACAGACCTGTACCCCTGGGAATAAAAATATATTATATGTTTATAAAAAAAAAGAAAGAAATGAAAAAACATTCCATGCTCATGAACTGGAAGAACAAATATTGTGAAAATGTCTAAGCCACCTAAAGCAATCTACACATTTAATGCAATCCCTATCAAAATCCCATCAATTTTTTTCAAAGAAATGGAACAAATAATCCTAAAATATATATGGAACCAGAAAAGACCCTGAATAGCCAGAGGAATGTTGAAAAAGAAAACCAAAGCTGGTGGCATCACAATTCCAGACTTCAAGCTCTATTACAAAGATATAATCATCAAGACAGTATAGTACTGGCACAAAAGCAGACACATCCATCAATGGAACAGAATACAGAGCCCAGAAATGGATCCTCAACTCTAAGGTCAACTAATCTTTCACAAAGCTGGAAAGAATGTCCAATGGAAAAAAGATAGTCTTTTCAAAAGATGGTACTGGGAAAATTGGACAGCCAAATGCAGAAGAATGAAACTGGACCATTCCTTACACCACACACAAAAATAGACTCAAAAATGGATGGAAGACCTCAATGGGAGACAGGAGCCCATCAAATCCTTGAAAAGAACACAGGCAGCACCTCTTTGACCTCAGGTGCAAGGGAAAGATGGGCAAAAATAACTACTGGGACTTTATCAAGATCAAAAGCTTTTGCAGAGAAAAGGTAACAGTCAACAAAACCAAAAGTCAACAAAAAACCAACAGCAGCCAACAAAACCAACAGAATGGGAGAAGATATTGGCAAATGACATATAAGATAAAGGGCTAATATCCATAACCTATAAAGAACTTACCAAACCCAACATCCAAAGAACAAATAATCCAATTAAGAAATGGGAAGAAGACATGAACAGACATTTCTGCAAGGAAGACATACAAATGGCCAACAGACATATGAAGAAGTGCTCAACATCACTCGGCATCAGGGAAATACAAATCAAAACCACAGTGAGATACCACCAAACACTGGTCAGAATGGCTAAAATTAACTAGTCAGGAAATGAGAAATTTGGTGAGGATGCAGAGAAAGGGGAACCCTCCTACACTGTTGGTGGGAATGCAAGCTGGTGCAGCCACTCTGGAAACAGTATGGAGTTTCCTCAAAATGTTGAAAATAGAGCTACCCTATGACCCAGGAATCGCACTACTGGGTGTTTACCCTAAGGATACAAATGTAGTGATCCAAAGGGGCACATGCACCCGCATGTTTATAGCAGCAATGTCCACAATAGCCAAGCTATGGAAAGTACCTAGATGTCCATCAACAGATGAATGGATAAAGAAGATGTGAGACACACACACACACACACACACACACACACCATGGGATATTATGCTGCCATCAAAAAACGAAATCCTGCCATTTGCAATGATGTGGATGGAACTAGAGGATATTATGCTAAGCGAAATTAGTCAATCAGAGAAAGACAATTATCATATGGTATCTCTGATATGAGGAATTTAATAGGGTGGGGGGTTGTGGGGGGTACAGAGGGAAAAAATGAAACAAGATGGGACTGGGGAGGGAAACAAACCATAAGAGAGTCTGAATCTCACAAAACAAACTGAGGGTTGTTATGGGATGGGAGGGAGGGAGGGGGTGGCCGGGGGATGGACAGTGGGGAGGGTATGTGCTATAGTGAGTGCTGTGAAGACTAATGATTCACAGACCTGTACTCCTGAAGCAAATAATACACTATATATTAATTTAAAAAAAGAAAGAAGATGGTAAGTAGGGAGTTCAATAGTTTCATTACTAAAAAACCACAGGCACCATAAAACTTAAGTGAGCCACAACATAGAAAGTGGATGTGTGAATATACAAGACTGGTTGCAGATGGTTTTTAAGAAAACGAAAGCCTATTCGTGGGGAACCTGGTGCTAAACCATTCATAGACGACCTGCGGCCGCCCCCTCACTCGTCCCGCAAGATAACATGACACCTGTGTGTTTCACATCATCCCTTTTCTCGAAGCCCTCAGTGACACCACTGTCTTTTTACACTTACTGTTCTTCCTGCATCTTCCCTCAGACAACTGCAAGATTTGCTTCAATGCTGCATTTAGTGTCTCCATCAGATGGCATGTAAGCAGACAGGCTGAAAGACCATGCCCTTCCTCCACCCACCATCACTACCTCTCCTCTCACCCCACATATCCCTTTCCTCCTAGCTGTGCTATAATAAAAAAATAAACATCGGGTCTTTGTCTCTGGTTCCCGGCAAATGGCTCCTAAAATCCTTGGAACGTCCCAAGTGATGACTGTCTTTCTTTTGTAAGATAATGAGATGTTTCATTAGGGACAAGGGTTGGGTGTGTAGTTACTTTCAAGATGGGGCCTGGCTGCCAGAAAGACCAACCCATTAGAGGGCTTGGAACTTTCAGGCCCACACGTGACCTGCAGGGAGGGTCTGGGGTCGGGGGACTGGACATTGGGTTCAATCACCATTGGCCAATAATTTGATCAATCATGCTTACTTAACTAAACATCTGTAAAAACCTCTGAATGACAGGGTTCAGAAAGCTACCAAGTTGAACAACTGGAGGTGCCAGAAGTTGGCATACATGGAAAGGGCATGAAAGCTTTGTACCACTCCACTTCCATACCTTTTCTCTATGCATCTCCTCTATTTGGCTATTCCTGATTTGTATCCTTTATAATTCACCAGTAACCATAAGCAAAGCACTTTCTTGAGTTCTTGAGTTGTTCTAGTAAATTCCCAAGCTGAAGAGGAGATCATGAGAACCTGCAAGTCTGTAGTCTGCTGGCAGAAGTGTGCCTACTGTAGTGAGCTCATCTGGAACTGGCATCTAAAATGAGAGCAGCCTTAAAAAAAATAAAATAAAATGAGAGCAGCCTTGTGGGATGGAGCCCTTGATCTGGAGTGTCTGACACTAACTCTGGAAATAAAAAGTGCTGGGCTTACTACAGATGACAAGCAGGAAGTATCAGTGAGAAAACTGCAGAAATCCCCCAGGATGAGCTGTGGCAGGAGGCATCACCAGGGAGCCACCACACAGGCGAGGAAGGCAGGAGAACGAGTGTCTAGTCGGGGTTCTGTCACTTTACTCTTGGCCTGTGTGTCCTCCCCTGTGAAATGCAGGTGCTACACTAGAAACCCTACAAAGTCCTTTTATCAGCACTATTCAGCACAAGATGGTGGATACATCCCCAGATCCTTCCACCTTAAAGTTTCTCCAACCCAAACCACTTTGCCTCCAGGGATCCTTTCTACTAATTCTTGCCAAGACGAGAGGTAAGCAACATAACTGTCTTTCAGATGCCTTATTCAAGGACCTGGACTTTTCTTTTTTTTAAATTATTTTATATAATTTTTATGTGAAATACACATAAAACTTACCATTTCATCCATTTTTAAGTACAAGTTGACCCTTTAACAACATGGTTTTAAACTGCATAAATCTACTCATAGGCAGATTTTTAAAAAAAAATAAATTCTCTATTCGCAGATGACATGATTCTTTATATGGAAAACTCAAAAGACTCCATCCCCAAACTACTAGAACTCATACAGCAATTCAGCAACGTGTCAGGATACAAAGTCAATGTGCAGAAATCAGTGGCTTTCTTATACACTAACAATGAAAATACAGAAAGGGAAATTAGAGAATGGATTCCATTGACTATAGCACCAAGAACCATAAGATACCTGGGAATAAACTTAACCAAAGAGGTAAAGGATCTGTACTTGAGGAACTACAGAACACTCATGAAAGAAATTGAAGAAGACACAAAAAGATGGAAGACCATTCCATGCTCTTGGATCGGAAGAATAAACATTGTTAAAATGTCTATACCGCCTAGAGCAATCTATACTTTTAATGCCATTCCGATCAAAATTCTACCAGTATTCTTCAAAGAGCTGGAGCAAATAATCCAAAAATTTGTATGGAATTAGAAGAGACCCTGAATCGCTAAGGAAACATCAAAAAACAAAAATAAAACTGGCGGCATCACATTACCTGATTTCAAGCTTTATTACAAAGCTGTGATCACCAAGACAGCATGGTACTGGCATAAAAACAGACACATAGACCAGTGGAACAGAGTAGAGAGCCCAGATATGGACCCTCAACTCTATGGTCAATTAATCTTCGACAAAACAGGAAAAAATATACAGTGGAAAAAAGACAGTCTCTTCAATAAATGGTGCTGGGAAAACTGGATAGCTATATGTAGAAGAATGAAACTCAACCATTCTCTTACACCGTACACAAAGATAAACTCAAAATGGATAAAGGACCTCAACGTGAGACAGGAATCCATCAGAATCCTAGAGGAGAACATAGGCAGTAATCTCTTCCATATCAGCCACAGCAACTTCTTTCAAGATATGTCTCCAAAGGCAAAGGAAACAAAAGCGAAAATAAACTTTTGGGACTTCATCAAAATCAAAAGCTTCTGCACAGCAAAGGAAACAGTTCAAAAAAACAAAGAGGCAACCCACAGAATGAGAGAAGGTATTTGCAAATGACAGTACAGACAAAAGGTTGATATCCAGGATCTATAATGAACTCCTCAAACTCAACACACACAAAACAGATAATCATATCAAAAAATGGGCAGAAGATATGAACAGACACTTCTCCAATGAAGACACACAAATGACTATCAGACACATGAAAAAATGTTCATCATCACTAGCCCTCAGGGAGATTCAAATTAAAACCACATTGAGATATCACCTTACACCAGTTAGAATGGCCAAAATTAACAATACAGGAAACAACATGTGTTGGAGGGGATGTAGAGAATGGGGAACCCTCTTACACTGTTGGTGGGAATGCAAGTTGGTGCAGCCTCTTTGGAGAACTGTGTGGAGATTCCTCAAGAAATTAAAAATAGAACTTTCCTATGACCCTGCAATTGCACTACTGGGTATTTACTCCAAAGACACAGATGTCGTGAAAAGAAGGGCCATATGTACCCCAATGTTTATAGCAGCAATGGCCACGGTCACCAAACTATGGAGAGAACCAAGATGCCCTTCAACAGACAAATGGATAAGGAAAATGTGGTCCATATACACTATGGAGTATTATGCCTCCATCAGAAAGGATGAATACCCAACTTTTGTAGCAACATGGACGGGACTGGAGGAGATTATGCTGAATGAAATAAGTCAAGCAGAGAGAGTCAATTATCATATGGTTTCACTTATTTGTGGAGCATAACAAATAGCATGGAGGACATGGGGAGTTAGAGATGAGAAGGGAGTTGGGGGAAATTGGAAGGGGAGGTGAACGATTAGAGGCTATGGACTCTGAAAAACAATCTGAGGGGTTTGAAGTGGCGGGGGGGTTGGAGGTTGGGGTACCAGGTGGTGGGTATTATAGAGGGCACAGATTGCATGGAGCACTGGGTGTGGTGAAAAAATAATGAATACTGTTATGCTGAAAGTAAATAAATTAATTAAATAATAATAATAATAAATACACTGTAGTCCTGTAAATGTCTTTTCTCTTTCTTAGTAACATTGTCTTTTCTCTAGCTTACTTTATTGTAAAAATACATTATACCATACACATAACATACAAAATGTGTGTTAATAGACTGACTAAGTTATCGGTAAGGCTTTCAGTCAGTAGCAGGCTAGCAACAGTTACCTTATGGAGGAGCCAGAAGTTATATGTGGATGTTTGATTATCCAGGGGGTCAGTGCCCCAAACCCTCTGCTGTTCAAGTGTCAACTACATACAGTTCGACGGCATTAAGTACAGTCAAATGCAACCATCACCACCATCAAAACCCGGCACTCTTTTCAGCAAGCAAAACTGAAACTCAACCCATTAAACACTAAGTCTCTGTTCTTCCTTGGCAACCACAAGTGCTAAATGCACAACAGCCATTCTTTCTGTCTCTATGAATCTGAATGTTCTATGAACCTCATTTAAGCAGATTCGTACAATATTTATCTTTTTGTGACTGGCTTATTTCACTTAGCACAATGTCTTCAAGGATTATCCGTGTGATAGCCTGTGTCAGCATTTTCTTCCTTTTTATTGCTGAATAATATTTCATCGCATGTTGTACCACATTTCCATCAACCATCCATCCATCAGTGGACACTTGAGTGGTTCCACCTTTTGGCTATGGTAAATAATGCTGCTGTGAAAATGGGTGTACAAATATCTCTTCAAGGCCGTGCTTTCAAAGTGGAACTGCTGGATTATATAGTTCTATTTTCAATATGTTGAGGAAACCTATGCTGGTTTTCACAGCAAGTCCCAGCAACAGTTGGAGCTGATTTCCAATTTTCCACATCTTTTCCACCCTTATCATTTTCTGTTTTTAAAAAACAGCAGCCATTCTAGTAGGTATGATGTGGCCAGGGGCCTTAATTCCTACAGCCACTCTATCCAACTTCCTGGCAGGAAGTTGGGGGTGGGGGGAGAAGAGCAGCAAGGTACTAGGAAAATGGTTAATACTCTGACCTATTAATGGTAGGTATTTATGAGCTGTTGAGGAGGCATGGACTACAGTAATTATGGAAATAAATGGTAGTTTTTAACACCATTGTCAAAGACCATGAAACATCTAGGATGAAAACCAGTCAATGTAAACATAGAAGAAGCAATTATTAAGAGAAAATAAGTAGCCCACTGAAACAATACAACAAAGAACCAACATTCTCATCCTCTGTTCTACGGAATATGCAGATGGTTCTTTAATTTCGTGGAGCTTAACATGCAATAGAACATTCAAGGTCTATCTAATGGATTAGTTCTAAAGTACACTTCACTCTAAATAATGCAGGGTTTACAGTGGTATCATCTTCAAGGAAAGTAGCTTCTGGGCCAACTAATATCACAGGGTACAGACTACATTTGCTGAAAGGTTTGCTCCACACTCAACCACTTTCATCTCTCATACTAATGGTATAAAACTGTTCAGCCCTACTTACAAAGTCAGATATGGCTCTAAACATTGCTTGAAGTGAGAAAATTAAAGAGTAGCCTTCCTAAGGATTTCATTTATCACCTTCTCTTACTCTCACACCTTCTGTGTTCTTCAGTGACAACTCATTAGCAAGTTACAAAGAGAGTATAAGCAATTAGCTTGTGCCAAATGGTATTTATAGGCAGACATTATTTTCAAAGAATACTTGAAGACTTCCATGATTTTATTTTCAACATCTAGAAAGTGGACCACTGGTAAGGCCCCAATTCTGTAAGTTCTGTTGCCTCATTAAAAGCAGTGTGTACTTCCTTTAGTGGGTATGAGCTAGATAGAAACTGTCCATGAAAAGAAGTGTTATTTATAACTGAATACTACCAGATGGCTTATCTCCTTATCACATTCCTAAAAAGGTCCAGAACAAATGTCTTCCATAGATCTAATTTCAGAGTAAGGTACCAGTTCATAGCTTGCTAACTGACTGTATTTAAATTGTCACTATACATGAAAAACACAGAGGTCATAATTAGATTTATCAAGTTCTTACTACATACCAGCCACTACATTAAAAATTTTTTTTGCATTATCTTACTAAAACCTCTCAGTAACTCCACAAGGGGTGCTCCTACTTCCTTATCAATGAAGAAGTTGAGTGAGAGTTTAAGTGACTTAATGTCACCAGCTGAGCTAGAAAAACAGGTCCAACCCGAAAAATGCATGCTTTCAACCATTATGTTATACTTCTTCCGTACATAGAATTTAGTACATACACATGTATACGTAATTAGGTAAGTTTGCTTGATTCCTTAACATCTGCAAGCTCCGTGAGGGCAAGGGAATTGTGTCTGTTGAATTCCCAGAATCCAACATATGAGTCTGGCACTGAGTGGGCTGCCAATAAGTTTTCCTGAATGAATAAAAGTATATACTTATATAGAAATCACACATGTGGATATGTATATGCCTATATTATAAATGTGTCTACATATCCACATGAAAAGAAATTCCCAGAATAACCTGGCAAAAAAGATGACTTAACTGTTCTATTTTTCTCTTCTCAATAACATGGTTTTATTTCCAGATCCTTAGGAAAAGAACAAATGAGTCACACGATAGCATAGGGAGTCAGGGAAGGTAAGGCTATAGAAATGGAAAACAACACTATATTACTTTTACAATTAATTAACAAGTCAAATGTTAGGTACAAAAGCTGATTTGCAGAATCAGTAATTTTTAAAAATAATTTAGCGGAAAGAACAGATTAGGAAGGTAAGGACATAAAGTTGATTTAAAATCTCAAGATGAAAGGAACGACAGGCATAATTCCCTGCCTCTCCTTTGCTTTTGGAAAAAGCCACTGCATGACACAGCAACTCACATCTCCTAAATTATCTTCCATATTTATAACACTTCCTGAAATTCCTGCTTTAATGTAGGCAGTCTGTGATAAAATACTATAAGGAAGTAAGTAGCTTTCATGTTTTGTTTCTCAAATAACATCTGGAGTCCAGTAAACACTATGTAAGTCTCGCGATCAGAAGACTTGGGATTTAATCCTGACTCTGAAAACCAAATTCAAAATCTGGGGCAAAGTCAACACCTCTCTCTATAAATTATCATAAGAAATGAGTCTTAAGACCACATGCCTCCTTTTGCACAAGCAGGAATATTTTGAGGATATGAGAAATAGAGGGAGAGAGACTGACAGAGAAAAAGCACTTTAAGGTCTTCAGGGGAAAAAAAAAACCCAAAACAGCCTAAAGATGTAAAGAAGCAGCACTTCGATTTGACTCCTCCCAAAAGCACTAGGGGGCAGCCTGTGGTAAAGTCAGGGTGATCACACCTGGATGCCAGGTCTGAGGCTTATCTCTTCTTTTGGAACCCAAATCACACTTTACACTAATAATCTAGAAAGCTAATATGGGAACGGGTTTGGGTCACTGTCTTCAAGTTGACAGAGACCCCACTTTTTCTTTCCAAACAGAATTCCACCTCTGACTGAGAAGTACCATGGGAAAAAGATTTATGAATATGGACAGTTGTGTGTAAAAAACTATAAAGACAAGAACTATTCTGCATTGGGGAAATACACATATGTTAAATTGGCTTTTGCTGACTGCCAAGCATGATGAGATAGAGGCCTTGACTGAAAATGTTGGATAAGTTAGGGGCTAAGACACTGGGGAGAGTATTGGGAGAGTCATTGTAAAACCAAAAAGAAAACTGTCCGGGGAAACCGAAAAGGGAACTGTCTGTATGCAGAAGATGGGTCGGAAGCTCGTAGAACAGAAGACAGAATGTCATGTGTGGTTGAGAAAGTTGAGTCCTGGAGAGAACATCTAAGCTTCTGGCTACCAATTCATAACCCAGAGCACACGGAGACAGGAGATTAAAACGTCTGCAGAGGACCCATTATGTAGGCCTACATCCACTAGAATTTCACCAAGTATCCCTCCTCTGGCCAGAAAAGCTGCTCAGACCTGGTCTTCCGGCTTTGGACCCAGATAAATAAGGGGGCATCTGCAAGCCCTACCACACTCCTTTCTTCCTGGCCCTTCCCAGGTAAATAGCCTTACACTAATAAGGACACATAAGTACACAGAGGCACATGGAAAGAATAAACAACCTTTGAGAGGAAACCAGAAACCTGGGCTTTGGTTCTGACTTCCCAAAAGTCAGTGGGGCAAAAACTTGCTATTACCACAGAAGAAAGGGACCATAATTAGGGATTTTGAAATTCAAACTCTCTATAGGCAAGAACTATGTTGTTTAGGCTGCCCCTAGCACATAGCACGTGCTCATTAAATGTTTATGAAATAAATGAAAGAAAAAGAACTTAATCTGGTCCAATGAAAAACAGGAAGAAGTGCTGAAAAGGAAAGGATTTTCAAAAAAGTAAATGTTCCAACTGAGAGGTACCTGGAAAATAAGAAGTGGCTCTAGAGTAATGACTACGTGGCAGGTGCAATGCTAACCGCTCTAATCTCTTTTTAATCCTCAGAACAACCCAGGGTCCTTAAATGTGATTGTTACTCCCATATTACAGATGAGGAAACAGAACTGAAGGATGCCATCCTCTTCCTGCAAAGCCCCCGTGCCATCAAGTGGCAGAACTAGGACGTAGACCGGTCTGGATCATTTTTAAACCAGTCTTCTTAACCACATTACTCCTGGCTGCTTCATCCATCATTGCCTCCTCTCCAGACACCGGAGCAGCCAGCACCAGACACCGGGGCAGCGGCCCCAATTTATTGTGCCCTAGGAATCGCTTGCTACATCCCTAGCAAAATGTATAGATGAAGCATAAGCCAGATAAGGGCGAGATGACTCACCTAAGGCCCCATGACATTTTCAAGTTCAATCTCAGATGGAAACCCAGGCTACTGACCTCTGCTTTCATCACGTAACAATGGATCTGCTATTCTGTGTAGCAGGAAGAGCCTGGCTGAGGACAGCAAATAATCACAGGAGCAAACTCTTCACTCTTTCATTTAACACTTCTGTTATAACCCTAATCCTTTATGCTGACCTTCTGCCATCCCAATCTTAGAGCACATGGCTTTTCCTTCCCAGGAGTGGCATACGCTGTGAAAAGATAGCTTATCAAAGCCCTTTTACTGAGCATACCAAGCTAAGAAAGACAATTTACAAGTCATTCTCCAAAGACCTTAGCTGGTTAGGTAAGAGAAATTCTTTAAACAGCTCTAATACTCCCGTAAGGATGGGGAAAATACACTTCAGCAAAACTAAAAGATAAGCACACGTGCACACAGGTGCATACCTACACACACACGCACGCATGCGCACACACACACACATGCCTCACTATTTTTACTTTTACTCTGAGCTTGCAGAGGGCATGGTGCTTCAGGACTGAGGGGCAAGTGCAGGGCAGCTGAGACTCACGGTCCCAATGGCTGGCCACTAACTTCAAGAAAATGGAAGCAGTAAAGAAAGAAGAAACAAAACTTCTCTGCTTACCATGAGTTTCTCAAAGGGCTGTGCCCTGCCTTTCTTACATTTGGATGTTGAGGACCTAGCATGGTGACTTCACCGACTTACTGTCATTCTCCTCCAAGGGCACCTCCTCAGAGAAGCCCTCCCAGTTCCAGTCAGCAGGGAAAAGTCTCCCACTTCTACCAGATAAGCAACAATTCTTACCACAGCGCCTCTTGATGGATCTGGTCCCTACCCAATCCATCTCACACATCTTTGCATCCCCGAAACAGCCCTGGAGCATGGGAAGTGCTCAGTAAATATGGGCTGGGCCCCTGTTCACAGTGTTATCAATGACAAAAACAAGGCCAAATCTGCTGATTATAAGCTAGAAGGGAAAGCTACTATCATAAATGATAGTGCTGACAGACAGTGATTTCTTTAGGCTGTCTCTCAAGGTTGAATCCCATAAAAAATTGAACTTGATGGAAAGAGCAGATAGGCTTTGCATGAAGTTTCAAAACATAGCTATAAACATAGAGAAAATTCAAAAAATTTTTCCTTCAAACAATTTTAAAGAAAGTTACATAAAAAACAGCTATATGGCAACAGTATCTTGGGAGACGTGGCCTAAAATCATTATACACGGAGGAAAAGGGGGAGGTTTTATTTGGCTACAAGCTTTCTAGGGGCCAAAAGTGAGACACTACTCTTCCCATTGCTAACGCACTGCTCATAATAAGAGTAGTAGGGCTCTTGAAAATAGTGCTCGAGTACTAATAATGATTAAAACTGAAGCTGCCACATATTATATGCTTGCTTTTTGCAAATATTGTGCTGGGCGATACAAACATTCTTTCTGTCCCTCACAATTCTCTGAGGTAAGATTCATTATCCTCACTTAAGAAGCAAACTGAGTCCCAGAGTAGTGAAGGAACTCGCCCAGTGACATACAATGGTAAGCCAAAATTATAGCAACAAAATTCAAACCCAGTGCAATTGGATTCCGCAGGCTCACCTCTTACTGCTGACACAATCTGAGATCTGATGAGAGAGAATGAGGAAAAAGGACTGCCCCAGTGTGATTGGCACAGATCAGAAACACCCAGAATGCTAAGTATGGTTCTAGGTGCCCATTTAGAAAAAGGGACCTGTACTGCACTCCCCAACTCATGTTCTTCAGAGGAATGTAATCCGGGTTGCCTTGGATTGGAAACCAAGTTATTCAAGGTGCACCTGAAGGTTGGGGATGGTTATCTAGAAAGAGAAAGATGAAGGGGCACAGGCTGTGACTAGCTTCAGGGATCGGGAAAGCTTTCATGTACGAAACAGAGAGAAAATGTGTTCTGTGTTCTCACCAAGTGCAGGATGAGATGAAGCTGCAGGAGAGAAAACTTTGGTTGGCCAGAGGAACCTGCCAACAGTGAGAACATCTGAGAACACGACAAGTTGCTACAGGCGCTGGAGAGGCTGCAGGACCACAGCCCTCAGGGGTAGCAAAGAAGGGATTCCTGCAGAGGTAGAGGCTGGAGGTGTTCACTTCCCACCTTTCAGATCCACTGATCCTCCACACTGAGAGAGGAGGTCATGATACATCTGAGTGTCCTGCTCTATTTTTCAGGAAGAGTCAAGAGTAACATGAAGCTATAAAGGTAATTTTATTGTAAAGCAGAAACAGTGTTTTTACGATCTTCCAAATAGCAACTAGAATTAGCATTCACTCTTTTCAAGCAAAAAGCAAGTGTTGAGATAATGTGTTTGAAAGTGTAGTTATAGGATCTAAATATCTCAGCCATATACATTCAAGCTTATTTCTCTTCCTCAGCAGTTTTGTGGCTGTCACTGGATGATCAACCTTGCTCCAGAGCCACAAAGAAAAGTGGCAGTGGATAAACATGAGTTTTTCCTCCAGAATTATTTCCATCTTCTACTTGGGAGAAAAAGATAAAATTCTTCTCCTAAACATAGTCCCAAGATGGTGATATTTTGATCACCTTGCTTTCCGCCTTGGCACATACAGTGTAAACCATATCAATTTATCATCAAATTTAACTCAACTTCATTAACACTTAAATGCTTTTTCCATATTTAATACTAGTTACTTCTCCTTCAAACTGATTAACTCGTGTCCCTGAAACATCCTCACTAGGAGCATGTGAATGAGGTCCTTAGAGCAGGTAAGAATCCTCAGTTAGGTAACCCCCGCACAAGCTGGTAGTCTGGTGACTGCCTGATGCACTGATTAGCCTGCTGTGGGGGCGGTCGCTGGGGGTGGCAGGCTCAACTAAGAACGATGACGTGCTACTAACTGGATTTTTGCCAGGCTGAAACAAGGACAGTCACATGCCATTGGCACAGAAAGACTATGAGACAGGCTAAGCAGGGGTCTAACATTTTTGCTACACCAAATTCATTCATTCATGCAGTGGCGGAGGCCAGAGGAGGGGTTACTGGGAAAAGGAGCAATCAAGTGTGGAAATTAGAAGATGGACCAGGGGCGCCTGCATGGCTCAGTGTGTTAAGCCTCTGCCTTTGGCTCAGGTCATGGTCTCGGGGTCCTGGGATCAAGCCCCGCATCAGGCTCTCTGCTCAGCAGGGAGCCTGTTCCCTCCTCTCTCTCTGCCTGCCTCTCTGCCTACTTGTGATCTTTCTCTCTCTGTCAAATAAATTTAAAAAAAAAAATCTTAAAAAAAAAAAAAAAAAAGGAGATGGACCAAAGCCGTGTAAGTCCAAGTCTCCGTCCCAGTCTTCAGGGCCATCATCCAATGGAGAAGGAATGTGTGAGCAAGACTGATGAGTTTGGCACCCGCCAGCAGGCTGTCCATACAGATCTCAGGTCAGCGCAAAAGCATGTGCCATGTGTGATAGGCACAGCTCAGAGCGTCATTCAAAACCAGCCGAGCAGGGGCACCGGGGTAGCTCAGTTGTTAAGTGTCTGCCTTCGGCTCAAGTCCTGACCCCAGGGACTTGGGATGGAGCCCCGCTTCGGACTCTCTGCTCTGCGGAATGCGTGCTTCTCCCTCTCCCACTCCCCCTGCTTGTGTTCCCTCTCTTGTTATGTCTCTGTCAAATAAATAAATAAAATCTTAAAAAAACAAAAAACAAAAAACAAAACCCCAGCAGAGTATAAACTCTGCAGACAAGGAGGGCTTACAGCCTTCCTGGGCAATTCTATATAGTGACAAAGCAGCCTTGCAAAACAGGACACATTTACAAAACTGTCTAGAGCAATACAATCTAACTGAACAACCAATTCCACACTGACAAAAACAAGACAAAACTCAATCTCCAGCTAATAGAATTTGGCAAGCAGTCAGGATTTATACAAAGAAGGAACTTTTTGGAAAACTTCATTCCCACGGGACTTGAATGAACCATGAAGCACTAGCAAGTTTTTCATTGTAAGGATGACTATGGGATATGCCAACAAAAAGTATGGATAGGAGGAATATCAAGCGCTCATTATTTATAAATATCACTTTCTTCTCTTCTACTTCCCAAAGCAACATTCCTCATCAATTCTGCTTCACAGGACCATATAATAGCCGAATTAGGTAGCCAAAACATAACTTAAACAAAAATAATAAGCAACAGTACTTTAAAGGTATAAAATATTCAAGTGCAACATCATCAAATTTAATTTCACAAATAAAATTACTACCAATTTGTATTTTAGGAAAGGTAAGATATTCTAGGTTTAGAGAGATTCCTTCAATATTAAGTGGCAAAGCTATAATCCAAGTTACTTCAACTAATTCCGAGACCAGAGCTCTTTCCCTCAGAAAGAAAGCTGCCCAAATGAAACCATCTACCTTAGAGTTTGAGTGGGAAAGATCATGTCATCCTTTCCCATTCCCAGTTCCATTCCCAGTAAGCAAGTCAGCATGGTATGTGGGTAGTGTGAGTGAGTATGCAGGGGTTGGAAGCTAGGGTGCTACAGAAGCTCTACACATTCTTTTACTGAAAACACTAGATACTGCCACAGATTAATAGGGAATTTGGTGTGAGGTAACTGCAGAGAAAAAAAAAAAACGAGTTTTTTTTTTAAATTTGTTTAAAAGAAATGGTAGCAACAAAGGTCACATTTGGGACTGTGTCTGTGTGGAAAAGAGTGACGCCATCTTAAGAAGCTGCAGAAGATACACACACACACACACACACACACACACACACGCATATATCTTACCCATAACCTCCTACCAGCTAAGACGAAACCAACCCACACTTCATATGGTCAAATACCTGTCAGCCTCTCTCGGGACTGTGTGTACAAAGCACACAAGATGTTTCTACTACCTGCTTTTGCTATAAATAACTGCCCAATAAAATAAGCACCAATGATTAACTTTTGCTCCCTGAAGTCACTGAAAAAGAAAAAGATATTCCCTGACTAGCCTTTGCATACAGAGCCCTGACGTTTCTTAATCTCCCCAAAGAAGCTTTAAAATGACTTGCCATTATGAGTTAGTCTTGGAGCTAACATACTATGCATGAGACTGAAGAGGTCAGTTCTTGGGTCAAAATGTCTTAATGATTGCCTGGATATTTTGGTTCGAAACTCTCCCTAAAAATCTCTTGTTTCCAACTAGCCTTTGCTTTTGAAATACCTGAAACACGGATAGTGGTCAAACTCCCTCAATTCTAGGTATCTGAACTGGCTTTGTTCCAGGACCAGCTATTATGCACCACCTTCTTTGCCCAGCACTGGTGACACACAGGCCATTACGGAAAGAGGGCAAGTAAGCGAAGACCTCAGTGAGAAGCAGGAGTTTTAACTAAACCAGATGAGGACTACTGCAGCTGTGAGGAAGTACAGGGCTCACATTCCAGAGCAAAGGGAAGCCCAGAGGTGAGCCCTTCCTACCCTAACTTCGTTTCACGTAGGGGTCTGTTGATTCACAGCAGCAGCAGCTCTAAGGCTGAGAAGCTGAGCAGAACTTTTTTTTTCCCCTAAAATCGGCCCCCAAATTATCCACACCTCTAACCAATTTGGCTACAAAGTCAGAGTTTCTGGCACCCCCTCCTCAGTTTTGGCAAATTGCTAGGATGGACTGCAGATCTTAGGAAAGCACTTTATTTACATTTACTGGTTTATTACAAAGATACAACTTGTGAATAGCCATAGGGAAGAGATTCAGGGGGCCAGGAACGGGGAAAGGGCACGGAGCTCCCTCGCCCTCTCTGGAGGCAACGTCCTTCCAGCACCTCATAGTGGTCACCAATCTGGAAGCTCTCTGACTTTTGTTCAATAGTTTTTACAGAGCTCCCTCTCCAGCCCACTCCACCCTCCCAGAGGTCAGTGCGAGGGGCTGAAAGTTCCCAGTCCCCAATCACTGGCTCTTTTAGATGATGGGTCCATCATGAGGCCATCTAGGGGCCCCCTCTAAGCTCCAGTAGCATAAACTCAGGTGTGATGAACAGGGCCCATTATGACTGGCAACGTCGGTCCTATCGGGAAATTCCAGCATTTTTGTTCTTCCTTGTCAGGAACTGGGACAAAGTCCAAAAATATTTTTGTATTATACTGCAGTATTAAAATATTTGAAGTGGGTTTTCAAGGGGACACAAACAAGGTACTGTATAATTTTATTGGGGGCATCTAGTCAGGGAAAGACTCAAGACAGGAAGCCGTGGCATCCTAAAACAGGACAGGTGTTCACTGTGTAGAGGAAATGACAGGGAACCAGAGACTGGCAATGGCCCAGCACAGGACCTTGGAGGACCAGCTCATAAGGACCACTACAGGAGCTCTGACTGGTTTCCCTGATTCCTCTGTGGCCCGATCCTCCATCCAAAAGTCAGGAATTGTTTAGAAACGTACACTAAATCTTAACACCAGTTTGCTTTCAATTCTCCAAGGACTTTCTGTCCCACATTAAATAAAACCCAAACCCTTTGCCCCAGTCCACAGGGCCCAGCTTGATCAGGCCCTGCCTACTCCTCTGTCCCAAAGTAACAACATTCTCCCTCCTTTGGAAGCCCCATTCTAGCCTGATCAGCTCTGGGGCAATTCCCAATATACCCGCACTCCTTTCCACCTGGATGGCTAATTTTACGTGGACTTGAGCAACCACAGGCTGGGTACCCAGTTTAAACTTTATTTCTGGATGTGGCTGGGAGGGTGTTTCCAGGTAAGATGAGCCTTTAAAACGGTGAACTCAGTAGACTGTACTTCCTCATGGCGGGGTGGGGGAGGGGGGGCGCATCATCCACAATTTGCTAAGGGCCTGAATAGAAACAAAGGTGGAGGAAAGAGGTATTCACCCCTTTTTTGTTTCCTGCCTGCCTGTTGAGCAGTGACATCTCATCTTACCTTCTCCTGCCCTCAGACTGCGGTTTACACCATTGGTTCTCAGGTCTTCAGACTCAGAATGAATTCTAATGCCTGCTTTCTTGGGTCTCCAGCTTGCTGATGGCAGACTGTGGGACTTCTCAGCCTCCATAATCACATGAGCCAATTCCTCATAATAAAGCTTCTCTACATAAATAAATATACACATACAGACACACACCCATCTCTGACTGGTTCTGTTTCTCAGGAGAACACTGATACACTCTCCCAGCAAAGTCGTGCCTATGGATCCCCTTGTGGGCAGCAGAGGGTCTCGTCCATGGTGCTAAGAAGTTTGGAGGCAGAGTGATGAAGTGATTGACAGCACAGGTTCTGAGGTCAGATTGCCTTGGTTTGCGCTCTCGCTGCTCTTATTAGCTGTGTGAAGTTATTTAACTCCTCTGTGCCTTGCTTTCCTCATTTGTGTGATGGAAGGACTAAATAAAAATAAAAATTTGTCGGATGGAAGGACTAAAAAAAAAAAAAAAACTCCATCTATGGAGTTATTGAAAGAATGGGTTAGTTCTTACAAAGCTTTCAGTATCTGGCACACAGAATAGACGTTGTGACACTTCTCATTTTCCTACAGGTGAAGGTGGAAGGCTTGAAGGTATTAACCTTAAAAATAAAAACTGCTAGGTGCTTTACAAGCAGAAATGGGTTTGTTTAGAAATATAAGGACTGCACTTGGGGAACAAACAAGCCCCGGCAAAACCATAGGCAGGTCTATAAGGAGAACTTTCAATAGACTCATGGCCTAAGGAAATAAAAAACAGGATTTCAGAGCCCTTCAAGGAAGAAGAGCCATAGTAAAACCCCTGTCTTTGGGGATCCTGAAGAACCCCTTATAGGGGCTGAAGTTCAGTTCAAAACATCTCAATTCCTGACTGGAGTAAGTTCATCAGAAATAGAAGCTTCCAGAGGCAATGGTGGATCCTCTCTAGAAAAAGATCACACTATCCAGACCCCCTATCAGGGTCTACATCTATAGTCTTTCACATACACTGTGTGGTACTCATTCAAACACAGCCAGGCATGTGAGGAAACAAGATGTGAGCCCAAACCATACCAGTTATCAGATGCAGCTTTAACATACAATGACTAAAACCACAGTGAGATAGTGCTATCCCTTGACCAGAAGAGCTTAAATTAAAGATATTAACAATCCCCAGTGTGAACTGGGAGAATAGTTTCTGTTCTTATTTTCTGGTTAAGAGAAA
Source organism: Neogale vison (assembly GCF_020171115.1). Taxonomy (NCBI): domain Eukaryota; kingdom Metazoa; phylum Chordata; class Mammalia; order Carnivora; family Mustelidae; genus Neogale; species Neogale vison. The sequence continues at coordinate 177,967,045 of NC_058096.1, read as the reverse complement.
TACAGTAAATACAGTAAACTGTTATCATATGTGAAATCTAAATGGTAGGTATCTATTATACTATTTTCTGTACTTTTCTGAATTTTTGTTAAATTTTATAATTCAATGTTTAAAGAAATAGAAGGTATGGCTCAAAAGAGATCAGCAAGGATTGCATTATGTTGGCCTTTAGAAGCTGTGTTCAGAGTCTGTACTTTCTTTTTTAGACACCAAGAAGCCACTGAAGGGTTTTAAACAGGGGAGTGGCCGCGTAAGACTTGTTCTCTGTAGAGGTCATCGTGGCTGCACAAGGCAGAGAGAGGGAAGAGAGGGCCCAGCTGGGAGGCTGGCGCCGTCCTGTGGATGGGAGATGCCAGTGGCACGGGAAATGAAGGTAGTTGTAAAGATTTGAACGATGGAGTCTGAGTTTTCTAGGAAGTTGGGATTTAGTTCTCCAAACAGATGAATTTTATCCCAGTCAAATCAGGAAGCAAACGAGGCCAGTGTGACACAGAGAAATCTAAAATGAGAACAATTTATAGAGCAAGGACAACATCTAAGATAGAGCCTGGGACTGGGGGAAAAGGAGAAAAATGTGAATTTTTCTGTAAATCCTTAGAAGAAACACAAGCAGTTCTAAGACGGAAAGCTAATAAACACTCAGCTCGACAACAGATGGTCAGATAGATACATTCACAACTTGCCAGAATTCTGAAGCCTTGTGCACCCCCTTCCAAACATGCAGATGCTTTTATGTGATGGGGGGAAAAGAAAATTCTATTTCTGATTCTGATAGCAAATGCCAAGTCACATCTTGCCAATAGAGAATGGCATCTCCAACCACAAGCCTACCGAGTACTTCACAACCTTATTATCATTTTGGAGAGAAAAGAGTCTCTGACCGCTACTTCTACCAGCCCTGCCAGAAAGTACAAGGGAAGTAGGGGGTGGGGGTGGGGATGAATGACAGTTTCTGAAGAACTCAGCTTTTTCATCTACACCCAAGAAACTTGGGTTTATGTCTCCAGATTATTCATGAGCAGACCACGTGTTATTCTGTGAGGGAAAATCAAGCATATCAAACAAATGTATCCTCATATTCTGAAAAGTGGCCTGAGGCACAGAGTCTGACAAGTTCTTCAATTACTGGAACTGCTTAACCCTCCACTGAGGAGAGATCAAAGAATTAATTTTCTTTATCATGACTCTTTGTGCCTTTTCCAAAGGTTAAAGATTAAAATTGAGCATATTAAATTCCCAATCTAGCTAGTTTGGGTATAAATATATATTCTTGGGTCTGACTTATGAATGTCTAGTTTTTTAGAGATGGGATTCTTAAATGGTTCTTTCCTCCTAATCTGTTCACCCAACAAAAAATATTCAGACACATTTTTTTAAAGGAAGTACTTCCCACCTACATGCTCATGTAGTGTCTCAATTTTTATATACTCTGCTGGGAGAGCTTGCTTTTAGGGGCAGAGTATAATACTAGTTGTATTCAACATTCTTCCTGTACCAGAGTAAGTAAGACTTAGATAAACATGATTGTCTTAATTCCCAAGGCATATGATGCATTGAACTGACATACTGCAGAGTTCAGGAAATAATCACCAAATGACTCAACTTCCTGACTCAACGTTCACCAGAAAATACCCTTATTTCATTTTCACTAAATGATACCCCTGAATCAAAATTTCAGCCAATCAAAATTCAGCCAATCAAAATTCAGGCAATTAGTTGCATGATAAATACTATCTAGCAGATCTCACTGGTTATTACTAAAAACATTAATGAATTTTGCAGAGTTATTTAAATATCTCATTCCAATCAAATTTATAAGACTAAATATAATTTCTGAAGTTATAGGCAGATTCCCTCAAATTATCACCATTGCAATCCAGCAGCATATAAAATGGCTCACAGACATTCCTTCACAGTGCTTTAAGATTGAAATACCTAATATATATTACTTAAAATATCTCTTTGGGGGGAATTCCAAGATGAATTTCAACAGCACACAAATACTCCTGAGAAAACACATGAAATTCTTGCCACAGACTGCTTAGGGGATGGATGTAACCTTCTCACAATACATAGTCTGAGAATGATACTCACTGGGTTAAGCGTTTTTTCAACAGAATGGTGAACGGTCCACCAGTCTGAAGTCCATTCCCACGCGTTCCCTACTATATTGTATAAGCCATAACCATTGGGAGGAAAGGCGTCAACCTAAAAATTAAAAAAAAAGGGAAAATGCTGTCAAACTACTCACCTTGTTTCGAAAAGATCTTTGCTGCAGATATGCACTAAAAGAATTAAAACTTCAAAGTAGGAATATTAATTTTCATCCTGATATAGTCAAAATGCAATTTGGCCAATGTAAAAACCAAGAAAGAGACATTTTATGGCTTTGAGTTCTTAAGGGGAGCTTAGAAACCTAAGGAGAGACTGTATTATTGGTAGAAGAGCCAATAAAACTATTCCTAATATAGAGACTAATAATGACCCTAAGTTGAATCTGCAATTAATGGGGGACAGGGTAGATGATATTTCAACTCTCAAAAGCATTATAGAAACATCACATTAGACCCAGTATAAATCTTGTCCTCAGAGCTAAGGTGTGTGGGCACAGTGTCTTCCAGCACTCAAAGCCGCAAAGCACTTCTGTCCTCTCCACCAGCCCCTTCCACCTATCTTATCTTTAAGTACCAGGTTTTATCATCAAAACACTGAGGGGACTTGTTTTTCTAAGGAAAATGTGAATTCATTATCAAGCATATTTGTAAGAGAATGTTTGCAGTCAGTCTCCGGAATCTGGAAGTATGAGGCCAACTGTACGGGTTCCTCAGCAAGCAATTATATCACATTTCAAAGGCAGGTCAGACAGTCTGTCACATAATATTGTCACAGACACAGAACCAAAGTATAAAGCTTTTTCAGAAGGAGGGAGGGAAGAGGAAAAAAAAAAACAAAACAAAACTATGAGCAACAATAAGTACAATTATGCTATCGTGTATATTCAACTTAAAATTTTTTCCCAACATTTTTCTAATGGCAATTTCAAACATAAAGAAAATTTTCATTAAAAAATATCAAGTTACCTAAAAATCTTTTTTTTTAAGATTTTTATTTATTTATTGGAGAGAGAGAGAACATAAGCAAGGAGAGAGGCAGAGGGAGAGGGAGAAGCAGACATCCTGCTGAGCAAGGGAGGGCTACACAGGCCTGGATCGCAGAACCAGAGGGAGATCAAGACCAGAGCAGAAGGCAGACGCTTAACCCACTGAGCCACCCAGGGGCCCCTTAAAAATCTTTTTTATAAAAAATAAGATATAAAAATAAAAATATTTTTGTAAATCCATGTTTCTCCCCTACTAATAAAGTACTAAAGAAATGAATAAACTAAAATTCACTTTTATTTGGCTTTGGAAGGTTTCAGGCCGACATATGAATATGGAAGCATACTTGGGCAATTCATAGCACTTCAAAATTATGAGGCTACTCCTTAAGAGAACTTCGTCTGGATGAGCTGGAACACTAGACAATGTTACCACGCTGCTTCATACTCAGGATTCATTAAGGAAACAGCAGCTCATTCACTGCTTTATTCAGTAAGTCCATGCATGTCAACTGAAGGCAGGATGGGTTCAATGATGTAAGACATCAAAGAGCTGAGAGAGAAAAAAGAATATGCCCAAAACAAAAAATCCAATTCTGTAAGACTCTGTGCTGAGTAGGGAAGTTGGAGGGGGAAGCCTCAGAAATTCCCAAGAGGGACAGGATTTCTAGCTGCAGAGATTTCTGGTTGTACTCCCTCTACAAAGGTGGAGAGGTGTCTTTTTAGAACCAAGGTCAGAGTTCCAAATTCAGAGAGACCGTAAAGGCAGAGAGACCACCGGCATGAGCTGTTCTTTCAAGAATCTGGAGATGATGAGAGAGAGCAAGGTGGGACAAGAGCTGGAAGGAACAGAAAGAAAAGGAAGAGATTCATTTGTTTCGGGGGAGAGAAGCAAAGGAGTCAGGGGCACAAGAGCAACTGAAAAAGGAAACAAACATTCTGGAGGAAGGAATCGTTTCTCAGGCTCAGAGAACACATGGGTGGAGGGGCTCTCCAGTCCATCTGGCTGAGATCCTTTCTACATGCCCACACTTGGCAGCTACTGAACAAGGAACTTGACTGACCCCGCTGGTGCTGTTACACCATGAAGGTAAGGAAATAATAATATCTGCCCGAAGGTCTGGGGTCTTCTTCCCCCTTTAAATAATCTGAAGTTTAAGTGAGGCAATACCCCAAAATCACCATCTGTGAGTATGCTATTAGGGAGGAAAAAAACCCTTATAACTGCTCATTGTTAAATTAACTGCACTAATCAAAGCTTCCAGGAACCTCAAAAGAAAACAAATGTGTATGAGAAATACTTCAAACCCACTTATTTTCAAGTGAATGAACTGATATGCATTATAACCGAAACACACTAATGGTTGTGTAACAGCAGCCTAGTGAAATCAAAATCCAATTCTACATATTCACGGTGGTCAGAACAGTGTTGTATTCAGTTCAGACCAGAAGTAATGACACCCATCAAATACAGGCGAGGGGGCCGTTTCACCACAGCCCATCTCATCACTGAAAATAAACTCCTTCCCTCAACAGACCAGAGCTCGTGGACACAAGAGCAGCCAAGGTGGACGTTGAGATAATTCACTTGGAATTTTAGTCCCATTTTGTTGAGTCCCATTTTGAAGATACGGATCTTGTTATGTCTCGTTCCAAGCACAGGTGGAAGTCGCCTCTCTGTGGGCTGCTGTTTCTTTCTCCCCAGGTCATGTTTCTCCAATTACTTCTTGAAGGGTCCCTGGTAACTGTTCTAATTTTGTTTTGGGAACTTCCATGGCAGCTTCTTCAGGTGAGTTCTGCTGAATATATCCCAATATATAGACATTTGCTGCACTCCCAGTTAAATGTTCCATCACTAAACATCTGTAAAGTGTCCTTATTTCACAGGAATTTTGTGCTTTCTGAAAAGGGGCCCTGACTTAAGGATAAATGATTATTTTCCTTGGAGGCTCAAGTGCTTAAATAGGATATGAAATTCTAGAGCAGTAAGCACTGTAAACTATCCATAACTGTCCAATGCACCCTTCTCATGGCCCTTTATTAAAACTGACAGGCGCTTGTATAATTTGGCCCATCAAAGCCTGTGCCTTAGGATTCAAGGCTTGTGGTAGTGGCCCTCCTTCTGACAGCCTAGCATCCAGGAAGGGAATCCAGGCTGCTGAGGCCCCTGTCGCACCAGCCTCTCTCTCTCTTTTTTTTTTTTTTTTTTAAGATTTTATTTATTTCTTTGGCAGAGACAGATCATAAGTAGGCAGAGAGGCAGGCAGAGAGAGAGGAGGAAGCAGGCTCCCTGCAGAGCAGAGAGCCCAATGCGGGGCTCGATCCCAGGTCCCTGGGATCATGACCTGAGCCGAAGGCAGAGGCTTAATCCACTGAGCCACCCAGGTGCCCCTGCACCAGCCTCTCTTGTGTGCTCACTGCCAAAGAAGGCCGGCAGTGTGCCATCCACACTCAGGCTTAGCGCACTGCAGATGAGCTGCTGCTGTAGGGTCCACACCAATGTGGAACACTTCAATGGCCACAGTCCTGCTGCATCTACCGGAAGCTTTCTGGGGGGTCTCATGAGCATCCTTACCGATCACCGTCACTGATAACCCTGTCCATCCTGAAGGCCATTTCTGCTGATGAAAAGTGGCCCCTGGGGCACTGACTGGGCTTCTCACTCATGTGAGGTCTGAGAAAGCATGCAGCTCCTTTAGTCCCCAAGACCCCGAATAAGTCATTTTGCAGAATACAACTATGGGCTTGCAAAAGTAGCAGCTATTGGGATGGAAACTCTGGAGGAACCAACTTTGAGACCAAATGGTTAGACTTCTGACTCCACTGGGTAGTGCTTCATTTCCCATTGGTTTGTGTTGGTTTCTTTATCACATGCTTAACACATACATATGGAGTTTCATATGCACACACATGCACCCCATACCGAGTGGAAGACTACCTATTCTCATGCAATATATTATTTACATTAATTGCCAAAAAATGAAACTAAAATGTTTTAACTACAATAGCTCAAAATATTTTTAGATTTTTGCTACGTCAAGTGTCTCCTCATCTTTTATCTTTTTCAAAAATGTCTTGGTCTTTCTCTCTCACTACTTTATTATTTCAGTTGAAGTTTTAGAGTCATTTGGCCATCTTCCAAACGATGTATCTGTGTTACATTTTTCAAGTAAATTTTGGAAGAATTATTTTTGTGTGAAACAAAAATACAAATATGAAAAAAAGTGACAGCTGTTGGAAAGAGTATTGAAAGAAAATTATTCTCTGCAACAACAAACCCAGTAAGTTGCTATTTACCTACCACAAGATTTCTTTTCTCACTGTTAAGGGAAAACGAAAAGTTTTTAACATTGCTTCATTAGTGTACCATTTTACCAGCAGAAAAGCAATGAGAAAGGAACTCGCATACACTTCTGGAGAGAAACACGCCACATGCACTCTGCAAAACAGTATATCTCTAAAACCTTTATGAAGAAAGTTTTCTAGTCTTCGACTCATTAATTTCATTGCTGGGAATCCATCTTAAACAAATCATCAGAGATACAATTTATTTATTTATTTATTTATTTATTTATTAAGATTTTATTTATTTATTTGACAGACAGAGATCACCAGCAGGCAGAGAGGCAAGCAGTGGGGGTGGGGGGGGGAGAAGGCTCCCCGCCAAGCAGAGAGCCTGATGTGGGCCTCGATTCCAGGACCCTGGGATCATGACCTGAGCTGAAGGCAGAGGCTTTAACCCACTGAGACACCCAGGCACCCCTTCAGAGATACAATTTAATATTGATGTATAAGATACTCCTTTTTATATTATTTAGCAAAAAAAAAAAACCCTCCATAAACATCCCAACAGATATAATCTAAATGTGTGACTTATTAAGAAGAGGCAAATAACTTAGGGCTCAATCAAATATAAAGTTATTCATCTGTTAAAAAGATAATATCTTTGTGAAAAACCGTTAATGATAAAAAGTTTCTGATATTAAGCAGGGAAAACAGGATTTTAAACACTGTATTCAGCATGCCCCAAAAGCAACATGTAAAAAATATGTAGCTAAAAAAAAGTACATATATAAATATATATGGTATATATACCATATATTTACACATTTCATTTATGTGAATGTATACATATATAAATGTATATATATGTATATACATATAGATGCATTTATACATTTCATATATATATATGTGTATATATATATCTACGTAAACACCAGAAAAATATACACTGGTATATATGGGAGTTAAGAGCATGGGCTTTGGAAAAAAACCGACCCAGTTCAACTCAACCATGCTGTTTTCTAGCCTGTGTAACTCTGGGCAAGTTAGTTAACCTCTCTGTCCCTGGGAATGCTCACCTGGAAAATGAGTATAAACTACATGGTACCTGCCTTACAAAGTTGAATTAACATTAAAAGAGATAATTCATACACATGGTTTAGCACCAGGCCTGTTACACAGCAAGCACTAACGACTAGCCATTCCTAGCCTCATGAACACAGAAAAGAGCAGGAGGAAAAGGTACCAAAATGCTAAAGGGGTGATCTCTGGGTGGCACAATTTCAGGTCCTTATCATTTCTCTCTTGTACTCTTCCTGTTTTCCAAAGTTTCTATTAAGTATGATGGAATCAGAAAGAAAACTGTGTTATAAAAAGAACACGTGGTTAGCTATTAGCAGCTGCCATGTGCACGAGTGGATGAAAGCAGGGAAAGCACAGTAGACGGGTCAGGGCGTGAGCAATGCCTTCCACTCCTGTCCATGCTCTCAGGAGCTGCCGCCCACCTTCCCAAGTCTCGTTACTCACAGGGGCAGTTCCTCGGAAGCCGTCCTCCCCGGTGTTGGTCACAGGAAACTCGCCCTGCCAAATGTTGGCATAATGCTGGCCTTTTGGCTGTAGTTTGTTGCCCCAGGGGAAAAGTCTGTCAGAAGAGACACAGGCATCAGCCTGTCAAACAGGCACAGCTTCTGGATTAAAGTCAAGAGAAGGAATGCAAAGAACGAAAGAGCACTGCTCACTTGTTCTGAGTGAACTGTGTTTTACATTTCAAATATATAAACAAACAAAGCTTTTAACCAGGACTTTATTTTTTTTAAACTTCCGCACAACTAGCTCATATCAAGTTCACAACAAGCTCTGTGTTTCCCAAGTACTCAAGAGGCCTGAAATAAATCACGTAGCTGAGAGAAGGACTTATCGAAGGCTGGGAAAGCGGGCATCGTTCTGGACTTATATGGTAGCACAATCAGCCGGCATCACACCACACTTTTTTATAAAGCCTCTGCTATTTTAAGGAGCCTTTCCTAGAAGATGTGACCCAAACATGAATTTTCTGTCTCATGGCTCTAGAAGCAGAGAAATACCACTGCTTCGGGAGCTGTCTAAAGTAAGAAAATCCTAAAGGCAAGGCCGCCTGCTGAAAGGCTCTGAGGAGGACTATGTTAGAGTGGAGGCTGAATGTGGGGAGCACACTTTGGGGCTGTGGGGAACACACTTCACCAGACACTGGGAGACCCAAGCATCAGTGTCTCCTAAGTAAGCCCTCAGAGATGAAGAAAGCCTAGGAAGAAAAAGCTGTTATTTTTGCTTAAAATCAACTTTCTAGCTGAAGTAGGTGCCACAGATTTAGAAAAAGGTCATGACACAGGTCATAAGGATAAGACCCTCCAAGTACCTATTCTGCAGGCCTCCTCGACAGCTGTACTCCCACTCAGCTTCCGTGGGCAGACGCTTTCCAGCCCACGTGCAGTAGGCAACAGCATCATTCCAGGAGACGTGGAGGACCGGGTGGTCAAGCCTGGGACACAGCAAAGGCAGAGTGAGGAGGGGCACAAACAGTAACAGGAAACGGGAACCGGCTGTAGCGAAGTGCCCATAATCCCCCTCAGCTCAATCCGGGACACAAAGGTGGTCCTGGACCCCAACTCAAGCCCCATCCGTGCCACATCTGTCACCTTCCACCACAGGTCTAGTTCCAAGAAGGATTAGAACCCATTTGAGGCTGCAATGTCAAATGGGTTCTAATCCCTCTTGGAACTAGACTCAACACATTTCTTCTTCTCTTGTGGGCAGGCCTGGACCCCCACAGAATCTCACTTGGGGAGGTGGATGTGGAGATGTACCACCTGCATCACCCTCTAAGGGAGGAGTGCTGCTCCAGCTGCTGGGAGTGCTCCCTCAGGGCTCTCCACAGCTGCAGAGAACCACCAATGACTAACCAGTCCTTCATGCCTACCACAGCTCCATCCGAAGGGCCCTATTTACCCCAAAGCCACCTAAGGGATCAGTGGGGACTTCTTGGGCCTGCACTGTTGTCTTGGCTTCTCCCTCTGCCCAGTCCTGCTTCCTCCCCTTCCTTTGGGAGAGGAAGGTTGCTTGGCTTTAAACTTCGTGTCTTTCTGCTGCAGATTAGCTGGCTGTATGTGCCTCATCCTAGCAGATTCCAAATTAGGATTTTTGTAAGGGCATAGAAAGACAAGGAGGGTTAGGGGAGAAGTTGGAGAATAAGGCGAAACGCACATTCACATACCACTACATAGCCTTAACTCGCTATTCATGCTTTTTCCAGTGGACTACACACTCCTAGCCCATTCCTGAAACATCTTTGAATTCTCTATGGCAATTCCACCAGGACTTTCATTTACTGTTTCAACAAATGTTTACTGAGTACCTAATATGTGTTAGTGACTGTTTTCAGCAATGATGAGAGATGTGCTTTTCTAAGAAAATGGACACAGTCAGTGGGTAAAATACAGTCCCCTCTGGGTTTTCCTACTGCCTTAGCTTTTTCTTCTATTAAATTCATGAAAGAAAATGTCACTTGGGAGCTAAGAGGCCCGGTCAACCTGAGGTACCCAAGAATCCTAGGACTGTCTGTCTCACAGTCTATTTCTACTGTGAAGGCTGCAGGCCTCATGCTTGGCAAGATTTCTGCCCTTTGTCAAGGGACTACAGCCCTAAAGCTGAACCTCACGTACGCTCAGCTCCCTGGCAACAAGGGCAGTAGCCAGAAACGCTGTCAAAAATAGAGGCTCAAAACTCCCATCAGAAAAAGTGGGTTAGGAGAACAGTTTTCTTGGGCTGTTGAGATGCTGAGTCCTGACCCAACCTTTCTCCATCTCCGGGGCTTAAAGTGCTACTCTATTTTTGCCTGAGATAATTATTTCCTTGCCACCCTGGAGACTTGCTGACCGACTTGCAGCTCTGTGGTTTTTCAGTCAGATGGTGGCTTCAAAGTATGTCAGTCCAAGCCTGGAGATCACAAGAATCCTATTCCCAAGGCTGGAGCTTCCACAGCGACCACCTGGCCAGACACAACTACTTATCTATAAGACAGACGGTCTTCTTCCTCATAGTGACCCGCTCATGAGAGAGAGCAAACAGACAGGTTGTGAAGATTAAATATGTCAAGAGATTTGTAACAGGCCTGTCATAGGGGGAAAACAATCTTCAAAGGCAGCTCTTCGGCTGGCCAAATGAGGAAGGAAGATGCCACCTAGTAAGAACCTTCTGTGAGTGAGGCACAGTGTTTGAGTCTTCACATATATTATTCCCTATTTTATTTTCCTACCAACCAATTAGAGTTTGTCATTCTCACCCTTTTACAGTTGAAAATGGCCACTGGGCTCCTTTTCAATGGCACAGTAATCTACTTGGCAATTAAACATGTCCCCTGGGGAAAGAGCCGCCAACCTTACCTGTGTAGAACAGTGGAGTCGGGCCCTTCTGGGTGTCTCCAGTTGGCGCCTTTAACAGGTAACCACCAGGGAGCAGCTGCAACCTCAAAACAACCCAGAAAAGCTGAGGTTAGCTATGATGACTCTAGAAAAACACTGACCCAGTATGTGCAGGGGGAAAAAAAACTCACGATCTTCAACTTCCATTTCAGTTATCAAATACTTTTACCAGAGTATCAAAAATAAAGATTTATATGGAAGTAAATCTTCAATAAACGAGTATTATTCCATATCATAAAGCACCACAATGACTAAATAGATATATATTTAAATGGTGTGTATCTCCAAGAATTTTTATATGTTTAAAGGATTTATGTATTTATCTTAGAGCGAAGGAGGGGCAGAGGGAAAGGGAGAGAAAGAATCTCCAGCGGATGCCCGCATGAGTGCAGAGCCCTACAACGGGCTCGATCTCATGACCCTCGTATCACAACCTGAGCTGAAATCAGGAGTTGAGACGCTCAACCAGCTGAGCCATCAGGTACCCCCTCCAAGAATTTTTAAAACATGCAGTGCTGGCTAATCCTCTATAATCTCTAAGAAGTGAGAGACAGGCTGTACGGCTCCTACTTAAAAGATGGGGAAACAGAGTCAACCTAAGTGCTGGGCTACTAACTAACGTGGTCATATGCCAAGCTCAAGCACAGGGGAAAAAGCTGGAGTGTGTTTCAAAGACCCTCCTTCAGTTTCCAACCCAACATCACCTGTGTGGCCCAGAGCAAGCACACCGCTTGTCTGGTTCCTGACAGTCCTCATCTGTGAAATGGGAGCAGGACCACTGCCTCGCCTACCTCAGACTACAGAGGAGGCTGAATTCCATAGGACTGAGAAGTGCTCTACCAAATGTTCCCAAGACCTTAACTCCTACTTTACCGTTCTAGTAATAACCCAAGTAACAAGAGCAAGTGGCCCTCATTTAGTGACTGATTAAGAACTTGGCTTTGGAGCCAGTGAAAACAAGATTCAAATCACTGACGGTGTGACCCCTGGCAACCAACTGAACCTCCCCAGGCCTGTTTACTCACATTTAGATGGAGATTGTAACAACAGCCACCTCAGGGGTTATGACAAGGAAGAAATATAACATACACAAAGGGCTGACAAGTCGAGTGAAATAAGTCAAGCAGAGAGAGTCAATTATCATATGGTTTCACTTATTTGTGGAGCATAACAAATAGCATGGAGGAAATGGGGAGATGGAGAGGAGAAGGGAGTTGAGGGAAATTGGAAGGGGAGGTGAACCATGAGAGACTATGGACTCTGAAAAACAATCTGAGGGTTTTGAAGCAGCGGGGGGAAGGGGTGGGAGGTTGGGGGAACCAAGTGGTGGGTATTATAGAGGGCACAGATTGCATGGAGCACTGGGTGTGGTGCAAAAACAATGAATACTGTCATGCTGAAAATAAATAAATAAATAAATAATTTTTTATTTTATTATTTTTTTTTTTTAAAAAGGGCTGACAAGTACTACCTAGCACTAGCAACACTCGCTAAAGAGAACTAGCTTCAACTATGGCTTCATGACTGGAGGAGAGCCATAAAAAAGTCTTCATCATCATTCTTGCTAATACTAACAAAAGAACAGAAATTTGCAAACAACTCTTGTAATGTATACTACATTAGACTCAAGGTTATCCCCATGATAATGCTACTGTCAATCCTTTGCATCCTGATGAGCTGGGTTAAGAAGAAGAGAAGGGGGGATGGTGTTCCTGTTAGTTACAGCAATCACTGAAAACACCAAACTCTGTTCTTGTTCTTTTCCTCACATCAGTACAACCAAAACGTTCATGGTATTCCAATGACATTTTGATGGGAAAAGCCAAATTCTCTTATATTTCAACAAAAAGAGGTATAGTGTCCTTAAGGACACCACTGCAAGGTGTTTTATTTTTCAGAGACCAGGAGAGGCAAAAGGTACAGCTTATTTCTATTTCATCCAGGGATTTTCTCACTGACTAGACTGCTGAATGTTTAGGGTCCGGTGACAGGTAATTCAATCCATGCCAAGGGAAAATGTGTATAGAAAGCCCAGGTTATCCCACTCTTGTGTTTCAGTATCTTCAGATCACTCACCCAACCCCAACCCACCCCAACACTGATGAGATGGGCCACCAGAAGGTTGTGTCTTAAAATAATAAAAGAACTAAAGACAAATATGACAAAATGTTAACCTTTGTTAAATCCAAGTGGTAGAAAGTGGAATGTCTGTTTTTCATGTAGCCTTTTGTGTTTTGAAACATTTCATCAGTAGCAATTAAAACTGATTTATTAATCCCTTCTACCACTGATGGGCATTTGGGTAGGTTCCAGTTTGAGGCTATGATGGATAATACTCACTTCTATGAACATTCTAAGGAGCTCATGACTTTTTGCAAGTATACATATGCATTTCTGTTGGCTGTACACTATGGAGTGGAAATGCTGAATCACAGGGTCCGCATAGGAACAGCTGTAGTGAAGACAGCCAAACACAAGCTTTAATGGCCCATGTGCTCCAAGGTTTCCCACCCCTTGTTCAGGGGGAAACTTGCACGGAGCTGGCTGATGTAAACCAGACCCTGGTGGGGCTGCTCCAAGGGCCTCCCTTTTCCTCTCCTCTTCCCCTCAATTCACTCTGGCTACAAATATTTGCTGAGCACTCACTATCTGCCAGCCACTGACTCTGATTCCTAAAAGAGATCTTTAACTCCCAGGAATCCACAGAGCATGACTTAAGACAGTTTATTGATAGTGTTTAAATTGTTTATTTTACATATTTATCAAACGTGGTTAATTGCACAAAATATGGAGCTAGTCACTTCATTTTCCTTCAAAAATGTCTACAAAACTCCAACTGCTGGGTCTAGGGACCACCTTACACACACTAGTGCTAGAGTTCTGACTCAGTTCCCCCCCACCACCCATACACACTTCCTTCACTTTAGATATCCGCTTTCATTTCTCCCAAGATTCCTCTTTTCTAAAATCTTTCCCATGATCTTAGCAACCCATCCTAAACAGACCACCAGCTTACACGGCTAGAGTTACGGAGCTATGCAATGATCAATGATCTCAGTGATGTGTGCCGTGAGACAGGACAGACTGACTCCAGATCAGACAGGGGGCAGGGGGGGGGGTTATAGGAGGGAGTACCACGGTTAACACTGTCCTTGTCCAAAGGCCAGTACCTAGTTTTTCTCCAAGATATTAAGATCTAAAGTACATAAACAAAGATATATCTACAATATTCTATTACTTCTAATTAAAACTTACAAAATAACCCATCCTTGGCACCCAACTATCCAAAGGAACACCATACAGTTATCAAAAAACTCTCCAAAGTGGAAATAATGTATATAATATCTTATGAAGCTAGCCTATAGAATAGAATACATATTTGATTCTGTTTTTGTAAAATACATACACATGAATGTATGGTAGTATACTCAGAAGAAAAAAACTTGGAAGAATATACTTGCACTCACAGAGGTCAAGACTATGGGAGTAATATACTTCTTAAGATTGAGCATGTATTACTATAGTAAGAGTTCACAACTTAAGAACTACTGACATATTAGGCCAGATAATTCCCTGTTGCAAGGGGCTGTCTTGTGTACTGTAGGATGTTTACTAGCATCACTGACCTCTTCCCACTAGACGCCAGTAGCACCATCCCCCACCTAACTGCAGCAGCCAAAAGTGTCTCCAGACATTGCCAAATGCAGAATAATCACTGCACTATGATAATCGGGGGGGCGGGGGAGACTGTCTTCCTTAAATGCTAATATATAGTTCATAGAGGCATAGCAGTAAGCACATCCAAGCCTAGAACCAGGCTACCTGAGCCTGAAAAACAGCACCACGTTTTATAAGCTGCATGATCTTGGACTTCTTAGTTAACCTTTCAAGGTCTGTTTCCTCACTTGTAAAATGGGACAGTAACACTTCTATCCACTTCTCTGGGCTGTTGTGAGGATTAAATAAAGAAATGAACATAAAGAGCTTAGAACACTACCTGGCACAAAGTAAGAATGACACAGTGTTAGCTAACATTATTACTGTTATTCACTTGTTATTGCATGTTGCAATATTCTCTTAGAGCTTTCAAAGAACATACATTCTAATCAGTGAAAATCTTCCCTCTAATACTTCTTTAGCATGGGCCCCAGCCAACCCTCAGTTCACCCTTTTCGGAAGAAAGATCCGCTTGAAGAGAGTATTAGAACATGTGTCATTTCCAAAGAACTGTCAAGAAAAGTGTATAGTTGTCATTTTCCATCACAGTCATGATGTGAGAACCATCTACACATAAACTAACCCATTCCCTAAAGCAAGTTGCACCACAAAGGGAGGCAGGGCAAGGATGTGATGGGCATAGCAGACGCAGGAGGAATCCATATTCACCAAATGCTAAACCAGACAAAGCCTGGGGACCTGTAATAGTACCTACACCACGTTCCTGTCTGCCAAGAAGACTGCAAGTCCCCACTGTAATGATCAGACACACAGTCAGGAACCATTTCCCCATCTGACACACAATGAAGAAAAAGAAAAGGTAATCGAGGTCACCCCACAGGAGGACTGATGCGATGAGAGGTAGGACATCACTCACCCTGGGAATCAGGCCTTAAGAAAGCCAAGATGTTTCCCAGCCCAGTTTATGTCACATCCCAATGTCACCAGGTGCCTTCCTTTTCCACATGTCACTGTTAACATTGTGTTTTTAAAAACTTGTTCTTGAACTCCTGGTTAGTGTCTTAAAAATAAATGCTATCCTACTATGTTTGGGAACTTATGAAATAAAATAACTGCTGAGAGTCATATATGAGCCAGGAATCAAGGACATATTGCAAATCATGAAATCTCTAGTACTCTGGCTTTCACAGGAAGAGTCTTCCGGAGTATTGTCTGCAGAGTAGCAGAAGCAACATGAGCGGACTGGCATCCATGATGAGCCTCATCTTACAAAGAGAACGTTATTTTTTTTAGTGTGGTTGACCACCTACAGATTTTCTGTTCAACTGAGACAATTCCAGAGTTGTTACAGCACTTCCTTATATCCGGGGGGAAAGGACTTTAACTTGACCTATTTCTAGTCAACCATCTCCATAGCAACTGCCTTGGGTTTTAAGTTGAAACAGCTGTACCAGACAGCCAGTGACCAATTACAATGTAAATAGGATCCATGTGAGTATTGATGTTCCCTTGAGAAATGGACTTCCCAGCGCAAAGACAGCTTTTCTCACCTCTCCCTGGGGATATAACCAGACTTGTAGTAACAGTTGAAAGAAAAGAAATGGAGACGATATCAAAGGTATCTTTATTCTTGCCAGAGGTGGTAAATCATGCTTTTTATACACACACAGCCTAGAATAAAGTCGGCACAGGGGATAGAGCACTGTGTAATTATGCATATTAAAGCGTAAAGATGTCAAATTCACAACTTCACAACTGTTCTCTTAAAAATTAAATGCATTTAGACAAGCAAATTAAAAAGATGGACGTTTCTTGAAACGTAGTTTAAACATGACAGTTACCCTATAAAAAGAGCCTGGGAGAATTTTCAACTGGCACCGTGAACAATGAGAGATTACAGATCTGTTCAAATTCATGAAGTATAAATAAAACTTGAGGAGAATTCCAAAGGAATCAAATGGAGTAGAAAAGCACACAGTGAGTAAAAAATCTCTTCCTTTGGCACTCAATACAAATGTGGAAAGTAAAGAACCAGGTTTGAATAAAGAGTAAAAAGAAATTCATCATTAAAATAGATAGGTAGTCAGGTCTGACATCTTATGTTAAATTAAATCCTAAATTAGGTACCTTCACTACTTAGTAGAATTTGTGCAGGAGAAAAATGCATCCTTTTTCAAATAGAGTACAAATATTTATGAAACTTAAAATGTAACTGAAAATTTTTAACAACTTTTTGCTTCAATTCTTAGTGAAATCCCTCAGGCTAGGACACACTGAATTCCCATATGGCAACAATCAGTACACTCCATAAACATTCATTACACATCCTTAAGACAGGAGTGGTTGTCACTCATTATACCCAATGTGCAAAAAATGGCCCAAGGAATGTTTGGGCTCAAAGAACCATTAAGAGTGATGGAGTTTACTCGTTGTCAGTTGTATGGGGAAAGATGATTTGGGAGTTGCTTCAGTGAAAGAAAAAAAGAGAAAAGTACTTTTTAAAAAAATAACTTTTTACTTCTTTAGGCAAAGAGGTGATCATGTAAATTGATATAACCTATCTTCAGAGCAATCTGACAATACTCAGCAAGAGGCTACATCACATGCATACGCAGTGAGGAGACTGCCTGAGTCCCTTGTTTGTACATCCATATGAAGGAATAGAACTGTCATTAAAAACTATATGTTGGGGGGGCGCCTGGGAGGCTCAGAGGTATAAGCCTCTGCCTTCGGCTCAGGTCATGATCCAGAGTCCTGGGATCGAGCCCCACATCGGGCTCTCTGCTCAGCCGTGAGCCTGCTTCCTTCTCTCTCTCTGCCTGCCTCTCTGCCTGCTTGTGATCTCTGTCAAATAAATAAATAAAATCTTAAAAAAAAAAAAACAAAACTATATGTTGGGGTGCCTGGGTGGCTCATTCAGTTAAGCCTCTGGCTTCGGCTCAGGTCATGGTCTCAGAGTCCTGGGATGGAGCCCCCTATCAGGCTCTCTGGTCATCAGGGAGCCTGCTTCCGGTGGGGTGGGATTCCCTACAGGATGCCCCCCACCCCACCTGCCTCTCTGCCTACTTGTGATCTCTGTCAAATAAATAAATTAAATCCTTAAAAAAAATTATATGTGGGGAAAATGTAATTGTTGGATAAATGTTTGCCCTTTACAGAAAGTGAAAAAAGTCACTTACAAGTATGTGTGTACAAGTCTACTTAAAAATATTTTCCTATAGACACACAAACACTGACACCCCAAGAAAAGATTAGTTAGTACACATACTGAAATGTCTGCAATTGTTATTTCTGAGTGTTGAGATTATGGGTGATATTTAATGTTCTTCTGTAGGTGCCATTTTTAATTTCTAAATTTAATTTCTAAACAAACTTTTTCAGATTTTCTAAGTTTTATATTTTTAACAGAGCTAAGAGACTTAATTTTACATTGAAAAAACAAAAATAAATATTAAAAATATTTATTAATTTAATCAAAAAATACTTATATTCCTTATCCTACTGCAAACTTTTTAAATCATCTTCTAGTTTCATCAATAAGCATACACATTTTAACATATTTTTTCCAAATTATATATTGATCATTTTCATTAATTTTACTAAATACTTTCCTGTTTAATGTGAATTTCACAATAAACATTTTTAGTGGCCACACATAATATTTTGACATGTAGCTATATCATAATTTACCGAATAATCTTCTAACATTGAAACACTCAGGTTGGTTTTGTTTTGTGTTTTTTTGGCTATTATAGATAATAATACAGTGAACATCTTCAAACATCTTCACTTACATTTTTTATTTTTTTGTTTCTGCTAAATTTCCAGAAGTGGTACTTTAGAGTTTGTCTCTAATAAGCTCTTGCTAAAACTCATGTTCGTAAATCCACGATGTATTTTTTTTTTAATCTATAACATTAATAGATGTTGTGGCTAGTTACCCTCGGGAAAGAGCACTGAGCATACATAAAAGTTCACGGCACTCTAGAGCAAGGTATTTATTATAATTCTTTACAAGGAGACTCCATTTAGGCCTCTTAAATTGCTAGTGGCTTACTTAGATCTTTTTCAGTGTATAAAACAGGGAAATTTCATTAAGTCTGAATGCAATTTGATTGATTCTGTACTTTTTCCTTCATGCCTTACAAGCTATGAAAATTCTGAGAAAAAAAGGCAAAGAGAAGACAGAATATAGTAAATGCATCCAAAGAATGGAAAATTCTCTCACACAGGTTTTTTGGAGGGAAATAAAAATATGAATAATCCCACCTAGTTTTGGTAAGAGAGAAGAAAAAGAGGAGAGTCATCATGCCAAAGAGCATCATGACAAAGAGGACAGGGACTCTTGCTGCCAAGGCAGCCCAGGTGCACAGCCAGAGATGATCTACTTCCCACCTGATGGTTCAAGTGTGGCCCCTTGAAACTAGAGGCTGGCACTGAACGGGCCCATCTCAGCCTAGGGCTGCAGGAGCACAGAAATTCTGAAAGCTTCCCAAGGCTGACTTTTTCAGGTTGCCAGCCTGACATGAACATTTCACCCGGCAGCTAGACACTGGGCCAGCGACAGGAAGGTTGACTGCTGATTCTCCGTGTGGTGACAGCACACAGAGTAGGAAACATATGCAAATTAAAAAAAAAAACAAAAACAATACCGTGTGTCTTGCAAAGCTCTGCAAGAGCTGGTGAAGCAAACACAGGCTTGACAGGGAGTGGAAACCTGGCTCTAACACTCAGATATGCCAGGCTTCCCCAGTATGGCTGCACGCTGAAGGCAGGCCTGCTTACAATGTTGCAGAGTTTTAAAGGTGGGATGGTTCTGGAAGGCTATCTATTTAAACTTCCTCATTTTACAGATGAAAAAGTGAGCCCCTAGGGTGCCTGGGTGGCTCAGTCAATTAAGCTTCTGCTTTCAGCTCAGGTCAGGATCCCAGGGTCCTGGAATGAGCCAACCCCCTCCCCCAGACTCCCTGCTCAGCGGGCGAGTCTGCTTTTTCCTCTCCCTCTGCTGCTCTCCCTGCTCATTAGTGTTCTCTCTCTCTCTAATAAATAAAATAAAATATTTTTAAAAAAGAAAAAAATGAGCCCTGGGAAGGTGGTAGGCAGAGCCAGGAAAAGAACCTTACAACTGCAGATTTTCAGTTCATAACTCTTTTCCACCATACAAGCATTTCCCAACAGTTTACGACAAAATGTTGGTAGGTAAAGGGGAGGTGGTGGTGGAGCGGCTCCACAGTCATAGTTTACGTAGTCAGGAAGACACTGGGCTAATCAAGTTAAGCTAGTTTTTTGTTTGTTTGTTTTATTGCAGAACTTTTCAAAATCTTCAAACATGTGGTTAAGTTTTGAGGAAGGAGACACAGTATGCACTGAACCAAGCAGTTCACCAAGTGGTTAGTGGGTTCCAGTCCTGCCTCTCCTCCTAATTACTAGCTATGTGACATGGGAAAAGTTACTGAACCTCTCTGAGCCTTGGTTTCCTCAATCAGTAAAATGAGTACAAAAAAAATAAATAAATAAACCTTATAGGGTGCCTGAGTGGATCAGTGGGTTAAGCCTCTGCCTTCGGCTCAGGTCATGATCCCAGGGTCCTGGGATTGAGTCCCGCATCTCACTCTCTGCTTGGCAGGGAGCTTGCTTCCTCCTCTCTCTGCCTATTTGTGATCTCTGTCAAATAAAAAAATCTTAAAAAAAAAAAAAACATATAATAGGCTTGCTGAGTAGATTTAGCGTAATAAACAGTGAAGAGATACATACTCTTATGCATACGTGGGTGTCAGTACATTACTGAAAATCTATAAAAACCAATTTACGGTGACAATCTTCCATTCATTCATTCATTCATTCATTCATTCAACAAACATTCCACGAACATCTGTCCTATGCCAGTCCTGTGCTGGACCCTGGGGTACAGAAGCGGATCATACAACCTGGGGCTGACGACAAACAAATGAGTATATGATTTTTAAGCCTGCATTAAGTACTGTGACCAGGAGGAGCTCATGAGCTATGGAAGCCCAAGGAGGGGCATCCATCAACAGTCAAGGGGTGCTACTCTGCAAATGTTTCCCATAGAAGGTAAGAAGGAGGAACAAGTGAAGGGCAGGGACGGGGAGGGCATCCCATACTGGAGGCTGCCGGTATTATAAGTATACTCCACTTAATCAGAAAAGTTAGGCATCAATACTTACTGTTAAATGAAACACACCAAAGATCTTCAGAACCTTAGTTCTGAAGGGATGTTAAGAGGTCCCTTCGTTTCAACTTACACCCAAAGGTATCCTTTCTACAGTGTCCCTAGGATGAACGGGTGAGGCAGGAGAGACACTGGTCCTCACGTGACCAGGGCAATCCAGATTTACACTTGTTATCTAGCATAATTAACAGCATCCCATTTCATTCTCAAAAATGCCCTGATCTGGACAATAAATTACATGATCACCCTACCAATAGGTGGTCTCCCTGTCTCAGCCTGAACAATTCGGGTGACCCTCATCACTTCCTTGCAGGCACTTTCACATGTGCAGATCACTCTAATAAATAGAGGGTTCCCAATCAAAGGCTAAAATGAAATGTTTCCGAGACGTTCCAACTGCTGGCCGTCTAGGTTCCTAAAAATCACATGGAATAAATCAAATTCCTTTCAGATGTCTGTAGAAAAATTGTAATTCACTCAGTGCCTGGAATTCTCTAGACTCAGTAATTTATTCAACCTTCTCCAAGCTCTACCATCTCAAAGGAATCACCACCTCCCCAGTTGCTCAGGCCAAAACCCAGTAGTCATACTTGAGTCCCCCCTCTCCTTTTCCCCTTATGGGCTCAGATGCACTTCCAAATATCAGACCACTTTTAGCATCTCTACTCCTACCACCCTGCTCCATGGCCCAAACAAGTCTCACCCACTATGACAAAATGTATGAAGAAGCCAGAGCATGCCCTTTAAAATGTTAACTAAGTCCAACAACTTCTTATGCACTTAAGAAGAAACCCAAATTTCTCTGAGCTACAAAGCCCTACGTAATGCACCTGCTGCCTACTTTTCCAACCTAACCATCACCCTCCCCACCCCCACCACAATCCCCCTTGTTCATCCCCCTTCATTACCGGTCATGCTGGCTCCTACTCCTCATCTAGGTTTCAGCTCAACTGTCAGAGAAGCCATCCCAGACCCCACAAATAGAAAATCCAAAAGAACCCAACCACACTACACTGCAGTCACTTTCCATCCTGTTAAGTCTGTTTCATTTTATTCACAATTGTGTTAGACTGTTCACTGTTAGAAGTTCACTTGTTTAGAGTCCTATAGAGTTATAACCTCCGAGAGAGTGAAGACTTACACCCGGGTCCCTTTTGTATCCATAGCACTCAGAACACTGTCTGGTCCACAGCACACACAAGATAAAAATTTTATAATGAATAAATTCATGTGTTCCTGAGGTTTCCATGTTTTCGAAACCCCTCCCCACTTTGAGTGACATTTTATGGATAAATACCAATTGTAGATATAGTCTTTTAGTGGGATATCTTTTTGTAAAGACAGAGAGAGACTCAGCCCCTGGCTTATGAGTTTTACACCATAGGAATGGTGCTAGGATGGTTCTCCAGAGCTAAAAGGTCAGTGCCACCCTCAACATTATCTAGAACTGAGGGAAGACATTTCCCCTCCTGGGCCATGGTTGCCTCATCTATAAGAGGAAGGGTTTTTTGCGAGATGTTTTTGAAATTCCATCGATTCTAAATTCTCACTTTTACGTAAGTTTTTCTTAAAGCTGGGTATCTCCTGGGCATGACTCCCCTACTTAATAGTCAATCTTTGTCTCACTTTACAGGTTTACAATGCAAGCAGCAACATCTGGGAGGTACAGATGTCAGAATCATTATTATCATTATTACTTCATCCAAGTCAGCCCTCAAAAGACCTATGACTTGACAAGAAACTTAAGGACTCCTTAAAGAGAAATTTCAAATCTGAGCGTCTGGAACACCAGCATGCCTCAAATTCATGCTCATTCTAATCAGATGCCTTACTTTGGGGCCAGCTGGGAAAAAAAAAAAACCTGGGCCCTGTTATCCTATTATATTGGGTTCTCACCTTCCAGGGTTATCAAGCTTTGCTTCCTGAGCCTACACCACACACTGGCTCCTAAATCAGACAGCCAACTACTCTTTTCAAAAACAGACACAAAATACACTTGTGTGACTATGTTTTCTTCTTATCTTATCCAATCAGTCAGCACTGGACTGCCCTTCCCAAATAACTCAGTTACAGTGAACCTACCTCAACCCTGATTAACTTAAGTCAGTGTTCTCTTGCCAAGGAAAAGCAACTTACCAACATGAGATGGTTCACACCAGGTCTGAACCCTGCAGCTTTCAAGAACTAAATGCTCCAACAGATGATACCCCAATGGCATTCTTTCTTTTTTGGGGGCAGGGGGCAGATATTTACTGCTTATTAAGTGACAGTTACCATGCTGGGAATAGAATGGTAGGTTGCATTCTCTCCCACCATCACAGAACATACTTGCGAAAGGAAAAGGCATTCAACAAATATCTACACAAGTAATCATGAGTGAAATAAATGACATAAAGAGAAAGCACAAGAAACCACAAGAACAAAAAAATGGAACAACCTAAATCTGGAATGTGGGACAAAAGAGGAGCATTTCGAATGGACTTCCCAGAGTAAACATAGCTAACACCAGACCACACAAAGCAAAAAGCTGAGTGGCTAGAGTGTAAGGATATAGTGGGCCCTTTATCAGATGCTTTTCTCTAGTTGATCCCAAAATGAGTTCTTCCACATCTGCAAGGTTCCTCTTAAATGTCTATTCCACACACAGGACTTCTCCCCTTATCAACCTAACAAAGGCAGCTCTCCAGGCACCTCCCCTAACTCTTCCCCAGCACTCCTTACCACAGCACCTGCCAATGCCCTTTCTAATTCTTTTCTCCATGTTATTTCATGCTACCTCCAGGACACTCCAGGATGGTACAGATCTCATATACTCTTATGATTTTATTTTAAGATTTTATTTATTTATTTGACAGAGAGAGACACAGCAAGAGAGGACACAAGCAGGGGGCATGGGAGTGGGAGAAGCAGGCTTCCCACTGAGCACGGAGCCCCAATGTGGGGCTTGATCCCAGGACCCTGGGATCATGACCTGAGCTGAAGGCAGATGCTTAATGACTGAGCCACCCAGGCGCCCCTACTTTTATAATTTTAATACAAATGATGTATATGTTTTCCTTTTTATCTCTCTAAAACATTTGATATAAAAAATTCATAAATCATGGGTGCCTGGGTGGCTCAGTGGGTTAAAGCCTCTGCTTTCAGCTCAGGTCATGATCTCGGGGTCCTGGGATTGAGCCCCACATTGGACTCTGCTCAGCAGGGAGCCTGCTTCCCCCTCTCGGTCTGCCTGCCTCTCTGCCTATTTGTGATCTCTCTCTCTGTCCAATAAATAAATAAAGTATTTTTTAAAAAAATTCATAAATGAGAGAAAACATTGAATTTTGGTTTACCACATTCCTTAAACTCTGAGCAACTAAAGAGCAGGGGGGAAGGCTATCTTTCATCTCTGTGTTCTCAGGAATAACACAGTATCTAAAAGACAGTAAGTAGAACATTTTTTAGTGTTTGCTAAACAGACCACATTTTACACCAGAAAGCAAATTTTCAAACATTGGGAGGTAGACTCATTTCCATCACTGGAAGAAGTCAAAGAACACACCCCAGGGCTGATGGCTGATAATCAAGGAGGCATGAATCCAAACAACTCAAACAATATGTCACTGTAGATACTCAAAAGAACTGAAAGCAGGGACTCAGACACTTGAATGCCAATGTTCATGGAAGCATTATTCACAAAAGCCAAAACAGCAATTAGATGTTAAATAGCTGGAAATGATACAAATGTCCATTAACAGATGAATGGATAAAGAAAATGTGGTCTATAGAAACAAAGGAATATTATTCAGTCTTAAAAAGAAATGAAATCTGATACACGCCATAACATAAATGAACCTTGAAGACATCTGCAAAGTAATGTATGCCAGACACAAAAGGACACTTCCATGAGGCACCTAGAATAAGGAAATTTATAGAGACATGAAGTACAATCAAGGTTCCCAGGGGATGGAGGGAAGTGAGAATGGGAAGTTATTGCTTCCTGGGTAGAGAGTTTCTGTTTGGGATGGTGAACAAACTCTTGGACTGCATAGTGATGATGACTGTACAACATTCGGAATGGACTCAATACCAATGAACTATACATTTAAAAATGGTTGAAATGTTACATTTTATGCTTTTGTATATTTTACCAACCCCACCAAAAAAAAAAAAGGATATGTCAGTTGATACTGCTCCAGCCAAGGGCTCTGAGATAATCCAAGATTTCTTCCACAATAGCAAATCCTTTCAAAATATTGCAACTTGGCATAGTGCTATATGTGACATTATCAAATCTTACAAATGGGGAACAGTAAAGCAAAGCAAAGCAAATTTAACTCAATTTTCAATTAGAGACAGTGCACTGGAAGAAGCCAGAATAATGACATTTACTAAAAGACTTTTTATGTGCTAAATACTGTATTAGATGGTTCTTCACACATTACTTAATTTGGTCTTTACAACACTCTCGACTAGGTAGGCATTATTACCCTTACAAGAAATTGATTAAAACAAGCAAAATGCTAGTTACAGTGAAGAAAAAAAAAAATAACCACAGGGTTGTGCTGGAGTAAAAGGAATGAACAAACAGAACTACAAAATCATTACTAGCAGTAGTCAAGGCAAAGCTTGTGGTTATACCTACCATGTTACCAGATTGATAGCCTAAAAAAAAAAGTCAATATTCTCCTGAGAATCATAACAGGACCTGAAACTCAATAGTGAAGGGAAAAGAAAATGAACCAGTACCTACCCTATGATGACAAAGATGTTAGAATTATCAAAGATTTTAAAGCAGCTGTTATAACCATCAGCTATGAATATTCTTAAAATGAACAGAAAGAAAGATAGGCATTCTCAGCAGAGAAATGAGAACTATATTTTAAAAAGAAACTTTAGAATTGCAAAATACAATATCTGAAATTAAAAGCTGACTGGATGGGGCACCTGGGTGGCTCAGTGGGTTAAGCCTCTGCCTTCAGCTCAGGTCATGATCTCAGGGTCCTGGGATCGAGTCCCGCATCAGGCTCTCTGCTTGGCAGGGAGCCTTGCTTCCTCCTCTATCTCTCTGCCTGCCTCTCTGCCTACTTGTGATCTCACTCTGTCAAATAAATAAATAAAATCTTAAAAAAAAAGAAAAGCTGACTGGATGAATGAAAATGACAGAAAAAGGAGGAAACTTGAAGACATATCCATAGAAAGTACACAATCTGAAGAACAGAGAGAAAAAACCATTTTAAAACAATGAACAAAGCCTCAGGAACCTGTAAGATAATATCTAACACTCATGCAATGGAGTTCTAAAAAGACAAGAGACATGAATGCTGAAAAAAATATTTGACATAATGGCTGAATACTCCCCAAATGTGATTAAAGACATAAATCCACAGACACAAGCACCTCAACAAATAGGATACTCTTTAATATCCAAGAAAACAATGTCCAAACATTTAAATCATAATCAAACTACAAAGACAAGATTTTTTAAAATCTTGAAAGAAGCCAGAAATTAATAATACCAATATGTATAAGAAAACAGTTATTCAAATGGCTGAAAACATGTGACCAGAAAAAAATGAAAGTACATTTTCTAAGTGATGAAAGAAAGGAGTGCCAACCCGGAGCCCTGTATTCAGTGAAAATAGCGTTTAGGAATGAAGGGGAAGTAAAAACATTCTCGAATGAGGGAAAACTAAGAGAATTCATAGATATAATACTTGTTCTCAAATAAATGCTACAGGAAATTATTTAGGCTGAAAGGAAACGATACCCAACGAAAACAGGGAGCTTCTGGAATAAAGTAACAGAAATGGTCTGGGTAAATATAATATATCTCTTCTTTTCTTTTCTTTTTTTTTTTAAGATTTTATTTATTTATTTGACAGAGAGAGAGATCAAAAGTAGGCAGAGAGGCAGGCAGAGAGAGAGGGGGGTTAGCAGGCTCCCCACTGAGCAGAGAGCCCAACGCAGGACTCCATCCCAGGACCCTGAGATCATGACCTGAGCCAAAGGCAGAGGCTTAACCCACTGAGCTACCCAGGCACCCCAATATATCTCTTCCTTAAATTAAAAATATGTGTGTGTTTGTGTATGCACGTGTGTGTGTGGATATTGCAAGCAAAATGTAACATCATCTCAAGCCTTTTCAATGCATGTGAACACACCACCTATGACAACTACAGCAGGGGGTAAAGGAACGTGTATGGTTACAAGGCACTTACATTTACTTGAAGTGTTAAAATATTAACTCTTGGGGGGTGCCTGGGTGGCTCAGTGGGTTAAAGCCTCTGCCTTCAGCTCAGGTCATGGTCTCAGGGTCTTGGGATCGAGCCCCGCATCAGGCTCTCCGCTCAGCAGGGAGCCTGCTTCCTCCCTCTCTCTCTACCTGCCTCTCCGCCTACTTGTGATCTCTGTCTGTCAAATAAATAAATAAAATCTTTATAAAAAAATATTAACTCTTGTGACAGACTATGAGAACTTAGATATACATATAGTAATCCTTACAGCAACTACTAATAATACTAAAGATAAAGCCCAAAAGCAACAAATTAAAATGAAATATATAAATGGAATACATGGGGTGCCTGGGTGGCTCAGCAGGTTAAGCCTCTCCTTTGGCTCAGGTCATGATCCCAAGGTCCTGGGATCGAGCCCCACATCAGGCTCTCTGCTCAACAGGGAGCTTGCATCCCCCACCCTCTCTCCGCCTGTCTCTCTGCCTACTTGTGATCTCTGTCTGTCAAATAAATAAATAAAATCTTTAAAAAAATAAATGGAATACACATCTATATGTTCAAAAGTGGGTTTAAGAGACATAGAAGAGAGACTGACAAAGGCTGACCAATGTCTAACTGGAGTCCCCAAGAGAGAGATAAGTGAGGACGAGGGAAGGCAGTATTCAAAACAATAATGGTCAAGAATAGTCTGGAGCTGTTTAAAAAAAATGTCAGTTCTCAGATCTATGATGCCCAATGACACTCAAGCCAGGTAAATGAAAGAAATCAACTCCTATAAATATTATAGACCAACTATATAATAACAAAGACAGGATTTAATCTTAAAAGCAGCCAGAGTCAGGGGCACCTGGGTGGCTCAGTTGGTTAGGCATCCAAATCTTGATTTTGGCTCAAGTCTTGATCTCAAGGTCATGGGATTAGCCTGGCTGGGGCCAGGAGCTCCAAACTCCACAGGGACTCTGCTTGAAGTTCTCTCCCTTTCCCTCTGCCCTTTCCCCCAACCCGTGCAATCACACATAGACTCTCTCTCTCTCTCAAATAAATAAAAACATCTTTAAAAAGGAGGGGGCATCCAGAACCAGATTACCTACAAAGGAACAGAAACAGACTGTGTATGAATGGCAACAAGAGAAGACAGAAAGCAGTGAAATCATCCTTTCAGTGTGCAGAGAAAACATACTGCCAACCTTAAGTTTTTACTAGGTGAAAATATCTTTCAATAATAAAACACAATTAAAGATATTTTAAAATAATTAAAAACAAGAACATTTACTACCTAAAGATGTCCTGTAGTCAAAAGATACATTCTGTCTGAGATGCAGAAAGGAAGGCAGAGATAGTAGTAATGATAGCAGCAACCAAATAAGGTTTAGATAGAAATGGATTAATAACTAAGCACTGGAGGAAGAGAACAAATTAGAATGAAATAGTGGGTATCAGAAATACAGAAGTTGGATGGGGATGATTCCAGCAAGGTCCTAGTATTAAGGGACTAAAATTTGGACTTTAAATGTGAGCATTAAAATAGATAGTTAAACTAGTAAATGAAGAGACATACAGTATCTAACTTCTAAGGAGATAAGTCAAGTTAGAATAAGAAAGAAATGGAAAATATGCAAGAAATTGAAGAAAAAAAAGAGAAAAAACATAAAGACAAAGCAAAGAATAAAATGGAAGAAATAAAGCCAAGTATATCGGTAATCATAATGAACTATACATAAACATAAATAAACTATCTCTTGACTGAAAGACAAAAACTGTCAGAATGGACTTTCTAAAAACAGTCATATACTCTTTACAAGAGATATACCTAAAAACATAAAGATATAGAAAGACTGAAAATGAAGAAATGAAAAAGTATGTATTAGACAAAAGAAAGCTTATACACCCACACAGATAATAAAAAAATAGATCTGAAGATAAAACTTATTAGACAAAAGGAGAATCCCTATATGTCAAAATTCAATAGGAAAGACATACTTCCACACTTACACAGTTACACTTCCAAGCTTAACAGCAAAGTTTTTGAAAGATACAAAGCAAAAAGGAACAGAATCACTAAGAGAAACGATAATGGACATTAGAAAATATTAAGATACAAGCAATTACAAATGTATTACAAAACTTGTGGAACTAAAGAGATCATTTAGAAAGAAATCCGTAGATCAAAATGCTTAAAAAAGATGGCCCCAAACATTCAAAACGAAGCATCGAACTTGAGAAGTCCAAAAGAAAAAAAGCAGCAAAGAAGTGACTTTTCTCAAAACCAGCTGGTGAGCGGCAGAGTGGAGATTTAAAACCAGGTCTCCTTCACTCAAAGGCTGTGATCTCTTCCTCATGGCTTTTCTGAATAAACAAGCCCCCAAATCAATTTAAGAAAAAAAGTCTTGGTTAAAAAAGAAAATTCTTCAAGCTGAACTGAGGTTGTCCAAGGAAATGGTGGTTAAGCTACCAGAAAAGTAAAACTTCTAATATCAAAAATGAGGCTGAGCAATTTATCCACCAGGCACATGTTTTGAGTTATTTTAATTTACTTTTCCTACGTACTAGAACTTGCCTTTCTGAAGAGTTTCTGGCTTGGCTTATGTTATTTAACTTAGTAAAGCTTTTCTAAAAATTATTTTTGAGGTATGACCTCAGAATCTTGCTGAGCCCCAAGGCATTTCTCATCACAATCCATGTGCATTTAGGTAACTGAATCACATCCTTACTAGCGGCTCTCTTTCTATCTTGGAGTCTTCACCCAGTGGTGATTATGCAAGAGACCATCAGGCTGCATTATTTCCTGCCTTTTGTCCTGGTCCAGCACCATCCAAATAACGCTGCAGCCAGCATTTACTTGGGCAGGATATGGCTGTCCCAAAACTGTTTTTTACTTAAAAAAAAAAGAAGAAGAAGAAGAAGATGAGTTCGTAATTCTGATTCCTCACGGAAATTGGTTTTCAGTTAAAAAGAACTTCTCAAAATAACCTAGCCTCCTCTTTTATCAAGGACACCTATTCAAAAATTTGTTTCATTAAAGTGTTAGCAAATTCAGAAAGTGTCAAACCACAAACCAAGAGATAATCATTGTTTCTCAGGCTCCCACCAAGAGCAACTGTTTTCTCCCCACCTCATGGCCATCCCTCATGTCAAAGATTTATGAGCTATTTTAATAACATACTTATTAAAATGAAGTATACTTTTAAAATATTAAATGTTTTAAACACTACCTTTATTTCAACAATAGAAGGTTCACTTGAGTAAAATACCAATACTCCAAGACAAAAACAACACAGCAACCAAAACTAGCCTTAATCCTTTCTAGGATTTAATAGCTATATACCTTTTAAGATTAATTAAAATTAATTAGGCATTCAAATAATAATCACAACGAAGAAAATTTCAGCATGCACATAAGCTCTGTTTTAAACCATTAAATTCGGGACGCCTGGGTGGTGCAGTTGGTTGGACGACTGCCTTCGGCTCAGGGCGTGATCCTGGAGTCCCGGGATCGAGTCCCACATCAGGCTCCCAGCTCCATGGGGAGTCTGCTTCGTTCTCTGACCTTCTCCTCATTCACACAGTTTCAGATATTTTTGTCAGCAAACCCTAAAAGCCAGTTCAATGTCTTGCCTCAGATCTTTAAAATTTAAAAAAAAAAAAACAAAAACAAAAAACTACCTAAGATGACAGCCACAGTAGCATCGTTTTTGGATCTCGCCAAATGTATGCATAAAACCAGACAGAATAACTGAAAAACAACATCAAAAACCCAAGAACAATGTGCACAGCCAATGCCATTATCTGAGGTCTTGCCATTGGGTTCAAACTGGAGTCTGATCAGGCCTGTGGATCCAGCTACCAGTTTGCAGGAAATGCAGAGAACAGGGAAAACAGGTGAGCTGCAGCAGGAAAGTCCATAGGTTAATCACCCTGGATTCTTCCAGAGATAAATTGTTAGGGATAGAAAAATCGGGGAGGAGGATGGCACAATGGAAAGGTTAAAAGAGTTTTTGTTTTGTTTTTCTTTTCTAAGATTTTCTTATTTATTTCACAGCAAGATAGAGAGAACCAGAGAGCACAAGCAAGGGGAATGGCAGAGGGAGAGGGAGAGCAGACTCCCTGCTAAGCAAGGAACCCAACATGGGGCTTGATCCCAGGACCCTGGGATCATGATCTAAGCTTTAAGCAGAGGCTTAAATGACTAAGCCACCCAGATGCCCTAAAAGAGTCTTGAAAAAGACACATATTTACCCTTAAATGGACAGGATTAAACTACAGCCTTGGGATGTACACCTGGTGATAATACTATAAAGAAATTCAGGGAAGGATTTACTTTATAAAGCAGGATAATGGCAACTCTAGGAAAAGAAAAGGGCAATAAGGCTGTGGCTCATGGAGGGACTTACTGGGGCAGGCAGAGAAATTCTAATCCCTGACTTAGTTGATGGTTACAAGCATGTTCACCTCAGGATAACTCAGTAAGCTAAACATTTGCTTTGTGTGGTTTTCTGTATGTGTGTTGTTTTTTGTTTTGTTTTGTTTTTTTTAATGGAAAATTTGTACACTGGTATAACCTGTTACCAAAAGATTTATGACATTTAAAATAATTTACATTTACTTAAAAGTTATATGAAACTTTTAAAATAATTATATGAAAATAAACAATATTACAAAATAATTGCATGGAAGTAAACAATGTTACTAAATTCTAGTTAGCTACTGTAGCCTGGGGAAGGTTCCAAGGCCGATTTTGTCTGTTTAACAGGAGACTAACAAGTGCTGTGGAGTGTTATTGACATGCTCCGCCTGGAATGAGACTCTGTCCTGACCTACACAGGTCTTGAAAGAGATCTGAAAAGGGAGTAATGTTTTCACTCCGTGATTCAGGATTATTATAGGTTTTGCCACATACTCCCTGAACTCATCTCCTGTTTCACTTCAAGTCTTCTCCTGGACCATTCCTGTCTTGTGCTTCTGGAAACACTGGGTTAATAAAAGGTCTGGTAGGGGTACCTGGGTGGTTCAGTCGGTTAAGTGGTTAAGCACCTGCCTTGGGCTCAGGCTGTGATCCCAGGGTCTGGGGACTCCCTGAGATGGAGCTCCTGTTGGTCTCCCTGCTCAGTGGGGAGCCTGTTTCTCCCTCTCCCTCTGCCCCTGCCCCTGCTCATGCTCTCTCTCTCTCTCTCTCAAATAAGTAAATAAAATATTAAAAAAAAAAATGTGTGATGCATGCGGGTATGTCAGACCTAAGAAGGGATTGAAAAACAAAAACTTAGCACTCTCAAATCATCAACAGATGCATTTTATTCATTCCAGCCCTTTCTAAACACGCTTAAAAGGTTTGCTTTTCCATTATGAGCATTTAAGCAAGAGATGAGCACTAGGCTCCTGTGAGAACTACTTGGTATCGTCCTGGTTACAAGCGCACACACTTCGCTGGGTACTTACAGGGCACCCTCAGAGCCTAGCAATAATCTGCCTTTGCCTTTATGCCTAATGTGCTTGGAGGTTCTCGAGTGCCAAGAGGCCCTGTATCCGAAAGAGCAAATTACAAAAATGAGTACAAAGGCCCTCCGTCATCTGAACTCTGTATCTTAAAACAAGGCACCACATCCTGAGCTGCTGGCTCATCAACACTAGGCCAATGTGACCTCAAAGCCCCTAAAAAAAAAAAAAAAGGTGTATTGGATTACAAAATAGAAAAAAAACTTGTAATGAGCAAAAAACCCCTCAAATAGCCCAGTCGTGTTTTAAAAACATTTATGTAAAATACATATAAAAAAATGGCCTGATTCTCCTGTAAATGAATCGAGAGCAAGTCTGGTTGTATCTCCTCTCTCCCTGACCACCTTTGCTACAATCATTTGAAGAGAAAGAAAAACAGGAGCCGGACGGTTTCATTTTTCTGGCACTGCTGCTCACAAGACAGAAGAACAAGAACAGTGAGGCCAACACATAAAGACCAAGCTCAGGCAACTGAAAGGGAACTTGTGTAACAAAGGAAGATTAGGGTTGAATTCCTGTCTTCAATCTCTGTATCTTAATCAGTCTCCCTTGAAAGGAAGGCTGACCCCATTTCCTCTCTTCTCTTACCACCTCCAGCCTCTTCTGCATTTCCTTCCCTCTTTGTTGTTTTGAACCCTCAAACTCCTAGCTTACCCACAATTTTTTGTTTTTCCACCTCTTTTTTTTTTTAAGATTTTATTTATTTATTTGACAGACAGAGATCACAAGTAGGCAGAGAGGCAGGCAGAGAGAGAGGAGGGAGAAGGCTTCCCGCTGAACAGAGAGCCCGATGTGGGTCTCGATCCCAGGACCCTGGGATCATGACCTGAGCTGAAAGCAGAGGCTTTAACCCACTGAGCCACCCATGCACCCTATTTTCCACCTCTTTATGAGACTTGTATGTAAACAAATTCTTGAACATATGGAAATCCAAAGTTCCGCTCACCACAAAAGTGCTTATGGAGGCTCAGTCCACTGTTTCCATGACTCCTGAGAAAAACACACCTAATTCACATTCCCTAGATCCTCTTTGTTAAAGCAGGTATACCCTGGGTAGTCAGGCCAGTTCCCAGGCTCACCTTCCTATGAATATCCAGAGCAAAGGTCCCTTTCATGAATGCTTCTCCAACTGTAGGAAATCATGAATAAGTTTAAATAGGAAACTCTCCACACTCACGCCTGATGAGATCAAGACTTACAGAAGTTAAAGAAAATTCACATTTAACCCTCCATTCTAAAATGACTACAAGTGAAGAAACCCAGAAATGTCCAGAGCTCAGCTAAGCCCTCCGCAGCAACAAAATGTGTGACTCAGGTACAGAAGACAGAAACTCAAGTCAGACCTCACTTCAGCTGACACTTTCAGCTACCATCCTGGACTTGTGTCATTTTCCTCAAGGCATGGGGCCCTGACCCACAGACCTGCTCTTGTGGGCCCATCTGGAGCAGGACTGGTGAGGGGCTGGGGGGTTGAGGAGTTGTGTGTGGCCCTTATGGCTTCGAGCTTTAACCCAGCCCCTTTCCAACAAACAGCAGAGAAATATGAGAGCCTGGTTGGACATTACTTACTGCCTGCTGGATATCAGTCTTCACTTGCTCACTCAACATGCCTTCAAAGACAAAGGAGTCACCAAACTTCTCAGCCTGAAAGGAAAGAAGGAAATAAAAATCCAGAATGGTTGTAGCAACGTGTTTCACATGGAGAGTTTTCTCTGTGCGTAAAAGTGATTCTTCTAGTCCAAATGAACTTTAGTTATTCTTATGACTTCCCAGAGGATTCAGAAATGACTTAAAAGCATCTGGCTTCCTATTAAAACAGGTTAATATCAATCACTTACAGAGATCACGGTCTTTTCAGGCTCATTTAGCTGATAAGAAAGCAGACTGGAAGAGATTAGCTTTTGAGAATGTGATTGCTCCTGTTGATGGAAACACATCTCCACAAGTATTTCAAGTGACTTGGAAAATATCAGTATTCTTTACAGGTCAGTTTACATAACCAACCTTTGTCCTTTGCTCTGCTCCTGCAATCTAGCTAAAAGAATTGAATGACATTGTTGGCTGATATTCTGATAGACTCTGGCTCCCCTAAGGGATCAACTGTGTTTATAAATCTCAAGTGGCTAATTGAAGCATCAAATGGAAATCTGTATTTTTATTATTTTTATTTAACATTACTACCTCGAGTCCTCATCTATCTCATTTTATCTGTTGCATCGACCTCATACTGCAAAGGCCCACATTAACCCCTTCATCTCCATGATTCTACTCTTCTAGTTTCCCTCCTCTTTCTGACCTCTTACTCATCTCCTGAAATACAGGGCTCTTCTTCTAGCCCCTAGAATGCTGTTGCTCCCTAGTGCTCTGCCCTGCTTCTTCTTTCTCTTCACCAGTGGCTCTCGGGCTTTGTGCAGAGGAAATCTCCTGGCCAGCTTACCAAACTACACGTTACTGCTCCGCAACCCCAGAATTTCTAATTCTGGAGGTCCAGGGTGAGGCCAAAGAACCTGCACATGTCAACAGCTCAGCTGGTGACTGGTGGTCCAAGAGATCACACTTTGAGATACACTGACCTACTGACAGACAACCTCCTTCAATCTCACTGCTATAATGACCAGCAGCATGCACTTCAAATGACCATCCCATCTCCACCTCCATCCAGGCCAGTCCTGTCCTCACTAGATGATATGAACTGCTTACTGGATTCCTGTAGTTCAGGCCTTACAAAAACACCTCGAACTCCTTTCCCTGATCAGAGCGTATCATCTTCTTTTCACCCATGCTCTTCCTCCTCTTTCCTTTGTGGAAAAGTGCCTAAGCACCCAAACCATCCCTTCATCCAAGAACAAATTCCAAACATGTTGCTCTGTTTGGGCAGCCTGAGTATGAACTAAATGACAGAAATACAAGGTCAGTATTAGGTAAGCACAGTCCCTGTCTTAATAGCACTTACATGTGGGGGCACAGACAAAACTCAAGTCAAAGAAAGGATGGAAGAAAATACTTATAACTTTACTTGACCTTGTAAGGTAAAAAGTATCAAGAAAAGCCTCTCTTCAATAGCGTGGGGAGAAGAGGTCTCCTTGAGAAGGGGCCATTCAGCTGCAATGACTCAGAATGAGAAGGAATCAGCCATAGTAAAAGGGAGATGCGCATGGGGAGAAGGAAATTCCGAGCAGGGCAGGGATATGAGCGGAGACCTCAAGCTGGAAAAGAACGCTGAGTTTTCAAGGAATCGAAACAAGACCAGCTGGGCTTGAACATGGTAAGTGGAGTATAATATAAAATAAAGTTGGAGAGATAGAAAAAACTGTGAAGTATACTAAAAATATGAAACATTTATCCAAAGTAAGAGTTCTTAACACTTTTTGTACCCTGAACCCTCCTGGCAGTATGGTGAAGCTTAGGGGCCTCCTTCTCAGAATGAAATGTTTAAATGTTTCAATACATAAATAAATGTTTTCTTTTATGAAGAAAACCAGCTATCTCAAAATAGTAATAAATTTATAGTATAGCAATATATACATGCTCTTTATTAATATATTAAATAAGATCTAGTGG
This sequence comes from Neogale vison, assembly GCF_020171115.1. Classification (NCBI taxonomy): domain Eukaryota; kingdom Metazoa; phylum Chordata; class Mammalia; order Carnivora; family Mustelidae; genus Neogale; species Neogale vison. Next base: position 177,931,069 of record NC_058096.1, on the reverse strand, counting down.
AAGGTCTCAAAATTATCATTTCTAAAGGAAGGATGAATGCAAACAATATTTCAAGATATCTACAATAACAATAACATGACAAAAAATGGTTGTGATTTCTACTGGTGACAAAGTTATAAATACTGCTACTATTACTGTCATCTGTCTCATAACTGAAGGAAATGCCATACTTGAGTGAAAGGGTAGTAAAAAGCCAGATGTCGTTCTTCCCCATCCACATTCCTGAATGCCCTAAATTCTGTTTATTCTGTCTTCTTTACGAAGAACCCTAGTCTGAGGGAAGCTTGTCTTTTCACTTAAGTAGACTACCTAGGAGACTGACCTAAAAGGATCCTTATGAAACAAAAAGAAGAGGGTCTTCTGCTTACTATAAACAGGCACAAAAGAGAAAACTGCTTTGTATATTTTAGGAAATTCCGAAGAAATGTGATGCTGCAAAACAAAATTTGAACACATTTTTGCTTTCAGCAATTACTTTTTTATTTAAAAGGAAAAAAAATGTCGTTTTGAGAGCCAGGTGGGGGGAAATAAAACAAGGATTCCACAAACTGAAGGCAAAGGTAAAGTCCTTTGGTGAGAGAAAATGACAAGCCTACAAAACAGTGTATTTTATCTTATTCTATTTTATTTTATTTTAAAGATTTTATTTATTTTATTTGACAGACAGAGATCACAAGCAGGCAGAGGCAGGCACAGAGAGAGGAGGAAGCATGCTTCCCACTGAGCAGAGAGCCCGATGCGGGGTTTGATCCCAGAACTCTGGGATCATGACCTGAGCCGAAGGCAGAGGCTTTAACCCACTGAGCCACCCAGGCGCCCCTCTTATTTTATTTTTTAAAGATTTTATTTATTTGACAGAGAGAGACACAGTAAGAGAAGAGAACACAAGCAGGGGGAGTGAGAGAGGGAGAAGTAGGCCTCCAGCTGAGCAGGGAGCCCAATGCGGGGCTTGATCCCAGGACCCCAGGATCATGACCCAAGGCAAAGGCAGACGCTCAATGACTGAGCCACCCAGGCACCCCCAAAACAGTATATTTTAGACACTTAGAGAAAGTTTCATAAACTAAAAAGCCCCCTTCTTCTTACTCCCTTTTAGAAGAAACATCAAAAAGAAGAAGAAGAAGAAGAAGAAACATCCATTTGCAGAACCTTGCTTTGGGATTCAGTGACAAGAGAATAACTTGGAATTGCTACAGGAAAGTTTATGAGTTGTCAGCATTAAAATAAAACCACAGGAGTGCCTGGGTAGCTCAGTCAATTGGGTATCTGAATCTTGATTTCAGCTCAGGTCATCATTTCAGAGTCATGAGATCGAGTCCCACATCAGGCTCTGCACAGGACATGGAACCTGCTTAAGATTCTCTCGCTCCCTCTCCCTCTCAACCCCCACCAACCACACGTTCATTCTCTCTCTCTCTCTCTCTCTCTCTAAAACAAAAGAATAAAAGAAAAAACCACAAAATTGAAAAGCTATACTTTTCCATCTATTGCTTAAGGAAATATGTAATGCTTCTTGAACAACCAAAGTGTAATTTTTAGAGAGGAAAAAGTGGCCTTACTTTAGATCCTATCTGCTATGTCAAAAAGCCTAAGAAGACAGTGGCACTCTCTGGTATATTAAAGCATAATGGTTAGAAAAGAGACCCTGGCATCTCACTAGCCAGGCTTGAGTCCCAGCTCCACCACTAGCCAGCTGGGCAACTCAGGGCAAGTATCTTTTCTAATCCTCAGTTTGCTACCTGAAAAATAACCGGCCTCCTCGGGTTGCTATGAGAACTGGATGAAATATATATAAGCTGCAGAGCACAGTACTGGGCACATAATAAAAAAAATGGTTAATCAACATTAGAAAAGAACAAGTTCTTCCTTCCCATCCCAACCCTATTACCTCTGTCAAATAGCCAGTTGAGTTCACAAACTTCTCAAATTCAGCATTACTGACTTCATAGGCATCCATGTAAAAGGCATCGATAGCAACTCTCCTGGCAGGTGCTTCCCCATCTTGCTTTATCTGAGGATCATCTGTGCCCATTGTAAACACTCCGGCGGGGATGAGGACCATCTGCAGCGAAAGGGAAGACGGAGAGTCATGCCGTCACAGCCAAAGTGGACCTGTTTCAAGGGCAGAGTGCCTAGCACACAGTAAGCACCCAAAAGTTATTACATACCCACCACAGAAATCACTGCACAATCAGTAAAATCACTCCACACACCCATGAAAGGGAAGGATTAGTCTCAAAAAGAAATGAGAATTCTTGCTATGCCTGGCGGGCTCAGTTGGAAGAGCATGTGACTCTTGATCTATGGGTCACAAGTTCAAGACCCACATTGTGTGTAGAGATAAATAAATATTAAAAAGGAAGGAAGGAAGGAAGGAAGGAGGGAGGGAAAGAGGAAAGAAGGAAGGGCGGGCTCGCTCCTGGGTGGCTCAATCTGTTAAGCATCTGCCTTTGGCTCAGGTCAAGATCTCGGGCTCCTGAGATCAAGCCCCATATTAGGCTCCCTGCACAGTGAGGAGCCTGCTTCTCCCTCTCCCCTTGCTGCTTCCCTTGCTTGTGCTTTCTCTTGCTCTCACTCCTGCTCTCTATTAAATAAATAAATAAAATCTTAATTTAAAAAAAAAAGAAAAGAAAAGAAAGAAATGAAAATCCTCTTGGCAAGTAGTTCTTTAGTCCAAACTCTACTTGATACATGCCATGGAAACAGGTCTGGAACAACAGTCACCAAGCTGCTGATGGCTCGAGTACAAAGGCAAGGAGATATTCTACTTCTTTATACATTTGAGTATGTTTTTCCTTTAATATGATCTCATTTCTTGTAATTTCTCATTGAATTACTTTAAAAATCAAATGCAAAAATGCCATATGTAATATTCCTAAAAACCACTGAGTGAATGTGCATCTCCAATGAAACAGAAAATACTTAAATCACTGAAATAGAATATCTAAAAAGTTTAATAAGGGACCATGTCTTATTCTTATTATGTCCTTGTCCTTAATTGATTCCTTATTAAAACTCTAACTGCAATTACTTTGCTCCTATATACTGTCTCACATAAACTCTAAACTCTAAGAGACCTTGGATTGCCTTGTTCATATCTGTATTTCCAGCACTAAATATAATGCCTAGGATTGCACCAAAAATATTCAGTTAAGAAATGTAGGCCTATGCTCAACATCATGACTTGTTAGGGAAATGTAAGTAAAAACTAAAAAGAGATTCTCCTTCATGCCCACTAGCATGGCTATAACCCAAAACATGGACAATAACAGGTGTTGACAAGGGATTGGAACCTTTATACATTACTGGTAAGAATGTAAAACGATGCAGCTGCTTTAGAAAACAGTCTCTTGGTTCTTCAAAAATCTAAATAAAGCATCACCATATGATACAATTTTACTCCTAGATATATATCCAAGATAAATGAAAACAAACATCCATGAAAAAAATTTCTTCAAATGTTCATAGCGGTAATATTCAGAATAGTCAAAAAGTGGAAACTCAAAAGTCCATCAAATGACAGATAAACAAAATGTGGTATATCCACTAAATGAAATATTATTCAGCCATAAAAAGGAATGAAGTAACAATACATATTACGATATGGATGAACCTTGAAAACATTATGCTAAGTGAAAAAACCTACTCATAAAAGGCCACATATTATATGAGTCCATTCATATGAAATGCCCAAAACAGATAAATCCAAGGAGATTAGTGGTTGCCAGGGGTTGGAGGGGGAAAAAAATGAGGAATGACTGCTAATGGATATAGGGTTTTGGGGGCGGGTGCTGGAATGCTCTGGAATTACTGATGATGGTTGTGACACCTTGTGAATGAGCTGGGAAACACTGAGTTGTTCAAGTTATAAGGCTGAATTTTATGTTATGTCATTCTATCTTAATTTTTTTAAAAAAGAACACAATCATACCATCTGTAGACACAGTATCTTACTTTCTAATGAGCTGAGTGAAAAAACAATTCATTGACCTCCCAGCAGCATAAGAATTGTGAAGTCTCTAATCTATAAAATAAGAGTTCAAATTGAGGAAGGAAAAAAAGAAAGCCAAAGAGACAAAACTAGTTGGAATAAAAAGGAAGAATGTGACTTATCAATAACAGCAGAAGACCTAGAAAAACAAGATTAAAAGAAACAAAGTAGCAATCAACAATCACTGAATCCTACTATTTCCATTGACTTCCATTACTAGTGACTGTCTTTAATTCTGTGCATCTATTTCCCAATGAAACTGGAGCTCTTTTTCTATGGCATATGGGTAATAAATGTCTTATTATTTGTCCAATGTATTACTACGGGGCTCAATCCCAGTATCCTCGGATCATGACCTGAGCCAAAGGCAGAGGCTTTAACCCACTGAGCCACCCAGGCGCCCCTCATTCAACAAATATTTAAGTACCTACAGAACTTTCTGAAATGTCAGCCCTTGGAATCCAATGTAACTTATTACAGCTTTGTTTTTAACAGAAAAAGGCTGGCAATAAACTAAATGCCCATAAGTAGTGGAAAGGTTAAATAAATTGTGGGCTATCCACACAACAGAAAATTAAACAGCCATAAGAAAAGGAAATTTATGACATTTATAAATATAGAGTAAACATAGTCAATTAAACACTTATAAAAGCTAGTATGAAGGTTCAAAGACAAAAGTAGTGAAAACAACTCATAACAAGAATTAGTTAAGGGATAAGTTAGATTAAAAGATATATAAAGAAATATCAAAAACACGAAACATGGCAGCAGGGAGTAAAAATATTAAGCCTTAGAATGCAATCAAACCTAAATTATCTACATAAAAGTGGGCTGTTATAGATCTAAGATGTTATGTGTAAACCTCATGGTAATCACAAAGGGAAAACCTATAGTAAATATACAAAGGATAAAGGAAAAGGAATATAAGCATACCACTAAAAAAAGCCATCAAATCACAAAGAAGGAGAGCAAGAGAGTAAAAGATGAACAGAAAGACATAACCGAAAAAGCCAGAAAATAGTGAACAAAATGGCAGTAAGTACATACCTATCAATAATTATTTGAAATGTAAATGGACTAAGTTCTCCAATCAAAAGACATAGAGTGGCTGAATAAATTAAAAACAAGACCCATCTCTATGTAGTCTACTAGACGCTAACCTAAAAATATAAGGACACACAGAGACTGAAAGTGAAGGGAAGCAGAAAGATACTCCATGAAAATGGAAACCAATAGGAAGCTGGAGTAGCTATACTTATATCAGACAAAACCAACTTTAAAATAGAGACTACAAGGGCGCCTGGGTGGCTCAGAGGGTTAAGCCTCTGCCTTTAGCTCAGGTCATGATCTCAAGGTCCTGGGATGGAGAACCACATCAGGCTCTCTGCTCAGCGGGGAGCCTGCTTCTCTCTCTCTGCCTGCCTCTCTGCCTACTTCTGATATCTGTCTGTCAAATAAATAAATAAAATCTTTAAAAAAATGAAAAAATTTAAAAAATTAAATAGAGACAACAATAAAAACAAGGAGAACTACATAATGATAAAGGGACCAACACAACAAAAGGATTTAACATTTGGAAAAATTTATGTAGCCAATATAGGAGCACCTAAATAAATAAACCAATATTTCCCTAGAGGGAAAAACAGACAGCAACACAATAATAACTGGGGACTTCATATCCCACTTACATCAATGGATAGATCACCCAGACATAAAATCAACAAGGAAAGAGCAACCTTAAACAACATGTTAGACCAGATGAACTTAACAGACATATACAGAACAACCCAACCAAAAGCAAAAGAAATACATATTCTTGTCAAATGCACACGGAACAGTCTCCAGGACAGATCACATGTTAGACCACAAAACAAGTCTTAATAAATTTAAGAGGACTGAAATCATATCAAGCATCTTTTCCAAGCACAAAAGATGTGAAACTAGAAATCAATTCCACAAAGAAAATGGGAAAATTCACAGATAGAGGAAAATTAAACAATTTGCCACCAGCCAATCAAGAAATCAAAGAAGAAATTTAAAAAAAATTTAATACAATGAGACAAACAAAAATGGAAATAAATCAAAATTTATGGGATGCGGCAAATAAAGTCTAAGAGAAATTCAGAGCATTAAATACCTATCTTAAAAACTGGTTCTCTGAAAAGATAAAAATGATAAATCTTTAGCTAAGTCTCACCAAGAAAAAGAGAGGTTAGTCAAATAAACAAAACCGGAAATGAAAGAAGAGATATTAGAAGTGATACCACTGAAATAAAAGAGATCATAAGAAACCACGACGAGGGGTGCCTGGGTGGCTCAGAGGGTTGGGCTTCTGCCTTCAGCTCAGGTCCTGATCTCCGGGTCCTGGGATCAAGCCCCGCATCGGGCTCTCTGCTTGGTGGGGAGACTGCTTCCCCTCTCTCTTTGCCTGCCTCTCTGCCTACTTGTGATTTCTCTGTCAAATAAATAAATAAAATCTTTAAAAAAAAAAGAAAGAAAGAAATTAACCATGATGAATAATTATATGCCAAAGAATTGGACAACCTAAAAGAAACAGAAAAATTTCTAGCAACATACAACCTACCAGACTGAATCATAAAGAAAGAGAAAATCTGAACAGACTGATTACTACCAAGGAAATGGAATTGGTAATCAAAAACTTCCCAACAAACAAAAATCCAGAACCAGAAGCCTTTCACTGATGAATTCTACCAAACATTCAAAGAAGAATTATAACCAATTCTCAAACACTTCCAAAAAACTGAAGAGGAGGAAGTGCTTCCAAACTCATTTTATAAGGCCAGCATTATCCTAACACTGAAAGCAGACAGGATGCTGCAAGAATAAGAAAGTATAGGCCAATACCTATGATGAACATAGACACAAAAAATAATAGCAAACTGAATTCAACAATACATTAAAGGATTATATACCATGATCAGGTGGGATTTATTCCTGGATGAAAATCTGGTTCAATATCCACAAATCAGTCAATGTGATAGATGACATTAACAAAATGTATGATAAAAACCATATGATCACCTCAATAGATGCTAAAAAGCATATGACAAAATTCGACATCCATTTATGATAAAAACTCAAATAAACTGGGTATAGACAGAATGTACCTCAACATAATAAAGGCCATATATGTCAAGTCTACAGCGAACATCATACTCAATGGTAAAAAGCTAAAAGCTTTTCCTTTGAGATCAGGAATAAGACAAGAATCCCCATTTTTGCCACTTTTATTCAATTTAATACTGGATGATTTATCCAGAGTAATTAGATGAGAAAAAGAAATAGAAGACATCCAAATTGTAAAGAAGAAGTAAAAATGTCACCGTGTGCAGATGACATATATAGAAAACCACAAAGACCCCACCAAAAAACTGTTGAACTAATCAATACCCCAAAAAAAGCCTGTTACATTTCTATACATTAATAACCAACTATCAGAAATACAAATTAAAACAATCACATTTATGATTCCATCAAAAATAATAAAATATCTAGCAATAAATTTAACCAAGGAAGTGAAAGACCTGTATACATAAAACACCACATTAAGGAAAGAAACTGAAGACAACACAAATCACTGGCAAGATATGTCATACTCATAGATTGGAAGAATTAATATTTTTAAAGCATCCTTATGATCCGATGCAATTCCTATCAAAATTCCACTGGCATTTTTCACAGAAATAGAAGAAACCCTAAAATTTGTATGGAACCAAAAAGACTGTGAACAGCCAAAGCCATCTTGAGAAAGAAAAACAAGTCTATAGACATTATGCTCCCTGATTTCAAACAATATTACAAAGCCAAAGCAATGTAAACAGTATGGCACTGGCATGAAAACAAACAACAAAACAGAATAGTGGGCCCAGAAATAAGTCCATGCATACATGATCAATAAGTTTGCAACAGAAAGGCCAAGAATATCAAATAGAAAGAACAGTCTCTTCAACAAATAGTGTTGGAAAACTGGACAGCCACATTCAAAAGAATGAAACTAAACCACTATCTTACACCATACACAAAAATTAACTCAAGGGGCACCTGGGTGGCTCAGTCGTTAAGTGTCTGTGTTTGGCTCAGGTCATGATCCCAGGGTCCTGGGATGGAGCCCCGAATCAGGCTCCCTGCTCAGCAGAAGTCTGCTTCTCCCTCTCCCACTCCCCCTGCTTGTGTTCTCTCTCTCGCTGTGTCTCTTTGTGTCAAATAAATAAATAAAATCTTTTTTTAAAAAATTAACTCAAAATGGTTTAAAGACAATCTGAGGGTTTTGAAGGGGCGGGGGGTGGGAGGTTGGGGGAACCAGGTGGTGGGTATTAAGGAGGGCACGTATTGCATGGAGCATTGGGTGTGGTGCAAAAACAATGAATTCTGTTACGCTGAAAAGAAACTTTTAAAAAATAGATTAAAGACTTGAACATAAGACCTGAAATCATAAAACCTCATAAGCAGTAAGCTCCTTAACACAGGCGCTAGTGATGAAACTTTGAACCGAACACCAAAAGTAATAAAATAAAAAATGAGCAAATGGGGCTATACCAAACTAAAAATCTTCTATACAGCAAAGGAAACTATCATCAAAATAAAAAGGCAACCTAAGGAAGGATAGACATTTTTTGCAAAACATGTATCTGATGAGGAGTTAATATTCACAATGTATAAAGAACTCATAGAACTCAACAGCAAAAGAACCAAAAAACAAAAAACAACTCTGATTAACAAATGGGCAGGAGATCTGAACAGACATTTTCCCAAAGAAAACATACAGATAGTCAAAAGGTGTGAAAGGATACACAACATCATTATTATCACAGAAATGCAAATCAAAACCACAATGAGATAGCACCTCACACCTGTCAGAATGGCTATTATCAATATGCCCCAAATCTGTTACAGTGGCTACTATCAATAAAACAAGAAGTAACAAGTGTTGGCAAGAATGTGGTTAAGAGAAACCCATGTGTACTGTTAGTGAAAATGTAAATTAGTGCAACCACAATGGAATACAGCATGGAGGCTCCTCAAAAAGTTAAAAAAATATTATTTAAAAAACTACCACATAATTCAGAAATTTCACTTCTGGGTACTTACCCAAAGATAACTAAAACACTAGTACAAAACACTATTACACTAGTACAAAAACACTAGTACAAAACACTAGTCTTTTTCTTTTTAAGATTTTTTTTTTAATTTAACAGAGAGAGAGATTACAAGTAGGCAGAGAGGAAGGCAGGGGGGGGTGGGGGGAAGCAGGCTCCCTGCTGAGCAGAGAGCCCAATGCAGGGGCTCGATCCCAGGACCCTGAGATCATGACCTGAGCTGAAGACAAAGAGGCTTAACCCACTGAGCCACCCAGGCGCCCCACAAAACACTAGTTTGCACTAGCACCTCAATGTTCAATGTAGCACTATTGACAATAGCCAAGCCATGAAAACATCCTAAGTGTCCATGAATGGATGAACAGATGAAGAAATTGTGGTGTGGGGACGCCTGGGTGGCTCAGCTGGTTAAGTGTCTGCCTTCAACTCAGGTCATGATCCTTGGGTCCTGGGATTGAGCCCTATGTTCGGCTCCCTGAACAACAGGGAGTCTGCTTCTCCCTTTCCCTCTACCCCTCCCCGCCTCATGCTCTGTCCCTCTAATAAATAAAATATATTTTTTTAATTGCGGTATGTATGTAAGTATGTATATATGTGTGTATAAATATATGTCCTTTTAAATCATATGCATCATATATATATATCATTCAATCATAAAAAAGAATGAAGTCTTGCCATTTACAACATGGATGGACTTTGAGGGCATTATGCTAAGTAAATAAGTCAGAGAAGACAAACAAATAGATCTCTGTTCTGTGTGGAATCTAAACAAACAAAAACCAAGCTCAGAGATACAAAGAACAGATTGGTGGTTGCCACAAAAAGGGGTGGGGGAGAGGAAGAGGTTAAAAAAAAAAAGTGGTAGGGCACCTGGGTGACTCTATTGGTCAAGCAGCTGCCTTTGGTTCAGGTCATTATCCCAGAGTCCTGGGATTGAGTCCCACATCTGGCTCCTTGCTCAGCAGGGAGCCTGCTTCTCCACTACCTGCCGCTTCCCCTCTCTCTGTGTCAAAGAAATAAATAAAGCCTTAAAAAAATTTTTTTTAAACTGGTCAATTATATATTAAAAAGAATTTTTTTTAATAAAAAATATTTTTTTAAAAGATTGGTCAGCTCCAGAAAGGCATGGCTTTTTATTTCTCTAAAAAAATACCGTGTACTTTTTGTCAGTTCTATAAGGAATCAGGTGGAGACCCAAGTTAACCAGTACAATATTTCAAATTTATTCTAGTGATGTTTTTAGTACATCTTATAGATCACTGCTTGGACTAGTCAGAGCATAAGGCTGTTTTTGTTATTGTTCTTGTTTTACGAGGAGAATGAAAACAACTTTACTACACTATCTAAAACCTAAAATCCTTTTTAGTTATAACAAATATTTTAAAAATTGTTAAATATATTGCTTAATAAACTGTAAGCTAAAGATCCTTGTAACCCCCCTCCATGAAAATATCTTGTTAGTCACTCCAAAAGCCCTTCCTATGCCCATCTTGAACACAAATCCTCCCCCTCACCAAAGAGAAAAACCACTGCCCCAACTCTAACTTATTTTTAAGATATAATGGATTATAAGACATTATATTAGTTCCAGGTATACAACATAATTCAATATTTATATATTTTATGAAAAGATCAACACAAGCCTAGTCAATATTCACTACCACAGTTAAACTGTTTTCTTGTGATAAGAACTTTTATTATTAACATAAATTGTATTATTTGTTTCAGGGGTACAGGTCCATGATTCACCAGTCTTACACAACACAAAGTGCTCACCACCACACATACCCTCCCCAATGCTGTGATAAGAACTTTTAAGATCTCTTTTAGCAACTTTCAAATATATAATATTATTAACTACAGTCACCACACTGTACTATCCTCACTTTTATATATTGTTACCTTATTTTATTTGCACTTTTATTTAACTCTGCATCCTTAAACATTATAGTTTTTATTTTTTCAGTGTTCCAATATTCATTATTTATGCACCACACTCAGTGCTCCATGCAATACGTGCCCACCATAATACCTACCACCAGGTTCACCTAATCCCCAGTCCCCTCCCCTCAAAACCCTCAGTTTGTTTCTCAGAGTCCACAGTCTCTCATGCTTCCGATTTCCCCCAACTCACATTTCCTTTCCTTCTCCCAATGTCATTATAGTTGTTATGGTTTTTCTTTTTTTGTAAAATATGGCATTTAAGAATCTTAATCTATAGGTTCCCCCATTACCTCTTTTTTCCCTTGCAATTTATCTGTTGAAGAAACTGGGTCATTTGTCCAAGAGAGAATCCCACAGTCAAGATTTTTGTTAACTGCAACTTTATAATGTAGTTTATCATTATACCCTGTCCTCTGTACCTCCTGAAAATTGATAGCTGAATCTGGAAGCTTTATCAGATTCAGGTTTGGTTTGGGGGGAGTAAGGCTCCTCTGTAGATGGGGTGGTCTTCCTCATCAAGAAGCAAGGAAAGTATGGGTTACTCTCTTCTGATGCTAGCAGCCATCGAAGTTCAATTCATCATGGGTTGCAAAATGATATTAGAATTCTATCACATCTTCATTTATTGCTGAAATGCTTCTATAGAGAAACTTCTCCTACTCAGTTATTTAGCTACTAAGTGGTATATTCATGGGAAAGGCAAGATAAATTCTTGACTCTTTCCCCTTATTTACCAGCTTTCAAAAAAAAAAGAGCCAGTTCCCAAGAATAATCCCAAGATGACGAAAACAAAACAAAACAAAAAATAAAACTGGGAAAGGGGTCAGGCTGTGCACTATCTCCATATCTGGCAAAACACTGGATCTGCAAATAGTGTTACCCAACCAAAGGAAAGGTATTAATACAAGACAGGGTCTGATGAGACTCTTCTTACTAGAACAATGCTGCCCTTCATAATCCCCAGTCACTGTGGTCGCTAACCAGTATCAGGACTCCCACAATTCCATAAGCCCTCAAGATCTTTCCAACAAGTCATAATATGCTCAAGTTAGCAAGAAGGAATTCATGGTAGTTGCCCTCAGTCCACTTCATTGGATGCAGCATTCAGAATTCACAGCAGGGGGAACTAGCATCAGAAGCAGATAAATCAGGGGACAGAGCCTGTGTACATTACCAGAAATGCCAGTGATTGGAAAATTTCTGCTTTTATGATATAACCAATTCCATGTCTGGATTTATCTCAATCTTGAAAATCTCTTTCCAGTATTATGCTAAATCTTCTTCGCCATCACACATTAATCAGTAAGTGAGTATAAAACTAAAATAGATCATTTGTGACTTAGGCAAATAGATTTCACTGAACTTCTTGAGATAGAAACCAAACTACAAAGAGTTGGGAGTGAGAAGGGGGAAGTGGAAGTAGTTGGTGAAACAGGAGAGAAATGACCTGCTAATTTGAGGGAGTGACCAATCTCAGAGAATGTTTTATTTTTTTTTTAAAGAGAGCACGGGTGGGGAGGAGTAAAGGAAGGGAGGGAGAGAATTTTAAGCACGCTCCACACCCAGCTCAGAGCCCAAGCAGGGCTAGATCTCACAACCTTGAGATCACGACCTGAGCTAAAATCAAGAGTCAAAGGCTCAACCAACTAAGCCCCCCAGAAGCCCTTCAGAGAATGTTTTAAAAGGCAGAGGAACCCAGTGTGTTTTTTGATGAATTGGGGGGAGGGGGGATTAAACAGCCATAAGAAAGGAAAGAGATTGAAAACAAGAAAAAAGACACTTGTTGGGGTGCCTGGGTGGCTCAGTGGGTAAGCCTCTGAGCTGAGCCTCTGCCTCTGGCTCAGGGCATGGTCCCAGGGTCTTGGGATTGAGCCCGGCATCGGGCTCTCTGCTCAGCGGGGAGGCTGCTTCCTCCTCTCTCTGTCTCCGCCTGCCTCTCTGCCTACTTGTGATCTCTGTCAAATAAATAAATAAAATATTTTTAGAAAGAAAAGAAAAAAGACACTTGTAATAAATTAATATGGAGAGAGATTGCCAAGACAAAGAGCTAAAAAGACCAAAGCAAGGCGTACCATAGTAAGCAAGGCATGCTATCATTTATATGAAAAGGAGGTGGAGGAAGAATACAGATTCACCTATTTTTGTATTTGCTTCTATTTGCAGAACAGAGCTCTGGGAAGACATAAAGGAAACTCCTGTAGTGGTTATTTGAGAGGAAGGCTATCAGGTAAATAAAAATTTTTCACTATACACCCTTCTCTAATTTTTTTTCTAAACCATATAAGGACACTGTCTGTTCAAAAAATAAACAGCAAAATAAAGTGTCAATCTGATCATACCACTTACTTACTTAGATTCCTTAGGCATCCCTGTCACCTTTCAGGGTAAAATAAAATATCTAACCACCAAAGCCTAATCTCTCACCGTCTCCCTCACCACATGTACCACCTACACTTTGTCTGTAAATAATCAATATTCAAGATCCCCTCTTCCAGGCCTTTACTGCCTGCATATCTGTCCTCTGGCTGGATCATATGCCCCTCACGTGGGTTCCTCTAATAAATACCTCTATCCATCCTAACATGACACACACATATTTTAATGATGGGTTTTCACTTCCTTAGATCCTAGGCTCTTTGGGAATCACAAATAGAGTTTTCATTTCTATATACCCAAGACTTGGCATGGTGCATAGTTCAGTGTAGACACTAAAAACAAACAAACAAACACAAACAAACAAACAAAAACAACAACAACAAAAAACACCATTGACTGAATGAGTGAGATCATGAATATGATGAGAAATTTGCCACATGAGTTATTCATAATTGCAAAAATTCTTGTTCTAACAGTCCCAGACATGGATAGCATGTTTGCATTGTAGTGAAACCTGTTTAAAAGACTCTGTGCGAGGACTGAACTAGGTTCACACATTATTCTGATTACCCTCCAAATGTCTGAGACACAGGGTTCCTCAGTCCTTAGAAGTCAGAATTTTAAGCAGCTCTGCAGAGAAGCAGAAACATAGAAGACTTCAGACAAAAGCTTTGAGTGTAGTTTTAACATGATTATGAAAATGATCTAATCCAAGGTTTCATAAAGGACTTAAAGCTAAAAAAAGCTTGCCAGCAGCAGACAAGTAGGTCCTACTCTGAGAACAGGTGTTCAGTCCCTGGCATAAAGAGAAGACATACAGAAAACTGTGCCCATTGTGTCTAATCAAGTTTTACAATCGCCTCATTTTTTCCATCCTCTTCTCCCTCGAGGTGAGTACCAGCAATGCTAATACAATCACAACTTCCATTGTGAACTCCTGGCCTACTTTTTTTTTTTTTCCTTCTCCTTCTTTCCTTACCTGTCAGAGATAATCAACACTGAATAAGTCAAGTTTCCATTCTGGAGGCTACAGATAAAAATACCTTGCATTGTTCTGAGTGGATCATAATTTCAATTTACACGAATGAAACGAAGTTTTCTGTCCTGCAAATGTAAAATGTTGTCCTAGTGAAACCCAGAGTACCAGCTGTTTCACCTCCAAGACTCTGAACCATATAGTAAGAACGACTTGAATCAAGTCTTTACTGAAGTTCCAGAGTCAAACAATCCATTCCTTCTTGAAAGTTAAAATCCCCTTTGCTACACCAGTCTGTGCCATTGCCACTCAAGTCAAAAGTATGTAAGTCAAGGTGACTCTACTGCCATTAGAACCGTATTTGGGGGGCACCTGGGTGGCTCAGTGGGTTAAGCGTCCAACCTGTAAGTTCACCTCAGGTCATGATCTCATGAGTCATGGGATCAGCAGGGAGTCAGCATGGGATTCTCTTTCCTTCTGCTGCTCCTTCTCCCAACAGAGAGTGCTCTCACCACCCCCCCCCAAAATAAATGAATACATAGATAGGTAGATATTTGGGCTACACACTCTAGGCAGGTACAGTGGGCATCTATTCCTGGTGCCCACCCAGCCCTTCCTCTTTCCTGTCTTATCAGAACAACTGACACCCCTTTGAAAACCACGTCTTCAACTCTCTACATGGCTCAGGTAGAGCTGGTGACTCTACTCCACCTCCCACGACTCAGGCATGGCCAACTGTGGCATTCTTTTGACCAAAGAAATGTTATTAGGGAGAGGCCCATGACCCAGTTGAAGTTAATCTTAAATCTCTGGCTGGAGCTGGAGAAAAGAACACTCTCTCTTCCAGCTACTTCCTTGGTAAAAAGAGACACTGCCTGAAAATGGAGCAAACATGGAGAAAGAAAAACCTAGGAGACAGACAAAGAGGAAGACCTGTCCAAGGTCCTCAGACTTGGTATCTGGGGCTGGATCTACTCTCAAACTTCCCCACTCTGAGAGTCCATAAATGTCCCCTCTCCTAGTTTTTTTCTGCTTAAGCCAGTTTTGTGTTTTCTTTCACTCACTACTGTGATGTTTTTGTCTTATATACAAAAATGAAATAAACTTACACAAATACTTTTGTGTAGCTCTTCTCCTTTTTCCTTCTTTTCTCTCTTAAATCTAAGATAATACATTAAAGGCTCAGAAGAAAGTGGGGTGAACAAGAGAATCATCTTCTCTGGATCTGTCCATAAACTGCTGCCTTGGCTGTCTGCACAAGGCTTACCCATCGACACCATTCTCCTATGCTAGGGCCTGCAGAGACAGATGCTAATTGTAGATAGAACAGCCTTAAAGTTCCTTCAAGCCCTAGGATTTATGATTCTATTAAGCCTCAGCAGCCTTACCTGTAAAGAGGGGAATAATATCTTTTACTGGATTCTTAGGAGGATAAGATACAGCAAGAGAATTTTACAAAGGTTTCTTTAGAAAGTACCGGATATTCTTTGTTCCCACAGCAGTTTCTCATATTGTATCCACCAAAAAAAGGGAACAGATCATTCAAGAAATTGTTACAGAATGTCTAAAATGTGTAGGACACTGGGCAAGTGTGGGGAGGGGGTGGATATAGAGGTTTATAAAAGTCTAAAAATGCTTCCCATGTAGAATATCAAACAGCTACACATATAACAGGAAAGAAAACATGCAAGTTGCCCTCAGACAGCAATAAAATGTTGTGGGAATTTAGAAACAAGGAAAACCACTTCTTCGAGGCAAGGTTTCATGGAAGAGATGGCATTCAATTCAGTCGTGCCTTGACACTTGGGTAAGCATTACCTAACCTGAAACATTCTCAGATAGGAATTTAGGACTGAAATTACCCAAAAATACAGAGATGGTACACACAATTGAATCATCCCATGATTCTAAATGCCCTTCAAGCAACTGTTTTCAAAGATTCGTGGAAATCAAAACATTTTGCCACCTTGTACAAAATAACCTGTGCAGAAATTGCTAGGATAATTTTCCCATTGAGAATTTTATATATATACATATATACATACACACACACACACACACACACACACATACACTAGAAAAAACTTGAGTAAAATTTTAAAACATCTAAACTTCTTCCCATACAATTTTTACTGCTGTAACTTTCCAGTGAAATTGTAAATTCTTGAGGGCAAAGCCCAATGCTATTTATTTCTTTGTGTACCTCATCTTGCCAAGTGCTCATTAAATGAATTAAAATACAAAAAAAGACTCACAGTTGAAAAGTGTTACATTAAAAAGTGTGAAAAGTGTCACCCCCAGAAACCTTAAATTACTAACATTTCCCAGAACACATCATGCACTTGTACAATGCTTCGTTTGTGCCCATGCTATTCCCATTCTTGGAATGTCCTTCTATCTGTCCTTCTATCCCTAGCATCTGAAAATGTCTCCTTCAAGCCCTAGCTCTAATGTGACCTTTTCTTTGAACCACTTCCTAATTTATACAGGACAAATGAATCATTTTTTCCTCTCCAAGTGCTTTGTTCAACTCCTCCTGTAGTACCATCATTATGGAAAAATGATCCTCATAGGTGATTGTGCATGGAGGGGAAGGGAAACAGGGGGAGAGAGAGAGGAAGTCAGAGGAAGGAGAGAGAGGGAGGGAGTAAGGAAGGGAGAGACACATACCATGAGAGAATATACGCCTACCAGAAGGTAGATGGCAAATGTCTTGAGGGTAGGGCATATGTCTTTTTTTCTCTTCCTTATATCCAAGACATAGGACAGTGCTATAATATTTTTATACCAAATAAACATGTGTTATACTAAATAAACAGAAAATTTTAAAAAATAGATTTCATACAACCCCAATCCAAATCTCAGAAAGTTATTTTATGGATATCAACAAACTGATTCTATGCATATATAAACTGGCAAAAGACCCAGAATGGCCAAGACAATACTCGAGGGGAAAAAAATGATGTTAGAGGACTGATGCTACAACTTGAAGAGTTACTGTAAACTTAACATAATCAAGACAGTGTGCTGGTAAAAAAAACTAAAAGATCAGTGAAATAGCGCAGAGAGCCCAGAAAAAGACCTCCATAAATATGATCAACTGATCTTCAACACAAGGGTGCTTAGGCAATAGAGTGGAACAAAGACCATCTCTTCAACAAATGATGTCAAAACAAAATGGATATCCACATATAAAAATAGTAATAATAATAAGAGACACAGAGCTTCCACCCTTCACAAAAATTAACTCAAAATGGATCAGACCTATATAAATAAAATATAAAATAAAATATAAAATGCAAAATGGTAAAACCCTTAGAAGATAACACAGGAGGAGACCCAGATGACAAGGGGTATGGTGATGACTTTTTACAAACAACATCCACAAAAGAAATTGCTAAGCAAGGTTTAAAATAAAAAATTTCTGCTCTTGAAAAGAGAATGTCAAGAGAATGAGGAGACAAGTCAGACTGAGAAATTTGCAGATGAGACATCTGATAAAGGACTGTTACCCAAAACAAAGAACTCTCGAAATTCAATAGTAAGAAACCAAAACAGTTTGATTTAAAATGGGCCAAAGAGGGACGCCTGGGTGGCTCAGTTGGTTAAGCGGCTGCCTTTGGCTCAGGTCATGATCCCAGCGTCCTGGGATAGAGTCCCACATCGGGCTCCTTGCTCGGCAGAGAGCCTGCTTCTCCCTCTGCCTCTGCCTGCCTCTGTCTGCCTGTGCTCACTCGCTCTCTCTCCCTCTATCCCTGACAATTTAATAAATAAAATCTTTAAAAAAATAAAAAATAAAATGGGCCAAAGACCTTAACAGATACCTCACCAAAGATACAAAGATGGCAAAGATGCTCATTGTATATCAAGCCAAAAATGCAAACTAAAACAACAGTGAGATACCACTACACACCTTAGAATGGCCAAAATCTGGAACAGTGACAACAGCAAATGCTGTTGATGGTGTGGAGCAACAGGAACTCTCATACATTGCTAGTAGGAATGCAAAATGGTAAAACTGCTTTGGAAGACAGTTTTGCAGTTTGCAGAGAGTTTTGCAGTTTCTTAAAAAACTGAGCATACTGTTGCCGTATGTTACAGCAATTGTGTTCCTTGGTATTTATGAAAATATCTGGTACTTATCCAAATACCCATACGCAAATCTGCACACAGGTGATTACAGCAGCTTTATTCCTATCTGCCAAAACTTAAAAACAAGCAGGATACCCTTCAGTAGGTGAGCAGATAAATAAACCGTGGCACATCCAGACAATGGATATTATTCAGAACTAAAAAGAAATTAGCAGGTAAGCTATTAAAAGACATAGAAGAATCTTAAGTGCATATTACCAAGGAAAGAAGGGGTGCCTGGGTGGCTCAGTTGGTTAAGCGCCTGGCTCTTGATTTCCACTCAGGTCATGATCTCAGGGTTGTGAGATCAGCCATGCTTCAGGCACCATGCTGAAAAGGGAGTCTGCCCCTCCTCCAGCAATCACATGTGTCTCTCTCTCCAAAATAAGTAAATAAATTATTTTAAAAAAAAAAACAAAAAACCAGGGCGCCTGAGTGGCTCAGTGGGTTAAGCCTCTGCCTTCAGCTCAGGTCATGATCTCAGGGTCCTGGGATCGAGTCCCGCATCGGGCTCTCTGCTCAGCAGGGAGCCTGCTTCCTCTTCTCTCTCTCTCTGCCTGCCTCTCTACTTACTTGTGATCTCTGTCTGTCAAATAAATAAATAAAATCTTTAAAAAAAAAAAAAACAGGGAAGTCTGGGTGGCTCAGTAGGTTAAGCCACTGCCTTCAGCTCGGGTCATGATCTCAGGGTCCTGGGATCGAGTCCTGCATTGGGCTCTCTACTCAGTGGGGAGCCTGGTTCCCCCTCTCTCTCTGCCTGCCTCTCTGCCTAGGTGTGATGTCTGTCAAATAAATAAATAAATAACGTTTAAAAAAAAACCAAAAAAACAGATCAGACATTACTAGTGGGGACCAAGGGGAAGAATGAAGAGAGGGACACAAAGGACTTTTAGGGGAATGAAAATACTATACTATATGGTATTATAAGGATGGCTATATATCACTGTACACTTGTCCAAACTCACAGAATATAACACCAAGAGTGAAACTTAAGTAAAACTATGGACTTTGGTAATTACGATGCATTAATATAGACTCATCAACAGTAACAAATGTACTATTCTGGTGGAGTATATTGACAACGGTGGAGACTGCATTGTGTGGGGGCAGGAGTATTATGGGAGATTTCTGTACCTTCCTCTACATTTTGTTGTGAACCTAAAAATCCTCTAAAAATTAAGTCTTAAAAAAAAGAAGAAAAAAAATTTTTTAAAGATTTAAGGAAAAAAACACTATCACTACAACCATGCACCTCTCCTGTAATATTGAACTTCTTGAATTCAGAATAAATGTCTAAGTGTCAGAATTAGACCAAAGTCATCTACACATGAACCAAAAAACTTAAAACCAAGAAAATCCTTTTATGAAGTCTTTTGTCTTGACAACAAGGCTACTTGGGGTTCAGTCATTAAGTTGAGTCCTTGAAGGCTTGTGATCTGTGTTCTCAGCAACTGCTAGTTTACTAATAGCATGGGATGCCTCCAAACATTATAGAAAGTGCATTCAAGTGAAAATGAGCACAAAATAAAAACATATAAGGAAGGAAGTAAGGGAGGGTGGGAGAAAGGAAGAAAATGCAAAAACTGGTCAAAAAGGACCCATACAATACCTAGTCTAGACACAAAACCACTCTGAAGAAATGGAAAAAATGTGTATCTTATCAATGTAATTAAAAAGATACTGGCACCCACATCTCATTTTGAAATCAGAAGTTAGAGCATTTAAAATGCAGAATGTTCTGTACTGGCCAGAAGGTTCTAGGGAAAAATTTGATACAGATCAATGTGTAAATGCAGTAAGACATCTACCCTGTTAGTTACCAAGTAGCTAAACAAGACACAGGCCTTTTTTATTTTGAAGTAAGGACATGATTATCCAGTATCACAAAAGGTAGAAAGGAATTAAAATCATGTATGGTCAATACACACTACAAAAATAACCAGGGTTCCCACCAGACAAAAGATAAACACTAATAATGCAGTGCATCCTCTGAGGGTCAAGAAAAATTTAAAAGGCCAAAATTACACAAAATGGAGAAACAAAGAGAATCCCAGCCACCAATTCCCTAACACTATACTAGAGACACAAAGTTATAGTCCTAACCCCTACCACCCTCACTCCCTATTTAGGGAAAGAAACTGGAGATAAGTATCTTTGGTAACTGTAATGTCAGAGCAAAGAGCTACTGTGGTGGCGGCATATGGAAATACTTCAGGGAAAGAAAAAGAAAGAAGTCAGGTACCGTCTGCTGGAGAACATGACCTCTCACCTAAGCCGTGAATATTGTTCAGAATTAAACCACAGGAAAGAAAAGTGGGATTAAAGAAATAAGGAACAAATGTACTCAGTATACAAGGAGGAGCACTACTTTAGGATCAAACATCTTGGTTCTAGTCCCCCTAAATTTTTTCCACAACCATACCAATATGCAAAGTACCTGGAGAGAATGGAGTAATCATTATTACTCATGTTATTATTTATGTATGCTAACAGTTAACACATCCGTGCACTATAAAAGGCACGGATAAATAGCACTAATAAAGCAACTACAGTTGACTTGGTCCTTCCTGTGTGCTAAAGTACTAAGGATAGCAAGATAAATAAGACAAGTTCTTGCCCTCAAGAAAGTCTACTAGGAGAGTCCATCGATTAAAATACCAGAATTTTAAAGACACAGAGACCCACTGTCCTGATTCCTTCAGTTACCACAGGAAGCCAAGACGAAGGAATCTGTAGGCCCTAAAATTAAACGCCCGAGAACCTCAGGAGGAAGAGAGTGGAGTGAGGGTGGAGTGAGGAGGAAATTAGGGTGGAGTAAGGAGGAAATAAGGAGTTGGAGGTAAGAAAAGGAGGGTCAACTGTTCTCAAACCAAATTCCCTAAAGTGCAGGATTAAGTTGACCCCCAACATCCCGCGGATTTTGGAAGCAGAGAGGAGAGGAACTCTTCGTCAAGTAGGATCAGCATGTGCCCAATCTGCGGTGTGGTTATAATCTTTACTTGCCTTCCTGCAAACCGCTTGCCTTGCCCATCCCACCCTGAGCAAGAACCCCGCGGACTCCACCCGCTTTCAGGGAATCAAGAGAGCACCTTGGTGGGCGCGAGCGCCCGCTCTCCCGGGACCTGGCCGGGGGCGTTCGCTTCCCTCGAGTATCGGTGCGCCGCCGCCGAGGCGCCATGGTCCCCGCGCCGCTGGGGAGTGCCACAGCCGCAGGAGCCCGCGAGGGAAGCTGCGCCCGGGCCCGTATTGGCCTCTTCGCCCCCAGCCGCCTCGCGGGGCAGCAAGAGCAGCGGCAGCAAGAGGAGGAAACCGAGCCGGAGGCAGCACCCACCAGCTGGCCCTACTGAGGGCGCAGCCATGTTGTCCCGGGAGCCATGTGACCCGCCAGGTCACGTGGCCGCCCTCCTTAAAGGGCCCAACCCTGGGATGATTTTTGAGGTGGCTTTGGAGTTGCTCTCTCCAATTTTTTCTACATACCTCTCCTTTAGAGCACCTCGCCTTGGCTTCGCTGACTTTAAAACACAGAACCCTACAAAACTCAAGAACCTCCAGATGGTTGTGAGCCCCATTTTTATTTCTTGGTTGAAAAACGATAATCGAATTTGTTGAGCATTTGGTAAATGTTAAGCAGTATGCTAAGCAAACACTTAAATTTTTGAAATCTCATTAAGCCTCACGAGGCTTCACCAAGCAGTTAAATGAATTGCCCAAGGTCACATAGCAAATAAATGTCGAAAACGAGATTTAAACCCAGGGAATCTAACGTAAAACCTGAGTTTGGCCATTATGCTGTACTGTAAGCAATTAAATAAGCTTGCCTTAACAAGAAATAAGGGGAAGATGAACGTGTTGAAAGACTTCTCCAAAGGATACAATTAGGGAAATCCTAGGTACAGCTAAAATAGATACAACAGTGGCCCTCCAACAGTCCCAGACCAGTGAGCATCAGTATCATCCAGAACATGTTAGAAATCCAGTACTTGGAGTGCTTCCGTGGCTCAGCGGGTTAAGCCTCTGTCTTTGGCTCAGGTCGTGATCCCAGGGTCCTGAGATTGAGCCCCACTTTGGTCTCCCTGCTCAATGGGAAGTCCGCTTCTCCCTCTGCCCCTCTCCCTGCTCATTCTCTCTGTCTTTCTCGCAAATAAATAAATCTTAAAAAAAAAAAAAAAATGAAGTACTCAATCAGAATCTGTGAGGAGAGATACAGCAGTCTATGTTGTTTTTTGTTTTTTGTTTTTTTACCAGGCGCCCGGGGGTAATATTTTTTAAAAGAATCCCTACCTGCGTGCGGTGTCTGGGTGGCTCAGTCGGTTAAATGACTGTCTTCTGCTCAAGTCATGATCTCAGAGTCCTGGAATCAAGCCCCACATGGGGCTCCCTGCTCAGCAGGGAGTCGTCTTCTCCCTCAACCAGTCCCCCTGCTCCTGTTCACATGCTTGCTTGCTCTCTCTCTAATAAATGAATAAAATCTTTAAAAATAATAATAATTCCTTTCTTTGAAATATATGTGTTGGAATATATATATATGGATAAAAAGATATGCTGTCAAGACTTTGCTTCCAAAAAGTGGGTGATGAGAGGGTGGGGGTGGCTAGAGATGAAACAGGTTTGGCCTCGATTTGACAATTGTTGAAACTGGTTTATGGGTATCTGGGTGTTTGTTATAATATTCTCTCAACTTTATGTTTTGAATTTTTAAATAATGATACAGGGTGCCTGGGTGGCTCAGTGGGTTAAAGCCTCTGCCTTCTGCTCAGGTCATGATCCCAGGGTCCTGGGATGGAGCCCCATGTCAGGCTCTCTGCTCAGCGGGGAGCCTGCTTCCTCCTCTTTCTCTGCCTGCCTCTCTGCCTACTTGTGATCTCTCTCTCTGTCAAATAAATAAATAAAATATTTTTATAAATAAATAAATAATGAATATAACAAAATCCTTTCCTCGTTGACAATTTCACAGTTTTCCAAGAGTTTTCACACATTTTCTCGTTTGAGATTTTAACCACTTGGCAAGCAACCTACTATTATCATACCCATCTCACAATTGGTGAAGCTAAAAGGTCATTGTTTTAACTACAGTTATATATTTGCTATGGACAATTTAGACTCCAGGGTCTAGGTCAAAGACAGTTATAAGTTTCTCTGCAAATATTCAGTCTCAGCACATGCTGTGTCGGTTGCCCTTCTGAGAACTGAACACCTTAGACTCATGATCCTACTAAGCCATTAGGGTATGACCTCCATCAAGGCAAGGATTCTGCCAATTTTCACCACTGAATCAGCAAAATTAAGCCTAACACATAATAAACACTCAAGTGAACACTTATTGAATTAATGGACAAATGAACTAATGGCAGTAATCATGACCTCTTTCTCTTAAAGGGAAGCAAATGGTTGAGAAAATAATATAGGTTTAAGCATAGAAAGAGCTGTGTTTAAAGCTGCCCACTTGCAAGAGGTATGATAGAGGTAAATTACTTCATCTTTCTGACCCTCTCTTTCTTTATATGTGAAATACGGATAATAATATCACCTTCTTAGAGATTTTATAATGATTAAATGAGTTAAAGAATGTAAAAGGCTTAGCCCAGTGCTTGGAATTGCATAATACCTACAAAAAAAAAAAAAACCCTTTGCTATTATTAGCAATCATTATCCAAGACAAGAACTTTGTAGTTTCTCCAGGAAGTATCAACCTTCTCTGTCAAGCTGTTGAATAATTTCTTATAGGTCACCAACCAAGGAGTAAGTGGAAAATATTGATGAGAAATCCCTAGTTGAGGGCACTTAAGCTAGAAATTAGAGATAAACATACAATTCACCAATCAACTCTGTGTAAATAAGGGCATTTTATCTAGAATCTCTCCTACCCTCTAGCTCCCATTTGAGGTACTTCTGGGGGTCTTCTTGCCCCTTTTATCTAATGAAGCTGGATGAAAAAACCCTCTTCTGGAAAGTGTGTCTGTTTACTAATCAGCAAAGAAGTTACCGTGTCTTCTTCGTGGCACAGAGTGAACAAAGGGAAGATAATAAGGAAAGGAGATCAGAAAGCTAACAGAGGACCAGATGATGGAGGATATGGTAAACTATTACCCTAAGTGAAAGGCAGTACCATTGTGCAGTTTTGAGAAGACACCTCACACTTTTCCTGATAATCAGGGTCAATTTCCCTGGCAAGTTAGAGATTTCTTGCCTACTGGTCTCTGAATGCAAGGAATCTAAAGTACCCTGATGGCAGCCATGACCGTTGTTTCCGTGGGATCCTTGTCTAAAGAAAAAATTCGCTCGCTTGGGGACCAGGACCTCCAACTCAGCAGAGCCCAGAGTTCTAAGGATGGGAGGAATAAAATCCCTAGTGGGTCATTAGGAGTGATAATAAGTGAGACCACTTCTACTACTACTCCTTGATTGCTAAAACCATGTGTATTCTTACCTCTTGGAGACACAGTGCCATGTAGACAGCTCTGTGTGTGTGTGTGTGTGTGTGTGTGTGTGTATTGTGTCCTTAGAGATGACCCCATCTTGCAGACTGTAGCCTCTAAGCTGACGTTTCAGCTGTGCCTTCAGTACCTCATTATTACTCTCCATGAGGACAGCTTGCTTCTGGTTGATGTGATATGGGATAACACCACTGGATCCCATGACCAGAGGCTACCCATGCATTTCCTTCCTTGAAAGGGGCACCCTGCTCAAATGCTATGTTGGTGGGAGTACATATCTGTGGATAAGGCATCCTAGCAGCTCCAAGACAGCAGTGTTGGTAGAGGCTCTTGGAGCCTGAAAGGCATAACTCGGACTTTGTTTATTGCAAAGATTTTTCCATTGTCACCATTTTTCAAGGCCACCCCTGATGCAGTCATCATCCATTTTCAGGTTGCATCCTTATTCTGAGCCCACTCATCCAAAAACTCAGGTTGGGCTTTTTTTTTCCACCTAATTCTGTAGGTCGTAAGAGACCTTCACATAACCCTAGATATGAGTGGAAGGAGGGGCACTGGTGCAATTGTGATCATGTACAGCTTACTTGTGTCATCGAGTCTTGCTTGGACTTGATCTTGGATGTACCATTTCCATTTCATAATGGATTGCTCTTGAGCTTGTCCAACCTTAGGACATGGTAGATCTGGCAGAACCAGTTAAGAATGCAGTTCCAGAGCCATGATTACTTGGTAACCAACAGTTTTATCTCTACCAGGGCTTAGGAGCATGTCAACAGCTGCTTTTTAAAAGATGCATAATTGTATGAGTCAGGGTTCTCCAGAGAAACAGAACCAACAGAATGGATATACATATATTTATACACAGGAAAAGATTTATTACGGGGAATTGACTCACATGACTATGCAGTCAGGCAAGTCCCAAGATCTGCAGGGTGAGTGGGAAGTTGGAGATTCAAGAGAAGTGATGTGTGTCCAAGTCCAAAGGCCTGAAAACCAGGAGAGATAACGTGTAGCTTTAATTCAAAGGCTGGCAGGCCTGAGACCCAATAATAACCAATACTTCAGTTTAAGCCTGAAAGCAGGAAAAAAGCTGATGTCTCAGTTCAAAGGCAGTCATGGAAGATGAACTATCTCTTACTCAGGGGAGGATCGGCTCTTTCATGATAGCCAGGCCATCAACTGATTAGATGGGACCCACCAAACACCAGGGAGAACAATTTGCTTCCGTCCTTCTCCAACTTAAATGTTGATCTTATCCCAAAACACCCTCACAGAAGCACCTAGAATAATGTTTGGCTAAATATCTGGGCACCTCATGGCCCAGTCAAGGTGACAGAAAATTAACCATCACAGTCATTCTCTGTTGTGGATGACATGACTTTGTTCCAGAATCCCAGAGGCCTAGTGTTGTGATTCTTTCTCTTGGGCTTGCCATCCTCTCCATCCTGCCTCTTTCCTGTTACTGAGCTCTATCTTCCACCAGCCCCACTTAAACCTGGCCTCCCAGGTTACCTGGTGTACGGGCTAGATAATAGTCCTAGTTGTGGAATATGCTGTTTCCAGAACCAGATAAGCCCTGGTGCTTCCTTCTTCAGAGTAGGGGATGCATGATGCAGCAATTTGTCTTTCACTTTGGAGAAGTGAGCAGCACAGGTGTGACCGGCGAAACTACCTTTACTGAGATGCAAAGTTCCTGACTCTTCATGAGTTTATCGCCATTCTCTGGAGTGTGTGTTTCTTTCTTCCTTTTTTTTTCTTTTAAGATTTTATTAATTTATTTGACAAAGAGAGAGATCACAAGTAGACAGAGAGGCAGGCAGGGAGAGAGGAGGAAGCAGGCTCCCTGCTGAGCAGAGAGCCCGACCCGGGGCTCAATCCAAGGACCCTGAGATATGACCTGAGCTGAAAGCAGAGGCTTAACCCACTGAGTCACCCAGGCGCTCCTGGTGTGTGTGTTTCTTACAGATACCTCCGGTGTGCTAGCCCCCTCTTGCTCATCCTGTCTGGTTAACTTAATGTCATCAGTGTTCTATTGGAATGTTGGAATTTTCTGTAGGATGTCCAGATAATTTAGTCCAATTCTCTTCTAACTATATTATGACATAGGGCATGAACATTAACAGAGGCCAAGAGTAAAGCTGTAAAACAGGGACTGGAAAATTTTCTGTGAAGGGCCAGATGACAAATATTTTAAGTTTTGTGGGCTACCTATAATCTCCGTTGCATATTCTTTTTTTATTTCATAGTTGTTGTTATTTTACGAACCTTAAAAAAATGTAAGAACTATTCTCAATTCAAGGGCGGTGGGGGGGGCGGGGGGTGGGTAGAGGCTATCAGCAGCTACGGGTGGAATTTGGTTCCTGCTATCAAGTGATAGTTTTCTCATTCCACTTCATTTTTTTAAGCTAAAAGCTATTTTTAAAATTTTAAATCAATTAATTAACATACAGTGTATTGCTGATTTCAGAGGTAAAGGTCAGTGATTCGTCAATCTCTAACACCCAGCGCTCCTTACATTATGTTCTCTCCTTAATGCCCATCACCCAGCTACCCCAACCCTCCACCCCTCTCCCCTCCAGCAACCGTCTGTTTGTTTCTTATGATTTGTCTCCCTCTCTGGTTTTGTCTTTTGTTTTTTTTTTTTTTCCTCTCTTTCCCTATCCTCTGTTTTGTTTCTTAAATCCCACATATCAATGAGATCATATATTCATTCCACTTTAATGTGAACACTTTCGGATCCTTCTTCCTGATTGAGATAGGAAAACAAAAAACAATCCAAAAAATGCCCTGACGCACCTGCCAAGTCCACAGTGCCACATTACATACCTGCGGCCTTCCTAATGTGCTCTGCCAACTGTGCCACATCAAGCACAGAGCCTGAGATTTAGGCCAGGATTGGCTTACTGATGCTGTCACTCTTTTCAGTGGGCTGACCGCGCTGAGCCTCCTTCAACTGTAGATGTTAATCGCACCTTTGTGGGTGCCTCACCTCTCTTGCCCTCCGCACACTCCCTGTGGTGCAAGTCTCTGTGGCTGCCCCTCTGACTTCTGTGGCTACAAGAATGCCATCCCTCGGCTGCTAGGGATAAAGCCCATCAGCTAGCTTGTCTTGCTTCAAGCCCCTGTCATCTCCATCACTATCTGTAAGCTCCAGCTTTGTGGCCGCCCCTCCCAGTCAGGTGGCCTGCAGAGGCAAGCCTCCGCTGGACTGAACCCCCAATGGGGGATGGAGCCCCTCTGCCCAGGGCATGCCTCATGGCCTCAGGGAACAAGCATCCTCCAGGCCCTCCCGTGGGATATAGTCTGAGGTGGGTCTTCCGGCCTCTTGGAATAAATCCAAACAGCATTCCTACTTCCCTTAACTGTCGAGTTTTGTCTATTACGAAGAATGTTGCTCCAAAGAACAGATGAACATCAGGTATAAGTTTCATGTGGACATATGTTCTCATTTCTCTTGGGGATAAACTAGGAGTGGGACTGTTTGGTCATATTGTAATTCTGTTTTAACCTATCGAGAGAACTGCCAAACTGTTTTCCAAAGTCGCTGTACCTACATGTAAAAGAATGCAACTGGACCGCTTTCTCACACCATACACAAAAATAAGCTCAAAATGGATTAAGGACCTAAATGTGAGACCTGAAACCATAAAAATCCTAGAAGAGAGCACAGGCAGTTAAATTCTCTCTCTCAGCTGTGGCAACATTTTTCTAGATGTGTCTCCCGAGGCAAGGGAAACAAAAGCAAAAATAAACTATTGGGATTTCATCAAAATAGAAAAAAAACCTCTTCAGAGTGAAGGAAACAATCAACCAAACTAAAAGACAACCTGCAGAATGGAAGAAGATATTTGCACATGGCATACCTGGTAAGGGGTCAGCATCCAAAATATATAAGGAACTTATACAACTCAAAACCAAAAAACAAATAAATAAATAAATAAACAAAACAAAAAACCCTACCAAATAATCTGATTTAACTGGGCAGGAGACACGAACAGACGTTTCTCCAGAGAAAGCAACAAGATGGCCAAGAGGCACAGGGAAAGATCCTCAACATCATTCATCAGGGAAATAGAAATTAAAATTACATTTAGATATCACCTCACACCTGTCAGAATGGCTAAAATCAAAGTGGTCATACCATCTTACATTCCTGTCTACAATGTTTAAGATGTTCCAATGTCTCCATCGTGATAGTTAATTCTTACATCTCTTCTCACATAAAATCTTTTTCCTCCTTTATCAGGCCAGCATTTTCTCAGTTTGGCTATCCTGGGATTTAATCCTGTTTCTAGCCTGGCATCCACAGAGGAAGTGGGGTTGGTGTCAGGGGAACCTGTTACCTTATAAGGAAGGAAGCTCTGCAATGTCTTCCCACATGGAGGAACGGCTCAGCTCATTCTCAATGGGAAGAGAGAGGCCAGCTACACAGGCTCTGGGCATTCAGAGAAGTCCACAGAGCCACATTTCCCAAGGGCACCCACCTAGATGTCCTTGTCCCATGCTTCAGGTCCAAGGTTTTTCCAACCTGATCCCTGACTTAGCGGAGTGTCCAGACATCTCTGGAGCCCTGGGTTCCAACAATTAGACCATCAATCTTCCACTCAACTGGGTCTCATCTTGCACAGTAATGGATAAGGGCCTCTTTACAAGCTATCAGAGGGCTTTCTGGCTCTCACACTCAGTTTTTTTTCCCTCACACTCAGTTTTTCAATGGTTTGTTAATTGCCCTGGTTTTTCATTATCCTTTGTAGGGGGTGGGTCAAGGCAACTCGGTAATAACCAGACAATCCTATATCCTTGGGTATAGTGTACCTGTTGACCTTTCAAATTCCTGACTCAGCACATTGGTATGGACATTTCTTGCCACGTGGACATTTCCCCAGGTCACAACCAGTAAAATTTTTAGCAGTTGGGCTACCACCTTCTGCCAGAGACATACCCCACCCACCGCTCAAGATGGGAGTCCTCACTGCCACCCAGGAAGTGGGTGACCTCATCCAAAACCCATCTTATCACCTGTCAGGGGGTTCCTCTCAAAAACAGGTACCAGGGCGCCTGGGTGGCTCAGTGGGTTAAGCCGCTGCCTTCGGCTCAGGTCATGATCCCAGGGTCCTGGGATGGAGTCCCGCATCGGGCTCTCTGCTCAGCAGGGAGCCTGCTTCCCTCTCTCTCTGTCTGCCTGCCTCTCTGCCTACTTGTGATTTCTGTCAAATAAATAAATAAAATCTTTTAAAAAAAAACAAAAAACAAAAAACAGGTACCAGAATTTCATTAGAAATCCTGGAGAGGAATGCCTGTGTGGCTCAGATGCTTAAGAATCTGCCTTCTGCTTAGGTCATGATCCCAGAGTCCTGGGATAGAACCCCACATTGGGCTCCCTGCTCAGTGGAGAGCCTGCTTCTCCCTCTCCCTGTGAAGCTCCCCCCTTGCTTGTGCTCTCTCTCTCTCAAATAAGTAAATAAAATAAGTAAATATAATCTTTAAAAAAATGAAGAAAGAAATGAAGATATCTTGGTGGTAACAGCTGTGAAAACTACAAGGGGAGAGAGAATCAGAAGGGGTTGGCATCAAAAGCTTCCAGACTGCAAGACAGGCACGACACCTGTGCCTTCTTACATCTTCCCCTTCCTTCCTAGAAGGAGCCAAGAAGAAACACCGTGCAGGAAAAGCTTCTGAATCGAGAGTTCCTGACGGTTAACTTCACATGTCAGCCTCCCCAGGCCATGGAATGTCCAGATATCTGGTTAAACATGATTTCTGAGTGTGTCTGTGAGGGTGTTTCGGAAATATTTAAATATTTAAACTCAATTTTTTCTTGCAATAATTTGTTTGATTAATTATTTTATTAACATATGATGTATTATTTGCCCCAGGGGTACAGGTCTGTGAATCACCAGTCTTACACAATTCACAGCACTCACCATAGCACATACCCTCCCCAATGTCCATAACCCAACCACCCCCTCCCTAACCCCCTACCTCCAGCAACCCTCGGTTTGTTTTGTGAGATTAAGAGTCTCTTACGATTTGTCTCTCTCCCAATCCCATCTTGTTTCATTTTTTTCTTCCCTACCCTCCAAACCCCCCACCTTGCCTCTCAAATTCCTCATATCAGGGAACTCATAAGATAATTGTCTTTCTCTGACTGACTTAACTGGTGGGCTGATTAAAGCAAACGGTCCTCTCCAGTGTGGGAGGGCATCATTCCATTCTTTGAGGGCCTGAAAAGAATAAAAATGTGGAGGAAGGTTAAATTAATTTTCCGATTCCTTGAGCCGGAACAGTGATCTTCTGCTCTTAGCCCATGACGGCTCTCAAACTGCCAGACCTGGACTAGAACCTGCGCCATCATCTCTCTGACTCTCAGGCTTCGGAACGACACCACTAGCTTTCCTGGGTCTTCAGCATGCAGAGGGCAGCTCACAGGACTTTTCGTCCTGTGTAATCACATGATCCCCTTCCTTATAACAATCTGGGGCTCTGGGGTGACTCAGTCGGTTAAGGATCTACCTTTGGCTCTGGTCATGATCCCACGATCCTGGGATCAAGCCCCAAGTCTGGCTCTCTGCTCAATGGGGAGTCTGCTTCTCCCTCTGCCGCTCACCCTGCTTGTGCTCTTTCTCTCTCTCTCTCTCCGTCAAATAAATAAATAAAAATTTTTAAAAAGTCTTGTTATCTCTGTCTGTATCTATTCTGTATCGATGTTTACATCTATCTCCCATTGGTTCTGTTTCTCTGGGTAACCAATACAGCGCTACACTAAGAAGGTCTAAGCAAGCACAATGGGAACCCCCAGAGCAAAGACTGCTCATTAGAGAAGTCTTGCACAAAGCCAACATGGCCAGGCCCTGGTCTTCCCACTGCAGCCAGTCACTGGCTGGAGCTGCCCAGGAAGAGGGTGTCCTCAGTTTAATTATTGGCTGATCCCACAGAGGCTGCTTCTAGAGGCTGTCAGTTGACTGTACTCCCTGTGGCAGGTCTATTCTTTTTTTTTTTTTAAAGATTTTATTTATTTGACAGACAGAGATCACAAGCAGGCAGAGAGACAGGCAGAGAGAGAGGAAGGGAAGCAGGCTCCCTGCTGAGCAGAGAGCCCGACTCGGGGCTCGATCCCAGGACCCTGGGATCATGACCTGAGCTGAAGGCAGAGGCTTTAACCCACTGAGCCACCCAGGTGCCCCGGCAGGTCTATTCTTAAAGAGAGACCAGAGTACACACCTGCTGGCTGCCAGCACCTGTAATTGAGCCACTCCTCTCATTTCATCCTCCATCAGGTGTCCTTCACTCACTGTGGTCCAGCCACGGTGTTCTTCTTACTGTTCCTGGGGCTCACAAAGCATAATCTACCCAGAGATCTTTGCACCTGCTGTTCCTTCCTCCTGTGATGCTCTACCCTTTTCATGACTGCCTCTTTCTGTCATTCAGGTCTTAACACAAGTGTTATCTCTTCTGTGAAGCCTTTCCTGATCTCCACATACAGAGCAATCCTTCCCTATTATGCCGTATCACATCACCTCTTTTATTGTCTTCATATCCTGGGCACTACCTGAAATTAAGTTTTTTTTATGCCTCTCCCCATGGGCGCAGGTAGAACATATTTAGTGTTTGACGTGATACCCTCCATACCTGTAACAACACATAGCTTGTATATGGGCTAAGGAAATATTTGATAAATAAATGAATGAAACATTAACACGGAACATCAACATTCCTAAATAACGATGCTTCAAAACATTTGTGAGATGAACCCTGAAGGTCAGGTTCTTTGTCTCGGAAGCTCGCCGCCTGGCAGTGTTAGGCTCACATAGATTTTCAGGATGTGACTTTCCATTTCAACAGCGGGAGGGTCTGTGACAGGGAGATAATAGCATCTCCATCTTGAATTTTCTGATGATCCACTTTAATTCATTTAGTAAGTATTTGTTGCATATTGACTGGTAACCAAGCATGATTCCAGGCTGGAGAACAAAACAGATCAAAAGTCTTTCCCTTGTGGAACTGGCATTAAATAACTCAAAACATGTGAAATCCTTAGAACATGGCTTGTTACATAGCAATAGCTCAAAAATTATTACTTGTGATTGTTACAATTGTCAACCTATTTATTATCTAAGATGAGTATTCCAAAGCTTTTTTAAAATTTGTTTTTGATATGTATTTATTTATTTGTGAGAGAACATATGCATGAGCACGCATGAGCGGGGGTGAGGGGCTAAGACCAAGGGAGAGAGAGAGAATCTCCAGCAGACTCTCTTCAAGTGCAGAGCCTGACACGGGGTTCGATCTCATGACACTGAGATCATGACCAGAGCCAAAATCAAGAGTCAGATGCTTATCTGACTGAGCCACCCAGGCACCCCAAGGTTTTTATTTTTACTACAACACTTTCCTCTGTATATTTAGAGAGTAAAAATGAGAAGTCCAGATAACTAGAGGCAGGACAATATTGCCATGTGGTTCTTTTTTTTTTTTTTTAAAGATTTTACTTATTTATTTGAGAGAGAGAGACAGTGAGAGAGAGCACGAGCGAGGAGAAGGTCAGAGAGCGAAGCAGACTCCCCATGGAGCTGGGAGCCTGATGCGGGACTCGATCCAGGGACTCCAGGATCACGCACCTGAGCCGAAGGCAGTCGTCCAACCAACTGAGCCACCCAGGCGTCCCGCCATGTGGTTCTTCATTAGACGTTCTTCAGAGCCGTTGTGTGGTGAAATCACCTGATTGGAAAGCCTATTGACTTAGGCTTTTTAGTGTTGCTAATTTATGCTGGAGTCAATGAGGAAAACTTACATACAGAGAACTTTTCATGTCTTGCTTGTTGTGTGTTTTCTTATTTTCTTGTAATAGTTTGGTCTTACTTCTCTACCTCTTTGAAAGCGCACACACACACACACACACACATACACACACACCAGAGCTTCCTTTAAGAAAATGCAAACAAGGGGCACCTGGGTGGCTCAGTGGATTAAAGCCTCTGCCTTCAGCTCAGGTCATGATCTCAGGGTCCTGGGATCAAGCCCCAAATCGCTCTCTCTGCTCAGTGAGGAGCCTGCTTCCCCTTCTCTCTCTGCCTGCCTCTCTGCCTACTTGTGATCTCTCTCTGTCAAATAAGTAAATAAACAATCTAAAAAAAATATGCAAACAAGAGGTACCTTTTTAAGGATTCACAAACAGAACAGGAGCTGCAGAAAAGTTAATTCTTCCATCTCAGAAGGGACTGGAACACTGTCAAGACCAGAACCAGAACCAGAACCTAAAGATTCCCTTGCAACTATTCTTGATCTTCACTTGGGTGCTGTACTGGTTCATGGCCCACCTCTCCAAGAGGTCTACTGTTCCCTGCACACTTAGTTCTTCTGCAACTGGCTTGCCTTGCTTAGTGTCTCTCCTCGTCTTTTTTTCCCCCTACAGCTTCTGCTTCATCACGATTCAGTTCTTGTCTCCAGTAAGCCCTCAACGCCACGGCATAGCCCCACTCCGCATTGGCAGTGCTGCCAACACTCACAGTGACTGCTTAGCTGTCACAACAAGGAGGCCTGTCTGTCCAGCTCCTCAGTCCCATAGCACAGCCTAGCAGAGGCCATGGGAGCCTGCAGCTTAGCTGTCTGGATTCACGTGGTTCCCCTCGACCCAAACAGCTACCATTAGAAGTTCGGGCAAAACTATAGTGTGCAGGGGCTCCTGGGTGGCTCAGTGGGTTAAAGCCTCTGCGTTCGGCTCAGGTCATGAGCCCAGGGTCCTGGGATTGAGCCCTGCATCGGACTCTTTGCTCTGCAGGGAGCCTATTTCCTCCTCTCTCTGCCTGCCTCTCTGCCTACTTGTGATCTCTCTCTATCAAATAAATAAATAAAATCTTAAAAAATATATATATATAGTGTGCATCAGAATCACTTAAAATAATGATTGTGTGGTCTATCCCTAAATTCAGTAAGTCTTGGGGTGGGGACAGAGAATTTATATTTCTAACCAGATGCTGCTGATGGTATTGATTTGGTCAGTTTGTAAATCACTACTTTCATAAAATACAGACATACTTTTTTTTTTTAAAGATTTGTTTATTTATTTGTTTGACAGAGATCACAGGTAGGCAGAGAGGCAGGCAGAGAGAAGGGGGGAAGCAGGCTCCCCACTGAGCAGAGAGTCCGATGCGGGACTCGATCCCAGGGACCTGAGATCATGAACCGAGCCAAAGGCAGAGGCTTAACACACTGGGCCACCCAGGTGCCCCCAGACATACTTTTTAAATTGCATTTTGCTTTATCGTGCTTCACAGATACTGCAGGGTTTGTTTTTGGTTTACTTTGTTTGTTTGTTTGTTTTTATTTGTTTTTTTTCCCAATTTATTTATTTTCAGAAAAACAGTATTCATTATTTTTTCACCACACCCAGTGCTCCATGCAAGCTGTGCCCTCTATAATACCCACCACCTGGTACCCCAACCTCCCATCCCCCCGCCACTTCAAACCCCTCAGATTTGTTTGTTTTATTTTTTTATGTTTTACAAATTAAAGATCTGTGTAACCCCACAGGGAACAAGTCTTTCGGTGCCATTTTCCCACAGCTCCAGTTTAGTTCACATCTCCGTGTCCATTTCGGTAATTCTTGGGATATTTCAATTGTTTTCATTATTACTATGCTTGTTATGGTGATCTATGATCAGTGATCTTATTTTTTTTTTTAAGATTTTCTTTATTTGACAGAGATCACAAGTAATCAGAGAGGCGGGTGGGGGGGGAGCAGGCTCCCTGCTGGGCAGAGAGCCTGATGTGGGTGGTGGGCAGAGAGCCTGATGTGGGTGGGGCTTGATCCCAGGACTCCGGGATCATGACCTGAGCTGAAGGCAGGTTTAACCCACTGAGCCACCCAGGCGCCCCTGATCAGTCTTCTTTGATGTTACTATTATAATTGTTTGGGGTGCCACGAGCCATGCCCATATGAATGTGTGTTCTGATTGCTCTACTGTTCCCCCATCTCCCTCTCCTCAGGTCTTCCTATTCCTTGAGATACAAAAATATTGAAATTAGGCCAATGAATAACCCCGCAATGGCTGACTAAGTGTTCATGTAGAAGGATGAGTTGCATATCTGTCACTTTAAATCCAGAGCTAGAAATGATTCAGCTCAGGGGACCCTGGGTGGCTCAGTCGGTTAAGTGTTTGCCTTCAGCTCAGGTCATGATCCCTGAGTTCTGGGATTGAGCTCTGTGTGGGCTCCCTGCTCATCAGGGAGTCTGCTTCTCCCTCTACCCTTTCCCCTGCTTGTGCTCTCTCTCTCTCTCTCTCACTCACTCACTAAAATCTTAAAAAAAAAAAAAAGTAAGATTCAGCTCAGTGAATAAGTCATGTTGAAAGTCAATAGGTTGAACACTAGGTCTCTTGTGCCAACATTTAGCCAGGATATAAATGCAAAGAAAACAGTTTGTGGGTTTTTTTTTTAAGATTTTATTTTTAAGTAATCTCCACACCCAACATGGGGCTTGAACTCACAACCCTGACATCAAGAATCACAAGCTTTTCCGACTGAGCCAGTTAAGCACACCAGTTCTTGGAGGAAGTTAAAAGTACTACTCCAGTGAACACATGAATGATTAAAAAAAAAAAAGTCCTATTGCTGATGTGGAGAAAGTTTTAGTGGTCTGGATAGAAAATCAAATCAGCCACAACATTTCCTTAAGTCAAAGCCTCATCCAGAGCAAGGCTCATCCAGAACAACTCAAACAGAGCAAGTCTCTTCAATTCTGTGAAGGCTGAGAGACATGAGAAAGCTATAGAAGAAGTCTGAAACTAACAGAGGTTGACTCCCCCTTCATATCATAAAAATGTAAAATGAAGCAGCAAGTGCTGATGTAGAAGGTGCAGCAAGTTATCCAGAAGATCTAGCTGATGAATGAATGAACATTAATGAAAGGGACTGCACTAAACAACAGATTTTCCATGTAGACAAAACAGTCTTCTATTGGAAGAAGATGCCTTCTGGGACTTTCACACCCAAGGGAAAGTCAATTCCTGGCTTCAAAGCATCAAAGGACAGACTGACTTTCTTGTTAGGGGCTAATGCAGCTGGTGGCTTGAAATTAAAGCCAGTGCTCATTTACCATTCCCGAAATCCTAAGGCCCTGAAGAACTATGCTAAATCTACTCTGCCTGTGCTCTATGCATGGAACAGCAGAGCCCAGATGACAGTTTTTTACGACCATATTGACAACATGGTTTACTAAATATTTTAAGCCCTCTACTGCTCAGAAAAAGAAATGATCTCAAAATACTTACATTTGCTAGTAATGCACCTGGTCACCCAAGAGCTCTGATGGAGAATGTACAATGGAATTAAGGCTGTTTTCATGCCTGCTAACACAACACCCATTTTTGCAGACCATGAATCAAGGGATCTTTCTGACTTTTGAGTCTTACTGTTCGAAAAATACATTTCACAAGTCTGTAGCTCTCATAGATGGTGATTCCTCTGATAGGTCTGGGGAGCATCAGTTGAAAACATTCTGGAAAGGATCCACCATGTTAGATATCATTAAGAACATGTGTGACTCATGGGAAGAGGTAAAAATATCAGCATGAACAGGAATTTGGAAGAAGTTGATCACAACCTTCATGGATGACTTTGATGGGTTCAAGACTTGAGTGGAGGAAGTAACTGCAAATGTGGTGGAAATAACAAGAGAACTAGAATCAGAAGTGGAGCCTGAAGATTTCACTGAACTACTGGGATCTCATGATCAAGCTGATGGATGAGGAGTTGTCTCTTATGGATGAGCAAAGAAAGTGGTTTCTTGAGATGGAATCTACTCCTGGTGAAGATTTTGCGAAGATTGTTGAAATGATAACAAAGGATCTAGAATATGACATGAACTTAGTAGATAAAGGGGTTGAGAAGATTGACCCCAATTTTGAAAAACATTCTACTATGGGTAAGATGCTATCAAACAGTATCACAAACTACTAAAAGGAAGAGTCAATCATTGTGGCCAACTTCCCTTTTGTTTTCTTTTTTTTTTTTTCTCTCTCTCTATAACATTCTCATTTTATTTTATTTTTTTTTTTGTATTTTCTTTTTTTCCAATTTATTTATTTTCAGACAAACAGTATTCATTACGTTTTCACCACACCCAGTGCTCCATGCAAGCCATGCCCTCTATAATACCCACCACCTTGTACCCCAACCTCCCACCCCCCCGCCACTTCAAACCCCTCAGACTGTTTTTCAGAGTCCATAGTCTCCATGGTTCACCTCCCCTTCCAATTTACCCAAATTCCCTACTCCTCTCTAACGCCCCTTGTCCTCCATGCTATTGGTTATGCTCCACAAATAAGTGGAACCATATGATAATTGACTCTCTCTGCTTGACTTATTTCACTCAGCATAATCTCTTCCAGTCCCGTCCATGTTGCTACAAAAGTTGGGTATTCACCCTTTCTAATGGAGGCATAATACTCCATAGTGTATATGGACCACATCTTCCTTATCCATTCATCCTTTTGTTTTCTTTTAAGAAATTGCCAGTTACCCAACCTTTGTCAACCATCACCCAAATCAATTAGCACTATCAACACTGACACCAGAATCTCTACCAGCAAAAAGATTATGACTCACTGAAAGCTCACATGATGGTTAGCAATCACACATGTGTTTTTTTTGCAATAAAGTATTTTTAAATTAAAGTATGTATTTTTTAAGACAAAATGCTATTGCACACTTAATAGACTACAGTATAATATAAACATAATTTTATATGGAATTGGGAAACCAAAAAATTCATTTGACTTGCTTTATTGTGCATATTTGCTTTATTGGGGTTGTCTGGAACCAAAGCTGCAATGTTTCTGAGGTCTGCCAGTAAGCCAATAGTGCTACACCTTTAGTGCCTCTGCTGGGTGGGACACTTTCCCCTTAGCCATGCTGAGGGCACAGCAAGGACTGTGATTGACAGCTCTGTACAACCTATAATTTTCCTTCTCTAAGTGTGCCATCTATTTAATCTTCCTGATGTTCCTGAACAGGAGTGATTAAAGAGAAAGATGAGAAGCTAGAATCACACCAAAAGAAGTTTAAAGTAAGTAAAAGGTGTTTCAGTGCTTTTGGAAAGAAGGAGCAAGGCATAAGAAATCACAGTCATGGTTCTCTTGCAGATCTCTTGTAGATCCTCACTTTCTCAATGTTTGAAATCAAATAAAGTGAAGCAGAAGAATGACTCCCATATTTTTGAAGAATGATATCTCATTTGTGAAGAGGAAACACATAAATGCATACATTATATATATATATGTAT
This sequence comes from Neogale vison, assembly GCF_020171115.1. Taxonomy (NCBI): domain Eukaryota; kingdom Metazoa; phylum Chordata; class Mammalia; order Carnivora; family Mustelidae; genus Neogale; species Neogale vison. The sequence continues at coordinate 177,891,819 of NC_058096.1, read as the reverse complement.
GTATTTTTATTTCAGATGCTCATCCAATAGCAGTTTTACTTTCCATATCCATTTATTTAGAAAATGAAATGCCAAGATGCCACTGTGAAGGCAGTACACGAGCAAAGGAAACTGCGTACGAAATCACAACACCTGTATGTATTCGTATATTGTGTGTGTATATATATACACACACACAAATATTTTAGCACCTGCATATATTTGAAAGGTACAAATACACATTACTCTTTTACTCTCTCAGGCTTCAGCCAATGCTTAGCAGATGAATTAAGTCCCCATCCTTGTAATTATTGATTCCCCGGGGCTTTGTGACCTAAAGCTTGGCTGCCACTCAGAAGTAACTTCTTCCTGGGAAAACTTGCCAAACATAATAGAAGCTATGGATACAAACTACGGACACCTATCATGTTTCCATGCTTCCTTTTACCTCAAAAAAAATTTTTTTTTTGAAACAGAGGTATATATCAAGTAAATGGTCTTGGAATCAAAGGAAATACGGTTTTACATATTCCTCTAATTTACAAATAACGAGTAGGCAGAATAACGACCCTCCAACAATGCCCAAGTCCTAATCTCAGAACCTGTAAATGTTACCTTACATGGCAAAACGAATTTTGCAGATGTGATTGCATTAAGGTACTTGAGATGGAGAGATTTTTGTCGACTATCATGAGAGAGCAGAAGGCACCCTACCCCCCACCCCCAGCTGTGGTCAAAGGGAGAAGTGGCTATGCAAGAATGCTCAGAGAGATGCAACATTGTTGATCTGGAACATGGAGAAAGGGGTTACAAGCCGAGGAATGCAAGTTGCTTCTGGAAGATGGAAGAGGCAAGGACATGGGTTCTCCCCTTGAGTCCCTGCAAACGAATGCAGCCTTTTTTTTTTTTTTAAAGATTTTATTTATTTATTTGACCGACAGAGATCACAAGTAGACAGAGAGGCAAGCGGGGAGAGAGAGGGAAGCAGGCTCCCTGCCGAGCAGAGAGCCCGATGTGGGGCTCCATCCCAGGATCCTGGGATCATGACCTGAGCTGAAGGCAGAGGCTTTAACCCACTGAGCCACCCAGGCGCCCCGGAATGCAGCCTTTGATGCACCTTGATTTTAGTCCAGTGAGATCCATATTGGACTTCAGACCTGTGGAACTATAAGATAGTAAGTTTTCATTGTTTAAGTCACAAAGTTTGTGAGCATTTTTTTATGGCAGCAATAGGAAACTAACCCAAGTGCATATTGGGTTTGAACTTTTTCTTGAGGTACAGGCTGAAACTCCCAGGCAGAAGGTCAGCAGTTGCAAGAGACACCCTTTGGAGGGTCAGACAGTGCTTTGGTTGGGCCATAGCTGGACCAGGATGTGTGTGTGTACATGAAGGGAAGCTATGCTTCACCTTCTCCCTCCCACTGCTCTCCCTTCTCAGTAAGAAAGGGTGAGTGATTTTGCTGGCGGTAGGGGAATATGGATGACGAAAACTATTTAGGGCTTAGGTGTAGACCATCTGAACTTAGATGCCAGCTGTTTGGGGGACTCAGAGAAATGCCAACTGTAGCCCTTGGTGATCTTGGGGTCCTCTAGAACCCTAAGACATCTTGGCCCTCCATCTGAGAACCAGGAAGTCACAGTCAATTCCTGCCAGGCAGCCCAAAGTTTCTGGAATCATTTCCCAAACAGACATCCCAGCTCCCTAATTCCAGGTGTGATGCCCGTGTGCCTATGAAGAATAGCAGGATGCTGCTCATTCTGTAAGTTCAGCAGTCATCAGAGTCACCCAGAAGGCTTGTCAAAACAAAGACTGATGGCCCTCACTTCATGAATTTCTGATTCAGTAGATCTAGGATGCAGCTTGAGAATTCCCATTTCTAACAATTTCCCAGGTGCTGCTGGTGCTGCTGGTCTGAGGACAGCATTCTGAGAACAGTGGACGTAATCAGTGCGAGCTTAGGACTCAGGCAGTGCTTGCTGCTTACAAGCTGATTGATCTTAGGCAACTTAAATTTTGGAATTTTTAACCTTCTTCCACCTATCAAATAGAGTTAATAAATCCCACCTCTTGTGATTAAATAGAACAATCTACATAAAGCACTTAGCACATAGTAAGTCCATAATAAATGGTTTCCGTTATACTGTGTTGGCCGTTGTTGATGATTAATGCCAAGTTATTAAATGTACCATACGAGGCACCAGAAACATTCAATAGACAAGCTAATGGCGGACAACGTAAGTCACTTCACAAGCTGCCCTCCAACAACTGTCAGAACTTTCTCAAAGTCTCCCACCCACGGATGACTGTTTAACTTTGTAACCCAAGGGGACTCCAGAAGAAAGGAGTCTAAAAATGCTTCGCCCACAAAGCAGAATGAACAAGAAGCAGAAAGTCTTAAAGCGTTTTGAGAAAATTTGTCTAACAATAGAAAACGGAAAGTCCTCTGGGTGTGATGCAATGGGTATAGAAATGAATAAAAGTAAACCGGGCCAGGAGCAAATTAATTTGATAATAATTTCAGAAAAGGAAAAGGAACTGTGCCATGCTCATGCCTCTGGGAAATCTGACAAAAAAAGTAGGAGTTTTATTTTTTTCCCCCTCCCTGTTCTAGGATAACTGGTATTAGCATCATGTTTAAAAAAAAGCCGCCCCTAGAATGACTTCATTGTCCTTCCACTATGAGGAATTCTTTCTTCAGGACACAGCGACAGAATAACAGGTTAGGTCACTGGGAACCAATGACTTTCTTATGATTTCTTCATGGAAAGTGTCTATTTCCTGGTGAAACTTGGCCATATAGACGGATAAGCCAATAGTACAGTGGAATAAAATCCAGCTATAGTAAGTAGCGGATGGAGTTTATTATAATTTACACAATAAAATTAATATAATAAAAAAGTAAGTAGCTTTAAGATTTTAATTGTATCTTCTATTTAAGAAACTAATAATAAAGAGCTGGTGAAGACAACAATAGGAAAGTTCCTAGCTCAGTCAATGTAATAGTTTCCGTCTCAGGGCTCCTGGGTGTTAAGTGTCTGCCTTCGGCTCAGGTCATGATCTCCAGGTCCTGGGATCACGTCCTGCATGGGGTTCCCTGCTCAGCGGGGAGTCTGCTTCTCCCTCTCCCTCTCCCCCTCCACTTGTTCTCTCTCTCTCTCAAATGAAAAAATAAAAATCTTTTAAAAAAATGGTTTCAGGGATGCCTGGGTGGCTCAGTTGGTTAGGCCACTGCCTTTGGCTCAGGTCGTGATCCCAGGGTCCTGGGATCGAGTTCTGCATCGGGCTCCTTGCTTGGTGGGGAGCCTGCTTCTCTCTCTGCCTCTGCCTGCCACTCAGCTTGCTTGTGTGTACTCTCTCTCTCTCTGACAAATAAATAAAATCTTAAAAAAAAAAAGTTTCAATCTCGATGATCTGAACGTCAGTGCACAAGGAGCAAGTCTTCCCATCCCTGCTTATCTTCTGTTTAGCTGTGTGAACTGGAAGGACTATTGAATCTTTAGATGTCCCTTCTTCCTTCATCAGCCAAAGGGCTGGAGTAGATGGCTCTTTCTAAAATTTTCACTATCAAGTGGTCTTTCATACAATTTACCTTTCAACTAAAGAACTTCACATTGTAAGTGACTTTGCATAACTACCTACTTAATTAAATGCTTTTGCTTATAATGAGTAAAGTTACATTAACTTAAAAAAGACAGAGATTGCGGTATTAACTAATAATCTCACATTTATTTAGTATCTACTACGTGCTGAGCATTTAGGTGCATGATTTTGTTTCATTCCTTCAACAATGCAGTGAGGGAAGATCTAACTGATACCAGTTGGACAAATAAGGTTGAGCCTCAGAAAGATGGAGCCAAGACTTTGCTAGTGAATGTTAAGCCAGGATGTGAAAGGGGGTCTCAGATCTCTGCAATGTGATCGCAGCACCCCTGCTATTTAACACTTGGTTGCATGGACTCCCACAGAGGTGACTGCATATTGCATGGTTACAAATGGCTCAAGGTTAGACAAGGAAATTATCAGGAATTCAGGGAGCTCTGGGTACTTGTCATTCCCAACCCCACTGAGCTTGTGTTCTCTGCTCCCCTCTGCCCCCTCAGTTGTTCCGATTCCCTCATCCCTTCCATTTGCTCAGAGCTCACCCAAACTCTGTGACTTGCAAAACTACAACAGTCCTTTACCCAACTCCCTGTTTCTCCATTTAAATCTAAAAAGCATCAATTTGCCTGGCCCTGCTCGCCTTTTCACATTCTGCCACAGGTCCTGGGATGCACCCTAAATGAAACAGGGTAGCTGGAGCTGGGGATGGGGCCAATGTCTTTTAATAATTAATAATAACTACTGCTTATGTGCTTGTTAGAGTTAAGGCTTTTTACCAGGAATATCTTATTTACTCATTATAGCAACAATTCGGTGAGGTAGATACTACATTGGTCCCTTTTCAGAAAAGGAACTTAACTAATTAGTGAGTGACAGCTCATAGGATCCATGCCCATATGTTTTACTTGTTGTGGCACCAGGGAGGGAAAAGGAGAGGGAGAGAGAGAATCAAGTAGACTGCAGACTCCGTGCTGAGCATGGACAGAGCCTGACATGAGGCTTGATCCCAAGACCCCGAGAACACGACCTGAGCCAAAATCAAGTCAGTTGCTTAACCGACGGAGCCTCCCAAGTGCCCCCAAAACCATTTCTGAATTTTCTCTTATGACAGCTTTGTTGAGAAATAGTTCATTTAACATATAATTCACCCATTTAAAGTGTACAATTCCTTGGGGTTTTTTGTTTTTTTTGCATAATCACAGAGATGTACAATCATCATCACAGTTGATTTTGGAATGTTCCACCATCTCCACAAGAAACCTCTTACCCTCAGCAGCCACTCCCATCTCCTCCTCCCACTCCCACTCCCTGCCAGCCCTAGGCCCATAGAGATTTACTTTCTGTCTCTGTAGCTTTGTCTATTCTGGGCATTTCACACGAATGGAATGATATAATATACAGCCTTTTGTGACTTAGCATGATTGTTTTCAAGGGTCATCCATGTTATAGCATTTGTCAGTGTTTCATTTGTTTTTCTGGCTGAATAATATTCTATTGTATAGATATTCTACACTGGGTATAGAAATATTTACATTAGATATATCATTAAAATGTATATTGTAAGATATAGGTACATATAATCTTTCTTATTTTTTGAAGGAGAGAGACAGGCGAGAGCACAAGTGGGGAGGGAGTGGCAGAGGGAATGACAGAGAAGGAGAGAGAAAGAGCAAGAGACCACAAGCCCAGAGTGGGGAGAGGGGCAGAGAGAGAAGCAAACTGCCCACTGACCAGGGAGACCTACACTGAACTCTATCCCAGGATCCTGGGATCATGACCTGAACAGAGGGCAGATGCTTAACCAATTGAGCTACCAATTTAATAAAAATTTATATATGGTTGTACTTTTCTTAGAATATGTAGATGAAATTTAAATAACCAGGGCCACCTAGTTTGTTTATAATACTTTAGGGATCTCCATTATCACTTGGAGACCCAATATCCTATTCACATTTAGAATCTATATCTAAGAAATATATTGACTACACATGTTTATATAATAAATACCTATTGTTATCCACCAAGTACCAGGCATTATGGGAGGAACTGGGGAATTCACAAAATCAAAGAACATAGCATTGGAAACTATTCTGAAATCTTCACATGCATTCTAGATTCTACCCAAATCTGCCAACTCTCTTTGCTATCGTGTCATTTACAGATGCCAGAATTTGCCAAACACCTGTCTCTAGCAGGGTGTCCTATCCCATGAGCAAAAAGTTTCCTATACTTCCTGAATGGGCTTCTTCTCTATGGGGCAAAGATATGAATCCATTATTTCTTTTCCCCTAAAATAAACTTTCAAGGCATAGTCTATTGGTTCCTCATTTTCTCTAGACCTTTTGCTTCTACTGAAAAGCATTTTGAATAAGATGGTGACACAAAATAGGACATAATTTAATGGTTGCGATTAGTCACAATTTAAGTACTTGCTGATTAAAAATCATGCCACAAAATGCATGAAAGAGTTTTTCTTCTTCCTTTGCTTTGAGTATGGGTCGACTTGCCTTAAGTGCCACTCTATTGCTTCAACTCATTGTTCCAAAATAGGTTGGCATTATAACAAGTCTTTTTTCCCTCTTTTCTTTTTTATATTGATGCCTCTTCCCTTGTGATAAGGTTCTGAAAATAAGTGCAAGAGAAATAAAGGCTAAATTAATCTCAGAACCTAATTTCTGATACTGATTTGGGGTCAGAATGTACACTTTTTTTTTTTAAGCAAGGGTAACAGACATAATAGAAAGGCTTTTTTAAATAGCAGCATTTCACCCACTTCCTAAACCAAGTGAACTTTTCCAAAACCAGACAAATCTAAACACTTTGTTTTTTCTGACCGTCACATGATCATTCAATTTGCACAAGTTAAAAATAATTAGTAATAACTAGTAAATTCTTACTCGAATCATTTTTTTTAAAAGACTGGATCTATTCACTTGTTACTATGTAGAAACATTTTCATTGAGCTTTATTACAGTGTCGTTATTGTTTTCATTTAGGTACAAAAGTTTCTGTATATTCAGAAACTTAGAAATAAAGGGCTTGTTTTCCCAATGAGTGGGATTCTTTTGGAAATAATAGTCTTTCTTTTTTAAACATCCTTATTATTTTTGATGATAAGAATGCTATATGTTTGTTTTTTGTTCTGATGGATGCTAATCTTTCCAGAATGGCTCATTGTCTTCGAAGGACTGCTGATTTCATCTGTTTCTCTAGGTATTTCAGATGCTGAGTGGTGCATTTTTTGCTTCCTCCTCCTTCTCCTCCTAATAGGTAGCACAGTTAATAAATATAAATAAAATGATTTGTTTGAGGGAGAGCTGAGTAGAGGAATACTCAAGAGACGTTATTTCACTACAGCACTTGCCATACTTTGTGCGATTTATAAGTGTTTCAGTGACCAAGGACCATCCTGACCATGTGTACCTCTAATGCAAAAATATTGTGGCATGAACGGACAGGTGCCTGGGTGTGGGGAAGTAATTAAGGAAGGCCAGAGGCCCTGGACAGCATCTAGGTGATTTCCTAGTCGCAGCTGCTAGGTCTGCAAAATATTCCTGGAAAGAAGAAATGACACAGGAAATAGAATTAACAACTAGAGGACCAAAAACCTATCATTAAAAACCAGACAATTTTCCTATGTGTGACCCTCTAAACATCGTGTTTGAAATTCCCTTGGAAGGAAGGTCATGATTGAGGAAAAGGCAGACAGCAAAAGCACTATCTGTTCTACTCTGTCTTTTCCAGCCCCCCCCCATACCTAAGCGTAGCACCTAGTGTACTCCATAGGTAGCCGTGAGATACCAGCTCCGTACTGACAACCAAGCACTCCAGCAACCAACAACATGTTCCTGTAGGGATCCCTCCACTCCACCCCGGACCCATCTGCTCCCACCTCCCTGGACTGACTCTAACTGATCTGTTTCATGAAGGATTGACCTCATATACATCATCTGGGTCGAACTCAGGAGACAGGTTATCCATACCCTAAAACTACAAATAAAGGGAAATACAACTTCAAATCTGGGAACAAAATTAAGGGGGAACAAAAGGGAACAGTTAACAAGCTTGAATCTGGATACACTGATCTGGCACAAGAAGTGAAAAAGCGGACGCCTGGGTGGCTCAGTGGGTTAAGCCTCTGCCTTCGGCTCAGGTCATGATCTCAGGGTCCTGGGATCGAGGCCCGCATCGGGCTCTCTGCTCAGCAGGGAGCCTGCTTCCTCCTCTCTCTCTGCCTGCCTCTCTGCCTGCTTGTGATCTCGCTCTGTCAAATTAAAAAAAAAAAAAAAAAAAAAAAAAGACGTGAAAAAGCTATGAGTTCTACCTGATGAGCAACGAGATGCTTTGTGCCTGATGTAGTGCCTGGGCTTATTGGTCATCAAATAGTTTTATAAGCAAAACTGAAGCCTATAGAAATTCAAGTTTTCCACTTTCCCCCTTTTTATATTTAATCCCCTTTGCTTTTTTGGTTGACCTAGGAAGACCCCAAGAGGGATGTATTGCAACAAACGGAATTACTCAAAACTTGGAGTTACTACTCATACCTACTAGCTTGTTTTGCATTTTATCTAAAAAATTCAATGTAGATTTTAAAATAATTGATTGCCATTAACTCCTACTTTAAAGATACAAAACAATTTTCCAGTGTAACTCTTCAGTGGTCACAAAATTGGTAATAGAAATATCTATAAATGTGTAAGATTTTAGCTTTTTGAATAATGTAGACAAGTATAAATACAGAATCATAAATTGCTTTCAGATAAAAGAGATATGTATTTTTTGAGAATGAGTTTCAGACAGTGACCAAGGACCATCCTGACCATGTGTACCTCTACTTCTAAACACTTTAGGGTACATCTCCCAAGGACAAGGACATTGTCCTATATAACCACAATATCATTATCACACCTCCAAAATTAAGAATTCCACAAATCTTCTTTTATAGTCTAACATCTAGTTGCTGAGAAATGTCTTCTAAAGATTTATTTTTTCTTTTTCTGGTTTTTTTTTTTAAGATCTATTTATTTATTTGAGAAAGAGAGAGAGAAAACAAGTGGGAGGGGCAAGGAGAAGGAGAGAGAATATCAAGCCTACTTCCATGCTGAGCACTGAGCCCAACTCGGGGCTCCATCTCATCACCCCAAGATCATGATCTGAGACAGAAACCAAGCATTGGACACTTAACTGACAGTGCCACCCAGATCCCCTATTTTTATTTTTTTTAATCCAGGATCCAATCATGGGGCACATACATGTTTCATTTAGTTTAATGTTTATTTTTGTCTTTTAAATCTAGATAGCCTCTTGCCTTTTTTCCCCCCATGACATCGATTTATTTGAGGAATTCAGCCCTATGGTCTTCTGGACCTCACTGTATTCTCAGGCATTGTTGGCAAAAATGCTTTGCTATGTGATGTTGTATAGTTCTTATCCAATCATATCAGGATCCAAATAATATCTGGTTGTCCCAGTATTGTTGATGGTAAATTCGATCACTTGCTTAATGTTGGCGGTTGCCATATTTCTTCATTGTAAAGTTCCTTTTTCCACCTCATAATTAGTGGATAGGATGTGGGGCAAATTTTTAGGGCTGTATAAATATCTTTTTCCCCATTACCTTTCCCTTAGGAGGTTTGGCATCTACTGATATCTAAGTAAATTATTACACTGGAAGTTGCAAAATGGTGACTTTTCTAATTTTATATTTTCTTTCTACATGTAGTAGCTGAATTCCTCTGTGGAGAAGAGCTTTCTGTTTTTCTTTTGATAAACAGATTTCCTTTCAGTTCAAACACTAGGATAAGATAATAAGGCCTTTCTGCAGATTTCTTCAAGTTCCCAGATTTTAGCTTGGCTACCAGAGCAATTTAGGATGATAGTCTCGCAGATGGGAAGCAGGAGATGTGGAAAATGTCTGAGCTGATAATAAACTCCTGGTTCTCATATGTCACAGGGGGATAATGTGTAGGACAGTAATAGTCCTTTTTATTTGCTTACATGATTGGTAGAGATTCTCAGAGATGGAATAGCTGTCCCTTCCATATGTTACATAGTGGTAGTAACTGTAACTTTTGCATTCTTCTGTAGCTATCATGCTGCCTCCCAGGACCTAAATCATCCACAATTTGCCGATGTTCCCCCTGCCATGTGCAAGTTTACTGACTGGCAGTCTCTTCTAAACTCCAGACGTGGGACAACACATACAGGACCTGTCCTCTTTCCTGTCCTCTTTTAGATTCACAGGATGTTCAGAAAGAGGGCTCAGGAAAAACATCTCGTTCTCCTAGTTCCATGCCAAACTCGTCTCACTCCCGCTCATGTCCAAACACCAGCTGCACTTTTCCCTATCATCTTAGGCTGCTATGTGTCTGTGGGTGATTTCTTCTCCCTACTCTTGTGGTTCTACTAATGAATTAAGCCAGTAAATGCTGTGCAACTGTTCTGTATCCAGAGCTGAACCACATGCTACAAAGGGTACACAAATATAAGACTTGGTCCCTATCCGCAAAAAATTTATCTGGTTAGAGAGACAATATCACACAAAGATGGAGCTGAATAATAGTCTTGTCAGCCAGGGGTATCTTTGAACGGGTTTGTGGGGTTTGGTACAAGAAATTCCAAGAACTGGAGCTCAAAATATGAGCTTCTGTGTTGTTGGGGCAAATGTCCATGAGTTTTATGAAATTCTCAAAGAAACTGTGACTCCATGCCTTCACCACAAAAAGTTAACAGTGACCAAGATAGACTAACTAGAGGACTGACTACAGTAGCAGCGTTTTCTCCTTACCAGTAGTTCTCATGTTTGATGGCACATAGAAGTAAAGCATTGGTGCCAATAGATCAATAGATCAAGTTGGCCCCACGCTCAATAGGGAGTCTGTTCCTCCTTCTCCCTCTCCCCTTCCCTCTGCTTATGCTCTCTCTCTCTTTCTCTCTCTCTCATATAAATAAATAAAATCTTAAAAAAATAGATTGAATTCTCTGACTTCAGTGTCAATCATTCTGTCTTGCCATTTAAGAGTGATTTAAGATACTTAATACAAGCTAGTAAGTATCCAAGGAACACTGGAGCACTTACAGGCAAATAAACTCTTTTGCCTGGGAGAAAAATTGGGTCTAGCCCTACCCCAATAATCCGAAGTTTGGTGCGGAGCTGAGTACTATGTTGTGACACATCAGCATTTTCTCCAAACCTGTCCATAATGTTCTCTCACTTTGGCATATCTTGGGTGAGCTTGCAAAGCCTTCTTATGTCCAACGACACCTTTGATCCAGTGAGGTTGGCAGGGCAAAGTTTATAGCATTCAGTCTACCATAAAAACTGATTCTCTGCAAGGTTAGGAGAATAGCCACAGCTATATGGAGGTTAAGGATGCAGCTAAATGTCAAACTCGTTTCTGATCTTTGCTTTCTCCTGTGTATTTTCCTGTGGCATTTGAAGGTGGGCTTCTAGGAAGATTCAGTCAGTTGCAGTTTTTAGCTGTACACTGCTGATGAAAACCTGTTTCTATTTGTAGGGTTTCCCTGGGGGTAGGCTAGTGTGCTAGTTTTGGATGATCTTCAGACTTCCACTCAGTCTGTGATTCTTTCCTGACTCTGCAAAGCCCTCCTACTTCCCTGCATGGGCATTTCAAGGGCAAAGTCATAAATGGCAATTTTCAGGGCTGGTTGTAATCTTGAATTGGATATTAAGAATTAGATTCTTGGTTTTCTCAATCAGCACTATCCAATAGCATATAATATAAAATACATTAAAAAAGTAAAAATCAGGCAAATTAACTTTAATTATCTATTTTATTTAACACAACACAACCAAAATGTTAACATTTCAGTATGTGATCAATATAAAAAAATTTCTGGTACTAAGTCCTTGAAATTTGACCTGTATTTTATACCTATGTCACATTTCTGTTAGAACTAGCCATATCTTGAATGCCTAAATGGCTAGTGGCTATTGTATTTGGCAGCAAAGTTCCAGAAAATTTTTCCAGGGAAAAAATACAGTTAAGACAAAGAAGTGCCCTTCTTTCTATTCGTAATAGAGAATGAATTGAACAGTTGCCTTTATTATGACACACTTCATCATCAGTCATCAATCATACAGCACTGTAAAGAGCTTCTCAGCATCATAGCAAATTTAGCAAAACTACTTTCTAGAGATCCAGTAGCTTCCAGAAACTAATGACAGTTGCAAACTGTTGGATAGTCTGTGATATGCCTGGCATATATTATATGACAATGCTTTTGTTTACAAAGTTTTTTTGGGGGATACATATCCACTAAAATGTGCAGAGAGGTAAGGTCTGCTGGGTGGGGAGGAAGCAATACAAGCATGAAACTTGTGGTCTAGGAGGGAAGACTGGATAAAGCAGTTAAAGGCTAAGTGTCCATTGCATGATGAGCATGAAAACCACTGAATTCTAGCTCTCAAACAAGACCAGGTTTTCCCAGAAAACCTACATTAAAATTCCATTGTTTCTGCACATGAAACAATTACCCTTTAGTACTTAACAGTTGTAATAGTAATGACTGATGACTGATTTGTTGAATTTGTTTGAGAAAGTAGAGCCAAACCCTTTAGAAACGAACAGTTTTTGTTGTTGTTTTTTTTGCTTTTGTTTTTGTTTTTGTTTTGGTAGGGGAAAAGAAGAAAGGGGACAGACAGATGGAAAGGGTGTGGACTTTTTTTTTAATGAAAAAATTATTTTTTATTTTTTATTTTTTTAAGATTTTATTTATTTATTTGACAGACAGATCACAAGTAGGCAGAGAAGCAGGCAGAGGGAGAGAAGGGGGAGGAAGCAGGCTCCCTGCTGAACAGAGAGCCTGATCCGGGGCTCGATCCCAGGACCCTGAAATCATGACCTGAGTTGAAGGCAGAGGCTTAACCCACTGAGCCACCCAGGTGCCCCTAAATGAAAAAAAAATTCTTAAAACAATTTTATTTATTTGTCAGAGAGAGGGAGAGAGCATAAGGAGGGGGAGTGGTAGGCAGAGGGAAAAAAACATCCTGCTGAGCAAGGAGCCCTGATGTGGGATGATCCCAGGACCCTGGGAACATGACCTGTGCCAGAGGCACAGGCTTAACCCATTGAGCCACCCAGGCGACCCAGTGTGGACCTTTTTTGTTGTGACAAGATGGGAATATTCCTTTTCTTTTTCTTTTGTTTTAAAGATTTATTTATTTGACAGAGAAAGAGAGACAGTGAGAGAGGAAATATAAGCAGGGGGAGTGGGAGAGGGAGAAGTAGGCTTCCCACTGAGCAAGGAGCCCAATGTGGGGTGTGATCCCAGGACCCTGGGATCATGACCTGAGCCAAGGCAGATGCTTCACCACTGAGCCACCCAAGCACCCCAAGATGGGGGTATCTCTTGATGATGGGGAGTGCTAGCTTGAAGCAATAAGCATGAAGCTTTAGTGCCTAGGAACCAAGCGGCTATTGCTGACAGAGAGGAGAGGCAAGAGTGAATATAATGAACACATTTTGTCTACTTCAGAGCACTGCCCATTCCTGGACTGAGCAGATAAATACAATGCAAATGTTTTTACTGGGGATGCTGTGGGAGATAGTAGTTAATGTCCAGAGTTCAGGAGCCAGACTGCCCATCACTGTGAATATGCAGATGTTACTTAAATTCTCTCTGCCTCACTTTTTGCATAAATCAAAAAATGTTAGTGGGATTTGATGAGAAAATGTAAATAAAGAGCTTAGAATAATGCCTGGCACATGACACGTACTCAGTTATTATTATTAAATTTAGTATTATTATATCAATAGTAATTATTATCTGTGGGGCTCCCTTAATTTATTCCTGAAGTTTCACAAGATGGTTAACCCTATCAAGCAATCCTGATACAAAGGTAGGCAAATTCTAATGACTCCCTCCCTCTAAGATGGCAAAACTGGGACAAAGACATGAACACGACTTGCCCAAAGGCTCAGAGTCTGCTCCTAAAATGGGGAAGCAGGCCATTTAAGGCAGTGGTGATGGATTTCCCTAAAGACAAGGACTTAGGACACTTGTAGGCTGGAATTGGAATCCAGGCTGCACTACTTAATTCTCGGTGTCATTTTGGGAAATTACCTGATTTCTCTGAGTCCTTAGGCCTTCATCTATCAAATGGAGATAATAAATATGCCCATTGTTGTTAAAACTCAATAGCATGATGCATGAAAAGTGCATGTGGTCTGGATTCAATGAAAACAGTCTCTCAAATTATTATTATTACTGTTGTTGTTATAGTTACTATGTAGCACAGCAGGCAGTGCCTGTCTTGGTGCTGTGAAGTGTTTTGGCTCACCACTATGCCCCAGCGCCTGGCACAGTGCCTGGCACCCAGTAGACACTCAGGAAACATTTATGGAATGAATGTCTATCATCTGATGAAGGGAGAGCAGCTTACCGACTCTCTTCCTAGCTTAGCCCTTGTCCCTCTTCCAAAAACCAAACAGGTTGTAACCCAGGGGTTACAAGAGTTAAAGGGTTAAAGGATTAAAAAGAGCCTAGGCACTTTTTAGCAGTGGGATGGACAGCAACCCCTCTGGTCCCTGACGCCGCCGATGCCCCGGCTGCTGGAGGGCGCCCCGCCTGGACGCGCATCATTGTGTGAGCAGCTCTCTCCGAAGCCCTAATTTTTCTGGCTTGCGGTTTATTTACTTAAGCATTTACAGCTCCGGGGAGCAGAGGGGCTGCTCGAGGCGGGGTCAGGACCTAGGTCGCGCTTTTTATTTATTTTGTGCCTCCCAATCTCCGCGCCTGCAAGTCACAACAGGGCTCCTTTATTTGTGCATCGGAGGCTTGAGTTTCTCTACCTCCTGCTGGGCGAGGACGGACCCAAGCAGCTCGGGGTCTCTGAAGCCACTTGCCTGTGTCCCCGCCTGCGTGGACCGTCGCTCCGAGTTAGTTTTCTGTGCAAACCCCAGCAGGGCGTAGCAGATTAAATAAAGACAACCTCGCGCATTTAATCCTTGACCGCAAACACTGGCGTTTTTGTGCCCTGGATTTCTGAAATTCTTGGCTCAAGGACTTAAGGAGCCGGGGAGGGGGGTTGGGGGGAGGATGGGTAACAGCTTGTAAAAACTTCCCAAAGCAGAAATCCGAGCTGCTCCCTGCCCCCCTCTCCCAGAGATACCTGGATTCAAGGGAAGGGGGGCAGCCGGAGGAGGAGCGTCCCCAAGGGTTGGAGGCGCCCCCCAGGGGTGGCTTTGGGTCGCCGGCTGCAAGCCCTACCAGCTCTCTGCGAGAAGCCGGATTCGCAGCCCGGACGCCCCGCAGGACGCCCCTCCCCGTCCCCGCGCGCTTCTATTTAGAGCCCAGCCCGGAGCCCAGGGGATTCTGGGACTCGTAGTCCTTCCCCGCAGCCCCAGGCGCCTCCACGACCTCGGACTCGGACTACATTGCCCAGGGAGCTTCCCGGCCTATATAAGCCGCCAGGAGCCGCTTCAAAGTGCAGTAACCATGTGGATGTGCTGCTGAAGCGTTTCCTCAAGCTCGCTGGGGTGGGAGGAGAGGAGGAGGTGGTGGTGGAGGAGGAGGAGGCAGAGGGTGGAGAGAGAGAAAGCGCACGCAGAGAGGAGGTGTGGGTGTTCGTTTCCATCCTAACGGAACGAGCTCCCTCTTCGCGGACATGGGATTACCCAGCGGCTGCTAGCCCCTCTCCTCGCCCTGCTCCCCCAAATCGGCGTGGCTCACGGGCACCAAGGTAGCGGCTGGGGCCGGGCAGAGGGCGCGGGGAGTTGGTACTGTCCTCCCCGGGCGCCGAAGTTTTGCCCCGCTCTCTGGGAGTTTTTGGTGGATTTGCATGCACTTGAGTACGTTTGGGGGCTCTTTAAACTGACGGCATTTTGGGGTTTCATTTGAGACTAGAAAAAAAAAATTATCGATTCCAGTGATTGGCCTTGAGGGCTACCCATTCTGGACTGGAATGGCATTCCCCTAAGTTGGAAACTGTTGCAGCAGCTGCAGGAAATGGGTTTTTTTTTGGGGGGGGGGAGATGTGGGGTGTCAAATGTGAGTCCGCTCAAGGAAACAATCTTTTAAAAGTAGCCGTCCCTGGAGCTGCCTGGTTGAGAGAAAAATGCATGTGGGGGGGAGGGCAGTGGGGAGGGTTTTGAAAAACGGAAGAAAACCCGGGGAGCGGTGAGGGATGAAGTGTGGACAGAGCTCACGCCCAATGAGGATGCGGGCTGCGGATACTTGGCCTAGGCTCCTGGAAACAAGTGCTTTGGGATCTGCCAAACACTTCCCTTAGTTCCAGCTCCCCCGGCACGTTCCAAGTTTTTGCGTGCCTAGTCTCACTTGTCAGTTACAACTGGAAATAAGTAGGCAAAGTTACCTGCAGTCTTTGTCCAGCTGATCCCTTCAGCCTTCCGGTCTTGTTCCGGGAAGTGAGGGAGGAGGTCTCTCCTGGAAGGAGGCTAAAGAAGGTGGAAGTTTGCAGTTTGAAGCATTTCTGTTAGGGGCCCGTCTTTGTAGTCTTACCCTCAGTCTTTTTTTTTTTTTTTTTTCGAATACCTAGGAGCTGATTACGGAGGAGCAGGATTCGCACAGCTGGAGGGTTTTGGCAACAGAGTGCCTGACCTAGGTCAGGTGAGTGTAAAGCCTGAGAGCTGTAGTCAATAATGAGTTTCTGTTTTAAGTGTATGTTATGTCCTCTCGAAAGAGCCATGGAGATTAGAAGTAGGAAAAAAAAGCAAATTCCAGGGCTTGGTGTCCAAAATTTGTCACTGCCTTCTGTAAGAGCTTTAGGGAGCATTTGAGATCCAGGGCGCAGTCCTGCCTAGCACTTTTGGCCAAGACTCAGACTTAAAGCAGCCTGAAGGTGTATGGGTGGGGGGGAGCAGAAGCCATTAAATGGAGCAATAAAAGAAATGCCCATTGATGCCTGGCAGCGTGCTGATGATTTAAATTCTGAAGGATGCAGTACATTTCATCAGCCAAGACATGGAAGCAAAAATTAACTGCCTCTGTCTTTGAAAAGTAGTCACTTTTGTTTTTGTTTTTGTTTTTGCTGTAATGTGTTTAATCAGAGTAGGTTGGATTGTAAGAAATGAAAGTGGTTGCTGGCAATTTGGAAGTATTAGTACTTTAAAAAGGGAAATTAGTTCTTGAAGCATGAGAGAGTAGCATCCAGTCCTTGACTTGAAGCTGCCTGAAAGCCAAGGAATCTGGTGAGCCCCTCTTGTTTAGGTGCTTACTGTGGGATATGAGTTGAGGGCAGCGTATCTGTAAAGATAAGCAGCTTCTGTCCACCTGCGCCAAATGATCAGACTGCACTTTAAAGAAAGGGAGGTTTTAACAGCTGCCTATACATCCCATTGCTGCGGATTTTACCATCACAAGTTTTCTTCTTCCGAAATGGCCAGGAACAGGATAGACAACGGGGTAATAGGTGGAGAACTGGGTCTCAGCTACTTCTTTAATGTTCTAAATATTTAGCTGTTCCCTGGGCTACAATCTTTGGGCTTTTTAAATTAGAAAATAAAAGGCAGACACTTCATTATAGTAGTATAGTGCTTTTGTTTCCTGTTGATAAGATCCTTAGGCGTGCTGGTGCAGTGGGAAGCCTTTGGATGTGTGGGGTGTAGTTCATTCTTGGAGTTCAGTTGATTTTCATGGCTACTTGGGTGCTCAGAAGGCCAAGGAAAGGGTTAAGTTCCTGTCTTTTGAGTAAGCTACAGCCCGGGAGAAACTGATCCATAGACTCTTCTCCAGCTTGTTGCTAAAAATAATACTGACACGTGAAGTACTTGTGAGCGGGATCCAGAGCCATATAGCACAGAAACTCAGTGAGTCGGGTACAGGTGAAGAAGCTGAGGTGTAGAGAGTAGGAACACTTGCCCAGTAGCTGGTGCGCAGTAGAATCAAACAAAGTAGAACTCCTAGTTGTGGGGCTTATTGTGTTCCACAGATGCATTTAAGCTAGAGGGTAAAGGTGAAGGGAGAAGCTAGAATGGTAAACCTGTTTCTGTTAACAAAATAACTCTTGCTTATGTCCCACCAGTGATGAATGAGTAATAATATTTACCTTGATTTAAGAAGGAAACGATGTAGCCATAGATGTAGGGATAAGAGTGTGGCTATTTGAGGAGGTATTAGAGGTTATACTGACTTTGTTTTAGAAAGCTGTATGCTGAAAGTCTGAATGAGGAAAGTAAACGAAACCAAACCACACCACATGGAACATTGTATGAATTCAGCATTAGGTTCATCTCATAACTGAAATCCATCTCGATCATCTACATCAAGGCATCTGAGCAGGTTAAAAGAATCAGGTATTTCTCAGTCTGAATAATTTGATAATTTGAATTGCAGTGAGTCTAAACTGAAGTATCGGTATCTTTTCATTCTTTTCATATACTCTTAAGTTTGGTTTGTGGCCAATTGTGCAGAACACTTTCATTTTTTTCCTTGTGTGTGCATGCATGCACGTGTGTGTGTGTGTGTGTGTGTTAAAAGTACAGTCTGTTCTTTAAATAATTCAAATCAGAACAGGATATACTATCAAGATTTCCTTCTTACCAGGCAGGGAATGTTCTTCATGCTCTAAATGAATGACCCCTGGCCTCCACTTTGAGCCCCATGAAATTGTTGGGGGTTGACAATAGTATTATTCATTTTTAAACAAAGTGGTTGCTTTTTGGAGGGAATTGGCATCCTTTCTTTAGGAATGAGAGATGGAATTGTTGCTTAGAAGAAAGGAAAGATGAACCCAACAAGATAAATCTCTTGCCTTTGTCCTCAAAATATTTTCAAGTAGCGAAGACCACGGTATTAGGGGTAGAAATGAAACTTGTAATCCAATGGTATACAAGTAGCTGACTTCTAGACAAAAAAAGTTGCAGCGTTTTTAGTTCATTTATAATTATGTCATGGAAACTGATTTCTCGACAACCAGCTGTTAAATAACAAACCAAAATGAAATAATAAACACCAAATATGAACAACAACAACAACAAAAACAAACAACAACAACAAAAAATAAAAATACATCTGAAGCTAGGTTTCTAGATCAAGCTGTCCTTGGATATATCTTATTAAGGAGTCTACACAAAGCCAGTGTCCCATCTTGTTTACTGTTGGCATTTGTAGGCTTTTTATTAACTGGAAATGCATTTAATTTTTTAGTTTATTTTTGCTGTTTTAAGCTTTTGCACTGCTCTTTGGATGAAATCAGTTAAGGCTTGAAGTCAGTGACATGAATGACATAATTTTTATGATTCTGACCAATTTTTATAGTGTCTCATTCTGGGTTTATTGCTAATGAGCATGAGCTGAATACGCTGCTGAAACCGTCACCTGTGGAGCTATTTCTCCTATTGAACAATGGCTAGGGTCTTCCCTCAGCAGGACATAGTTTAAGGCATTTGGTGTGATGAATCTCTTTATGAATGTTTAACACCTACTAAAGTTGTTACTTTAAAGCATTTATTCCTTCATTCATCAATTTCTTGAGGACCTACTATGTGCTGGGATATGTTCTAAGTGCTGGGCATACAACAATGAAAATCCTGTTCCCAAGAGGCTTAAATCCTAGTTGGGGGGAAGCAGGAATTATAAATAAGCAAATATTATTGTGTAACAGGTAGCAAGCGCTACAGAGAAATAGAAAGACAAGGAAAGGGGAACTGGAAATAACAAATGTTGATGAGGATTGGGAGAAAGTGGAACTCTTGTGTCCTGTTGGTGGGAGTGTAAGATGGTGTAGTCACTGCAGAAGACAGTATGTATGGTAGTTCCTCAAATGGTTACCAAATGATCCGGCAGTTTTACACTGGGTATATAACCAAAAGAATTGAAAGCAGGGACACAACTGGTATTTGTACATTCATGTTCATAGCAACACTGTTTACAGTAACCGAAAGGTGGGAACAACCCAAGTATTTACTGACAGATGAATGGATAAACAAAAAGTGGTATGTCCATATAATGGAATATTATTCAGCCTGACAAAGGAATGATAATCATTATACACGTTACGAGATGGGTGAAGGTTGAAAACACACTAAGTGAAAGAAGCCATACATAAAGAGGACAAGTAGAATGGTGCTTACCAGGGGCTGGGGCTATGTGGAATTTGTTTAATGGGTACAGAGTTTCATCTAGGGAGGATGACAAAAATCTGGAAAGGGATGGAAGTGTTGGTTGTTTAGCTCTGTGAATGAATTAATACCCACGAATCTTACACTTACAAATGATTAAAATGGCAAATTGTATCTTGCGTTCATGTATTTTACCACAATAAAAAAAATGATAATAACAAAACTGCATAATGGGGATAAAAGTATTCAGGAAGGGATCTCGAATGAGAGGAATCAGGGACGGGCTCTTGAACAGAGTGCATCTGAGCAGAGAGCTGAAGGGAGTGAGAGGTTAGCTGTGCTGAGAAGGACATTCCGAAGGCCTGGAGCAGAAGGTGCTGAGGCCCTGAGATGCGAGCAGGTACAACACGTTAGGGAAAGGCCAGGAGGCCAGATTGGTTGCAGCTGAGGGAGAGTGCTAGGTGTTCAGGTGGGAGAGGGAGTCAGGGTCAGATGTTAGAGGAGCCTGGTTTTGCAGGTAAGCCTTAATTGATTTCCCTGAGGATTTCTTAACTTTCTCAGAACCCTTCATGTTCTCTGCCTCCCTGAGCTACCTTCTCCTTCCTCAAGGGACTGGTGAGGCTGGCAGGATCGCCTACTGGATTCGAATTTAGCTTGGGGGGGAGGGGTCAAACCCAGATTTCTAGACAGTCTCGTTAATTAAATGTCTTACCTCAGATTGTAATCCACTTTAGCAGGAAGGGAATATTCTTTTTGGTTTGGATAATGAAGTTTAAGAGCCTAATGATATTCCTGGTGGTTCTTCTTCAACACAGACTTTGTGTACTTTGCTACCACCCCCGTCTGTCAGGTCTCATTATACAGAATTACACAAGGAGAACTCATGCTCTGCTTCTAGCATCACCCTGAGGGGATACCAAGTTCCACATAAGTGATTCTCCCTGATAAGTGAAGTGGACCCCTTTGTGTGTATAGATTTATAATGCACATATGTGTTGTTACTTAATTGCATAAGATAAGCATATTCAATTAAAGTAAAATAGTAAGAAAGATAAACAATAAAACCAAACTAGGCACCCCCAGTCCCACCATCCAAGGTGGGGGTTCCAGACTCCTCCACATCCAAGGTGAGGGTTCCAGACTCCTCCACATCCAAGGTGAGGGTTCCAGACTCCTCCACATCCAAGGTGAGGGTTCCAGACTCCTCCACATCCAAGGTGAGGGTTCCAGACTCCTCCACATCCAAGGTGAGGGTTCCAGACTCCTCCACATCCAAGGTGAGGGTTCCAGACTCCTCCACATCCAAGGTGAGGGTTCCAGACTCCTCCCATGTATACATATATACAAATTACATGTATGTTTAAATTTCATAAAAAAGGACTCATACAGTACTTCAAGTTTGGTACCTTGTTATATTGTACTCAATCCTGAAGCTCTGTTCTTGTTAATAAATAGATACGTATGCCTTCATTTTTCTGAAGGTGCCTGTACCTTTGAAGAGATTGCCTTTGAGTGGTCACATGGATGGCATCACTAGGGTTAAAAAGAAAATCATTCAGATTTCTTCATCATCATAGAATCCAAGTTTTCTCATTCAGTTTATACTCTTTCTTTAAAGAAAACTGAATGGAAGGTAAAGCACTCTTCAAAAGTTAGCTATCTTATTGTAGGGATAAAGTCTAGTAATCATTCATTCAAAAAATGCAGAATTTTTTTTTTTACATTTCAGTTATTTTATTTTTTTAATTTTTAAAAATTTTTATAAACATATAATGTATTATTAGCCCCAGGGGTACAGGTTTGTGAATCTCCAGGTTTATACACTTCACAGCACTCACCATAGCCCATACCCTCCCCAATGTCCATAACCCAACCACCCTCTCCCTACCCCCTTCGCCCCGGCCACCCTCAGTTTGTTTTGTGAGATTAAGAGTCTCTTATGGTTTGTCTCCCTCCCGATCCCATCTTGTTTCATTTATTCTTTTCCTAACCCCTAAACCCCCCCACGTTGCGTCTCCACTTCTTCATATCAGGGAGATCATATGATAGTTGTCTTTCTCCATCAATGCAGAATTTCTTATCTCTTCTTCAGGGTAACCTAATTCTCTGGAGTAGGTAGGGCCAGGTACTTTTTTCTGTTTGTTTGCCCTTAAAAGGAAAACTTCACTGTAGAAGATTTGAAGTATGTGTAACAGTGAGATCTTTGTATAACAAATCCCTCTATACTCATCACCCACCCTTCATCGTTATCAATCCATGACTAAGCTGTGTTCACCTGTATTCTGATACACTCTCTCCCTCCTGTTGGGTGAGTCGGAAACAAATACCAGGTATACCAGTTCATCTGTCTTTTAGTATATATCTCTAGTATTGGGATTAAAAAAATTGTGATACTTTTATCCACCTCAAGGAAAAACAAAATTTTTAATTAACTCTAAGTTCTCACTTCCTTCCAATGTGTGTAAGGGCATGTATACACACCCATGCATACAATATAATATATATACATCTAGATAATGTAATAATATATATGCATATTTAACAGTTTGTTTGAATTAGGATCCAAATAAGGTCAATACATTACAAATGGTTGATGTGTCTTTTAATCTGTATATTTCCTCTACACCTCTTTTTCCCCAGGCATTTTGTGGTTGTTACTGAAGAAACTGGGTGATCTATTTTCCTATAGTTGAGATTTTGCTCACTGTATCTGTGTGGTATAGTTGAACATGTTCCTCTGTTCCCTGTATATAGCATATCTGGTTATTAAATGTAGAACCTTGATCAGAATCAGGGTTTTTTTTTGGGGGGGGGTGCACTACTATTTTCTTGAACTTTATTCAGGGGAGTGTGTGATGTGCATGGGTACGTCTTCTTGTGATATTAGCAGCCATGGATGTTCATTTCCTTAATCCATTAGTTCATTTGGACTTGTAAAACTCCTATTTTTCTTTATTCATTCCTTAGCTGAACTATTTTATAAAAAGAAATTTCCTTCCACTAAGTTTTTTATTCCCTGGCGTATGTAGTTCATGTAACAAAGACAGAATCTGTACTTAAATTTCTTTCTGTATTTTACCAGTTTTCAAAAATATCCAGTGATTCCCTACCATGATACATGACAGTGGTTCTCAAGGAGGTGACACTGGGCAATATCTGGGGACAGTTTCGGTGGTCACAGCTAGAGTGAGAGCACTCCTGGCATCCAGTGGATAGAGGCTGGAGATGCTGATAAATAGACACAGTACATCACCTTGCCCTGTCACAACACGGAACTGTCCATTTCTCAGTAACAGCCATGCTACTGGTGAGAAACCCTTATACTAAGATGACAAATCGGTATTTTTTTTGTTGTTGTTGTTAGTATCTTTATGAACTGGTGGATTTAAGCATATTTTATATGTTTCTCTTTGTGTAGCTATCCTTCTTGATGATCAATGTGTTCATTTTTGCTGAGCAACTTTGGCTATTCAGATTGGTTCAAAAAACACAACCCTAGTAGTCTTTGATAGCTTTCTTGATTTTGATACAAATATTCCAGGCTCATCATCTATCTTTCTTATCCCAGACCTGGAATCAGCCTTTCCTCCAAGGAGCCATAGATCCTTTGAGAGGGAAATGGTGTTTAGAGACCTCTCCTCAGGGACCGAGATGTATTCTTATTCTCCTCCTACAGGTCAGAAAAAAAATCTAAGTGAGGAAAACTTCCAACCTGAGTGCTTTCAGTGGAAGTATTTCCAAAATGTAATCAACACATCTTTGCCTTTTAAAAAAGCATTCTGAATGTACACAAAACTTTCCATTTTGGTATTGGTTATAATCTCAGTATACTGGTATCTTAATACCGTTGTGCCCCCCAGATGAGCAGAAATGTTATTCTTGTTCTGCACGCATGTTTTTCATACTGTGTGGCACCCCATGATGAGGTCCCGAACTCATTTTAGTGGGCCTCCATCACACCTTTTTAATGGAGCAGGGTAGAATAGAAAACGTCAAAGTGTTATTGTATGGGTACTTGGAAGGAACCGTGTACGTTGCAACGAATGCTCCCCTGCCCTTCTCTGTCTGTCTCACACACAGTGAGCATTGGGTTGTAAGTGTAGTGTATTTCTTACTGTGGGTTGCAGTTTCAAGTTTGAGAAATGTTGTTTTACATTTTTATTCCTCCATATGTGGTCATCACACTAGCGTCATGGGTTTCCACAGTGAACTCCTTAGAAATGTGGACTCAGAGGCCCCACCCCTGACCCACTGAATCAGAACCTGCCCTCATAGCACAATCCCCATGGGATCCATGCACACTCGAAAGTATGAGAACCTCTCGACTGAACCCCTTGTGCTTTTTCAGTACTTGCCTTATTTTTACAGCTATTTTTTCCTGGCTGGCTCTCACCTGTCAAAAGTGACCTTAGTACTTGCCCCTCGAAGTCTTTCCATTTTCCGTGAACTGGAAAGATAGGCGAAGTCACCCACTGAAGATGAGCATGTAGGCCTGGCAGGACCCTTTTTGACATCTGGGGGCTTTCATTTGGGGACTCTTTTATTGGCAGTTTCAGGTAGAGCTAGAAATCAAACAATACATGTAAAGCCTGCTTAAGGCTGGGAAGTCCCAGATAGGAATAAGGCTGCGTTTTAATATGATGTTGTCGCACTTTGAGCAAGTTAGGTTTTATAATGTTTTATGACCTGTCCACTTAGCAGAACCTGTGGACTGCTTGATAGAATGTTGCCTTTCAGAAAGAGATGGACATAAGCCGGGGGGGCGCCTGGGCGGCTGGTTCGGTTGAGCGTCTGCCTTCGGCTCAGGTCATGAGCCCAGGATCCTGGGATCCAGTCTCTCATCGGGCTCCCTGCTCAGCAGAGAGCCTGCTTCTCCCTCTCCATCTCCCTCTGCCTGCCTCTGCCTACTTGTGATTTTTCTCTCTCTGTCAAATAAATAAAATCTTTAAAAAAAAAAAAAGATGGACATAAGAAAAAACATCACTCCACCTCCACGCTTCTTGTTGTTTGTTTGCATTTCAAGAGGAGGTTTGTCTGGGAAGTGATTTTTGTCCTGCTGTAACAGTTGCAAAACGTTACTGTGTGCAGGTTTCTGAAGAGAAAAAGTTGATTCAACACCTCGACTCAGGGACGTTCACTCCTGTGCCTGTGGCCGTGTCTGCTTCTCTGTCTTTGCCCACATGCTTTCTGCCCTGCTGCCCCCATCCCATCTCTGTCCACCTTGCCAAATACTTGTGTCTCCAACCCGAATCCTTCCTTCCTCTTCTGGAAAGCCTTTCCTGATCATTTGAAAATCTTTGTGATTTGAAACTCCCCAGCACTTTATGTCTTTTCCTTGCGGGCTTTTTAGTTACGTGTCCACCAAACCATTTGCTGAATGAAGCTACTTATCTCCATGTTTTGTTTCCCTTTGAAGGATGTAGACTGCTGGTCAGGAGAATCTAATTTTTTGTACACCTGTCCCGATTAGATATTTCTTGAATTGGCCGTTTGCATTGAAAAGGCCCTTTTGCTGTGGAGAGCAGAGTGAGGGCTGGCAGACACATGTCAAGCAGCTCCTTTTGGGAGCTTGGGAGAGGTTGCTCAGAACGGTTCTTTGGAGGGCATGAGGCATGAGAAATTGTTGAGTGTTAATAAAAGGGAGCGGAGGTAATAAGCAGGTAGCGCAAGGAAGCTGCTCTCAGGTTGTAATGGTATTGCCCTGCTGAACCGCAGGATGGGGCCTCCAGATGTCTGAGTGTTGACTGTCTCTTGGGTGTGGGCAAAACATGTCACATCTGTGCTTCTGTTTCCTCCTTTTTAGAATAGGTATAAAAATACCTGCTTTGGGTCATTGCTGCCAATGCTGTAGAAGAATACATGTTTGCAAAAGTCTTGCAAAACAAAGGCTCTGTCCTAGAGGAGTGGTTCTCAAGTGGCGGGGTCATTTTGCCTTGCAAGGACTCATGCCCTGTGTGGAGACTTCTTTGTCACAGCTGAGGGAGAATGGGTGCTCCTGGCATCCAGTCAGTAGAGGTCAGGGATGCTGCTAGACATCCTGTGATACACAGGATGTGTCCTCCACAACAAGGAATTGTCTGCCCCCAAAGGTCAGTAGCCCTGAGGTTGAGAAGCCCTGTCCAAGAGTGATTCTCCCAGACGGAGTGAGACTTTTCTGTCTCTGAGGATGTTAACCTTTGATTTGCTGGGTTTGTTTGTTTGTTTGCTTCCTTTTTGTTTTTTTGTGGTTCAGGTTGTGAACAGAGGGGTGTCTCTTCAGGCTGGGGCTAACTTTTAACTTTTTAGTAAAATAAATACCACTCCCCTTCCCCCTCATGCCCCAAGTACTGGCTTTGGTTTCTGGAGCCCTGTGGTCTATTAGCTTTGGCCAGTACAGGGCTTTGTGGCCTACAAGAAGTCCTTCAGGCTTTTTTGTTGTTGTTTGCTCTTTCTGCCTATAAAATGAAGAATTTTAGCTAGATGATCTCTATCCACCAAATACAAAATGTTCTGACTAGCAACTTTGAACTTTGGATTGGCTTCTCTTATATTGGCCTTGGAGGATAGGAAACACGAGAGCCCACGTCAGAATTGACATCTTTTCTCTAAAATAACCATGTAAATATTGTACCTGTTTGGAGGACAGGTTATTTAGTGGGCATGTTTGTGAAAAGGCGAGTAGGTTTATCTTTGTGCATGTGTATCTGTTGTGTGTCTAATGAGTAATATTCACACTAGAGAGTTGCTCTGACCCAAAGGTTTACAACTGCTGTTTCTGAGATGGTCATAGAGGGCCCTGCTTAAAGTTGAAACTTCTGAGTTGGTGACTTCCTTTGGGACTGTCTGAAAACGAAAGCAGAATGCAATTTTCTATCCTCCGAGAGAAGTGCTTTTTGCACAAGAATACATTATCCCTTGATGGGGACACTGCTTTCCTGAGGACCATTTGATGAACCACTAATTGAACAAGAAGGCAAGGAGGGGGCAGCACCGTAAATGTGTATGGGGGTAGGGAGGGGGAAGCTGCCGGCCCGGTGGCCAATGCAAAAATACTGCATTGCTCATCCTTGTTTCACTCTAAAGATGATATCGTCAAGAGTCTTTGCTCAAAGGAAGTTCCAGAATTAACCGTGAGAGTTCCTAGTCACAGAAGCAGAGACAGTTGTAAAGAGAACCTCTTTCCTTGTCTTGGAAGAATCAACCATAAATGTTGTAGGTTTTCTCTTCCCTGAATTTACAGCCATATTTCCATATATGTACCTGGGTGACGGCATCTTAGGGGGAGGCATGTATAGAAGGAGTGTCCTTGGCCTTCAGCCAGGAGATCGATCAAATGCCGGCAACTCTTCCTTTTTCTGGGCACACTCTTGTTTTCCCTCCGAAAAGCCTTGTGGTTTGTCTGGTTTTGCCCTCCAGGGGGCTGCTTGTCCTGAAAACAATGTGTGGCTTTTTTGTGTTTGGTGGCAGCTTTGGCCCCCAGGTTCCATCTGTTTCCTGGGGACTCTGGCCTCCTGAACCTCTGGGCGCTTTTAAGTGTTCACGCATGAGCCCTCCCTTTGCTGCCTAGTTTAAAGGAAGTCTTGATTTTATTCTTTTTCAACGATCATTTTTAAAGCAAGCAGCAATAAAACCAGCACTAAGTCTTTGTCAAAGGCCCTCTGTTTTTTAGGAGGTGGAGGTGATGTGGAATGCCAAGAAAGAGCAGAGAAGACTGATGGATTTCCATTGGCTCCATTTTTTAGCAGAAGAATCACTTTCCAAGTGCACTGTGCTTTGAGGCCAAGTGGCAAAACTCACTGACTGAAGGGTGGACCCAGAGGGGCCTATGAAGGTGGGATCCAGTCATTCATTCTTCACCTGGCTGTACTTTGGTAGCCTAGGTCTTCCTGGGAATAGTGGGGAGAACATTCTGCTGGAGTTGGCACTGATAAATTCAGATGAATGTTATCTCACAGTGTGCCCCTTGTCTACATCCACTCGTGGTGTGGAATTGCTGGTTGATAGGGTTAATCCTCAACTAATTGTAAGCCCTCAAAAGTTTAGTAAGAGTCGTTTATGGGAGTTGAAAATACAGCAAGTTAGCCAGTAAGAATAATCACAGCAAACAGACGTGTTTGCAGTGTTTTACTTCCTATGAGCTAAGTAAGCCCATTATTTTCTTTTATACATTTAATCCTCAGCACAACTGTGTGAGGCAAGCTCTCATGATCCCCGTTCTGCAGATGAGGAGACTGAGTTCCGGAATGAGTAGCTCAGTCAAGGTTGTAAACTCCCTGTCACACTTAGAATAAAAGGCAGACTTTTCACCCTGACTTGGGAAGTCCCACTAGCCCTGGTTTCTCTCTTCTCTGACCTTACCCCACACTTTCTTCGTTTCCCATTAATGCTCCAGACATTGTGGCTGGCTTTCTGTTTCTTGAACTTGCCAAGTTCTTTTCTGCTGAAGAGCCTTTGTACTAGCTATTGGCTCTATCTAAAATGCTCTTCCGCCTGATTGTTTTGCATGACTGCCTCTGTCTTGACTTTCAGGTCTTAGCTTAAATGTCTAAGCTTGCACTCTCTGACCAGACAAAAGTAAGTTATCACACGGTCATATCATCCAGTTTCAATTCTCTGCCTACTACTTAACTGCCTGATTTGTCTTCCCTGTCAACAAACTCTCTCTCCTTCACGAAATATAGGCATCATGAGAACAGGGACCTTGACTGTCTTCTTTTTACTTATATATCCTGCACACCTAGACTAGGGATAGCACATAGTAGGTATTCAATGAATGTGCTCAATAAAAAGGGGGTTTCAAATCAGGGGGTCCTCTCTGAAGTCCTGCATGTTGTATGTTTTGTCTTTTAATCCTGTTCTGTCCAGTTTTTCATATTAATGAAGTATGAGTCCTAAGCCCAAAGCCAGTGCCAAACCAAAACTTAAAATTTATAGCATTTTTCAACCTTTTGGGTCTCAGAAACTCTTGACATGCTTAGAAATTACTGCGGACCCCAATGAACTTTAGTTGATGTAGGTATAACAGTCCGTATTTATCTCATTAGAATTTAACACTGAGATATTGAGCTACTGAGATAAACACACACACAAAATAAGCCATCACACAATAATGCAGTAACATTTTGTGGGGAAGGAGAGGGCAGAGGGAGAGAGAGAATCTTTAGCCATCTCCACACTCAGTGCAGAGCCCGATGTGGGGCTCTACCTCAAGACTGGGAGATAGTGACCTGAACTGAAACCAAGAATTAACCTACTGAGCCATGCAGGTGCCCCAGTAACATTTTTTAAATGAACGATAGCTGTATTTTCTAAAATAAAAACAAAAATTAGAGACTGGCATTGTTTTACACTATTGCAAATTGTTGGCGGTCTGGCTTAATGGAAGATCGTGGAGACGCATATCCCATACTTGTTTCTGCTTTCAGTCTCTTGAGATAGCACATGTCTTGCAGCCTCTGGAAAACTCCATTGTCGTGTTGAGAGATGGAGTGAAAAGGTAAATAGTGCATTGGTAAATAGTGCACAGGTAAGAGATGGAGAAGTTGAAGGCTTAGATAGCAGGATGTAATTGATTATCCCTAAGTCTGGGTTTTGTTTAGAAATATATGCATGGGGATGCATTTAAGCTGTTTCTGGGGGGAAAAAAGAAAAATTGCTTCCCTTTAAAGGACCTCCTGAATTGCAGAGGACACTGAAAACTTGGAAGCTAGTAGTATTTGTCTTATGTTCATCTTTTTCAGATGTGCAAGATGATACCAAGCATTGTAGGGGTTCTGCAATGGGATGGGTCATTAAAAAAATAATAAATCTGTTTCTTCTCTGTCTGAGAATAGTAGCTTCCAATATAACTCCCTTCATAGCTGCTACTCCACAACCTTACTTAGTTCTCCTTGTAGCTTTTGGACTCAGATGGTTAGGTCCTCGAATAGAAATTAGATTGTTTCGGTGCTTTATTGGTCTCTGGTTCTGTCACATCTGGTGTTAAATACATCAAAGTAGAAGCTGTTAAAAATAGATGAGATATTCCCTGCTAGCCAACTTGTTTAAGAAAGGCAAATGATTACAATCCAGGCCACTGGGGAGTATTTTGAATGTCTTGAGTGATGTATGCAAGGTTGTCAAAGCTAAGATAATTGGGTGGTCAGATATTGGAGAGCTTGGAGCTCAGGGAATGAATGGTCCACTGGATGGGGGACAGGCGTGGTGGTGGAGGGGTCCTTAGTTCCCAACACCAGTGCTTGGAAGGACCTAATTTAAGGGCAGTGTCAGTGGGGCTCCCCCACCCCCCTGAATTACAGCCCCAAGGGCCAGGTGGCTTCATCTTAAATAAAGAAGACTTGCTTCTGTGTGTCAATAAAATCTTCTGGTCAGACTATTTGGGTCTCTGGCTTTGGGGTCCATTACCTGGTGTAAATAAAGGCTTCTGATTTTCTCCCTTGCCTGTGTAGGATTACGTGATACCTTAGGTAACTTCTTGGTTAATGAAAGTGTTCTAATTTTGTCTCGTTTCAGGAGTTGCTAACTTTTAAATTCTGAATTGTGTGTAGGCGAGAATTGAGATTTTTTTTTTTAGAAAAACGCATATAATGCAATTAGTTCAGTGCCTACAGGAGAAATAGATGGGAAAAATCACAATAAGTGAGTTTTCTGCCACAGTCAAAGCTTTTAGCAAAAAGAAGAAAAAAATCAAAACCTATCCCGATTCATGAAATGAATATACTTCTTTTTCAGTGAGGCTGTGATTTAGCCCTCCTTAACACCAAAGTAGAAGAGGTTCTAAATATTGAATTATTTCTTTGAAGAGGTTCCCACCTCACCCCCTCCCTTCATTCCACAGGGGCCTGGTTTGGTTGTTAGAAGTGGGGGTGGAGTTGAGGTCTGGTGGTCTTGGTGAGTTTGGAGGCCAAAAAGCAACAATACCTTGGGTGACCTGTCCAAGTATCACCCACCTCTTAGGCTTACAGAGCACTGAAACCTTTCTGGGACTTGTGTTTATTTGAATGTGTTTCCAACAGTGTTGACTAAGTAAGAAGCTTACATCAAGTAGAAGAAGGACAAGTTATGGGCAGAAATGAGTGAAGGCTTTGGAGCAAGAAAAGTGAACTTTTTCCACTTTAGTCTCATTCAGAAATAAAAAAGAAGTATTTAGTAAGGGCCATATATTGGGCTGAGCACTTTGTGTGGATTATTTGATTTACCCCTCAAAATGAGAGATGGGAAAAATTCCCTTGTCCCTTTTTCTTTTAATCAGATGATAGAGCTGAAATTCAGAAAAGTTACATCTGTTGCTTAAGCACGTGAAGCTGGAATTCAGACTCTGGTTCTGAGTCTATTTCTAGCCTTTTTGGACACCCAGGGGCTGATCAGTGGGGTAGGGATAGTTTCTGCCAGGGACAGAAGTTAGATAATTTTTTTCTGACTTCCAGATTTCTCATAGCAATCTCTCTTTTTTATTATATTAATTATTTTTATTAACATATAATGTGTTATTTGCCCCAGGGGTCTCATAGCAATCTCTTGAAAGGGTCTAACAGAGCTCTGTTTTCTATCCTTGCTCCAACAGTATAAACTTGATTTTCATTAGTTTTAGGAAAACAATCACCTAAAAATACTTCATGTTCTTTTAGGTAATAGCTAACGCAAATCCCAGGCACTGGGATTCAGTAGGAAAGAAGAATTCTCCTGTCATGTTCTCATGGCCTGATAGTCTAGTGGTGAGGACAAGTTAATAAGCAAACCAGTGAATAAGGAATTTTTGGATAGTGGTAATGGCCTGGAATAATGAGGATACCATGTGGAGAGGAGTGTCAGGCAGCAGTTACAGGTTGTCCAAGGCACCTGG
Source organism: Neogale vison (assembly GCF_020171115.1). Taxonomy (NCBI): domain Eukaryota; kingdom Metazoa; phylum Chordata; class Mammalia; order Carnivora; family Mustelidae; genus Neogale; species Neogale vison. Next base: position 177,860,375 of record NC_058096.1, on the reverse strand, counting down.
CACTTTGGGGGATCTGGAGGAAGTTCATCGTGGCCAGAGTGTAGAAGGCAGAGAGAGAGTACAGAGAGATGAGGAGGAGGAGGTAGGCAAGGACCAGGTCATGAGGACTCCCAAGGAGATTTTGGGATTTTTTTTTTTTTTTTAAAGATTTTATTTATTTATTTGACAGAGAGAGAGAGATCACAAGTAGGCAGAGAGGCAGGCAGAGCGAGAGAGGGAAGCAGGCTCCCTGCTGAGCAGAGAGCCCGATGCGGGGCTCGATCCCAGGACCCTGGGACCATGACCTGAGCCGAAGGCAGAGGCTTTAACCCACTGAGCCACCCAGGCGCCCCGATTTTGGGATGTTTTAAGCAGGGGAATGACATGGTCTGATTTATGTATCTAAAATATCATGCTGGGGGCGGGGGGGCAGACAAAAAAAGACCAAGCTGGCTGCGTGTGTAGAATAGATTGAGGGGCAAAGAAAAATTCAAGAGACAGTCTTTTTTTTTTTTTTTTTTAAATATTTTATTTATTTATTTGACAGAGAGAAATCACAAGTAGATGGAGAGGCAGGCAGAGAGAGAGAGGGAAGCAGGCTCCCTGCTGAGCAGAGAGCCCGATGCGGGACTCGATCCCAGGACCCTGAGATCATGACCTGAGCCGAAGGCAGCGGCTTAACCCACTGAGCCACCCAGGCACCCCCAAGAGACAGTCTTAATGCAGCGCAGTCAAGAAATGATCCTGGCTGGGATTTGGGTGGGGGCAGAAGAGTTCCAAAGAATTGGAGTATTCAAGAGATAGACTAAAACTTAAAATCAGTGAGATTTGATGCTCAGATTTCGTTATTTGCTAAATATTTACCAGCACCTACCACCATGTGCTAGGCATTGGTGATCGGAATAAAATGTTAAACAAAACAGATCCCCAGACCAACTGATCTTATCTTTAACGAGGATAGGGGCTGGGATAGGGAAGAGCATGAGCAAAGGTTCTGTGGCAGGGATAAGGAGAGGGAAGACGGGCAATGCCGCAGGCTTTGAGGTGGTAAATGACATGGGTAGGGAGAAGGAGAGATGGGGCAGACAGGTGAATTTTTTCTGGTACATTGAGATGCTATTGGTATCTGGGAGCTGAATCCCAGAAGTTGTTGGCCATGAGGTACAGATTTAGGAATCATAGAGAAGTCATAGGAGTCAGCAGAGGGGACAAGATGACTAGAGAGGGTGTAGAAAAGGCAATGAACAATATAGATTCTGAGAAAAGAGGTTTTGAGGACCAGTACCTCTGGTTTCTGTTCTTCAAGGATCTCTCTGACTTTGTGTGTTTTTATTTCCACCTTTCTTTTGAGTAGAAGCAAATGTCCCTTTTTGTTCTGCATTGCTCAGGGAGCGGTTTCAGTGGACAGAGAACTGAAGCTGAGCACAAGGGCAGCAGGAGGCTCAGCAAAGCCGCTGCACCTCGCAGAGGCAGTAATCCTCCTTCCTCTGCTCGGGTCAAGCCACTCTGGGACAATCCCATTTTAAGAGGTGCATTAGTGGGTCAGAGCAGTGGTGGGAGGTGGTGGGGATCCAGTAATAGCCTTCGGACATTGCACACTTCCTTCCTGCAGGTGCTTAACTGAGTAGTTTCTATGCATGAACTTAGTGAACCTCTTGACAGCCTGGTGAGGGAGTTACTCTTATTATCCCCATTTATGGATGGGGAAAGGGAGGTTTGGGAAGGTTACAGAACGGGCCTACGGTCCTCTAGTGATGAGGTGGCAGAGCCAGAGTCCCCACTTCTGCCGGCCCTTCGTGTGGAATGCTCTTGAGGCCCGGCCATGTCAGGAGCCAGGGAGGATGGTGATGCTCTCTGCCAACAGAAGCAAAGTCCTTAGGAGGTCTGAGAGCATTCACATTGTGAGAGGGTTCTGAGCATCATGGGACAGATCAGTAGCAAAAGTTCTGGGAGGGAGTTTCTGTGAGGGGCAGGGTTGGGGTGTTGGGGGGAAGGGGGAGGGATGTTTTCTAAGTGGGCTCTCTGAACTTGAAACCATGGTTTGAACCTTTGAACCCTGGAGTACTGCTGGATATATAAGCAGAAGCGAGGCCATCCATAGGAGACACAATGGGGGGATTCCATTATTGGGGTAAGAGATGGAATTCTATGTTGTATAGGTTGCCTCCAACCTTTATGATAAGATTTTGTATGTTTGGAAAGCTCAGAGTGCTCTGAGGTTGGAATTTGAGCTTAATTCCATACAGTTGAGATTTTTCGTAATAGGTGAATTAGGAAGAATAATTATTTTAAAGTAAAATATATTGTCACAGATTGTCTAGGAGTTCATTTGTTTGGATACTCACCTGACTTTTTGTTTTTAGATTTTATTTATTTGAGAGAGAGCAAGCAGAAGCAGGGCTGAGGGGAAGGGGGAGGGGCAGAAGGAGAAGCAGACTCCTGATGATCAAGGAGCCTGATGCAGGGCTCAATCCCAAGACCCTGAGATCATAACCTGAACCAAAGTCAGACACTCACCAACTGAGCCACCCAGGCACTGTCCCCCACCCCTAACCTGACTTTAAACAGAGGATCCTTTCTTTTGCTTGGTTTAAATTTTGAAGCCCTAGGATCTTCCCGAATTCCACTTCATCTCATTAAGAAATCATAAATAGCATTAAGGAGTGAAAGTCTACCAGTCTCTGAACGAAGCACTTTACACGCACTTTTTCATCTGTTCCTTACAACAGTCTCCGTAGTTCCATGTTATCCTCATTTTCCAGATGAAACAAAAGCAGAGAAGTTTAAGTGGGCCAGATCGCAGTGTTGAGCTAATCATCATCATAACTGGCACCCAGAGAGAAGTTTGGATCCCCTGAGCTGGTCCCCTGAGCCTTCTCATGATGTTATGGGACCAGCGCCAAGTTTATTAGCAAAGAGCCCTGGGCGTCGATACAGAGTTTGACATCTCAGGGTCAGGCAGACGGCAGGTTGGCCCTGGCTGTTTTTGTACTGGGGGTGTCCTCAGTCATTGTGTGGCCAACATGGGAACACCGGGTCCAGCTGTGAGAAGTTGGCCAGCACAAATGGTCCAGGATCCGATAAAGAGACAGGTTCTCCCACCCTGTTCTGAACAACAGGAAGTCTTCTAAAAGATTGCTCCCAGGCCCATCACACACAGGCTGATTTTCTACCTCCTCTCCTCCAGGCTCCAGAGGCCTGTTCGGTTCACTTTCCAGGCCTTTGTTTTTCCTTCCATGATGGCTGGTGATGGCCCCAGGACCTCTCCTCCCTCTGGCCCTTGTCCTCATCTTCTTTTTCCACTTAACTAATGGTAGGTGAGAGGAGAACTCCAGAGCTTCCAGCCAGACTAGCAGGGCTTCTGCCCAGTCCCTTTCGAGGGGATTTATGTCTTGAGACCCTTGGGAAATAACTGCACTCCCCCCCTCCCATTTTCAATTGTTTCTTTAAAATTGGGACCCCTGGCAGATTGCCCATTTCAGGATCATTAACTTTGGAGGATGTTCTGATTGTTTTCTGGGAAAAAATGTAAAATATGGCTAAAGTTTATTATTTAGTTGTCTACTTAATAAACGTGGTCAGAAAGAAGGTTAATTTTTTTTTTTTCCGACTTAACCCACATGTTATGTGGCCATGGTGGAAAAATTAGGAAACACCAAAGCAGAAAAAGGAGGAAATGGAATTGTGTATAACACAGAAAATCTGGGCTTTGTAATCTTATCACCCAGAAAATAAGGATGGTTGACATTTTAGTCCATGTTCCGAGGGTCATTGTTGATGAGAAGCTCTGCTTAAGAGGCAGGTAGAGCTGGGTTACAACCTGCCTTGGGCACCTTCACTTCTGTGTATCTTGGTTTCCCCAATAATGAAATGAGAATAATAGCAGTACCCGTGAGGATTTTGGTAAGAGAACATTTGTAAGCATCTTAGCACAATGGGGGGGCATGATGATGCTTGATGAAAGTTAGTCATCATTATTAGAAATGGTAACCCTGCAGGGCTGTGCTAGAGAAGCACTGGGTCTAGACATCTGGGTGATCAGATGCGATCAGCTGCGGGCACTGAGTTCATCACCCCACCACTGAGTTGTGTCTGCTGCTTTCCATGAAGGGTCTGGGATCTTTCAGTCAGGTAACCAGGTGGTGAGGAAAGTTAAGACTAGGGCCACACTGCTGTTTCCTGGCCCGGTCTCCACTAGGGCTAAATGGTCCAAAGGACAGAGTTAGTCACTCTAGATGAAGCCCTCCCGATGGAGCATGTACCTGAGCTCCTGTATCTAGCACTCACCTGTGTCCTTCCTGGAGGCCCGAGTGTGAAGACACGAATTTGATGTGACTCCAAATCCAAACAGAACTTATTTTCCAAAAATCAGTCCCAGAATTATGTTGACTTCCTTAACCTTTATGATAAGTCTTGTAAGTATAAGCATAAGGGAAAATAAGGGAAATATTAGTGCCTTTAGTGTTTTTCATTTGTGCCATTTTTTTTTTGGATGTTGTATAAAACATGGGTTTGCCTTTGGGCATTTAGGAACAAATGACAAAATGATAGACAGTTCTGGAGCATGGAACTTGGCTGGCAAATTGTCCCTCTGTGCATGATTTGTGTGTCTATAGATGCTCACTGTTTTGTTTGAGAATGTGTTCTCCTGTGCTGTCTTTCTCTAGGTAGAAGTTCAGGTTCAGTGAAATGAACTTTGTCTTGCCAGGTCTGGGTTGTTTGGAGGAATTGGTTTTTTCCTTGTAGATTCTCACAAGCAGTGAACTGAGGCTCATTTTCAGTTCCTTTTCAGCACCTGGTAAGTAGGAGACATGCTTCCCTAGCTTTCCTGATGATCATTGCTGCACAATTTTAATGGAAAGCAGACTTGGTGCCCAGAAAGCAATTTCAGGAGAGAACACTTTTTCATGCCGTTAGAACTCTTGTGGCTTTGGAGGTGAATGATTTCTAGGCAGAACTTGAGCAAAGGCATTGGAAAAGATGTTTAAGGGGCTCTGGGTTTGGAGGAGAGATCCTGGGAAGACCTTGTTTATCCTCTGCATCTACATCAGATGCTCAATGAAGCCATGGGAGTTACCTGGGGTCCATACCCGTGCACTATCTTCCTCCATAAGTGAGCTTGGTGGTTTTTTTATTTTTATTTTTATTTTTATTTTTATGTGTGTATATCTGTCTGTCTGTTTTTGAGAGGAGGAGTGGCTGAGGGGGAGAGAGAATCTTAAGCAGGCTTCAGGCCCAATGCAGAGCCTGATGCAGGGCTCAGTCTTGGACCCTGAGATCACGACCTGAGCCAAAATCAAGTTGGAGGTTTAACTGACTGAGCCACCCAAGCGCCCCTAAGCTTGTTTTTTAAAGGTCAAATTAGTTTAACTATTTAAAAATTAGTTTTTAACTATTTAAATGGACTCCCACTTCTCAATGTCAATGGCCTTCAGGAAAGCTATTCCTAAGAGTCATGTCAGTATTTTTGTTGATACTTGTGGGGTGTGTGTGTGTGTGTGTGTGTGTATGTAATGATTTCTGGGCTGTGGAGAGATTTCCTGGAACTTACGAGCCCTTTCTAGGACTGCCCCAAACTAGCCACTGGTATTCCTGAGGGGGTTCTCACTTGGCCTAAGCCGCATTATTCTTCCTGCACTGACATGGTTTGGACCAGGTGCTAAGATCCTTTCTCCCCCTGCAAGTGCTTGGGTGAAGGAGAAGAAGGAAAGAAATTGAAACAACATTTGGATGAAGTGGGTACAGTTGTTGAATTTTTAAAAGGCCACTAGAGCTTTGCGGTATTTGTTACTAGGTTTCCTTTTATTAATTTTGTTGCTTTGGTACCTCAGCAGAGGCACTGCCAGACCCAAGTTTCATACCAGGTGTTTCCTTCTGCCTTCACATTGCCTGAGGCAGATTGAGTGTGTTAATGTTTTATAAGTCAGACTTTCCAACTCCTTAATCACTGCAAAGTTGTTGGCTGACTTCCCTGCAGTCTTTAGATTCGCTATTCATTATCGAGGGTCCTCACTTTGCAGAATTGGATTTGGGTGTGGTTGTGTTAGAAACCGGCATTATTGTGGTTGGAATATCCTGAAATAAATGATATATGGAAAAAAATGTTGTTGCATATGTCCTTGCTTGGCTCGTTTGAGTGCCTGCCTGTCACACACTCATTTAAATTTGACTTTTAAGTAGGGCGCTTTGGAAAATTGAGCGAAGCCAACTCTCAGTGACTTTTTCCCCCACTCCGAGCATTTCTTTCCCTCTAATAATGTTGCATATTTTACTTTGTCTAGGCTTTTCGAGAAAGACATGTCTGACAAGATGTCTAGTTTCCTACATATTGGAGACATTTGTTCTCTGTACGCGGAAGGATCGACAAATGGATTTATTAGCACCTTGGGGTAAGAGCTCCTGATTTCTTGTGTGGCAGGATTTCTTTAAGACCTCTTGGGGCGCCTGGGTGGCTCAGTGGGTTAAGGCCTCTGCCTTCGGCTCAAGTTGTGATCCCAGGGTTCTGGGATCGAGCCCTGCATCGGGCTCTCTGCTCAGCAGGGAACCTGCTTCCTCCTCTCTCTCTGCCTACTTGTGATCTCTCTGTCAAAAAAATAAATAAAATCTTAAAAAAAAAACAAAACTCTTAATGCCGGCTTAAAAATGGATTTTTCTAAGATAAGAATGTTACCATTTGATGAGGCTTTTCCAGGGGCAGTTGGAATCGTGATACCAAATCTCATGTTAGCCAAGTTTACCTCTGACACAAAAATACTGTTTTCTTGGAAGTCCTGGAAGAGTAAAATCTCATTAACTAGGACCCTTATAATTCAGAATTTATTATAATTTCCTATTCCTTATATAAGGGGGGGAGAGTACAAAGTCTATGGGATAAAATTTTAGCATTATTTTTTACAGACCTCAAAGAAGTGCTTTTTGACTTTCATAAAAGCTCTTATTTTCATATGCTGCCTTGTTTGTCATTTAAGGAAAGACCAGAACTTCTCAGATGCTTCTCTCTCTTCTTTGAAGCAGAACCTTGCCGATTTTAAAATGCAACGTGCATTTGAAAGTTACATATTACACAAAGTTCTGTAAATCAGATTTTTGTTCTTTTGTGCTGTCATCAATTTTTACCCAACTTTTAAGAGAGTAAGTACATTCCACAACGTCTTTATTTATCTTCTCCCTTCTCCTTCTCTCATTGTCCAGAAGAGGAAAGGAGAAGTGAAATAGTCCCAAACACAGAAAAAAGCAGAATGGAGAATCAAGATGGTTAACTCCAGAAGGCGTACGAATGGTCTAGATTGTCTTTGTGTAGAAAGGAGGAGTTAGGCCCCGAGGTGGAATTCTTGGATTGGCAGGAGCTGATCTCAAATTGGGGAGACGAAAGCCAACAGCTTCCCTAAGAACCTAATTCTTAGAGCAGCCAGAGACTTTCTTTTAATCAAAGCTATTATTTAAAGCATGCTTGGTCTCTGGTATTTGTGCAGAATGAGTATTCTTGGGCTCTCATTCAGGTCACTCCAGGAGCAAATTATTTCACATATAGAAGTGTAGCTTAATTAAACTTCATTGCATAAAAATTTTGTTTTCAAAAGTCATCTGATAAAAAGCAGTCATCCCTGACTCTGATCCCTAAATCCAGTGACTGTTTCTCAGTCATTATCTTTTTTTTTTTTAAACCTGTCTACACTAAAGACCCACTCTTCATAATTTATCTTACATGAGTTTTGGCAAAGAGGCCCTTTGCTGTCCGTGCCTCTCTGATTGTCCCTTTTTTCTTGGATGATTCCTTCCTTTTCCTTTACCTCCTGTTGGAATCCTCCATCCTCTTGCTTTTCAGCAGGTAAAGCGCTGGTAATAAATAGCAGAGGTCGCCACTTCTGTGAGTCCTGTGGATGTGTACAACACTGTGTTAAGGACTGTCCACACATAATGCCTTGAATTCCCAAACACATCTGCATAGCGAGTACCATCATTTTTGCTCTTCATGAAGGCAAAGCCTCTGAGCTTCAGAGAGGTGAGGTCACCTGCCCCAGATTCCACAGCTGTGGGTACTCCAGACTCCAGGACCAGTGCTCCTAACAGCTGCCCTTGGCAAGGTCGACTTTCCATTCCCCACCTTTTCTGACCATCCATCTCTGGCAGAATTGGCTCACCAGCCTCCTCAGTGCCCACAGCTCTTACCTGGCTGCCTTGTGAAGCCTCAACCCCACTTTATGCCTCATCTTTTCTCTGGGGCCCTGATTTCTTGGCATAGTGCCATTGCCCCTGTAGTGCTTACGGCACTGAGCCCACTTGTGGCAGCCCCTGAAATCTTTCATGCTGCCTTGCTTTTTGTCCTCTTCTTCCATAGCATCCATTCTTAGAATCCCTATCAGGTGCAAAATCTTTGCTTTATAAGAGTTTTCCTCAAGTATTATAACAAATTATTATTGTTATTTTTTTAAACAAATTATTGATAAGGTCCCCACCCCTGCCCCCACTTTCTCCTTAATGTGCAGATGGTCAGTTTTGAATTATGGGCTCTAATACTTACCTCCGAGGAATATTCCCTTGGTTCAAAATGGACTTGGAAACTGAAGTTTAGCTTCTTTTTCCTTTTAATATTTTTGACATTTCTAGAGCACCCATTGTGAATGACAGCGAGTGACCACCCTGTTTTTGTGGAACTTGGCATCTAGCTTCCTAGCCACATTCTGTTTATATAGATGGCGGTTACCTCCCCAGTGACTCTATTGACTCCTTGAGCTTCAGAGCTTGAGCTGGACCTTGGAGAGCCCGTGTGCATGCAGATGTGATTCAGAGGCGTGCTTCTGAATCACCTGAGAAACATGTTAAAAATCAAAGCTCTCAGATCCCATCCTGGAACACAGCTTTGAGAGGCCTGGGGATGAGGGGGACCTGGTATCAGGAAGTCTGAGGAACATCACCTTACTTGAGACTCCTTGAGACCAACTCTATAATTTTACAGATACAGGAACTGAGACCAGGAGGGATGAAATGACGTAATCATCGTCAAGCTACTCGGAGGCGGCAACAGGCCATCTACAGTCCTTTGTCTTTTGGGCCAGGCTGGGGCCCTTTCTCTTACCCCTCGACCTTGAGAACTTGCTAAGTGCTTAACCCAGCACTGTATTGGATTCTAAGGCACTCCCCCACTTAACATATTATGATAGCTCTGGTGGCATTACTATATTTACATTCACAAGGGCTTCAAGTGGGAGTTTTCTGTATGCACATTCTGTTCTTGACTTTTTGCTTAAAAACTCAAGCCATTGACCACATTCTTCCTCTTCTTGAGGGAGAGAGATCTTGTGTCTTATACCCAAAGGCAGCAAGGTGGTGGTGGGTTACTCTGGCCACTTTGATTGACACCAAACACAAACATATAACTGAGCACCTCGCCTGGGCAGGAAAATGTACCAGCAGTGGGCATCTTTTGGGCCACAAAGCAGGCAGCTCTGTGCCCCTTGGAAGCTCTTAGCTTACTGCACCATTTGTGCCTCTCCAATGAGGTGAGGGAGACAGGAGGAGAGGCAGGGAATGCGGGCTCAGAGGGAGCGCCTTCATGGAGAAGATGGGGGCTCTGAATCAGTCTGGAAAGACAGGCCAGACTTTTAGGAGGTGAAACAGAATTTTGGAGGAAGGGGTGATAAGAGTAAAGGCAAACTATTTAATGGTGCCTTGCCTTTGGAATAAAGAGCAACATAGACTAATGGAAGAACCCCTGGAAAACTAAAGTGTATGAGCTGGCAGCAAGTTCTGTGGTCACTTGGCAAATGACCAATACCAGTTTTAGGAACTTGGATAAGTCATTTAAACTTCTTAGTCTCAATTTCCTCATCTGTTCAAAAAAATACATTATTTTAAATCTGTTCTAAAAGAATTGTACACGTCACTTTGGTCAGTCTGAACTTCTAAATACTGGGTCTGAATATAAATTGGGACTGGTCATTTATTTATAACTTTTTGCACTTTATCTACCTCCATGTCGATTTCCAGTAGTTCCATATGACTCTCTCTGCCAGCGGCTTCTCAGATGGCCTCAGGAACTATTAGTTCCCAGCTGTATTTTGTTCTTCTTTCTCTTATAGCCCCTAGGTTATACTCTTTTTTAGTTTGCTTTTGTGGCTCTTGAACTAGCCTTGAGCTCCCTCGGGGCAGGGCCTGGTTCATATTCATCCTCACGTTACAGGGACGGCACTCTGCCGGGCACGAATGGACCCTTCAGCTACCATAAGCTGAATGCCCTCACCCCTTGCTACGCCTCCCGACTTCAGCATTTTTGCATGTTTTGCTCAAATCCATCATGGATGTGGTTAAGGGAAAAGAGCCACAGAAAACAGTAGGTTAATGTGCGCATTGCAGGAGCAGAACCTGGGCTTTTGGATTAGGTGTAGCTCCCTGTATGGGAAGCCTCTAGTGTAAACCGCCTCCTGGCAGGGGAACGTGGCCATCCAAGTTTTGTATAGGAACAGCACTGGATATTCAATTTTTGCATCGTGCTTAGGTTTTGTTTTCTTAGACTTGGCTTGATAGAGCATTTTTCCTTGTCTTCACAGTCTGGTTGACGATCGTTGTGTTGTCCAGCCAGAAGCTGGGGACCTTAACAATCCACCCAAGAAATTCAGAGGTAAGTTGATGTCCTTCTTGGAGTGGGTACCTCCCTCATTTGGAAATTCATCAAGTGTATTGCTGTGTATGTGTGTGTGTATGCGCGTGCACACACGCTCACACACGTGTGTATTTGATAAGCAATTGTAGGCTTATTTACTTAACATTTTTTTACAGTATGATTTCAAGTCCAAGCTTTGTGACCTTTTGAAAATATGTAAATAAACTCAGCATCAAGATTGGAATGGGCTTTCATTAGAGCCTTCATTTGGATATTACATACGTGTTGGTCAGTGCAAATTTAGCCTAAACCCTTACATTTGTGCACCTCTGTCCCTAAACAAACAGGATTTATGGATCTCATCACAAGGAACGTGTTACTGCAGCCAATCTCACTGTGCCTTTGGGGGCTCTGGTATTCTTAGATGCTTCCACCTGGAAGGAGAAGATGTCTGTTATTACACTTAGTTTTTGTTAAAAGACCTAGGCAGGACACCCTTCCTACCGGTGGCTTCCCACTACTGGTTTTCTTTTTAGGCCTCTTATATTTGGTATCTTCCTCTGAAGGTAGCTTAGTTTATTCCAGAAGGTGCTTGAAATATAATTGGGATGTTAAGAGGATAAATATTTTGTTTTTCTTCTTAGCTTGTGTGGTTTGTAGTTCTCAACTCCAGCTGCATAATAGAATTATCTGAGGGAGATTAAAAATTAAACAGATACTCAGGGCCCCACTTCAGACCAATCAAATTAGTGTCTCGAGGTTGGGACCTGGGCACTGGCATTTTTTTTTTAAGCTTCCCAAGTGATTTTTTTTTTTTTAATATTGAGTTGGGGTTGAGAACCCATTGAGTTAGGATTTGACTCATGACCTCAGTCCCAGAAGACTCATACCTTGCCATTTTTCGGTTACATGATTTGAGTGATAAGTTCTTACTGTTAATTGATGTAAAAACCATTTGACTTTTTCGATAAAAGCTAAAGGAATTAGAATAAAATAGAAGGCAGACATTCAGATGGAGAGAAGCCACTTAGAAGATTTTTGGTGTTGGACTGCATCCAGTTGGCATGAGACTATCAAGAGAATATTTTCACCTGGGAGGTGGTGAGGGGGACTGTCGAAAAAGAGAATTATTGCCATAAGCCCTGTGTGACAGGATCCTGAGCAGCTGTGGCCCCTGAAGCCTTTTCTTTCCAATCCTTCCTTCATGGCTTTTTCCAAAACAGAATCCCAAATGCAGCAGAAATAAAAGATTTGATCTAATAACTTTAATCCAGGCAGTGACTTACAGAATTAATTCTCTCTGCTGAATAATAAAATATGCCTCAGTTTATCTTCTAACAGGGCCAAGATCAGTAGACTCTGTGCCAGGTGCTGTGCTAAGCGTTCTGCATACATTTTAGCGCATGGGTTTCTATGTCCATCTTGGGAGGGGATTGAGGTCCTCAAAGTCTGCGGTTAAGTGTCTTGCCTGAGGTCACACAGCTGGTGATGGATGGAGTAGGAGCTGTAGGTCTCAACTTTGGCTAAAATCACCTGAGGGACTTGGAAAAATACTGATGTTGAAGTTCCATCCTTGAGGATGGTCATTTAATTTAGATTTGATGGTTTCCTTTTTTCTTATTCTTATTCTAAAAGCTTCCCAGGTGATTTGCCTGTATAGCCAAGATCAAGCACCCCTGCTAATAGAGCCTGGCCTGTCAGCTCCTGGCTTTATTACTTAGGGGTGAGCTGGGTGGGGTGTGGGTTTTGCAACTGGGGCCAAGTGGAAGGTACTCATTGCTTGGGTCCAGTGTGAGCACTTACCCCATCCTGCGCATAGGCCCGCTAGTTGAGAAAGGAACCTGGGAAAGGTGTTCATGCCCTGAACAAAGTGAACTAGTGGCTGTTTGAATATGCATTTAGAATGTTGAAATAAATGGGACCATAGCCAGGGCAAGTCAGAAGACGTACATGTTTTCCTGGTACTAGGGTCAAAGTGTCTGGTGCTTCTATAGATATCTGGTGGCCGATTGAAGGGACTGTTTTCAGATAAAAGTGACAGTCTGATAGAGGCTGATTGGAAAGAACCAAACTTTGTTTATGGTCCGGCCTGGTTCTACAGGTGGTCACATGACTGTGTCCTGATCTATGTTGACTGCTTGTCCTCATAAATAAAGGTTTCTAGGTTGTGAGGTGCTTTGCACTTGTGGAACAATCTGGTTCCAAACAAACTCTGCTGCAGGCTTTGCAAATGTAGGTCAGGACTGCCTGGGTTCCTTGTGCTGCGCCTGAGGCTCTCGGCTGGCAGGTGAGGGGCCCAGGCAGAGGGCCACAAAGATCTCTCCCTTGGAATCGGGGCAGCAAGGATTTAAACACTTTCTTAAGCAGCCCTTCAGTTCTAGTGTAGCATTCCTTGAAAAAAATTTTTTTTTATTTTTCTAACGTGAAGAAACTGATTTCTCTTTTGGAAGAGATTATTGCCTTTCCAAATATAAGTGATTTTGAAGTTGAAGTAATTTTGATGTTTAGAAATTGTGCATAGGGCAGTTGGACAATTTGGAGGCATTTCTAGTCCATTTCCTTGCCGTGCCATTACACCGTGGAGTTTAACAAACACATATGGAAAAGTGAGATGCTGGCAAGCGGCCGGCTAGGATGATGGAGTCTTTATCTGAGCAATCAGCAGAGCTACATTTAGTCATTTGGGTTTGTTGTTGCTTCCATTGTTTCCTTGCCAACTTATTTCCTATATTGAGAACCATCATAACCTGATCTTAAGTAAATGGAAACCAAAGGCCTATTTATGTAATGCTCCCTGTGGCTTCTGACTTGGTGTTTTTCATTTTGTGAGCTCCTCTTGAAACCTGCCACTCTCGTGGTTAATAGCATAGGCCCTGGGACTGGGCTTTCTGGGTGCAAATCCAAGTTCTTAGCTGTGTGACCCTGGATAAATTGCTTAACCTCTGTGAAGCTTGGTTTTCTCATCTGTAAAATGGGAAATGATGTTAGTCGCTACCTCATAAGGTTCCTGGGAAGATGAAATGTGTGTTTCAAATTCAGTACTGAGGGAGCCTGGCCTTTGGTTCAGGACTCAGTAAGCCTTAGTCCTGTCTTTTCATTGCCAGTACTTAGCACAGAGGCTCGTACTCATAAAGGGTGGCAGAAGGGAATCCTGTACAGGAATCCTTTAGTGATATGAGAGTATTGTTTTTCATTTTTGTGTTTAATGCTTTTGTGGGTAGGTGTGTGCATAGAGACCCAAAGGCCTAGATTTGAGTCCTGGCGTTCCCATGTACAGGCTAAGTGGCTTTGATAGATTAATTTTTCTGAGCTTGCTTCCTCACCCATAAAATGGGGGGGAAATAATTCCTTCCTTGTAAATATTTTATTTGTAAAGGTAATAGAATCGAAGATAATATGACTAAAGAGCCAAATAGAGTACGTAGTTGGTACAAAAGACCTGGTCAGTGACTGGTAGTTGTTATTTTCCCCAGTAGCTGCAAAAGAGTAAAAATCTTGAACATACTTGCTTCTTTCTGATGGGCAAAAGTCCATTGCCAAGTGAATTGGGTTTTTTTTGGTGATTCCCTTGAATGTATCTTCTGCCCCGGACTTCATCCATAGGAAGTAGAGATTGGGTGAACGTCTGGTTCACTTAAGCCAAGTCTCCTTCATTGTCCTCATGAATTTTGGACAGTGGCCCCTGTGCTCTAGGTGACGATAAGAGCAGCGATGTAGTCTAGCTCAGTCGCTTTAGTCCTTTAGCTAATGTGGTACCATTTGGAAGCATCAGTGTCCATGGCAGGTAAGACACAATCTCTCTTCTCCCTGATTTGTGCTGGCTTTGCTCATAATCTTGAAAGAAGGAGGAAGACAGACAGATTGAAACCGGCAATAGAAACTTTGTGGTTACGGAATTCCTTCTTTAGAGGATGTTTTCCTCTTCCATCCCCACCCGTCCCTTCCCCCTACTAAATATAACAGCATCTTCTATAAAGAAAAGAAGGAAATTAACTACCAGTCTTGTTTTGATCCCAGAAACTTTGCTGTTTTAAATGCTACTTCTAGGAGTGTTGGAGGAGAAACAAGGCCTGGGGCTTTTGGGAATTAAGATCGGCATTAGTGTTGAACATGCCATTTGTTGTGTAGTCTGCTTTTTCAGACTGGGGCAAAGGTCAAGTTCTTACCCTCAAAACTTCATCTTCTCCATTCCGTTCAAGAGGCCAATCTTGGCCCCAGGTTTTCTGTTTGGTTGTTTTTTTTTGTTTTTTGTTGTTTTTTTTTTTAATCTTAGATGCTACCATATCAATGTGAGTGAAGAGTGAGAAGTTTTTAACTTTGCAGGAACCCCTTAGTTTCAGAAGAAAAGTTGTTTGCAAGGAAACTCAGCTTAACAAAGGGAGAAGTTTGGGCAGGGAAAGGTGAGGACAAAGGAGGCATTCTGAAATCATTCCATGGTTTATATGAATTGGGGCAATGGTCAGAGATCAGGCTGAGAGTGTGGATATTCTAGGTATTTTCCTTGTCCTGTGTTTCTTTCTTCCCCCAGTCAGGTTGCTTTCAAGGAAAATAACCCACTCAGCTAAAGTGTCATGAAAATGGGTGTTAAGCTCAGGGGACATTGAAGCCCTACTATGTCCCAGCTGTTGGCTTTGCTGAGGAGAGGGGACAAGATGAGTTACACAGTCCCCCTTGCTTTCAGGAGTCCTGGGGTTTTATGGAGAAACAGAGCCACATTATAGATAATAGGAGCCAACATGAATAGATCTTTTGCTTTGTGCTGAGCACTTCCCACGGATTATCTCTTGTAATCCATGTAACTACCCATGAGGTGAGCTAAGGATATATGATGCAGTTGAGGAAAAGGGTGCTCTTAGAAATCGAGCGACTTCCCCATAGTCTGTTGACTATCACTTACAAGGATTATCATTCATCCCACAAACATTATCAGACACCTCCTGTGTGCCAGCTGTTTAGAGTCCCAGGAGAAAAGGCACATTCTCAGGTCAGTGCCAATGCACAGTTGACATCTTTGAGGAAGTTGTCTAGAGTAAGTTGTTGTTCACGCTGCAGCTGTTTATATGCGAGCAGAGGCAAAGCACATGAAATGTCTTTCTACAAAATGTAAAAAATTGCCCCTCTGGTCTGTCATTTGCTGGGGCGCAGTACATGATGATACTTCTCATGTGCGTTCATTCTCTCATTCAGCTTGGCGGCACCTCCTCAGCCCAGGGTGCCTGGTGCCTTTTGGCTGATGTGGGTTGAGCATCTGGCCCAGTGTCTTATGACCTGTGAGTGTTAGAGGGAGGCCAGAACCCTCTTCCAAAGGCCGGGGAGCAGTGCTCTTACTCCTCTGTGCCCTCTGGCCCCTTTTCCATTCAGCACAAGGGTCTCTTCAGGCTGGGACCCCTGTCACCTCCAGTCTCTAAATGAAAGTGAGCCAAGTTAACTGCTTTTCTTCTGCTGTCTGCTGAAGCTCTTAACTTGGATTTAGGACCATGTAAATGCGAAAGAAAGCCAAACGGGAAGGCAAAAGCCCTGGATCTTTTCAACTTAACGCGTTTTTAACTACCCCCAAGATAGTCTGTGGGCTATGCAGCGTGTTACCTACAACTTGAGTCCTCTTTGTACTGGGTGTGAAGGTCTGGACCAGTATAACCATGTCTCTGGGTATCTCCAAGTTGACTGACAACTCCTGATTGCTCAGCAAGTGTCTTGCTTAGAACAATGCCAGCCCGGAGTCACAGTTTCAGGGTGATACTGGGAAGAAGCAGCATATGTTGCTTGGCTACGACGAATTTGGACCTAAAGCTCTTGTGCCCTTGTCACTTTGACTGCGATTTTCCTCCGTCCCAGAGTGCTTGCACTATGTCGGCCCACCTATTAGGGGTCTTGTGGACTTACTTAGGTATCTTGGTTGCGAAAAAGAGGTTTCACATCCCAGGCAAGCTCTTGCACACCCCAGCAGCTTCTAAAGGGGTCTTAAATAAGAGTGGGATTTTTCATGGTTGGGGGGATAAGAAGTATTTGAGTACCTACAGCCTCCTTACCTGATCATTGGCTTGCTTGTGTTGAGGTTGAAAGTAGGCAGTGGTTCTTAGCCCATGTGGGAGAACTGCTAAGGCTGGAGTGAGGAGCAACACCTGACCTGAGAGCCAATGTCCAGCCCAGTGTCAGCTGCCAGCTGCTACGATACCTTAGGGTATCGTAGGTTTCCCTACCTGTTACGTGAAATGTAGGCAAAGTAACTTCCTAGATCCCTTCCAGCTTGAAGCTTTGTGACCGGTGCCAGAAACAGGCCAGTTAACATTTCACAAGAGAGCATTAATGTTCAGGAGTCTCGTGCTGTCCAGATGTAGGTTTTTTTTTTTTTTTTTTAAGATTTTATTTATATATTTGACAGAGATCTCAAGTAGGTGGAGAGGCAGGCAGAGAGAGAGGAAGGGAAACAGGCTCCCTGCTGAGCAGGGAGCCCGATGCGGGGCTCGATCCCAGGGTCCTGGGATCTTGACCTGAGCCGAAGGCAGAGGCTTTAGCCCACTGAGCCACCCAGGCGCCCCCGGATGTAGGTTTTTATTTCTTCGGCATTGCAGATCTTCTTGGTCAAGATAAGACAAACGTATGGAAACAGCTAGGCCTTTCTCTGAGGCCAGATGGGGACATAGCCAGGTCTTGGGTGGCAAAAGTCTCTGGCCTAAGGTGACCATAACAAACTCAATGGTATAGCTTTCTTTCAAATCACCCTCCTTTGCTGCACATGGTCTTAATTGTTGCTAGGCAACAGTCTTTAATTTTTTTTTCCTTTTGGCAAAGCATTGAAGGGATGAACCTATATCTTAGTTTTAAATACCCACATGCAAAGGGGAGGGCCTAACTTAAAATTTGTTTGTTCTTTTGATTCCAATCCGTGACAGGCCTCTCACAGTGGGGGTAAAGGACTTAGTTTCTGCCTGTCTTGTTAAATAAGGCAGAAAAATATGTCTGTTTTAGGTGCTTGTTAAGGATACACTTTGAAGCACATTAAAGGTTTTATGTGTGGTTGTGCGTGCGTGCGTGCGTGCGGCTGCTTTGGAGAAAGTCTCTTTTAACTTTGTGTTCACAAAATCAATTCAAATTTAATAAAAAGATTAGTAGGTTTTTTTATAATCATCATTTCAGACTTACCAGCTTATCTCAATCTTGCACCAACAGACTCCATTTAAAGGGAACAACACTGTAATTTAAATCCATTCCCCAGGCAACATAGAATGCTCACCGTGGGTCGCACATTCACTGGGTTCATGCCTGCTGCTTGATTACTCTGGGGTCCCACACATTGCCGCATGTGGCCCTCACTGGATTTCTGCCTACTTGCTTGAAGCTTTGAGATGCATCTCTGAAAGCTCCAGGCATCCTACACTTGGGCGCAAGAGAGCTTCTGCTTCCTTTGATGCCCTGGATAGCTTCCTTTGTGAAGATCAGAGCCACCCAGGGAAATTAGGCCCCAGACCCCTGTCCTGTATTCATCTTACCCATGATAATTCATTTGCTAATGGGGAACAGGTTTCAACTTCAGTGCCTGAAATACTTCCAGGGCAATGGGTACCTGGACCTTGTCGTCTCATTGTGTCTCAGTATTGCTCTCGGGGCTTCCTCCTTTGGGATGGTGACCGAGTGTCATGGGGTCATACTGTCAAACTGTTCTATGGTTCTTCTGAAAGGAGAACACAGTGGCTGATTGAAGATTTTTTTTCTTTAGGCAGAGGCTTTTAGAATCCCGTCTTCAGAACATTGATGAAGATATGTGGTGAATCACTTGAGCTTAAGATAAATTTCTGTCTTTTTTTTCTCTTTTTTGGATGGATATGGAAATTAGATTTAATCTCTTGGGGTCCAGGAACAATTCTTTGTCAAAATTGAGTTTGGAGACGCCTGGGTGGCTCAGTCACAAAGCGTTTGCCCTCGGCTCAGGTCATGATCACAGAGTCCTGGGATCGAGCCCTGCATCAGGCTCCCTGCTCAGCAGGAAGCCTGCTTCTCTCTCTTCCACTTCCCCTGCTTGTGTTCCCTCTCTCGCTGTCTCCCTCTGTCAAATAAATAAATTAAAACTTAAAAAAAAATTGGGATTGGGACACAGACTGAGTTTCCACACACACTGTCTTTTAAACTGGGCAGGTCTGTTTGGGCCATAGATTTAAAAAGTATTATTTATTATTATTATTATTTAAAAAAAGATTTTATTTATTTATTTGACAGAGATCACAAGTAGGCAGAGAGGCAGGCAGAGAGAGGACCTGGGATCATGACCTGAGCCGAAGACAGAGGCTTTAACCCACGAGCCACCCTGGCGCCCCTATTATTATTTTTTGACCCTTACCTTTGTGTGTTCTGTTTTCTGTAAATAATAGTGAATATCTTATATAGTGCATAAGTATATTCACTAATCTATGTAATTCGTGTATTTACCTTTGTATTCATTAATCTGTTTAACCCTCTTAATAACTGAAAGACAGCCATAGTTAACCTCCTTCTATAGATAAGGGATCTGAAGCACAAAATGTTGAATATTTGGTACAGGATTGCGGTAGGTAGAAATGGCAGAGCCAGGCTTTGAACCCAGACAGTCTGATTTCAGAAAACCTCCTAATACCTACTGTAAACTGCTTTTAGAAGAGGGCTGGTCTTCAAGTATTCCTTCACTAAATTGCAGATTTCTTATTGCATTTCCTCTTCTACTTGAGCAAGATAAGTCCTTCTGAGATGTACTAACACGAGGGTGAATGTCCACATACTAGAGGAATGAACTACCTGCCTGCTTACCAACCCAGAATATGGTGTTTACACAACTGTTTTCTATTTTGTCTCCATAGCTAGATTTTTGGGGCACCTGGAGGGACAAGACCTTACCCTGCACTCCTGGCTCAGTACCTGGTATAATGTTGGTCCTTAGTTAAAAACTGATTGGGAAGGAATTCATGTTTTTTCTGAGAAGATTTTCAGTTTGCCTGTTGCTACTAGTGTTTCTCTTGGTGACCTTTAAGTCGACAACCGACTTTTTAACATGGATGCTGTTTTATCATCTCTTTCCACATTACCTGAGTCTGGCACTTTTTTTTTTTTTTTTAAATATTTTATTTATTTATTTGACAGATAGATCACAAGTAGGCAGAGAGGCAGGCAGAGAGAGAGGAAGGGAAGCAGGCTCCCTGCTGAGCAGAGAGCCCGATGCGGGGCTTGATCCCAGGACCCTGGGACCATGACCTGAGCCGAAAGCAGAGGCTTTAACTCACTGAGCCACCCAGGTGCCCCGAGTCTGGCACTTTTGAAAAGATTTTTTATAGTTGACCTGTCTTCTCTCTGGAACAGTGGATTGGTCTTACTTATCCCCTGAGGGTGCCTTCTCTTTGACCCGCGTTGTTGGATCTCTTTTCTCTCTCTGCTGCCTATAGTTTTGCGATTCCTTGTCTTCACTAAATTTTCATGATTTTGAAAAACAAATCTTGGTTAAAGAGCTTCCCCTTTGGTGCCTGGCCTCCTGGTAGTCCCATGGCTTTTGCTCTAGACTGTTAGGGCATCTTTGGGCTGTGGGTGGTGGGATTATCCCCATTTTGTAATTGGGCACCCTGAACCCAGCAATGGTCAGCCACCAAGCCATACTCAGAATTTGAACCCACATCTGGAGGGCTCGAGAGTCTCCAGTGATGCACTCAAGGAGATGAATAGAGCTGCACTGCTCAGGAAACATTTGGGGCCTCTTACCAAGTCCTGGGTTCAGTGCTGACATTTAAGGGACTTATTGCTTAGTGGGAATAAAACTCAAGGAGGGGTAAGCAGGAGGATGGATCGCAAAACAATTGTATTCATGTTATACCAAGAGCAACGGAGAGAATTTAAGCCATTTTAAGCCAGCTGGAGCATTTCTCACTTAAGTTCCTGCACTGGCCTCCTTGTTGGTTTCTGCATTTCCCTCTTCCCCTCCTTCGTGGGCCCCACTGTGGGGCCACCCTTCACTGCAGCCACAGGAATTGGTGTCGATCTGATGATGTCACTGGCTGGGTGGAGCCCCGGGCTGTTCCCTAGTTGTGCTTAGGATACACAACATACTTCCAGGGTTCATGAGGCCCTGCATGAGTCACTCTGCTTACCTCTTGGCCTCATCTGCAGTCTCACGCTACGTCCTGTGCTCCCGCCAGACTGATTGATTTCTTCCTGGCAGTCAGTGTGCTTGCTCTACACTCTGGGCCTTTGCATGGCCTTTTTCTTCATGCTGAAGTGATCTCCCCATCTCTGTTGTTCCTCTTGGGACCCCCAGTCTCCCTGATGCCCACCCGTCCTTCAAACCTCAAACATCTCCCCTGGACTATCCTTGCCGACCCCTTGTGTGCAGATAAGCTGTTCCTCCTTTTCAAAGATGCTGAAGCCAGACTGCTTGGGTTTGACTCTCGGCTCTGCATTTTGCTGGTCGTGTCCCCCCTGGACCCATTACTTCGCCTCTCAGTACCTCTATTTCTTCGGCTTGAAAATGGGGATATGACTGACTGTGTGTGCCCACAGTGTTTTTGTGATGATCAAATGAGCTTATCTGTGTTAAGCACTTAGAGGAGCACCTGGCCCCAACTACCTGCTGCTGTAAAGCTGTTTGCTGTTATGGCTGGTTTATGACTTCACTCCCACCCAACTCCGGTTAACTGTGAAGTCCGAAGCCTGTCTCCTTGAAGGCTTTGTACAGGTCCTGGATTATAGTAGGCTCTTTATAGAATAAATGAATTTATTTAGGTATTTGGTATTTGTAGAATATTTGTAGGTATTTGTAGAATAAATGAAAAGAGGCCTCGAAGGCATTGCTTCTGAAACAAATGTGCATAGAATCCACCCAGGGATCTTGTTAAAAACACAGATTCCCATTCTGTAGGTCTGGGGTGAGGCCTGAGATTTGGGCGTTTTCTGACAAGCTGCCATCCTCGTGTAAAGCTCTAAGGGTCAGCTGTCAATCTTCCCTTACTTTAGGGCCGTTATATGGAAGACGGATGTCCTGCACCCAGAACAAGAGAGAATTAGGGTCAGCAGATAAAAGTGACCAGAGGCAGGGTTTCAGATTTAAGGAACTTGATTCTAAGTGCCAAGCTATTGCTCAGGGAAGAGGCCTGCTTCAGATAATTGACTTTCCTCTCATTCAGAGGAGACTAACTATTTGTCAGGGATTTTGAAGAGGGGAATTTTCGCTTGGGGACGGAGGTTAGGTAGATGATCCCATTGGACCCTAAGTGTCTGTTTTCCCACCAAAGGACCCAGCTGTTCCTTCTGTTTTTGCTTCCTGCGGAAGCCTTGTGGTTGGGGGCATCGGGTCAGCAAACAGCTGGGGAGAGAACAGATACACGCTCCAAATGAGAGCCTCGCAGGGATCCATAAATGTGTTCAATCTGACCAATAGAGAGCATTGCAAAGTGGCGGAAAGATGGAATTATTGACTCTTTGAAAAGATGAATGGATATGAAAAGTCAAGTGCTGAATCTAGTTTTAATGAGTATGTTTGGTGTAGTGGGGATTCCATGGGGCAATAGTGGTTAGGAGGGTTGGCTCTGGAATCAGATGGGGAGTCAGGTCCCTACCCGGCTCCTTAATTAGCTGTGTGACCATGGGCACATTACTTAATCTCTCTAAACCTTGTTTCTCCACTTGGTAACTGTGGTTAATAATAGTATGGGACTGATTGGATTGTTTTCGGATGAGGTGGTGCATGATTAGCAACATGCTGAGCACAAGCTAAGCACTGAGTAAGTAGTAACTGAGTAGCCCTCATGAGTAAATCTGCAATTAGCAGCTCTCAGGACATCTCTTGGGAGGGTCAAACACAGGCCTTGCCATCTGGTATAACACTAATGTCTGTTGTAGTATTTCGGTATGTAGATTATACAAAGGTATCCATAGCCACACTTTATAATCTTCCTGAATGTCTTAGTAAATTTTACGGAGTGTGTCTCATAATCAAGAGGGAGCTCTAGAACTTGTTGGTTTCTGAAGAGAAGCCACCAGGCCCTTTTTCTACGTGTACAAGCCTTGATCAGAGCCTCTGTTACTGAAGGGGCATTTGCTCCAGATGGTAATCCTGCCTTATGTATAAAATTACAAACCTAGCTGAGACAGGAAGTTGTGTTTATCTTAACCCAAGCAGCAGGCCTTCCAGCCACTCTTGACAGACAGGAGGAAGATATTGCCAATCTGCTGTTTTCCTGAAAGTCCCCCACCCCCACACCCTGTGTGTTTGTTGTAGGTTCGGAGGGAGGGGTTCTTGCCAGTCAGTCTGTGGAAGGACATTCTCCCTGGCTTTGAGGACAGTTGGATTCTAAGGAGAAAGGATGTCCACTGGCTGCTTCCTTGGTCAACACAAAGACACCTCTCCCCCAGGCAAGAGGCCAGCATGGCTCCACTTGAAGGCAGAAATTGTGTTTGTGCCTATAGGCATTGGTTTGGGGAGATAAGTGGAGCATGGCCTCAGGTATGGGGAGAAAAATTTGTCCCTTCAAAGAGTCCATCGTTTTTCCTTTACAGAGCAGTAGCTGGAGGTCCGTGTAGGAAAAACTCAATTTTGAGCAGTTGTAATAATTGAGAAAATAAATCGGGCAATTAGTCCTCTTTTTGAAATTTTAAAAGTTCCTTTTTTTCATCTGGTATTTTTCCGGGTACATTTGAGTTCCAATTTGGGTGCTTCTGAAATGTCTTGATGTTTTGTGCTGCTAAAATTATATGTGTCTAAAAATGTTATCAGTGATGACACTTCTATATAAGCTCACTTGGACTTATGCTAGCAAATTTCTTTGAGGTCCTACCCCCCCCGCCCAACCATTCCCAGGAACATAGCATTTCAGGTAGAAGGAAGAAATAGAATAATCTAGCCTAGGTCTAGCCATCTAGTGGAAGCCTCTCTCTTGAGAACTTTGCTTCAGTTTTGTCGATGAAGAATACTGGGGTTTTGTTGCCATAGTTTCAGTGAAAAATTTGACCTTAGCTACAATAACATACAGTTAGAAAGAACTAGCTAATCGGTTTTCTAAAATTAGTGTTCTCTAGTACATAAACCAGTAGGAACAGAGTATTTAATTAAATATTATACAAGGATATAAAAGCCCAAGGGAATGCAGTCCTTGATCTGGGCAGGGGGAGGGAGGAAACCCCTAATCGTCCTTTACTGCTTTCTTGTAAGCTAGAAAAACTTTTCCTTTCTTCTTCTTCTTCTTCTTCTTTTTTTTTTTTTAAATGTTAGCTTTGACTTTATTTTCAGATCTGTCAGGGATGAATATATAAAGCTTGTTGAGAGGGCAAAACAAAACATTCAATATTATTTCCAGTTGTCCCCTACAGGGTACAGACTAACAAGGCAAGATGGGAAAATGATGTTGATCGGGACCCTGACAAGGATACTTGCTGGTGATCTTGTAGCAGGCTTGGTGAGAAGGAGAGGCGTTTGAAAAGTTATTTCCCATCTGAAATCTGGGTCTTTTGAACACACAGGTTCTAGATTCTTGTTCCTTTGAATGCTTAACGTGTGAATAAGGAAACAACGCCTCCTTTTTGGCCCCTTATTCTGAGTACAGCTGTGTTCTCCTTCCTTCAACCCCATCGTCCAGTAAGTCCTTGAGCCCTGATTTAGCCCCAGGCAATGATCTGCACGTAGATTATATAAAATTTGGCTTCTCTTGTCACCTGACTATTAAGAACCCCTGCATTGACTCATCTTTTTTGATAATGGCTAAAAACGTTACCAATATTGTGTCATCCCAGAAGGTTGTGGTACCATGTCTTGAATGAAGCAGGTTTCAGGACATATATTGATACCTCTAGTTGACCTGCTTGTCTAATTTATCATCACCTGCCGTGTGTGCTGCAGAGGTGCAGTTGAGTTACTCTGTTTGCCAGGTGTCTTATTGATGGAGAACATTACTCAGGTTCTTCTGGAACCTTGTTACATCTCCTTGCCGGTTGCATCCTGGTAGTTGTTCTTTCTCAATTTCACGTGTATGATTTCGTTTTTTTCCCCTTTACCTT
The DNA here is from genome assembly GCF_020171115.1 of Neogale vison. NCBI lineage: Eukaryota > Metazoa > Chordata > Mammalia > Carnivora > Mustelidae > Neogale > Neogale vison. The sequence continues at coordinate 177,835,795 of NC_058096.1, read as the reverse complement.
AAAGGAATTAATTATTTAATAGGGTTTGAAGTGTGGGGCATTATGCAAGGGAATATAAACTTTCTTCACCATTTTGCATGTTTCTGTATTGGCATCTTAACTGTTGCAATGGAAAATATGTCCTTGGCAAGACTCTGAGAAACATAGTCCCAAAGGTCATTGGATTGTGCAAGCTTCTTGACTATTTATAAGGTCATCTACCTGAACAAATATAAATGGTCCCCGCTCTGAAGGAATTTGCAATCTTATGAGGAGAGATGAGTGAGAACTAGTTTGAGATTATTCTTGGAGAATGTTGAATCCCACACATATTTTTATTCCCCTGATGTTCATTGTTTTCATCTAGCCCATCAGTTCTCTGTGCCCAAATGATTTGAATTCATCTTAATAAAAGCTTAAGAAAAAATGCAGTTAGAGAGCTTGCTGGAAAAACAACAGCATGTCTTTTAAAGTACTTATGGTTGACCTGGCTTTCACTACCCTTTTGTCCGCAGGCCCTTGCATTAATACAGATAATCAAGTTGATGATACTTAAGCAAATGTCATTAAAGAGGTTGGATGTGGCGGGCTGGTAGTTTCAAGGGGTAGTTTTAGGTTCTTTATTCTGGGTGATAGCCTGCTTGAACTAGCTTCAACAAAAAGGGGACTTTTGTTGTCTCGAACAGTCCTGGCTGGACAACTGAATTGCATAAGGGTGGGAGGCAGCACCGGCCCAGGAATAGACCTGTTTCAGGCACCGAGTACTTTTAGCAACCTATTGTATGTCTCTTGTAGTTTCCTCTCTCTGCATTTGCACTTTGCATTCTTGTCCTGTTCTCATCTGCTTTAGGGTTATACTACACTCTTAAAGTGACTTGTGGAGTGTTCTCTGGTTTTCTGTTCTCTGGGAGAGTTTCTGTAGCATCGGAACTACCTGTTCCTATACCGTTTGTGAGTAAAGCAGTCTCAGCCATGTGCTTTCTTTATGGCAAGATTAACTACTGATTTAGTTTCTTTAAAGAGCTATTTCTTCAGGCTCAGTTTGGTAAAATATATGTTTCTAGAAATTTACCTAGTGTCATCTAAGTTTTCTTTTTTTTTTTTTATTTTTTTTATATATTTATTTGACAGAAATCACAAGTAGATGGAGAGGCAGGCAGAGAGAGAGAGGGAAGCAGGCTCCCTGCTGAGCAGAGAGCCCGATGCGGGACTCGATCCCAGGACCCTGAGATCATGACCTGAGCCGAAGGCAGCGGCTTAACCCACTGAGCCACCCAGGCACCCTAAGTTTTCTAATCTGAATATCCTCCTAGTATGTTGTTAATTCTTCAACGATCTGGTTTGGTCCCAGTGGTGGGCTTAAGAATGCCCTCTTGACACCATGATGTCCACTTTGTAATCCCTAGAACCGGTGAATATGTTACTTTATTTGGTAACAGGGACTTAATAAATGTGATTAAGTTAAGGATCTTGAGATGGGAAGATTTTCCTGGATTTCCAAGTGTGCCTGATGTAATCACAGGGGTCCTTGTAGGAAGGAAACAGGAGGATTAGAGTTAGTTGTGGGACATACAGGAATGGAATCAGCAATTATGAGTGAACACAAGCAGGGCAGAGGGAGACTTCCCGTTGAGCAGGGAGCCCAGGGTGGGATTCGATCTGAGGATCCTGGGATCATGACTTGGGCTGAAGACAAGCACTTAACCAACTGAGCCACTCAGGTGCCCCAAAATGTTTTCTTATATATGCTATTGTTTCTTGTATGTGTTATTTATAAGTGTTTTATATGTCTGCTACTTGGAGGACTTCCACTTTTAAATTAAAAAAAGTTTTACAATTTAGTTGTATGTTGATCAGATAATAACTGTCAGATCAGTTCTTGATAACTGGAGAGGCTTGCTTTATGGCTTAGCATGTGACCAATTTTCATACATGTTTCACCATTTTTAAAAGAATGTGCATTTTCCATTTCTGGGATGCAATATCTTATACATGAAATCACTAGGGTCTTTGTTTGATCTATCGGTGGTTGAAAGACATTTGTTAAAATTTCCCACTGTTAATGTTTTGGAGTTATGAAACTTTTTTATATCCAAATTATGGTGATGGTTACATAGTACATGTATGTGTCAAAACTCATAGAACTGTATACCAAAGAAAAAAGTGAATTTAACCATGTGTAAAAATTTTTGAAAGGCTTAAAAATTTCCTGCTATGGCAGGGAATTGTAATCTTGCCTTGTAGTTTGTAAGGTTTTGTTTTTTTTAGTTTCCTGAAGTTAATGTCACAAAAGGGTAACACTTGTAAAACTGTTAACTTCCTGGTGACCTAAACATTCTCCCATTATGTGGGGAACATTTTTATCTATTATATTGAAGTCTCTTTTGTCTACTCCTAATGTATGCGCACTAGAATTGGTTTGTTAGTATTTATTCGGTGTAATTTTTTCTTTAACGTGTGAATTGTCATTATGTTTTAGAGATATCTCACAAACATGCATAACCAGATTTTTAAAAGTATTCTTACCATCTTTGTCTGTTAATTAGAATCTTTGGTCCACATACATTTGTTTTAATTACTGATGACTTTGGACTTAGAATCTTAGTTTGTGGGTTTTTTTTTTTTTTTAAAGATTTTATTTATTTATTTGACAGATCACAAGTAAGCAGAGCAGCAGGCAGAGAGAGGGGGGAAGCAGGCTCCCTGCTGAACAGAGAGCCTGATGCGGGGCTCAATCCCAGGACCCTGAGATCATGACCTGAGCTGAAGGCAGAGGCTTTAACCCACTGAGCCACCCAGGCACCCCTGTGATTTTCTTTTTTACTTCAATTTTTTTTTCCATTTTTTTCCCCTTTCTTGCCACCTTTAAGTTTCATTGAAGGTTTTGTTTATTGCTGTCCTTTCCACTTTTTTCCCTCTCCTAGCTTGAGGGTTATACTTTATATGTTTATTATAGCATTTACCCCCAGATATTTTAATGTGTATGTTTAATTAAGCCTAATGTTAATCACTGTCATTCTTTTCTCTGCTATAAGGACCTTAGAACATTTTAAGTCCTGTCACCCTCTTAGTATATATGTTCTTGTCATTCAGAATGTTAGTACTTTATTTAAATGTGTATATTAGATGTGATTTTATTTACAATGTAATTTTTATGAAATTGACTTACATATTAGTATTTATCAGACCTCCTATCTGGGATAATTATCTTTCTGCCTCAGGATGTTCCTATATAACTTAGAACATCTATTAGTGGTAAATTCTCTTACTTTGTTTGAAAATATTCATTTTGTTTGTCTGAAGATGTTACTTTTATTTTCAAGGGGTAGTTTTGCTTGATATAGAATTTGGGTGGGTAGACACTTTCTCAAAGCCTCTCTGCATTTTTTAAAGTTCCATTTTGCTGTGAAAAGTAATTGACAAGACTTGACTATCTCTCTGATTGATTTTATGATCTTCTCTTGGCCTTTGATTTTCTCCATTTTTATTGGGATGAGTGCAGGTAGTGGTTTGTTTTCATGTATCCTGCATTGTATTTGTTAGATTCCTAGACTTGAGGTTGCTTTTTTTTTTTTTGCTAACAGTGGGAAATTCTTAGCCTTTTTCTATTGGAATACTTCCTTTCCCATTGGTTACCTGAGGAGCTTTGGGTAGGCTATGTTCCTTAATGTCTTCTTCTTTTCCATCTTTGTTCCTTATGCTGCACTCTGGGTGATTTCTTCTGCTCTATTATTCTTTATTAATTCTATTTTAATCTCTTTATTCTTGGAGAGTTTAATTTCAGTTATATTTTTAATTTTTAAATGTTCTCTTTTTGTCTTCTAAAAATATTTGGTCATTCTCATTCTTCCATATTTTCAAGCCTCTATTTTATTTCATGTTACATAAAAACCATAGTTTAAAAATACCTATCTCTAAAAATGCCAGTAGGTAAAATCTCTGCAGATGTTACTCTATTTTCTATAGTGGTTCATTCTAATATTGGTGTCTTGTCTCCGCATGTGTTTTGTAATTTTTCTATAATGACTCATTCTAAAAATGTTGTCTTATTTCCCTATGTGTTTTGCAATTTTGACTATTAGCTTGTGTTTCTTGGAATGTCATCTGTGGGAATTCTCTGAGGCCTGTGTAAAAGCTGTGTTCCTTCAGAGAAGATTATTTTCTTTTGCCAATTGAAGTGCCACAACTCAGGAACTCTAAATCAAATTCTCTGCCTGAAATTTTCTGGACTTTTATTTTATTTTATTTTATTTCTGCTTAAACTTTAAAGATCTCCCACATAGCATGAATCTGGGGGGCAAACCAGTATGGAGGCCCACTTGTGGTTATACATTATTGGAGTGGTGGTTTTTTGTTTTTGTTTTGTTTTTTTCTGTAGCTAGTACCATATTCAAGATAGACAGGTTACCTTACCCTCCCATTTTTCAGGGTGAGCTGGTTTTTCATTGACTAAGGTTTAACTACTTAGAGATTCAAACTTATGCAAGGGTGTCTTAGAAGAATTTTGACCTTGAGTAGGCTCAAAGTTTTATCTTATATACCCAGGACAGGTATCAAATTGGGAGCTTAAGATGACCAGGTTTTCTACATAAGCGCAGGGTAAATGCCGGCTTTGGGACTGACTTAACTCCTAGGGGTCTGTTTTCACTTCATTATTGGCCTCTGGATTCTAGTAAAATATTCAGTACATGGTTTAAAAATGTATTGTAGTATTTCATCTAGCCTTTTTCATGTTTTAATTGAGGGTCTCATTCAGGATAGCTAGTTTGCCATACTGTAAAGAAATTGAAGTACATGCCTGCTACTTTTTGTCTCACTGCAAGCTCGTTTTCTTGATGATGGAAAACATGGCTGCCAGTAACTCCTAAAATTTATTATTTTATAGCTTTAATAATTGGAGAGAGATTGATTTCTGTTGTTCTAATATTCAAAAATTTCAAGAAGAGGACTGGTTGAGCTTAGGTCAGATTTTTTCCTCTGGATCAATCTAGGGCCAAGAGTTAGGGTTGTATGTGTTGTATGTGTTGACCTGGAAGCTCCTAAGAAAACCATCTGTGGTAGAATTGTTCCTAAAACAACAGGTATTGGACAAATGATCCAGGTGTCTACTGTGGTGGTAATCAGGGAGAATAGATTAACATTTGAGTTTGTTAGAAATGATTTTTGACTGAGAATAAGGGAAAAATCCATCTAAGAGTCACTTAAAACCCAAGGACATTTATTGTGAGTTAGAAATCCAAAGATTGGCAGTACCAAATATAGTAAAGGACTCGAATGTGTTCTTTTTGCTCCACATCCTCAGAGTGGATATCTATGGGCTTATCTTTTCCTGGTCTTGCCACCTCATGGTTACGGTGGTGGTGCTCTTGGTGTTACATGGTTAGAGTTACATGGTTAGAGTTACATGGTGCTCTGTGGCACCAGACATCCTGTTTGCATTCATGGCAAGCATAAAGGGGGTGGGGCAACACTGTGAGCTCTCCTCTCATTCCTATCCCTTTTATTAGGCAGCAGAAGCTTCATGTTCCCTAGCAACCTACCTTTATTTCATTGGTCAACATTGGGTTCCACAAATACTTCTAGCTGTAAGGAATTTGGGGAAGTGATACTCTGTCTTTTTAGCTTCTTTATTAGGAAGCAGCCAAGGAGAGGGGTATTGGAAATGGTTTGGGTAGGCATAGGATTTCTATATTGTGGTGTATTGATGACACATATAGTGATCCACATAATTTTCTTTCCATGTAATTTTTAGTGTCTGGTGATTAAAGAATGCTGGTTTTGATCACCAGTAAATAATGTTATGGACCCATCCCTGAGAGGAAGCAGATATTTTTCTCAGTTAAGGTCAGCCCTGAAATGGCATCTCAAAAGAATGAAAGCAACTGTATGTGCTCACCAGATGCCAGTATCCACCATTAATAGTATGACTGTTGGTGAAACAGATAATTTAATGAGTAATAGCCACTTGATTTGTTTTATTGGCCTGCATATGAGAAGTATGCCTTAAGTTATTAATTTCTGCTTTTGCTTTGTAATTCTTTAGTTTGGCTGCATAAGTGGGGCTAGGTGAAGAAAAGCATCTCATACACATGACTGGGTTTCCGCTGACCAAGTCTGGGGGCTATCCATCTCAGTCATTTTGGAACAACACTTCCAATTCACAGGGAAATGGAGAGTCTTAGATTTTATCTTTATCTGTCATCTGTCTTATGTGATAGCAATGTTGAAGGGGCATTTTGTGAGCTTGCCCTTAGGTTTGTTTTGATTGGAACAGCTTCTTAAGAAACAAAAGCTCACTTGAAGCATCCAGAAGAGTTTGGTTAATAACTTTTATTCTGAAGAAGATTAAGCTTGTGAGAAAAACCTAAAATAAATTTGATGATCTATTTTAAATTCACTATTTTTTCTCTTTTCATCTTAAGAAGGAAGTAGTTTTCCTAGAAAGTGGTAGGGAAACCTTTCTATTCTTTTTCCAGTGTTTGTGTATGGAGGCTGTATATGTTATAGTCAAGAATTGGCTCTGGAAGCAAAGAAGTCAAATCCTGAGTAGTGTGTGATCTTCGGCAAAGTTTTTTTTTTTTTCCTGTCTTGATTTCCTCATGACTAAAATGGTACCAACAACTTCAGAGGGTTTGGGAGAGTAAAGGATAGAAGAAATGTTCTTAGAGCAATGCCAAGTACATTGTAGGCATGTAGCTAATTCTCAGCATTGTGGCCATGATGATGGTAATGATGGGAATTGTTTTCCCTTTTTAAATTTTTAATTGAATTTTATTTTTACTTTTTTGAGTTTTGCCTGTGAGTTGGAAAGCAATTATCCTTTTCTTTAGAAGGACAGAGTGGAAGAGCAGAAAGTGTCTCTTCAAGGTACCATAAGAAGACATTAGGATTGCTGGTGCATTTGAGTGTGTAGATGCTCAAACCTTCCATTTACCGTTATATCATTTGGTTGTCATCTTACTTTTGTGAAGCTGATGGGTATAACCATTTTCTCACTGTGGGAAGATGACCATATAAGTTATGAAACTTGCCCAAGCTCGCAATTCTAGCAAACGGAAGCGCGAGGCTTGACCTGAACCTTTCCTCGTCTCCAGAATTCTTGCCTCAGACCTCATGTGTTGGCTTAAGCTCTCTTTAATGGTGTTCTGTTCACACAGCAGATGTGTGCTCTGCCTTCAGCCACAGAATCTGAAAAGTGTATTACACTTTTTATTGTTTCTTCTTAAACTTCAGCTTCTTAAAAGGATTGTGGGACAAGGGGATGAGAGTGATTAGAGCATCCAGAAAGCAGCTCAGGGTTTAAGAGCTGAAGGACCTGAGTCCCAACCTTTGCTTTGTCCCTGACTTAGCAGTGTGACCTCCAAATGCTGTTGACATATCTGGGTCTTTGCTTCTTCCTCTGTGATATATGTTGGATTGGATAATGCAGCACAACAAAACCTTTATTGAAAGTCTGTACCATTTAAAGCCTGAGGTAGGCACAATTTGTATTACAGTTGTATTTATAATCTCTGAAATCACTCAGGTTCCATCTATGCCTGATGGATTTTAGTCTCTGCTTTATGAAAGATTAGGCTTAATATTTTGTTCTTATATCTTATGTATAAGAATCCTCTAAGAATCCCTTGAATTTATCACCCTACATGAATAAACTCCATATAAGCATTTATTAAAATCATATGGCTAAGAATTTATAATAGTGTCTGAACTTAGCCATAAGGAAAAGCTTTAAAATTAGCCATGAAAAGACTGGTCTTCTGCCATCCCTTGTTATTGCTTCTAGACTCCCTACTTCTAGTTCCCCTTAGATGACATGGATTTGTCTCTCAAAATTGTACTCCTGTTCACTATGTCTTCAAAGGACTTTGGCATGTTGGCAGACAGGGTGGTGTGGTGGTGATACCAAAGACTGTAGCACTGCTTGTGTTCAAATATTAGCTTTGCCATTTATGATGTGCTGATGTCTTTGACGCTTAGTTACTTAAGCTGTAAAGTAATACCTCTTTTAGGCACATGGTAGCTGTTAATTCCCAACTTTCTTCCTGTCCAGTTACCTTTGGGGTATAAGTCGATCATCAAATCCAAGGGGTTGAGGCTCAGATGCAATAGAAACATCTTCCTTCACCCCAAAGACACAGTGGTAGTATAGTAAGTGGGGTATGAAACAGGATCCCAGCCCATTTCTTTGCAAGAAAGCCTTAGATACCATTTAGATCATTTTATTTTACTCTGTCGAGTTCCCATATTCTTCAGTCCCCATTTAGAAACATGACTACAAGATTGGCTCAGTCTGGCTACCTGCTTGTGACAAAGTCATCCTACCTCCTTATTTCTCACTTTGACCTACTAAGAAACCTCACGGAACTCCCATTGGCCAAGATGATGGAGGGCGATGGCTTGAGTACTAGCTGAGAGGTTATTAGAAAATGTCATTTAAAAACCTCCTCTAAATGGAGTCTGTCTCTAGCTCTCCTCAAATTTGTTTTTAGTGGTGGATAAAGTTAATACCACCTTAATCTGACTTAAGTGGAAAGACACTGCCAATATTGCATTGCAGTTGAATTAAAACCAGTGGCGTTGAATTCAGTTAATTAAAATTGAGAATTAGGTCTCAGTTAGCATTCTTCTTCAGTTTTTCAGATTTGTTTGTGCTGCCCTCAGACACCCAGTCTGAGCTGGTTACACATTTGGATTTCCTTTTCCACATTTCCTAGCTACCTTACCCAAGAACCCGTAAAGTAAAAAAGGGGTATGCATGTGTGAGAAAGTGGGATATTCTTGACTTTCTAGCAAATTGTCCTTTATTTCTCACTTCTCCAATGGCATTTTATTTTAATTTAGTTCATCCAGTTCAGCAGCTGTTTAATTTACCTCATGCAGAAAATAAATTTCATCACCTTTCTTGAAGCCCGCATGCCTCCTTATGAAGTGTACAGGTAGCGATGAATGAGCTCTTTGTCCTGTTGACTGGAGTTGTTCCAGTGACCCTTTCCACTGGTCATTTCAGTTATTTCAAGGTCACATGAAGCAACTTTTATTGTATGAAGAAAGAGCAGGGAATGTCTCACTTAAGTCCTGAGTTGTCCTTTCAGGCATAGTTTTGGGGACTAATGGCTAAGTGGTCTTTAAAAGAATTTGGAAACCCATGTTACCTGTCAGAGAAACAAATTTCAAGTAAGTGTTTGGATTTTACACTTGGAGTAAAATGGTTCTAATTCTTACCTAATCCGTAAACCCTATTAAGAAAATCTGGGCTGTGTTTTAGAGGCCAGTTTAAAATGGGCCTTTCAGGGGTACCTGGGTGGCTCAGTCAGGCTCGGGTCCTGATCCTGGGGTCCTGGGATTGAGCCCTGCATGGGGCTCTCTGCTCAGTAGGGAGCCTGCTTCTCCCTCTCCCCTGCCACTCCTCCTGCTTGTGCGCTCTCTCCCATGTGCATGCTCTCTCTATCTCTAAGGAATAAATAAAAATCTTTTAAGAAAATGGGCCTTTCGTGCAGAGGCTTGATTAACACTGAGTAAATATTGAGATACAAGAAGTTAGGATTGGTGGACACAGCAAGGCGTGGATGTTGAGGTGAATGTTTTAAAGAGTCATGGGGAGTAAAGTTGTCAATGCTGTCTGTTGAACAGTTGAACAGTTTTATTTTTTATTTAAATGATTTTCTTGGTAAAGATTTCTGGAACAAATAATAAAGTTATCTGTGACTTATCCTCTTAAACAAGAAAAAAAAAGAAAATCTGGGTTGTTACTCTCCCTTCTCAGCAAAAAATGACTCCTCGGAACAGAAGACTGATGTGTGTTCTCATGTTCCTAAGGAATCACGTTTCAGGAGAGCACAGCATCTTCCAAATTCTAATTTACTCTATAATAAATCGTTTAATAGTTTAAATAAATATGAAGCTTTGCTTTTTCATAGTTGGCAAAGGGACTGACGGAGCTATTTATTAATCTTCCTTTCCATTTTATCGCACAAATATTTAAAATGGAAGTCAGAGGTAACTTAAAAGACTCAGCAAGGCTGTTTAAATCAGAAAGGTTTGAAATTATTTTTTTCTGGCAAAAAATTAAAATGGACTTTCAGGCTTCTAAAATCCTGACAGTTTCACCGTGAACAAAATATTAAAGTGTTTGTTTATTTCTCCTACACATCTTTCTTGAAGTTTGAGGGGTTTTATGTGTTTTGTTTGTTCAAACACCCAACATTTTGGTAACTGCCAACAGGTCATTTCCTCCCATGTGTGTTTGATACCTGTTCGATTTGAAAATTGCAGCTGCTCTGCTCCACTATGGGCAGAGGGGAACTCTTCTGTGGCACAAACCAGGAATTGAAGTCTTTGATCCCTGATCTTGTGTTATTATTGTAGCCTTTGAATTTTTTCCCCATAACTATAACCTGGGTTGCTGAGAAGTAGCAGAGTTTCAGTGTAAGCTACTACTTTCTTTCTCTTGGCCGTGTCTCTGTGTTTTCTGCTGTGGGGTTGAGTCTCATCTGGTAACTTCTATACCATATGAGCCCTCAGAGGAAGGAAATAGGGGAAAAAAAGGGACATGGATGTTTCTACCAACTGAAAGGTGAAGGGTAGTGTTATTCCCCCACCCCCAAGAAAATAAAACAAGATTTTCTTCTTGAGACAACTCTTCAATACCCATGGTTTCTTTTAAGATCTGTTTTTTGCTGATGAAATCAGTGTCTGCAGCATTTCCTGTGCTTTCCATCTCTTTTTGGAAGTAAGAACATTCACCTGTCGTTGAATCTGCTAACAACTAAGCATATGCTAGAAGGAAAGCCATTCTTGGTGCTGTTGGCTTCTTGCTATGAAAAATTTCCCATAACCCTCTGAGCAGGGCCAGATTGGAGATTTCTAGTACCTGTGCTGTTTTAGACTCTGCTCCATAGGACCACAGCAAGCTCTATCTGTACAGTAGGAACTTTACAGGTACAGATGTTCCATACACGCAGGACAGCAAAAGGGCAGTGACTTGGCTGTTGCACGGTACCCATTGAACCCACTGATAAGTCAGCATCTACCTGACAGGGGTGTGACAATGATTTTATTGGCTGTTTCATAGAAACCATTTAGTGCCTGCTGTGTAATAAGTGATTGCAAACTTTGGTTTTCCTTGCACCTGGCACAGGGTTAAAAGAAAAAAAAAATCCGTGCATGCATAATTAGACCAATTGGCTTTTTTTTTTTTTTTTAGTATTTTATTTATTTATTTGACAGAGATCACAAGTAGGCAGAGAGGCAGAAGCAGGCTTCCCGCTGAGCGGAGAGCCTGATGCGGGGCTCGATCCCAGGTCCCTGAGATCATGACCTGAGCTACAGGCAGAGGCCTTAACCCACTGAGCCACGCAGGCATCCCAGACGAGTTGTCTTTAGGTGAGGCTTCATTCATGTTTCTAGTGACATGCATTGCTGACCTGGGCTTGAAGAAATAAATAGGAAACACTGATTTCTTGAAGATGATTCCACTAGGAACCCAAGTGGCTGGAGGAAAGAAGGACTGAGGGTAGAATAGTGCTTTCTGGTTTTGTGTTTCCACCTTCCACGGAACAGGCAGTTGGAGTGTTCATGTGTCTGTATGTAAGGGGGTGGTAGCTGGGAAGAGAAGGTTCCAACTGTGGCTTGTTACAGTGGAGGTTTGGAGGCCAATGATGGGGATACAGGGATGTGCCTCTTCTCTGATAGGTGTTTTGTTGGTTCCATTCTAGTCTTAGTCTGCATGTAAAAGAGAGAGTGTGTGTGTATGCAAGCACCCAGCTGGGGTCGAGAAGGGAAAAATAATGAGAACAGGGAGAGTGTGTTAGAATCACCCCAGCATCACTGAATTTATGGGAAGGACCTTTAACTTGCCTTTTGCTGGTTGGTGCTGAGATTGAGAGATGTGAAATCATGGAATGATTCAGAAATGTTTCTATAGAAAAACACTGTCTTCTGATAGCTTTGGCATTACAGAGATTTTATGAGGATAGATATTTCAGGTTTCTCAGTATTGCCAAGAAATGCCTATGCTTTATTCCATGTCTTAATTGTAAAGGGTTGAGTAGGTATTTCAGGATTGACATTGGTCCTTGCCTATAAGACAAAGTCATAAAAGAGCTATCTCCTGGCCTTGGCAAGTGTCTTAGCATCTATTCAGTAAATATTTCCCAAATTCATGTAATATGTGCCAGTTGTAGTGAGGTAGAGACAAAGACAATATTCCATAGGCAATGCTGTTAACAGTTTCTAAAAGTTCATTCTCTCATGCCCATGAGGGAGTTGAAAACGAGAGAGGTCAGTTTAAGGTTATATTGCTGGCAAGTCAAAAAGCTCTACAGACCTTATCTTGTTCTTTTTCTCCTGTTCATTTTCTTTGCTCTCTAAGACATGGTTTCTACTCTCAACCAACTCTACTTTTTTTTTTTTTTAAATTTATTTGACAGACATCACAAGTAGGCAGAGAGGCAGGCAGAGAGAGAGGGGTAAGCAGGCTCCCTGCTGAGCAGAGAGCCCGATGTGGGGCTCCATCCCAGGACCCTGGGATCATGACCTGAGCCAGAGGCAGAGGCTTTAACCCACTGAGCCACCCAGGCGCCCCAACCAACTCCACTTTTGATAGAAAAGATAATTCAGTTGCCTCCAATGAACATAGTTACTAAGTGCATTCTGGAGTTACTATGTTGAAACAGACTTGCCTTCCATCTGGGTATAAAGATAACAAAAATAATCCTGTTTGGAGAAATTTGAAAGCCATTGATGGACTAAATAAGACATTTGGGTTTTGTTCGTACTTTACTGTTAAAGAAAGAAGATTTGTTATTCTCTTGCTGTGTTGAATACATTATATACTTGACGTAGCAGTTGAATGATTCCCAGATAATATATAGTGATGATATCCTGTGCATATAGATATGGAACTGATACCCATGGAGCTTAAGTAACTTAACCCAGGTCACAGAGTCCTTGTCTTTGTCTTCAGGCCACTATAACAAAGCAGACTGGTTACAAAGGAAATTTATTTTTTTACAGTTGTGGAGGCTAGGAAATCCAAGATCAGGGTGACCACAAACTTGGTATCTGGTGCTCACTTTCTGGTTCGTAAACAGTGTCTTCTGCATGTGTCCTCACATGGTGGAAGGGGCTACCTCCCTCAAATAGCCTTTTTTTTTTTTCCCCTAAGGATTTTATTTATTTGACAGAGATCACAAGTAGGCAGAGAGGCAGGCAGAGAGAGAGGGGATAGGAAGCAGGCTCCCCGCTGAGCAGAGCGCCCAATGCGGGGCTCAATCCCAGGACCCCGGGACCATGACCTGAGCTGAAGGCAGAGGCCTTAACCCACTGAGCCACCCAGGTGCCCCATCTCAAATAGCTTTTATAAGGACACTAATTCCATTTATTGGGGCTCCATCCTCATGACCTAATCACCTCCTAATGGCCCCATCTCCTAATACTATCACATTGGGGATTAAGTTTCAACATAAAATTTTAGGGGGTGGGGTCATAAACATTCAGACCATAGCAGTCCATGAGCAGCAGAGTTGGTGATATGTATTCTCCCTCACTGAAATCTGTGAGCCTAGCATTTCTCTGTGGGGGTGGGAGCAAAATATCATCCTTTCTGTCGTCAGAAGTGAGCATAGTGCTTGGCACGTTGTAGGTTCTTACAGGGTTTGAGAGAATGAATTTTTGTCCAGCCACAAATGTAATCATTGTTTTTCTTTAGAAAGATTAGTTTGGTCATAGTTAACTTTTTTTTTGTGGTATGGATATATTGAATTAATGCTTGGAATTAAAAAAAAAATTTTTTTTTTAAAGTAATCTCTACATCCAATGTGGGGCTCAAACTCAGGACCCTGAGATCAAGAGTTGCATGCTGTTCTTACCAATCAGCTAGGTGCCCCTAGTGAATTAATATTTTGATGCTTGGTGTATGCTAGATAGTGTCATATGTTCTGGGAATGTATGATGGTGAGCTGAATGGTGAGTTGGGCCAGACACAGAGAGGTTGTACAGAGGCAGGAGGCCAGGCAGGAGGCCATGAGGGTGAGGTCACAGGTCTCAGCAGTGCGAGGGTGGGTGGAAGATAGGCAGTAAAGGAGACTGAGGACTGAGGTTCTGGTTCACTCAGCAGTGACCAAGAATCATGGTGGGTGTCAGTGACAGAAAGGGTGTCTCTTAGTGTTCATTGGTCAGATGATAGGAACATGACCCTGGTTTTGACACAGGAATTTCTTGTCTTCCTACTCGTGGGTAGACAAATTGGGTTACATATGTCTGTGATTGATGGTATAAATCGATTTCTGATGACAATCCAGAGAAAAAGCAAAAATGGCAATAAAGAAACTGTTGCTCATATATTAATTGATAAAGCAACTCTTTTCTGTAAGAACACATGGCACCTTCTGTAAGAACACATGGGGGCTGGGAGTGAGAAGAAAGATTTTGTTACTGAGAGCATGATCTGGGAATGGAACTGTACCCACACGGAATATTTTCCATCTGACACTGGCTGTGCTTTTGAAACAATGCACCCTGTTCCATAGAGTTTCTAATAAATACTGAGCAGCATGGAGTGTTGGGAGAATGCAGCGTTTTTATTTATAGAAAGCACCAGAATCCCATAATCACAGTCAGGGTATTTGGGGGATTGGAATTGATTGGAGGGATTTACTGAATGCAGCCATCTCTGACTTCTCCATCTTTTCAGATGAGGAAAGTCTCCTTGGGTGTTGGCTGAGTTCAGTGACTTAGCTGTGGTTGGATAGTTAGGTATTAGAGAGGATCAGAAACTAGGTCTTAATGGGTAACTAATGGGTTTTAGCACTTGAGTGTGTATCTTTTCAGAATGTTTTCTATTTATTTGAAGGCATATGAAAATATATAAAAATACATATTGTTACAAGTTTTCTTAAACCTATAATTCTTCTACAACTTGTTTTTTCTAACTGACAGTATTTCTTTAACCTATTTTTTTTTTTTTTAACTCGGGTGCCTAGTTCTTTTCTACTGTTGAGGATTATTCCACAGTGTGGACGTGCCAGTTTAAGTTGCCTTTCTTCAAATGATAAGCATAAGTTGTGTTTTTATTATCACAAACAGTACTACAATTTATTTACTAAGAATTTATATAGTTCCTACTTCGTGCCAGATACTGAGCACATAGTAAGTAATGTAAGGCTTGTAACTGTCTAATGAGGCTTATCTGCCTTACAAATGAAGAAACTGAGAAAAGTTAAATACTTTGTTTAACGCCCCATAGTTTGAAGCCAGGATTTGCACACAGTAGTTCAGCTGCAGAGCCTGTGTTCTTAACCACCGCACTGAGCTGCCTTTTAGGAATGAGTATCCTGTATATAGCTCTGTGTTCACATGTGCAGAAATTTCTGCATGCGGGGTAGCACAGAAATAGAATTTTTGGCATAATGGCCAAAGCATTCAGATGCAAGATGGCCTCTCAGTGTTGATAATAATCAGTGATGAACCTTTATTTCACATTGTGTTAAATGCTTCATATGCTTTCCCACAGGTGGTTCTCACTTGGCTAGGTAGAATCTCTTATTTTAAGGAAATTACAATGTGGTAAGGTTTTTATGGCCCCAGATCATTCATTCATTTATTTATTTTTTTAGTTTTTTGGGGATGTAATTGACCTATAGCATTGTGTATGCTTAAGACATACCTTGTGTTCTGATACATTTATGTATTACAGAATGATTATCCCCATAAGTATTAACAGCTGCCATCACCCATGATTACTATTTGTGTGTGTGTGTGTGTGTGTGTGTGTGTGTGATGAGAACATTTAAGATTTACTCTCTAAGCAACTTTCCAGAATATAGTATTTTTTTTTCAGAATATAGTATTTTTAATTAGAATGATCATGCTATGCATTACATTCCCCAGAACTGATTCCTTTGAAGTTTATACTCTTGGACCAACTTCTTTTCTACCACCCCCTATCCCCTGGTAACTACTGTTCTCATCTGTTTCTAGGAATTGGGTTTTTTAGATTCCACATAAAAGTGATATCACACAGTATTTGTCTTTGTTTGACATAATGCCTTCAAGGTCCATCCAAGTTGTTGCAAATGTCTTGCTGTCTTTATTTCTCAAGAATGAGTAATACTCCACAGTACCTAACTTACCATGTTGATTTTTCTGATTATCTGAAAAAAAAAAAAAAGTTAATATGTGTTCAAATTAGGCTTCAAAACAGGCCCCCTCTTGTATATGAGCGTCATATATCTTGAATCTCTTTTTTAAGTCCCTTTAATTAAGAATAGTTCCTTTTTCCTTTTATCACGCCATTGACTTACTGAGCAATATTTGATGTTAAAAACAAGTGCTTATAGGGGCGCCTGGGTGGCTCAGTGGGTTAAAGCCTCTGCCTTCAGCTCCGGTCGTGGTCCCAGGGTCCTGGGATCGAGCCCGGCATCAGGCTCTCTGCTGATCAGGGAGCCTCCTTCCCTTCCTCTCTCTCTCTCTGCCTACTTGTGATCTCTGTCTGTCAAATAAATAAATAAAATCTTTAAAAAAAAAAAAAGTGCTTGTAATTTGCTTAAAAACTTCAAAGGGTTAAAAAAATGTATGCGTGGCTATTTTTAAAAGTCTTATGTTTTCCTTAATCATAATGTAATAATTCCTTTTTATTTATTTTTAAGATTTTTATTTATTATTTATATGAGAGAGAGGACATAAGCAAGGTTGTGCAGAGGGAGAGGGAGAATCTCTGTCCCAGGACCCTGAAATCATGACCTGAGCCTTCGGCAGATGTTTAGTCAATGAGCCACCCAGGCACCCAAATAATTCCTGTTTAATGTCTGAGTTCAAACATCTCTAATGCAGCAGAATTTATTTATCAACTATTTTGGGCAGGTTTCTTTCCACATGAAGGTGTAAAAAAATGATTATTCTCCTCGAGAATTTAAAAAAATTTTTATTTTATTTTATTTTTTTGTTAGAAAAGGAGAGGAGGGTGTGTGGGGGTGGAGAGGGAGAGGGAGTGAGAAAATCTTAATCTCCACACCCAGTGTGAACCCAATGCAAGGGTTGATGCCACAACTCTTGAGATCATGACTTGAAATCAAGAGTTGGACATTCACCTGACTGAGCCACCCAGGTGCCCCTGTCCTCGAAGATTTTTGAACATCCGTGGTGAGACATTTTTGGCATATGGAATTATAATTATTTTTTAAGGTATTAGCTAATGGATTCTTTATTAGGTACCCACCACTAAGTGCTTTAAATGTATTTTATTTAATCTGTGCCCTACCCTATGAGAGAATCTTCTGTATATAGGCAAGGAACCTGAGACCCAAGGAGGTTAAGTAGCTTTGTGTAGGGTGACTGACCTAGTAAGGGACTCAGCCTGTATATGAGCAAGGTCTTTTTTTTTTTTTTTTTTTAAGTTTTTTTTTTTTTTAAGATTTTGTTTATTTCTTTGCCAGAGAGAGAGAGAGAGAATGAGCACAAGCTGGGGGAGTGGCAGGCAGAGGACAAAACAGGCTTCCTGATGAGCAAGGAGCCCAGTGTGGAACTTGACCCTAGGACCCTGGGATCATGACCCAGGCAAAGGAAGAAGCCCAACCAACTTAGCCATTCAGGCATCCCGAGCAAGGTCTTTTTTGATGCTGGATCCTGAGTCTTCATTTCTCAACCACACAGGGTCTCCTGGCTTTGACATGTTAACCATCCTTCCTAATAGGCTGTGTTGTGTTCTGATTCATACTATGAACCGTGGAATCAGACTACTTGATTTTAATCCTGGCTCTGATACTTGATAGCTCTGTGGCTTTGGGTGAGTTAATCATTATGTGTCTCTGTTTCTTCTTCTTTAAGATGGGGACAGTAGTCCTGTCTCATAGGTCATTATGAGAATTAAGTAACTTCCTGTTTTTAAAGACCTTGGAACAGCACCTGGTACATACATTAAAAACAAATAAGTAACTGCCACCTGGTCTATATGTGGATGGATGGATGGATGATGGACAGATGGACAAATAAGAAAAAGTGGAAGAAGCAACTTGTAGATGGTTTTTCTTATATTTCATCACTGAAGGGAATCCCTTAATGTAATCAGATTCTCTGTCTGATCCTGTAATACTTTGTTAGATTTCTTTTTTTTTTTTTTAATTTTATTTATTTATTTATCTGACAGAGAGAGAGATCACAAGTAAGCAGAGAGGCAGGCAGAGAGAGAGAGAGAGGAGGAAGCAGGCTCCCCGCCGAGCAGAGAGCCCGATGCGGGACTTGATCCCAGGGCCCCGAGATCATGACCTGAGCCGAAGGCAGCGGCTCAACCCACTGAGCCACCCAGGCGCCCCTGTTGTTAGATTTCTTGATGTTTTGTGTTCATGTCAATTTTCTGACTGTTCCTTTTCAATTTGTTTTTCTTCAAACCCTATGAATAATCAGGAAGTGTGAAAGGTGACTATCAGGTTAAGCTTTTGGTGGAAGGAGAGAGCAGTGGTTTTGGGCTTTCCTGTCAAGGAGAAAGAAAAAAATGTTAGTCACATTATAGTACTGATAAATCTAAAAAGATTCTGGAGGAAGAGATTAAGTTGAGTGTGTGGTTAGTAGATGCAATAATTGACTCTCTGCCATGTATTCTGTCCTCAAGGTCTCAGGGAGAGAAGTACAGGTGACAGTGATTATGGTAATATGAGCAGTTAACAATGGCAGAACTTACTTGGTTTGACCAAATTACTATTATTTTTTCAATCTTTTGAACTTTGCTGACATAAGTGGTTATGATGCAGGAGGCTAGAGCAACTTGGAGATGGCACTTTCAGATGCTTTCAAGAGGACCCTTTGTAAGCTGATGTGATTTTATTTTTTTTAATTTTTTAAAAACATTTTATTTATTTGAGAGAGAGAGATAATGAGCAGTGGGAGGGAGAGGAGATGCAGACTCCATGCTGAGCAGGGAGCCCAAAACAAAGCTCAGTCCTGGGACTTGAGGATCATGACCTGAGCCAAAGGCAGATGCTTAACTGACTGAACCACCCAGATGCCCCCTTATGTACTTTAAATGCTGTATTCTCTGTACATCTCCAGCAAAAAAAAATAAGGTTTTTGCTGGAGATGTACAGAGAATGAGGTGGACAATCTTCTATTTAATTCCTCCTGACACATTTTCAGCAGCTGACGTGGTTGAATGTGATTTGCTGATTACTGTTGTATAACTGGTGTTAGTAAGTGTCAGGTAGTTGGGGATATAGTCTCAAATGAAAGAAGGTGATGTGTTCAGCCCAGTAAATTTTCCTGTAATTGGTAATAATGTGAGTGAGATTCTTTCTTAACAACTGTAGCAACTGCCCTCATTGAGAAGGAGGATGTAGAATTTTCCATTGCCTACCTTTATTCTCTGTATAACATTTGGCCAATTCTGGTGACCATAATGATAAGGTGACCAAGTGGTTAATGATGGCTCCAGAAATCCTATTTAGCTAGTTAGTTTTTTTAACCATTTGAACTTGCTAATACATAATTGTTTAGAATATGAGAACTAATAACCAAAACTCATTAAAGAATGTTTCTAGGTTTAAACTTACTGGTTTTGTTGGTCCACTGTGATGATCTGACGTAAAAGAGGGAGAAAACAAGAAAGACTGTATATGAGTTAATTTTGTATCTGATTTTTGAATCTGGAATGGATTTGGGGACAACATAATATGTACCTAGGGATGTCTTCACTCCCCTCTTCACCAAACCCCCACTGCCTCCTCAGCATGGGTATATTATATTCATGGCTTACCGGAATGAGTTAAAGGTGTTTATTTTTTGTTTTTTTTTTTGTTTTGTTTTTAAATGTGGGATAAAATAACATGAGCAATAGACCTGGCAATAACTGTTTTAAAATATAAACATAATTTTCCCATAAAGGTCACATTTAGGATTCAGAGCTCATGACCCTTAGGTTGGCTATTTTTCTCAAGGGAATTCTTTTAGACAAGTTGAATTGAGTATCGCCTAGGTCACTGACATTTATTTCGCTTTGTTTTTAATGCTTGTTAACTTTCTAAACATGTAAAAGATTGGAATTTAGATACCTCTTACCAAAATACCTTCATATTCTAAAAAATTCTTAATTTCTATCTTTTAAAAGGAAAATTGTTAGGTTGAAATGTTAAGTTGCAACAAGTAGCTTTGCATTTTAGGTTTTAATAACCTTTAGTTTTATTAAAAGCTTGTCTTGTAGGGGCACCTCAGTGGCTCAGTTGGTTACCCATCTGACTCTTGGTTTCAGCTCAGGCAGTGATCTCGGGGTCCTGAGATTAAGCCCCATCTTGGGCTCCATGTTCAGCAGGGAGTCTGCTTGTCTCTCTGCCCCTCCTAATTCTCTCTCACTCTCTTTCAAAGAAATAAATAAGTAAAATCTTTAAAAAAAAAAAAAAGCTTGTAAACAGTCACAGATTTTTTTTTTGACTGATAATGTATGAAGAAAATACTGAGTGTGTGAAGCAGTTGGACTAATTGTTAAAGCTGAAAGGATCTCTGACATGTTTATATTGCACTAAGCAAATTGTTGATAGTAGGGATCATTTAAATATTCATTACCAATATCTTAGGCTTTAGACTTGCCAACTCTGTATTTTCAGACTTTCCAGAATCTTATAATTGGACCAGCTCATGGTTCTCCCTTTGAATAGACTTGTAGGATTTTGCACCTAGCTGAGAATAATTCACCTTTGAAGGTAGTACTTGTTATTCAGTCACAAAAAATTACATACCTGCAGTGCACTATGCATCATGCTAAGCACTGAAATTACCATACTGACTGAGACAAATGAAGTGTCTTCCCTCATAGAAATGACATTCTTATAGGGTAAGACAGACACCAGGCAAGTAAACAGTAGTAAACAAGATGCCTCAGAGAGGGATAAATGCTGTGAAGAGTATAAAATCAGATGATGATATGCAGTGTGGTTGGGGTGCAGTGGCATGGCCAACAGTAAATGAGGTGCTGAGACAGTCTTCTAGAGAAAGTAGCTTGATACTTAAAAGACTCTAAGGAGCCAGCCCTATGAACCTGTGGAGGATGGGGTGCTAGGGACCTGGAAGACAAGGGTTAAAGCTGTGATGCAGGTGCCAGGAGTGTTGGAGGAACTGGAAGCATGCCAGGTGCTGGGGTGCCCATCATTGTGTCCTAACCCGTCCTCTCCATATAGAGGGGTCAAGACCATGTAAGGGGTAATTTGGCCTCTCTACATGGATACTGAGAAGTATTACATAAATCAGGTTTTGATTGGCCACGTAAAATTGAGATGAGGAAAGTTTGGTGTCCTGACTGGTGGTAGGAGCAGGTATCCCAAGTCCTGCTGCTTGTGTAGATCTCCAGCGCCCCCTTTCCTATGGTGCTTTCTCTTTCTTTGGCAACGAGAGGAGACTACTGGATTCATTCATTCAGGATGTTTGGTGTATCTGTGAGTCAACAGACCAATAGACTTGTGTTTGGGATTTGGTAGGTTAGTTGTTGTTTACTAAACAAAACTGACTTTATTTAAAGGTTGTGTTGGTTTGCTATGGCTGCCATAACACAGCATCACAAATTGGGTAGCTTAAACAACAGAAATTTATTGTCTTACCTAAATTAAGGTGTTGGCAGCCTCTTCTGACAGCTGCAAGCAAGAAATCTGTCCCCAGTGTCTCTCTCCTGGCTTTTGGTGATGTGCAGGCCATCCTTGGTCTTCCTTGGCTTCTGCTGCACCACCCTGAGCTCGGCCTTCATCCTCACATAACATACTATTCACGCGTGCGTGCGTGTGTGTGTGTGTGTGTGTGTGTCCCCATCCAGATCTCCTTTTTATAAGGCAGTGGTCTTATTGGATTAGGGCTCACCCTATTCCAGCGAGACCTCCTCTTAACTAATTACATCTGCAATGACCCTCTTTTCAAATAAGATCACATTCAGAGGTATTGGGGATGAGAACCTCAACATCTGAATTTGGTGAGGGGACACAGTTCAATCCATAACAGACGTGTATATAATCTTGCCAAATCATTATCTCTCACAAATGGAAAAATGGGCATTGTCTGAATATTACCTGAAGCTCTTAACCCATTTTTCAGCTTCCGTATCTGGAAGCCATGCCCCCTCTTCCGTTTTATAACAACTAGTGTTTATGGAGCACTTACTGGGCACTGGGCTGCTCTGTGCCAAGATCTTGACAGGTATGACCCTGTGGATTCCTCATAAGCACCCTCTGGGGACAGTTCTGGAATCAGCCTCCATTGCAGTGGAAGGAACTGAGGCTTCCTTCTGTAAGGAACCTTTGGCCTTGTGATCACATCAGTTCTAGTTTCAACACTATTCTTCTCATGGATTAAACTGGTGGACTTGGTAAAGTCTTAGGAGCCTGCCATGACCACACTCCTAACCCCTCCAGGTAAAAGGAGTTTCTTTTTGTGGGGGCAGTTTCTTACCTTCTGAACGGTACTCCCTCGCATTCAGTGCCTCCCTTGTCTTTATCCTTGTAAGATCTTGTGTCATTGTGCAGTAGTACTGTGATGATTAATTAGTTAATATCTGTGAAGCACTTTGAAGATGAAAAGCTTGTGGACACAAAGTAAAATTAAATTTTGTCTCATGGTGCCAAGGAATAAACAGTTTTTTCTTTTCTGTTTGGGATCAAAGGCTCCCCCTGATCATGCAGGAGAGCTCACGCTCGTCCTTGCAGAGAGCAGGCTGTATCGATGATCTCCCCAAGGGGAAGGTCTGAATGATGACCAGTTCTCTTTTACCCTAGATTGGATTCTGCAAACTATTGAACATTTGACTCCCCGCTAAATAGAAATGTGATTGATTCGGAGACACGGTTTAAATCTTAACTTCTAGGGATTTAAATTGAGTGCAACCCCGGAAATTTGGAGATGAATGTCACTGTAGTTTGAAAAGTGAGTCTCATGTTAGGCTGAGTATATATAAATGCCAGAAGGAATATTGATGTTTCAGGACATTAGGTTGCAATTGTTTGCTTGTCTTTTTCATTTGTAACCTTTTGGGCCTGAGGTTTGTGCCAGGACATTCAGATGTCTCACTCTTAATGAGCCTGAGTGGCATGGTGTTGGCTCAGTCTTGTCCGTTGCTCTTCCTGGTATCAAATCCCTGAATAGTGTGCTGTGATGTAGCCTCAAATGAACTATATAAAAGTGTATCAGGGATGGGGGAGAAGATAAATTCGTAGGACAAATCAATGTAAAAAATCATGACTTGGAAGAATATGTGAGCCAAATTGGGAACCAGCCTGGAGATTGAATCTTAGATTTCTGAAAGGCTGTATTCTTGCCTTCTCCTCTTGGGTAGATATTTTAACACAGTGCTTTCAACTCATGAGCTTAACAATTGCTTTTCGAAAGAACAATATATATCAGCAATATTTTCTTATGCAGGAGTTGTTTTCGCAGAATATATTGACCTTTACCTCGTCTCACCTGTGAACAAGCCTCTGTTGAATTTAGCTCCTTGAACCTCAGCTATGAATGAATGGGCACAGGAAGGAATAGATGACTCAGGTCACCCAAGACTGAGGCCCGGTGAGCTGTGTTCAGGGCCAGGTGAGAGTTAGGGGTGGAGAGAAGTAGCCAGCGGTGTTTGACCCAAGAGACAGACAGGCTCATGTACACACACACACACTCCCACACCGCAAACATGGAGGTGTTTCCCAGGTTCTCCCCGAAGGCAGCATCGATGCCTCCCACTTGCCTTCCCTGCGTTGCTCTACCTGTCTAACCCGTATGACTCTGGGTAGTAACCAACCTGTCTTGGGTTTTGGCTCCTACTACATAGTCTCCTGGCACCAAGTGCAGTTGAGACCAGTTTTCTTTGTCTTTGTTTTTCCTCAAGAGAGTTCCTTTCCTTGCCTGTGCCTCCTGCATTCCTCCTTTAGGCACCCCTCCCTTCAGTTGTCTTTCTCCTGGATGTGTATCTTGAGTGATACCACAATGTGGATTAAGACTTCCTGAGTGTGAATTCTGGCTCTACACTTAGAACCTGCATGACCCTGGGAAAGTTGCTTAGTCTCTCTTTGCCTCAGTTTCCTCATCTGTGAAATGGGGACATTAGTAATACCCACTGGGTCACAATGTTTTCAGAATTAAATGGGTTAATATATGTTAAGCTCTTAGGGTGTGTTCATAATGTGTCCAGTTGGTGTTAATTGAAAAGGAAGGAAATTTTCCTCTTTATCCCTTTCAGTTCTTATGTAGGTAACATTGGACAATCGCTGTTATTGTTTAGTTTTTCCTCTTCCTTATTCATTCTTACAACACTAGTGAGAAGGAGAAAAGACCTAATTGCTGACAGATCAATTCCTTCTTGAAGCCTTGTAATGCTTCAAGTCAGAAGTGAAACAATAAGGCATAAGAAGATACAGTCTTTCTTCATGTGACTTAAAGTGTAATGGGACAGGGGACTTGCCAGCAAGGGATTACAATATAGTATAGAAGGTCCTAGACCCCAAGTACAAACCAAAATTAGAGCTAGGACAAAGGAAGACAATAGTCAACCATATAGAATAGGCTTGGGGGGCAGGGGTTGGTCATGGAGGGCTTCACAGAGGAGGTGACACTTAAGCTGGTTTTAAAAGGATGAAGATGCATTTTCTAGGCACAGAGAACAGGAAGAATTCCAGGGAGAAATAAACTCACATGTGAAAGAATGGACATACAAATAGCATTCATAATGCGGCCTGGGTGGCTCAGTTGGTTAAGTGACTGGCTCTTGATTCTGGCTTAGGTTGTGATCTCACAGATGTGTGATCAAGTCCCATGTTGGGATTAAGTCCCAGGTTGGGATTGAGCCTTCTTGGATTCTCTCTCCCTCCCACTCCGACCCGCATGCTCATTCTCTCTCCATGAAATAAATAAATAAATCTTTAATTTCTCCTCCCCCACAAACAGGGGAAGCACTTGTGTGGCTCAGTTGGTTGAGCATCTGACTTCAGCTCAGCTCCAAGTGCGGCTCAGTTGGTTGAGCATCTGACTTCAGCTCAGCTCATGATCTCCTGGGATTGAGCCCACACTCAGTAGGGGAGTCTACTTGTCCCTCTGCCCCTCTCCCCCATCTTGTGCTCTCTCTCTCAAATAAATCAATAAAATTTTAAAACCAAACCAAACCAAACAAACAGCATTAGGAAGACTAGGCAAGAAGTTCATGATGGCCAGAGGAGGGTCTTGCTGTAGGAAAGGTGAAGCTAGATGAACAAAGACCAGAGTCATGGAAAGTCTTGTGGGCAGTGCACACCTGGGACTTGACCTGCAGGCAGGAGTGCCATTGAAGGGCTCTAGCAAAGGAGTGAGTCTAACACACTTGCATTTTAAGAGGAAATCTTTGCTAGCTCTGCGGATAAGGTATGTGGTATGGAGAGGGAGTTCTTCAGAAAGCCAAAGACCAGGTGTTCTACAATATGGGTGAGAGATGGCAAGGAACCTGGGCTGTGAGGGTGGTCAGGAGAGAAATCTAAGTACTTCGATGGCCCTTAGTTTCTGGTGGGATATGAGTGCTGATGTAGCGGGAGGCCCTGGGGACATTCCCCAAGTTTCTGCTGTGGGAGTTTGCAGGAATGGCAGCACAGTCAACCATGGTAGGGAGCATGGGAGGAGAAGGTGAAGTGATGCTGAGGGCACCTTAGGGCATGTTCAGTATCTAATAGGCAGTTAGAAAAAAAGCTTCTGGGAGTGAGATGTGGCTAAGGTTAGAGTCCTGTTAAGAAGATAGTAGCGGGTAGTTAGCAGGTGACAACTATGGGAATGGAAGAGATGAATTAGAGGAAAGAAAGGCAAAAGAGTAAAAGCTAGTAATTCAAGGAGCACCAGCATTTAGGTAACTAATAAAAGGAAGGGAGAAAACACAGGGTCAGAGGCAGTTGTGGGGGCAGATAGCAGAACATGCGGGAAGGGACACCAAGTGGGGCAAGAAGTTCAGTGATGGAATGTTCGACACCTCCAGCACCACTGGTGAGTCACTTGTGTTGAGACAGGAGAGCCACCCATTGGATTTAGCAGACGTGCGGTCCCTGGGAGTCTGTACCCAAGGGCTGGTGGAGGAGCCTGAATGCAGGAACTGAGGAGAGGAGGAGGTTAAAAAACAAACATTCTGATTATGAAGTTGGGCCACGAAGGTGACAGTTATTACTGTAGAGTTTTATAGTAAAACTTCCTGGAGCTAGTGATATTTTAGAGAAATACAGAAAACAAAAAACAGGATGTGAACTGAGACATAGTAAAAATAAGTCATCTCCTGCTGAGATCCTCACTGTCCTTCAGGACACATGCATGCTTTCATCTGTTTCTGTTTTAATTCCCCTTCCCTTCCCCTTCCTTCCTTTCCCTTCCTCCTCCTCCTCCCCCCTTCCCTTCCCCTTTCCTCCCATTCCATAGAACTTTGCTGAACACCTATTATGTGCCAGGTGCTAGGGAATTAGCGAGCTGAGTGAAGACAGTGTCTGTGCCCTGGAGGTGGTCTCACCTGCTAGAGGCAGCTAGTTGTGTGAAGAACTAATGACAATGTCAAGTGTGGCCAGTGGGGTATAAGAGAGTGTGTGTGTTCAGGAGGGACCATGTCCTGCATGACTTGTGGGGATGGCTTTACGTTGACATAGGTCTTGCAACATGGATAGATACTGACCAGGCAGGAAAAAGGCATTTCAGCAAAGGGAGCAGAGCCTGCAAAATCATGGAGGAAAGGCCAGAGCTTGAGTTAAGGATGGGCGGAGTTGTGTGTCTGACGTGGAGGGCAGGAGTGATTCCAGATGAGGTGGAAATGCTCCTGAGGGCAAGTGTATGGGACGAGTTTCTACTCTCTCTTCAGGGCATGTGGTAGAAGCCAGAGATTCCATGAAAGTTTTTAAGCCAGAAAGTGGCTTAAAAAGCATTAAATTTGGCTTTCTTTTAACAACAGAAGTTAATTCTGGGGATGTGTGGAAGATGTTTGCTTCCATCCATTCTTTTATATAAAACTTAAAATTTGATATTTAAAACATTTAATTTCTAACATTATAACAGTGTGTATATTTTATGCATGCATATAAAATCCCTTTCTAACAGCGTGATAATAAAGCATTATAGCAATACTTTTACAAATTTTTAAGCAAATTTTATTTTAGGTTTCTATAAATGAAGTTGTCGTGACCATTGTTTTTATGAAAAAATGAATATTGATTGTCAAAGAACAGAACTTAGTGTTTGAGAACCCACAAGACAGAGGATTTCAAGCTCAGATCTCTGGTGCCTTAAAAAAATGCTTTACTTTCTTTTTGTGTATTATGGGAGATCCCAGAGCCCATGATCCAAAAACTGGGAACCAGCGATTCCAAGTGTTTACTAGCGTAGGTAACGCAGCTGTTTTATAGATGGCTTTAAAAGGGTGCATGAATATTTTGATATTCAAGGAATAGGTCTTTGAGCTTGTCGTGGGAGTTGCATAGTTTTGGAAACCATTTTTTAACCTTAAACTTTGTTCACGTTGAACTCTAGAATAACTGTGGTTTCTCAAGACCAGCTGTTGAATGCATTCATGCATATTTAATTAAGGTTTTTTGAATTGCTTATTAAAGATCTGAAGGCAATTATATTCAGGTTCAAGGAAAGGACTTCCTGTGGGAATTTAATATTTTTAAACTGTTGGCTCACCAAGGACTGGTATTTACTGATATTCTTGACTTCAGGAGTCCCAAGTATAACAGCTGAGGGTTATATTGCTATTCATTTCCTCTCTTCTCCCAACTCTACAATTGAGCTACCCTTCAATTTGGAGCATTGCATATTTTCACACTCCAGCTTTGAGGCTTACTATTTCAATGTACAATACAAGTACTGTTGCTGAGAGAAAATGACAACATTTCAAGCTTGGTCAGAGGCAAGTATGAGGTTGTTAGTTAGGCTTCCTTTAATAATTCTTAAACTTCTAAGCCTCATGGTATTATCAAATTAAAAAATAGAGACAATTGGCAGAGAAAGGCAAATATGATATGATTTCATTTATATGTGGCATCTAAAAAACAAAACATAGTAACAAAGAAAAAGCAGAAACAGACATATATAGAGAACAAACTGATGGTTACCAGGGTTGAGCAAAATGGGAGGAGGGCGGTGGGAGGTACAGGCTTCTAGTTCTGGAATGAGTAAGTCATGGGAAGGAAAGGTACAGCATAGGGAATATAGTCAATGGTAGTGTACTAGCCTTGTATGGTGACAGATGGGAGCTACTCTTGCGGTGAGCATAGCATAATGTGTAGTCTGGGAGAATCCCTATGTTGTACACCTGAAATTAAATGTAACATGGTGTGCCCCCTGTACTTCAGTTAAACAAACAAACAAATAAAAACAGGACAGCTCTAAAAGGACCCTTACAGGGGGTCAATAAAACAACCTTAGTAAAAGACCATGGCTATCGGAGCAGATAACCTTAACTTAGTACATCTGCCCAAAGTACAATGTGAATTCAGCTATTCTCTTGTGGTTTGTTCTTTTTTTTTCTTTTTAAAGATTTTATTTATTTGAGAGAGAGAGCATGCGGGGGAGGGTGAGAGGGAGAAGCAGACTCCCTTCTGAGCAGGGAACCCAATGCAGGACTTGGTCCCAGGACTCCAGGATCATGACCTGAGCCGAAGGCAGTCACTTAATTAACTGAACCACCTAGGCGCCCCCACTTTTGTGGTTTGCTCTTGATTGGTGGCATGAATTTTAAAACAAAACTAAAGTTTTTGTTTCTGTTTTTCTATATCTTATATATGTCTATGTATGCATGTTATAGGTATATCATATTTTCTATTTCCAGATGGTGTTGACAATATTAATTTATAAAAGAACTCTATTTAATTGGTTTAAAGAAAAGTAAGCACTTACGGGGTGCCTGGGTGGCTCGGTTAAGCAGCTGCCTTCAGTTAAGCATCTGCCTTTGGCTCAGGTTGTGACCCCTGGGTCCTGGTATCAAGTCCCGCATCAGGCTCCCTGCTCAACAGAGAGCATGCTTTTCCCTCTCTTCCCCGCTCATGCTCTCTCTTGGTATTTGTTGCTATCTCTATCTCTTTCTCTCAAATAAATAAATAAAATCTAAAAAAAAAAAGAAAAGCAGTTACAAAAATTAAGTATTGCAGAAATTCTCAGAAATGTAACAGAAACTAACTGAAAGGTTTTTCAAGTTCACATGATCTGAGATAATCTTTGATAAATAAATATTGGTTTTTAGTTTGCTGGTTTAATAAAAACAGGCATTAAATATAGTACAGATAAATACCTTTGTCTACCTGGGTTTACTAATCATAAAAGCTCATGCATTCTCTATATTACAAAGTTTGCCGATGAGAGAAATAAGATGATGGCTAGCCATTTAATGTGTCATCCAAGTTCTGTTGTTAAAAGCAAGTAATTTAAATGTAAATGAGATCAGTTTATACCGAGTTACAGCTAGATATTGGATGTTCATAGAAAGCCTAGATTATTTCCAAATAAGATAATATATTGAGATATTGATTGCTAAACATAAAAAAGTATGGACTTAAAATATTAATTTTGTTTCATTGAGAACTTTTGCACTCTCATAAAATACCCAGCTCTATATTCACAATTTTTTTTTATCATCTATAAATAACATATATGAGTGCTATACTAACTTGAGTTCATGTAAAATTATTCTCTAAGTAATGCTTTTGGACTGTATAACTACTCATTGAAGATGAATGAGGTTTTTTATGCTGAAAGAATAAAAGCCTAGTTCTTAAAACAAAAAGTTTGCTTTGTGACTTTTTCCCCCAACCTGTATAGCAAATCATGAATAGAAGAATCTGAATGCCTGATAGCCAATCAATCAAAGAAAACAATATGGAAGACTGCTTCTTTATTTTACAATAAACCTTAAAATTATAGTTAATTCTTCAGTAGTTGAGAATAAATCAGCTAGGTTCTCTATCATTTAGATATTTTTGAAGTTCCATTTTTCATTCTGTCAATTACTTTTTGTTTATGTTGGGCCATTTTTGGGGCCCAGGTTTGTCCTCACTTATCAGTGGTGATAATCAAACAGGAAATAAATTGATGAAATCCAATTCATGTTTTTTATATACAATGTATCAGTTACGTTTGTTACATAGCAGTTGAAAACACATCAGGGGCACGGGATAAGCGTTTATTGCTCACGTGTCTGGGGTCACTGAGGTTCTGCTGGTCATGGGTGAGCATACCCATGTGTCTGGGGGTTGGCTTATGGTTGAATGGGGTGAGGTGACTGGTGACTTGGATCTGCTCCACTTGTCCCTCATTGTCCAACAATCAAGGCAGTGGCCCTAGAGAGCCAGTCTCCGTGCTCGAGCTCACAGTGCTTGCATCATGTCTGCTGACCAAAGCATGTTGCTCTGGGATGAGCCCAGTCAAGAGGCAGAGAAGGCCACCCCATCCAGGGTAGGCTGGCACCATGAAGGGTACAGGGAGGAGTGAAGAACTGGGGCCAAATGTTGCAATCCATCACATAGGACTTAGAACTTGTATTGAGAACATTTGATTTCAGTTTTTTTTTTCTTTTTTTAGATTTTATTTATTTATTTGACAGATAGAGATCACAAGTAGGCAGAGAGGCAGGCAGAGAGAGAGGAGGAAGCAGGCTCTCCGCTGAGCAGAGAGCCCAATGCGGGCTCCCAGGACCCTGAGATCATGACCTGAGCTGAAGTCAGAGGCTTAACCCACTGAGCCACCCAGGTGCCCCTTGATTTCAGTCTTATGTACCATGTATATCTTCTCCTCTCCTTGCGATTTCATCGGTATTGTTTGGTGGTAGAGAATAGAAACCCACTCAAGTTGGCTGGAGAGTTACTGTGAACCCAATAGGCAACTTGCAGACAGGTAAAAGAAGACAACCTAGAGTAGACAGGTCTCCCTGGGACTGCTAGATGTTAGCCTTGGAGGCTGTTCTCTTTTGTCTGAGGGAGTCCATGCGGCTTCTCAATGTTGCTCCCAGTTCTGCTTTTTTGCGCAGGACCCTATGTGGCCTCCTCATTCCCAGTTGCACAGGCTTTCAGTTCAAGCACCCATCGTATCTCCCTGTCTCCCAGTCCCAAACTCATGTCCCCAAATGCTAGCTCATGGATTGGTTATTCTTAGGTCTCCTCTGAGTCTCCCAGGGCTGGCTTCTCAGACTTGCTCTCTTTCTTTATGTCTTCACTTACGGATCTGGTCCAGTGTCATGACTTTAAATGCTTTCATGATGCTGACGACTCGTAAATTTCTATCTCCAGCTGAGATGTGTCCCTTGAATTCCGGACTCATATATACTCCATCTTATTCCACATCACCACTTAGTATATATCTCCTAGGAATCTCAAGCTTTTACCCCATATGAGCCACTTCATTTCCCCTTTATAAACCCTCACTTCCCAGCCTTTTTTCAGTTAGTGGCAGTTCTAATTTACTGTATGTTTAAACTTTAGAATCTTTTTAAGTGTAAGGGTAAGAATCTTTTTTAAGTGTTTGTTTATATATTTATTTTAAAATTATATACAGGAACACCTGGGTGGCTCAGTTGGTTAAGCATTTGCCTCAGGCTCAGGTCATAAACCCAGGGTC
Source organism: Neogale vison (assembly GCF_020171115.1). NCBI lineage: Eukaryota > Metazoa > Chordata > Mammalia > Carnivora > Mustelidae > Neogale > Neogale vison. The sequence continues at coordinate 177,804,277 of NC_058096.1, read as the reverse complement.
CTGGGATTGAGCCCTGCATTGGGCTCCCTGCTTAGCAGGAAACCTCCTTCTCCCTCTGCCTCTGCCTGCTGCTCCCCCTGCTTGTGCTCTCTCTCTGACAAATAAATAAAATCTTAAAAAATAAAATAAAATTTATATACATATACTACAGTTCTAATATAGTACCTACATAATACAAGAAAGCAGATTTGCAAACTTAATGAGATGAAGTAAAATCAATCATAAAAGTCTAGATGCTGCATATTTTCATTTATGAATATCTTAAACACAGTAAGCACTTAAATGTGCCTTAAATTTGAGTTTAATTTTTTTTTATTGTGGTAAAAACACTGAAGGTAAAATTTACCATTTTAACCTTCAAGTGTACAAGTCCGTAATGTTAAATATATTCACATTGTTACGAAACAGATCTTCCAGAACTTCTTCATTTTTGCAAGTCGGAAACTCTATACCCATTATCAACAGCTCCTATTCCTTCAGCATCTGGTAACCAGCATTCTGCTGTTTCTATGAATTTGACCAATTTAGATAACTCATATAAGTGGAATGAAACAGTATTTGTTTTTTTGTGACTGGTTTATTTTCCTTAACATATTATCCTCAAAATTGACTCATGTTGTTGCATGTGGCAGAAATTCCCCCCCCCCTTTTTTTAAAGGAATTCCTTATTTTTAGGGCTAAATAATTGTTTGGATCACATGGTGGCTCTATTATTAACTTTCTGGAGAACTCCATACTGTTTTCCATAGCTGTTGCACAATTTTACAATCCTGTTACTGGTACCCAGGGATTCTAATTTCTTCATATGCAAGATTTAGAGTCTTTGTAACTTCTCTCTCTTAATGTAGGTCAGATTGCTCATGGAATCCATCAGCAAATGCTCTTGATTTATGTTTATAATGTATCCCCCATCTGATGGCTTCTCATCTTGTTCATCACTGTCACCTGGCCCCTAATCATCATTGGCTCTTGTCCTGACCACAGCACTTGCCCCCTACAGTCTGTTCCCCATAGAGCAACCAGAACTATAACTTAAAAACAGAAGCCAGACCTTATCACTCTGCTCAGATTCTTCTAGTGGCTCCTATCACACTGATACAAAATCCAAAGTCCCTCCCTTGATTATAATGTCCTAAAAATTCTCATTGACCTCCAGCAATGCTTTAAATACACTAAGATTGTTCCTGCCTCAGGGCCTTTATACTTGATGTACCCTCAACTGGGTGGCTTCATTCATAGACTTTTTGTTTTGTTTTGAGTTATTTTTGATTGATTTGAAAAAGAGAGTACGCAGTGGGTTGGAGGTGAGGAGTAAGAGGGGCAGGGAAAGGCAAGGGGGAAAGGATCTCAAGCAAACTCCATGCCTAGTGCAGAGTCAAGGCAGGACTGGATCTCACGTCCTTGAGATCATGACCTGAGATCACGCATGACCTCAGCCAAAACCAAGAGTCGGCCCCTAAACCCACTGAGCCACCCAGGCACCCCTACAGACTTCTTGATTCACTTCTTCCCTTAATTCTGATGTCTGCTCTTTTGTGATCTATTCAGAAAGGCCTTCCTAAACAACCCTATACAAAACATCACTCAACTGTCAACCTTTCCCTGAGCACTTACCATTCTTAGACATTATACTGTTTACTTGTGACTTTATTATTGGCTTTTTTTTTTTTCTCCAAAAGAAAGTAAGCACTGTGAGTTATACCTCAGCATCTGGAAGACTGCCTTGAAACACTTAGAAGATGTTCTATTAATATTTGTTGAATGAATGAATGAATGAATGAATGCTTTGTACTCTTGTATCTCAATAGCTTTGGTCAAGGTGACAGAGATTCCTTGTGCACACATGGTGTCCTGGATAGGGGTGACTTCCAAAGAAAATACCTTTGGTGTTATCTTCCTGCTCCAGCTGGTTTCCCCAGCTCTTATTCACTTGTGGGCTGTTCTGAGATCTGTGTGAGAAAAATAGAGATGCCTCATCCAACCTCTTATTGAAAAAAATAATTCAAAGATTGATGGGGGTTGTTTGCCTCTGTCCTGTTGGCCCCAGATCACCCTTCCTAAATGAGTCTTGGCTGCTCTTTAATACAGGCAATCACATTTCCAATTGTAATGTGAGGGCAATGCCTCATTTGCACAACGAATGTTGGAAATGGGTTTTAAAGCAAAAAGCAAAGCCAGAAATTCTTCCTGCAGGGGAGATGATAGCTTGACAAGTCTGCAAATTATATAATGGGATCTCCTTTTACCTGTCTTATAAAGATGCCAAAATATCAAAAACAATGGGCTTTTCTTCCCAGTTCGTTTGGGATATTCTTGGCACTCTCCTACCTGCTGTCCTGTACTTAAGGGGCTCTGGGATTAGAATTATGTGTAATAGTTTTGTTTTCCCCCAGCTGGGTTTGTGATGAAGTTATTCTGATGGAAACATTCAGTTAATTCTAAAGGATCAGCACACACTTGCTGAGCAGAACGCTGCTACCTTAAATGGTCTTCCATGCTGTGCAAGAGAGCTTCTGATGCATCAGTCAGAGTGATAATGTCATAGGGTTGGAACATTGTCTTTGTCTGCTCACAGCCTCCTCAAGGCATAGAGAAGTCTATTTCAGTTTTACTGGTCAGTTAGAAACAAGGATATTTAAAATGGGTCTTGTCCACTCCTGGGATCTATCCATTTCAAGAACTTCAAAGATGATTGCAACATAGTTTCAGATGCTCCATTTGAATGCTATTGACACAAATGTGTTTGTTTCTGAAAATTGAGGTTCTCTACTTAGGGTTTGGATACTTTTCTGTATATATGTTGCACTTCAGTAAAAAAGCTTTCTAAAGAAAAGGAACCAACTATAATTCCTACTTTCAAGAAAATCTCCTCCTGGTGAAGATATTCAAATAGATTGTATTACTCAGATTAGTGCTGGGATTAAAGAAAGCATATTATGGAAGCACAAATAAAAGGGGTTGAACTCATCTTTAGGGGAGGATGGAGAAAAAAATCAAAGAGGAGACTTAAATGGAATTTATCACCTTTTCCTGGCTTCCTTTACACACGATCAGGATTTATATAGAGGAAACCAGAATAAGTAGGTTATAGATTCTAGTTCTGAGATGAGCATGCTTGCAAGATAAAATATCCTTGCTTAAAAAACAAAAAATTCATTAAAAGTATCTTTGCCCTCAGAGAGCTTATCTCCCCAGAACTTCCTCTCTTTTGGCATCTAGATGGGTGAATGAATAGAGTTGAAAACATGACTGTGGATTGTCCATTGATGTGTTCTGTTACTGGGAAATACTTAGTACTATTGATGGCTGGCAGTGACCCTTTATTGGAGTTGACTCGTGTTGTGTGTGTGAGGGGCGGTGGGGTAGTAAATTTAAAAAAAAAATTGACATCACTATTTTAAAAAAATGTTGCTGTGAAAGGGTCTGATGAGATATACAAGGTTGCTCTGTTTCTTTTTATCATAATGATTGGACAGAATTGTGATAGGCAGTGATTATAAGCATTGCAAAAAATAGAAAGCTAATTTCTCTAAAACAAATGCGTCGAGCTCATAGACAGAACGGATAACAAAAAATTGATGGATAGGGAATGGTTGGGCAGTTTTAGTCATTACAACCAAACTGGTTTCTGAACAGTGGATTCCAAACTTGCAGGCACCTAACAAATACCTCAGTAATAAGTTCAAAATGTAGATTCATAAGTCTTGTTCCCAGATTCCATGGGCCTGGGGGAAGCCTAGCATTATGCAGGTGTGGGTGGTTCACAGGCTGTGCTGTGAGAAGTGATGGTTGGAAATGATTTAGGGAGAGAGAGGAGGATTGGTGGAAGGCAAATGCTTGGAAGTAAAAGACGACGATGTTCAGTAAGGAGGCAGGCTAGTTCCCAAGATAGAAACAAAAAATTTGTCTAGAAGGAACGAATGTGGCAGGCTGTCTCTAGTGTTGGAAGGACTGATGTTGGGACAGATAATAGTGATTGAACCTGTTATCTGTAGAATGTTATGGTCTATTTTAATATTTTTATTTGAAGGTGGCTTAAGAATGAAGTTAATATTTAAATGAAAAAATCATTCTACATGAATTTGTGTCTTCACACATTAGAGCTGGAACTAATCTCAGACAGGAACCTCTTGATCTAACCTGTCTTTTAAGATCAAAGACTCAGAGTTCCAGAGTCAGGGAAGTAACTTGTGAGGGGTAGCAGAGCTTTGGCTAAAAGTCAGAGATCTCTGATAAGTAATCATTCCGCTTGTCTGGTTGTTCATCACTTATCACTTACTAAGCTCTTATGATATACTTGGTCCTGAGCTAGGCTCTGAGACCCTACTGGGGGGAAAAATTCATAGAATTCTTTCTCTTAAGGAGTTTACAGTCTAATGAAGATATCAGTTGTAGAACAAGTACAGGAACTTCCACTGTGTGTTCTTTTACCCAGGAGGTCAGTTAAATATAGCAGGGTCATTTTACTAGGAAACAAACTGCATTACGTACACCCCTACTGATTACATTTTTTTCCTTTTTAAAATTAATGTTAAGTTTTTATTTTAATTTCCATTAGTTAACATGTTATATTAGTTTCATGTATATAGTACAGTGATGCAACACTTCCTTTCAAAATTGCTCTGTGTTCATCAAGACAATTGCCCTCCCTAATCCCCACCACCTATTTAATTCTGCCACCCCCCTACTAGTTCTCTACACTTAAGAGGATCTATTTCTTCCTTCTCCCCCCCTCCGTCTCTCTCTTGTTTCCCCCCTTGTCTTATTTGTTTTGTTTCTTAAATTCCACATAGGAGTGATATCATAAGGTATTTGTCTTTCTCTGGCTGACTTATTTTGCTTAGCATTCTACTCTATAGCTCCATCCAAGTTGTTGCAGATGGCGGGATCTCAATTCTTTTTAATGGCTGAGTAATACTCCACTGTAGATATAGACCACATCTTCTTTATTCATCAGTGGATGGACATGGGCTGCTTCTGTATCTTGGCTATTGTAAATAATGCTACTATAAACATAAGGGTGCATATATCCCTTTGAATTAATATTCTTGTAATTGTTGGGTAAATACCCAATAGTGCAACTGCCGGATCATAAGGTAGTTCTAATTTCAACTTGTTGAGTAAACTCTGTACTGTTTTCCACATTGGTTGCACCAGTTTGTGTTCCCACCAACAGTGCACGAGTGTTCATTTTCCCCCATATTCTTGCCACCACCTGTTGTTTCTTGTGTTGATTTTAGCTATTCTGACAGTGTGAGGTGACACCTCTTTGTAGTTCTGATTTGTATTTCCCTGGTGCTGACTGAAGTTGAGGATCTTTTTATGTGTCTGTTGGCCATATGTATGTCCTCTTTGGAGAAAAGTTTGTTCATGTCGTTTCCCCATTTTTTAAGTGGCTTGTTTATTTTTGGGCTGTTGAGTTGTGTAAATTCTTTATATATTTTGGATACTAACCCTTTATCAGTTATGTCATTTACAAATAGCTTTACCCATTCTGTAGGCTGCCTTTTAGTTTCGTCAATTGTTTCCTTTGCAGTGCAGAAGGTTTTTATTTTAATGAAGTCCCAGTAGTTGTTTTTCTGTGGGGTTTTTTGTTTGTTTTTTTTGTTGCTGTTGTTGTTTGTTTGTTTGTTTGTTTTGCTTTTGTTTCCCTTGCCTCAGGAGACCTATCTAGAAAAAAATTTGTTACAACTGATGTCAGAGAAGTTACTGCCTGTGCTCTCTTCTAGAATTTTTTTTTAAAAGATTTTATTTATTTATTTGACAGACAGAGATCACAAGTAGGCAGAGAGGCAGGCAGAGAGAGAGGAGGAGGAAGCAGGCTCCCCGCTGAGCAGAGAGTCCGATGCGGGGCTCGATCCCAGGACCCCAGGATCATGACCCGAGTCGAAAGCAGAGGCTTTAACCCACTGAGCCACCCGGGCGCCCCTCTTCTAGGATTTTTATGGTTTCAGTTCTCACATTTAGATTTTTAATCCATCTGGAACTTATTTTTGTGTTTGGTGTAGAAAGTGGTCCAGTTTCATTCCTGTTCATTTGCTGTCCAGTTTTCCCAACATCATTGTTGAAGAGACTGTCTTTCCCATTGGACATTCTTTCTTACTTAGTCAAAGACTAATAGACCATATAATGGTGGGTTTATTTCTGGATTTTCTGTTCTGTTCTCTTAATCTATGTGACTTTTTTTGTGCGCCAGTACCATACTGTTTTGACCACTATCACTTTGTAATATAATTTGAAGTCCTTAAGTATGATGCCTCCAGCTTTTCTTTTCTTTTTCAAGATTGCTTTGGCTATTCAGGGTACAGATTTTAGGGTTGTTTGTTCTAGTTCTGCAAAATATGCTATTGGTATTTTTGATAGGGATTGCATTAAATGTGTAGATTGCTTTGGGTAGTATAGACATTTTAACAATAATTGTTCTTCCAATGCATGAGCATGGAATGTCTTTCCATTTTTTTGTGTCATCTTCAATTTCTTTCATCAGTGTTTTCTAGTTTTCAGACTACAGGTCTTTGACCTCTTTGGTTAGATTTATTTCTAGGTATCTTACTATTTTTGATGTGCTGATTAGATAGTTATCGAACTGGCAGTCTGGACACCTGATTAGCCATGCAACTTTCTACATAGCTGTATTTCTAGAGTCGCAGGTTGTTGACAGCCCTCATCTCTTTCTTCTCTTTAATGCATGCTTCTGTGATTTATTTGAACAGTGTACAGCTCTTCTTCTTAGATTTTCCCATGCAAGGCTATCACCCAGGGTATTGTTAAAAATGCAGATTCTCTCGGTTAGAGGAAGGACTGAGGTCCAGTATTTCCATCAAACTCCTAGGGATCCTGATGCTTCTGATAGGTGGACCACACTGAATAGCAACAATCTAGAAACCTAGGGATATTAGTAGGGCTTCTGAGTCACTGATGATGATCTCCATGATAATTGGTTAGGTCAGTTGATTTTTTTGTTGTTGTTGTTAAGTTTGTAGTAACAAGTACAGTATAATTAGAAAAATACCTTCACTATTGAAATCTGTCTAGAAAGACAACTTCTATGATTGCAATTCTTCTTTTCTCTAACTCCTTTTAACTTCATAGAAAAAATTATAACTTCATTTTGGATATAAGAAGATGTCTTGAGTTTATCAACTCTCAAAGTAGAGCAGGAAAGGCTGTAATTGCAAGTGTGACTAGTGTTTTAAAGGAAATGGGAGGGATACTGGGGGTGTCTGTAACAGGGTATGGACAGAAGTCATGTTGGTTTCTTATTCTCTGCCCGCCATCTTATCTTAGTGCGGCAGATAGTATCTTATGCACAGAAAATCTTGGAGGGTAATAACATCATTACTGGAAGCTAATCTAACAACCAATTTCTAGTGAAACTGCATTTTTCATATGTGTCTTGAAATAATAGCCCTTTTACTTCTGGCTCATAGTTTGTTTACAGCAAGCAGGAGAAAAATTACTTGTAGATTGCTGTAATGCCTAACATTATTGGGCCTTTTAAAGGTCGTTAAGTGAATACATTGAGCTTTTGTGTAAACATGTTTCTTGTTTTAAATTGTTTGAGGTTAAAAACTTAATTATGTAAGGTTCTATAGAAAACAGATTTTCTCTGCCACTTTTTTAAAAGAGTGATTTTTAAAGAGAAAAATTCAGTTTGACCTTCTTGTTGAATTTCCTTCTATTGTGTATTGGCTTCCATGTTCAAATTAGAAATTTCCATGGCTGACAACAAGGGCATTAATCCAGTTATTCCAGGATCCTTTGCCACTTAAAATTGTAGAACTTATGGTGTTTGTAGGGTACTCGCCTAGTACTTGCCCAGCCCAGTAATCATGTGTTGTATGATGGGCTTCCTCAGCGTTTGTGTTTCCATTGTTCATATGCCCCTCCCCTAAGTGCCCTCGTGTTCCGTAATTTTCTAGTCCACATTTGTGCAGGGGACTTGACTGTTCAGGGCTCTCATGATTGCCTTAACGGAGTATTTGGTTTCCAAGGAACAACAGGGCACCTGGGTGGCTCAGTGGGTTAAGCTGCTGCCTTCGGCTCAGGTCATGATCTCAGGGTCCTGGGATCGAGTCCCGCATCGGGCTCTCTGCTCAGCAGGGAGCCTGCTTCCTCCTCTCTCTCTCTCTCTGCCTGCCTCTCTGCCTACTTGTAATCTCTCTCTGTCAAATAAATAAATAAAATCTTTAAAAAAAAAACATTATAAATGATTATAAGTGACCAAACCTCGGAAAGGTTTTGTTTTTTTTTTAATTGTGGATTTTTTTAACGCTCTTTACATTTTGTCTATGTGAGCACAGAGTTCTAGAAATAGGCCAGATGAAATGTTAACAGTGACCTTTGTAGTGTCATCTAGAGGGTAGGACTCAAGGGATCAAAGCATCTTTTTTTTTTTTTTAAATCTTGTAATTTTGAGCATTCTATAATTCTGACTGGAACAAAAATTTGATTGCTCTTCCAATTACAACCTATCCAAGTATTTCATTTGGTTTTACCTACCCAGTTGTATGAGTTAGTCTATGGCTGTCATGATGTGAATATTAAGAAATTCCATTTGAGCAGTTGACTTTGTCTGGTGGGCTTGGGATCACATTGCCTGGATTTAATTTCCATCCCCACAGCTTATCAGCCATGTGATGTTGAGGAAGATTATTTAACCTCTTCCAACCTTGGTTTTTTATTCTAAAAGATAGTTGCTTTGATGATGAAATGAGATGATATTGTAAAGTAGTTACATAATACACAGAACATTGGAAGCATTTATTACTATTTTTTTAAAGATTTTTATTTTTAAGTGATCTCTACATCTAACATGGGGCTTGATCCTACAATCCTGAGATCAAGAGTTGTAGGCTCTACTGAACAAGCCAGACAGGTGCCTCTGGAAGCATTTAATAATAATAATACAATTGAGAATTTTTTTTTTAAGATTTTATTTATTTATTTGACAGAGAGAGATCACAAGTAGGCAGAGAGGCAGGCAGAGAGAGAGAGGAGGAAGCAGTCTCCCTGCTGAGCAGAGAGCCCGATGCGGGACTCGCTCCCAGGACCCTGAGATCATGACCCGAGCCAAAGGCAGCGGCTTAACCCACTGAGCCACCCAGGCGCCCCCAATTGAGAATTTTTTGAGCTCTGTAATTATTACTTATCATAAAATGATCATACCTCATTAATATCAACATATTAGTATATTTGTTTTACATTTTTAATGTATATATGGTTTGGAATAATTAGAGGAAGCATTAGGTAGATCATGTAACTTGAGCAAGTTCTGTCTTTATTCTTTTCAGGATAAATAGTTGTGAGATGGTTGGTTGCGTTTAGAGGAAATATTGGTCAGTCACCCACTCAATGTGTCCCTCTTTGGTGGTTTCCTTAAAAAACAAAGTCTATTACTGATTTGGTTCGTTCGTTCGTTCTTTCTTTCTTTCTTTCTTTTTAAATCCCCCGGCCCCCCCTTTGGTTCTTTCTTTCTTTCTTTTTTTTTAAGATTTTATTTATTAGAGAGAGAGGGAGGGTGCATGTGCACCAGCAGGGGGGAGGGGCAGAGTCAGAGGGAGAAGCAGTTTCCCTGCTAAGCAGAGAGCCCAGTGCAAAACTGGATCCCAGTGGGGCACCTGGGTGGCTCAGTGGGTTAAAGCCTCTGCTTTCAGCTCAGGTCATGATCCCAGGGTCCTGGGATCGAGCCCTGCACTGGGTTCTCCGCTCAGCAGAGAGCCTGCTTCCCCCCTCTTCCTGCCTGCCTCTCTGCCTACTTATGATCTCTGTCTATCAAATGAATAAATAAAATCTTAAAACAAACAAACAAACAAAAACGATTCCAGGACCCTGGGATCATGACCTGACTCAAAGAAGCTTAACACAGGTGCCCCTGATTTGGTTCTTTTCTATAGGAAAGACTATATTAGACAAGGGAACTGAACTAGAATTTTTTTTAATGATAGAGAATTGAAAAGTGGTGTTCTCAGATGACGTAGTGGTTTTGTTGTTGTTGTTGTTGTTTATGGTGCTGAATGAAAAGAAGTTAAATATAGACTTTACGGGCAATTATTTTCTTGCATTGCTTTTTCTTTAAAGCACATCCCACTCTCAGCAGATTATAGGTATGTTTCATCTAGGTTGGATAACTAGATATAATTGCATTTTGAATGTTAAATAAAGTCTTCTTTGTAAACCATATAATTTGTTGCAAGGCTCCCTGGAGGGAGAATCTTAACTTACAAAGCATTCAGGAGTGAGATTCACAATAGTGAAATAAGGAATTGGTTGGTTGATGGTTTTTCACAGAAATTGGTTTTTCAAACAGGCATAAGCTATTCCTTATGACTTATGTCATCCTTTCAAATAAGAGACAGAACTAGAGAACCCCACAGATTCCCCATATTTTACTTTGTGGAAACTACCACATCAAATATTCAAATCAGCGTAGTTCTCTAATCTCCTGAGATCTGTGGCAGGCAGGAAGAACAAGTGTTACAGGGAGGTTATAGACGAGAAGAGTGGAGAGTTTTTTGCGTCTGTGTTCTACAGCTCACTGATAAAGCACGTGAAGGATGTGGCTTTAGCTCTGCTGTCCCACATGCTTGCTAACGCTCCCCCACAACTGTCCTTATCCCCAGCCTCTCTCAGGAACAGAGTTTGCATGGCTGAGCTGATCGCAACAGACTCTGGGCAAGCCACAGGGGCTGAACTGAGCATGCCCAGCCTTCTCCAGGCCCTCCAATCATGGAATGGGACTTCTTCCCACTTTGAGGTGGGATTGCTGGGGACTGGAGAGAGGCTAGGTGTGTCACCCTTGGTAGATTCCCCTACCAAGGGAAACATCATGGAGGAAGAATGAAGGTTCCTAACTTGTCCCTGTAAATATTTATTGTTTCTTTTTTCTTTTCATTTAATTTTATTTTTTTATCAGTGTTCCAAAATTCATTGTTTATGCGCATACCTAGTGCTCCATGCAATATGTGCCCTCCACAATACCCACCACCAGGCTCATCGCTCCCCCCATCTCTCCTCAAAACCCCTCAGTTTGTTTCTCAGAATCCATAGTCTCTCATGGTTTGTCTCCCCCTCTGATTTCCCCCAACTAACTTCTCCTCTCCATCTCCCAGTGTCCTCCATGTTATTCCTTATGCTCCACAAGTAAGTGAAACCGTATGATAATTGACTCTCTCTGCTTGACTTATTTCACTCAGCATAATCTCTAAATACCAAGTAGTATGTTAAGTGCTAGAGCTGTTCATTAAACTCTCTGCCTCTGGACTTCATAGCCCTTAGCTTAGGACTTAACTGTATGGACCTCAGGATATAAACCCGTTTCAAGTACCAGTAAAATTTCAAAGCGATTCTCTTAAGGAGCAACCCCATAATGCCCTGATAGCCCAATCATCTTGGATAGTGTTTTTGCTGAGGCAGCATTAGGGTGAGGAAGAATGTCAAGTGGCTGTCTCTCTTGTTCTCCTGGGAGGTCCATGAGATTCTTGTCCAGAAGAGTTGCCGGTGTGGATGAAACCCATTTACTGTGTTCTGTGGGCTCATGTCCTGAGTACACTTTGTACTCAAAACTCCCAGGAAAGATTTCTTTATTGTTCCCAGACCACTGTTGTATATGTCAATTACTCTTACATAATTTTAGGTTCCTTGCCATATTCTATATAAACCTCTTTTAGGAAAATTTAACATAGTAGTTGTAGTCTATATTGGGAACCATCCTTCTTTGGTTTAAATGAGCCCAGGACAACAAGTAACGCCTACCCCATTACAAGTTTCATATGAAGTAAACATCTATTTTTGCTTGGTGCAGACTCCACTGTATAAAGGACTAAAAATAACCAAATGCTCAGAAACCATTTGTGATACAAAAAAATGACTGTAGGGGAAACCATGTTGTTTTCTGCCCTGGTTTTGACTGGTTAGTTTAGGCCAGAAATCGTGCCCTGGAACTAACTAGTTTTGTTAGGTCTTTCCAAGGCTTTTCTGGTGCTGAAGGCCTTGCAGTTTTCCCAGTGGACTTGAAATGCCATCTTGCCCACACAAACTGTTAAAGAAACGTAAAATAATTTAGACAGGCTTTATTTATTTATTTATTTATATTGCCTAAAAGAAATGGTCTATTTGGGTTGTGACGACTTTATGAGTTTTTTTTTTTTTTTTTTTTTTTTTAGGACTTACAAAAAAGAAATAGAAATAAATAGACCGCAGGTTAGAGTAACCAGAAGGCAGAGATATTAGGCCTTTAAAAATCTTAACCATGTTCCTAATGTTGATGTTGTTTAAGCTCTGCTAGCATGTGACTTGAATATTCTTATGCTCACCTGCTGGCCTGTGTCCTTCTAGCAAGAAGTATATCTACCACTGTTGTCAAACTGGCATCAGCCGTGAAGCTCTGAGCTCCTAGGTTGGAGGCCTCTGATTTTTTATCAAGTAGGCAGTTTCCCTCTCCCCCAGCAAATAAACAAGCTTTCCAGTCCAGAAATGTTACAGCATGCCAAAGGAACAGCTGGTTATTTTAATGCCCAAAGACTGCATTCCTAATGTATCTGTAGGAAAATGCTCTTCTAGTTTGAGTATGTTCAGGATGAGCCCCGTTGACCCACTTCCCCGTGTGCCTTGAAGAATGAGTAGTCACCATCTCCTTGCCCTGCCTGCCAGCAGGTGTGCATTTAGAGATGTTCGTAGTCACGTGAGCCTCTGGATACAATTTTAGTTTATGGTCTCGTATCCACACTTTAAGGGAAGAAGAAAAGTTCGAAGATGGTAAGTGACTGGCCATGTTGCATTAAAAGGAACTGAAGAGAGGACACACATTTTGAATTTAAAGGGACTAGCAGTTGTCTGAATGGGTGCATTTTCTCCAAGCCTTTTAACCCTTTGAGTGCATCCCTTCATGTCTGTGAAAGTGTCTTACCCTGTGTTTGGTATATTTGTGAGATGATTAGCCTTCAGAATCCTCAGTGTCTCAAGGAAAGTGAAAGCAATACTAGACTTTCTGGAAGAATTTATGGAATGTGTCATCCTTCTCACAGTGATGTGTGTGCCTAAGGGAAGCTGTCTCCTTTTCTATAAGATACCCATACTCTGTGGGCTGGTGACATATCTGAAAACTTGCTGAAGACAGTGGTGAAGTCTACATCCAAACCCTACAGAGAATCGTTTTCTCTCTTTCCATTTTAGCAATCGTTCTTTCTAATATTTATTTAAATTCATCTCCAGCATGTAAGAGACTTGTGGCATAAGTGGTGGGGGAGAAAAGAATTTTTAAAAAATTAAGGCATTTTTCCTATGAGAGAGATTTGCTAAAACAGGAAATTGGATTTGAAGCTGCTTTGGAAGCATATATATATATACATACTTAAATAGATGTTTAAACACAAGTAGTCTCATAAATAATTTCATTAAAAAAAATGAAAATTCAGTGGGTATTCTCGTCTGTAATGATGTTTAACTGTGCTCTGTCAGAACTTTGATATAAAACTGTGTATCTTTGACATTGAACCAAAAAAAGGTTAGGGTCTGAATCATAGCACCGACTCGTTTCAGTTTGAGTTACGTGTTTCACAAGAGTATGTTCAGCAGCTCAGTGGGTTTGAAACTTCCTGAAAGTTTCAGTAGTTGGAATCAGTACGTTACAGGCCTCTCCTTGGCAAAGTATTCTTTCTTTTGTAGTTTCTTTGCATTTTCTCTTTGCATTTGCAATCCTTGCTAGTTGAATCGGGATACTCACATTTCTATCATCCAGCTGGCTAGTTTTAGGAAAGATAGAGCTGGAGCCTGTTCTTCCTTGGCTTTTAGCTTTCACTTGCCTTATTTGGTAAAGCTGTGGGCTTCGTTGTTCTTGGAAAGGGCTGTTTCACCAGTTTCAAGGACTCTTTCCCACTTTCATCGAGATCTGAGCTGGAAACCAGAGCTTGCTTGCAGCTCCGTGGTGTCTGTTTTGAACTGCGGCAATTGTAGGGTTGGAGTATCCTGAAGAATTCTCAATGTATACACGGCTGATGGTGATATATCCCTCACTAATGAGTTGTTTACATGTAATATATATAGTGCAGTGTAAACTTCCCCTTGAAACTAGGACTTATGAAAAGGAGGCTGGCTCTTTTGCTTTGTCCAGGGCCTGGAAGGGGCATGTCCTTCTCGTTTTTCCCTCTATCTTGCTATCTACATTGCCTTTCCCCCAATTATTACTTCCGGTTTTGCTGTCTTTTTTGCTGTCTTTTTTGGGGCTTTTCCTATCTCATTTAAGGAATGGATAATTTTGTTCACAAGAGAGCTCCACATCCCAGATTTTAATAGAGCTCAGGGTTTATTATTCTTAAGTACCTCTTTTGATGTTATTTATAGGAAAACTTGTTCTTAACATGTTCTGTTGTATATGAAGTCATGGTCTTAGCACCCCCTTCAGCTCCCCATACCTTCCCTTAACCAAGTGAAATCTAGAATTCTGACAACACATCCTTCTCTAGTCTCTAAGCAGCATTACTTTAAACAGTAATTGGCATACATTTTAGAAAGATGAAAAGGTGTGGCTTAGTTCTTAGAGCTTATATATTTTGTGTTTTGCCCTAAAAATGAAGTTTGTAGACCCCTGGTCCTCAGAAAGATAGTTAGGTTCTTTCTGACAAAAGGTGGGATGGAGACGAGGGGGGGAGAGGAAGCGAGGTTGATGTAAGCCAATCCTCCACTCATTGCCAAAAGGACAGTCATTTTCTTGTTGCTTGGTGGTTTTTTGTTTTTTTTTTTAAAGTAAAAGGAAGTTGGATTTATTATGGGTTCGGAGGGAGGGGGCTGAAGGAAATGTTTTTACCTCCCAGAATGCGGAGGCTGCCACTCAGTGGGAGAAGCAGCAAAGCTCCTGAACTCACTTTCATTTTCAAGGACCTGTTGGTGGAGCGTTTTTTCATCTTTGCTGCACTTCTCTCTTTGCTCTGTGTGTCACGGAGAGACTTCCTGTTCTTCGTTCTTCCCCTGCATTTCGTTTTCATGTGTATGTGGAGTTAAGGGATGCTGGCATCATAGGGCATCCCAAAAGGCTAATGAGGAGGCACATGTGTGACATCTAGAAATTTACTGGGGTGGAGGGCCTGCAGGAGAAAATCAGGACAGCCTCCAAGTGTTAAATACCAGAATTAAACTGACCTTAACCCTGTGAGAATGTATTACCTGCCTATCCAGGCCAGTGAGGAGGACACTGGTGTAGGCTACCCTCCTCAGATACTAATTCTATGCCATTCCCTGACCAGGCAGCTATCTTGGGCACCCAGATGCTCTGTTCATTCCTGTTAGGTTTAGGTGTCATTATTGTTATTTATTTGTAGAAAAGATTTTTATTTATTTATTTGACAGAGAGAGCACAAGCAGGGGGCGCCGCAGAGGGAGAGGGAGAAGCTGAGAGGAAGCCTGCTGTGGGGATCCATCCCAGGATGCCAGGATCATGATCTGAGCAGAAGGCAGACGTTTAACCGAGCCACCCAGGCGCCCCTAGTTTGGGTATTATTGTTTTCCTCCTTAGAAAATCACAAGTTTTAGAGATCCAGAGCTATATAGTAGGTATGTTATGTTATGGAAGTTTGCCTAATGCTGGGTTAAGTGGGTAAACCCAACCAATTATCTGTCCATATAGGGTAGACAAGAACATTTTGATTTAATGACCTGTCGTTCTTCTGCACTAGAGTTTAATGACTCTTGGCTGGAGTTAGTTCCTTGATCCTGTTTGTTATTCCTTCTTATCTGTCCTGAGGCATGTAATTCTTTGTCACACTCAGTTGAACGCTTACCCTGTGCCCGGTCTGTACGGAAAGCTTTTGCCTACAGTTTGCCATTTCTTCTGCATAGCAACACTGGGAGGCTGGTACCCGTTCTATCTTTGTGGGACTATTGAGGAAACTGAGGCTTAGGGAATTCACACGCCCACAGCAATTCAGCTAGAAATGTACTTCCTTGCCAGATGCTTTGCTATACTGCCTCCTAACACTGTTTAAGTCACTGTCTGGCTGCCCGGAGCCTTGAGCATTTTTGGGGTTGAACTGGGATCTGGGCACTATGGTGCAAAGACTCCCACCTAGACTAAATGCACATAAGTTATTTGCTGTGATGGCTATTTCTTCGATAAGGTCACCTCTTTGCCTTGCTTTGTTGCTATGCAGTCTTTTACCGTTCTTGTCCCTTGTTCCCTTCTTGTGATTTTTCTCTGACTCAGGTTCGTTTATATTTCAGGCATCGCTGAGACCTTTGGGTCCTTTAAGGCCTTGGTTCGTGGGCTTGATTCTGCCTCAGAATCACTTGAGAGAATAAAAAAACAAATTGCTGGGCTCCATCCCTGCAGTTGAGAGAGGGCTTGGGAATATGTTTTTGTTGTTGTTTTGTTTTGTTTTTACATTTCCCTGGAGATTTTCATGACCAGCTGGCTTGGCTCTAAGGCATTGTTTCTCAAACTTGACCGTGCAGGTGGAAGGGTGCAGTGATCTTGTTCAGAGGGAGAGTCTGCCTCAGTCTGCTGATGGTTGTCTACCTGCCAGAGATCCTGCCTTTCTGATAAGCACCCAGTGGGGCTGAAGCTAGTGGCTCACAGTCTTTGTTTCAGGTAGCTGGCACTTTGCCTGCACGTCTTGACCGTACGTCCCTTACTTTTCCAATCGGTGTAATGAGTAGTATCTCACCATGGCTGGAATTTGTGGCTTCCAAATTCCAAATTCCTCTTGGAGGTACTTGCCTCTGGGGTAAAGTGAGAAGGAACAAGGTAGAAACTGTGTTGGAAAAGGACTTGTTAAAAAGGCAGGCATTGTTAATTACCAGCTTTGTATCTTATCTTTGTCACTGAAATCTGCAAATCAAGCTGCCTGGAGTCTTCTTGAAGACAGTTTCTAGCTGCAGAGGTTTTTAGCACTTCTCATCTGACTCTGCTAAATAGCCTGCTGGAATCCAAAATAGAAGCTGTGTAGGGAGACTCTCTCCTCGCATATTTCAGCTGCCAAGCATGCTCTCTTAAGCTTCAATTGATTTTTTTTCTTCTTGGTATGGAATCAGTCATACACAGTCTCAAAGCCCTCAAAGACATTTTGTTCAATCTGATATTTGATCCTGGAGTATGTCCCCTTGAATATCCCTGCCTGGTCGTACCTAGACCTGGCTGTCTCTCAGAATCATTTAAGAGCTTAAACACTTTTTTTTTTACCCCACTATGGAAGAAATACCATCTCCTAGTGAAGACTAGGAGTGAATACAGTGAAGTCCGGGGGCTAAGGCTGGCCTCCTTTTGTTCTATTCCTAACCCTAGTTGACCCCTATTATCAAATTGCTTTGTAACCTCTCAGATGTTTTTTCTCTGCATTTCTACTTTTTAAGCTTATTATTGAGAGTGTAGTTTAATAGTACAGTAGGTTTTTAAACCTAGTATTTAATGCCGTGATGACATCTTTTTCTCACTTGGCTTAGAGACGCTTCCTGGCTGGTTCTCCAGAACCTGGATGTCTGCTCCTTCAGGGTCTTCCAGACAGTCTCTTCCTCTTTATCACTTCCAAGTCTTGGTCTGGTCTGGTCCAGGGCTTGGTTCCTGGCCCTCATCTCTTCTCAGTGTTCACACCTCATGATCTCATCCAGTCCTTTGAGCTGCTAAATGTGTTTCTCCAGCCCAGGGCCATCTCCCAAGAGTTAACCACTCACACTTCCTACTTTCTAGGTGACCCTTCTACTTGAATGGACTATGAATCTGCCTCAAACTGGCTGGTTGTCCTTGGCCCAAACCTCGTCCATAGCTCCTTTTCCCCATCTCAGTGTATGGTGATTCTTGTTGCTCACGTAAAATTCTAAATTTTCTGATTCCTCTCCATCCTTCACATACCGCATCTTAGCCAGCTGAGTCTGCTCTGCTTTCAGTTATGTCCCAGAGCTGCCGACTTCCCACCTCCTAGTCTGCAGCCACTGTCATCTGCTTCTCTGCGCTGGAACTCGTTGCAGGAAATATTTAATAGTGTAGTCCATCAGGCATATTCATATGTGTATAGGAGTGTGTGTGTTAAATTTCTATGTGTATATGACCAAAACAGAAGGTTCACAAAACACTACTTAACCTTTACTGTTAGAGTATGCCCTGATACTGTACTTTCTTTTACTACGTGGAAAAAAAAAAATTAGTGGAGACCTATAAAATTGATTTCATTGACCCACTTTCATTCATGAGCTGCAGTTTAAAAAACAGTAGTCTGGGGATGCCTGGGTGGCTTAGCTGGTTAAGCCTCTGCCTTTGGCTCAGATCATGATGCTCAGGAGGGAGCCTGTTTCTCCTTCTGCCTGCTGCTTGCCCTGCTTGTATGCTTTCTCTCTCTCCTTCTCTCCCTGAAAAATAAATAAATAATACACACACACACACACACACACACACACACCCAACTGATCTGGATCCTTATTATTTAAGGTGATCCATGGAGCCAAGTACTTTGCTATTCACATGGGCCTTTTTAGAAATAGCGCTCTGCTGGCCCATTGAACCGCACTCTGCTCCGAAGGAGATCCTAGGGGATTGGCCAGCACTTGAAGTTTGACTGTCATTGTCTGGAATGAATACTGTGGTTGTCCGCTAGCTGTGTTTTTTCCAGCCACGTCCCCTGGAGTCTTCCTCACGGTGTGCAGAGCTGTAGCGGTCTTTCTAAAACCATTTAGGCTAAGCAGTTCCTTTGCTTACAGGGCTTCCCACTTAGAATAAAATCCTACAGGACACTGTATCAAGCCAGGTTCTCAACTTGGCTGGCAGCCCATTAAGATCACCTGGAAGAATTGAAAAACAAACCAAAAAAGCGGTACCCAGAATGCATCACAGAATCAGATTGGAGTATCTGCCTAGGCAGCTGGCATTGAGAACTGCTGTTTGACGTGTCCTCTGACCCCTGCCTACCATTCAGAACTGACCTGTGTGTGACCTTCTGGCTTGCTCTGCTCTAACCACATTGGCGGCTTTCCCATTCCTTGCACAATGGTGAACTAACATTTGCCCCAGAGCCTTTGTCCCACCTGGAATTTTCTTCTGTGCTATTGCAGGGCTCATGCCCCTACTTCTTTTGTGTGTTGGCATAGATGTCAGCATCTCATGGAGACCTCCCCTGACCGTCCTCTCTCATTATTTTTAGCTGCTGCACCCCTTTTTGTCCCTGCACCTTGCATTATTCTTCTCCACAGCAATTGTTACTCCCAGCACTGTATTTAGCACTGTTGCCTTACTTATTTACTCTTTTCTCCCCTTCTGAAGTTGAAGCTATTGTGAGGACAGAGACTGTGTCTGTCTCGCTCCGTATCGTATGCCTTGTACCTAGAATAGTGCTTGGCCCACAGGAGATGCTGAATTAGCATTTATGAATGAATTAGAGTCAGTAGAGTAAGTACATGACTGTATCATGGGTTGGTTTTTTTTTGTTTTTTTTTTGGCTTTTTACCACTGAGTCTGCCCATGCTGTTTCAAGACCACGAGGCAGGAAGAAGGCTTCATCCCTAGTAAACTGTAACTCTGGTCCGCTTCATATATTTTGATTCAGTACAGTGTTCCTTGTCTAAATGGCGGGATAACTTATTTTCCTAAAGGGATCTGAGTGTCTTCAGATCACCACATTTTTTTTTTTTTAAAGATTTTGTTTATTTGACAGAGAACACAAGTAGGCAGAGAGGCAGGGGGGAAGAGAGAGAGAGAGAGACAGAGGGAGAGGGAGGAAGGGAAGCAGGCTCCCTGCTGAGCAGAGAGTCCGATGTGGGGCTTGATCCCAGGACCCTGGGATCATGACCTGAGCCAAAGGCAGAGGCTTTAACCCACTGAGCCACCCAGGCACCCCAGAGATCACCACATCTTTACCTTGAGCTGGTTTTGCTTTTTTTGGTAGGATTTGGGAGACTTTTTCATTTAACCTGGCCTTCCCCCCCGCTTTCTGAACAGAAGCTTATAACTGAATAACAGAAACCTATAGCATTTAGGACTGATATCAGAGTGTTAAGTGTCAGAGGTTATTTTGGCTTGGATTTGGAGTTGGTGTACTTAAATGATAGCTTGCTTTATCTTAGTTGAGTTCTTTTTAAGTCCTCATTTGGAACAGTGTCAGTTTAACAGAACTGACATAACTGCATTACATAATCAGGCTTTTAAAGGATGCAAATTGAAAAGTCATTGCAGTTAAGTTTTAGAACTTCTTTTATTTTATGTGCTTTGAGGGTTGGTCTTCCTGCTTTTGATCTGAGAGCCTTGATCCCTCCTTCAGTAAGTTAATTCAGAGCCAGGGTTCTAAGGAATTCTTCAACCAAAAAAAGAACACAGTGAGAGTCATATCCATGTTTAATGATCAGATGTGAGTAAAGGCAGGGAACAGTGTCAGTTTTAAGAAGTGTCATTAGTACATATCTCTTGTACCATGGAATGCCAGGAAGATGCTTGACTGGCCATGGTTAAGATGCAAGAGTCAGTCTCTGTGCGCAGTGTGGACTGGCCTGTTTTAGGTTATATGTTTGTTCACTGTTGTCTCTTAGGCACCTTGTCTTTTAGTTTTAATACTTCAGTGATTTCCTTGTACATTAAGCATTGTTTGCGTCAAATTTTCCCCATTACTTATTTTTTTTTAATTTTTAATAAAGGTTTTATTTATTTATTTGATAGAGATCACAAGTAGGCAGAAAGGCAGGCAAAGAGAGGTGGGAGGCAAGCTCCCTGCTGAGCAGAGAGCCCGATGCGGGGCTCGATCCCAGGACCCTGGGATCATGACTTGAGCCAAAGGCAGAGGCTTCAACCCACTGAGCCACCCAGGCCCCCATCCCCATTACTTATAATATATATAATCTTTCATCTACTGTGAGACCCAATCTGTTTGTTTAATCAAAACAATTCTTGTTGTTTTCCCTTGATGGCCTTTATATTAGTCATGATTCTTTAGGGTGCAGACTGAGAACCCAGCTGATAGAGGAGTTTGTTGGCTTGTATAGCCGGCTGGCGCAGAGGGGCAGACCTGACGTCACTGTGTTTTGACAGCGTGTACTCTGCCATTTTCTCCTTGTTTCATCTCTGCTTTCCTACGGTTGGGCCTCATTCTCAGGCAGGCTTCTCTTGGTGATGTCCATACTGTGGTGTGTGACTCTGGATTTGCAGGCTCTTCAGCCAAGGCAGGGGAAGGAAGGTGTCCCTTCCTAGTTTCTCCAGCTGATTTAATCCCATCGACTCTGGTACCACAGGCTCTTAGCACTGTGGCCAGGGGACACAATCCCCTTTTTAAAATGTTGGATCACAGTCCCACCTTTGGAGCAGGGAGGTAGAGTGAGCCCCACCCAAATACAGGGACTCTGGGAGGAGGTTGATTCCATGGGGGAAATCTGAATGGGAGGGGTTTGGTCTTAGCTGGGCGTGCTAAGAACAAACAATCAGCTTCTCTGGTATGATCATTGGAAAGTGACCTATTTTCTGATAACTCAGGACATGCTCTGTGCTAAGATGAAAACTTGCTCAGTCGGGAGACTTCCTTTGTCACTTGGTGTCATGTCTAACAATATCTGTTGTTGATGCTTTACTCATAGCTTCCACATTTAGTATTTACTTGCGTGTTTTATGAACTTCGACACATCATTTTCCTTCTCTGTGTAACCATTACAATGATTACGTAAGTGGGAGGCCTATATAAGGCTACTTTCAGCTCTAAAACCTTGTGATGTCATTTAGGCCACTCTCCTTTCTCAGAGTAATAATGTGCGACTCCATGTGCCACAGCCGGTGGCAGCGTCCGGGTTGCATTTTATGTTTTATCTTAGAGCTGACATTGGAAAGAAGTGAAGACAACAGCCAGGGTCCTGGTGATGGCATTCGTTTTCCCCTTACAGCCTTGAACTTGATTCAGCAATTAAAAACTAAATAATTGTGTGCAAAGTTCTGATGCCAGCCCTTTGGAGAATACAGAAGTGAATAGGATGTTTCCCTGCAGTCATGTACAATACTGTAGAAGAGAAAGGCTAGTTTATTCTACTATATTTCTGTTATAAGGCATGAGAAAGTAAATACTAAACAGACTCATGTCCTAAACCAGGAGAGCCTGGAGCAGAAGTTGAAGACATGTTGCTAAAGATATGCAGGATGAGGGGAGAGCTGAAGCTGGAAATGTGGATTGAAGCCCCTTGAACTTGGGTGCTGGCGTAAGGAGCTCAGTCCTTCATTTTGGCAATGAGAGCCTCTGAAGGTGTCTGCATAAGGAAGGATATGGGCAACAAGTGTTTAAGAAAACCAACTCTAGTGGAGAGGCGGAATACAGCAGCCAAAGAGGTTATGGGGAGAGTCCCTCTGGGAGACGATGGGACCAAAACCCAAGACAGAGGCAGCACAGAAGGGGGGTGGCCATGAGTGTAAGGTAGATTCACTAGACCTGCTCACGACCTTTGGGAGTTAAGTAGGAGAGATAGCAGTTGGGATAACTTAAGCATTCTTCCCTGATTTACCAGGAGGTTAGTAGTACCCGTAATCAAGACAGTGGTTAGAAGAAAGGATGCATTTAGGGTAGGAACAGGGACAGAGAACGAGTTGACACTGGTTCATGTCATGTGGCCGTGGCCATGGCGGGAGGCCTATGTGAGGCTACCCATATTTTCAGAGAAGCCAGATGAAGTATGAATAATTGTGGAGACTTGTATCAGGCACTTCATATCTGGCCTACAGTTTAGGACAGCCATTAGAGCTGGAGATGCAAGGGTGGATATCTTTAGCGGAGAAATTGCATCACTCAGGACTGGGTCTGGCTATTACAGAACAGAAATACAAATTGCAGGCACTTAAACCAAATGGACATTGTAGTGACTGCTGTCGCTGCTCTGCCTGATCCCTTGGCATCCCCATGTGCTCCTCCTGGGTTTTGTGAGCAATTGCCTCCTACAGTCTGAGCGTTCACCTCACCATCAGAAGAGAGTGCCTTTGGGCTCTGGAGGAGACTTTGCTTTAAAATATGGACAGCCAGGGGCACCTGGGTGGCTCAGTCAGCTAAGTGTCTGCCTTCAGCTCAGGTCATGATCCCAAGCGTCTTGGGACTGAGTCCCGCATCAGGCTTCTTGCTCAGCGGGGAGCCTGCTTCTCCCTCTGTCTGCTGCTCCCCGTGCTTGTGCGTGCTCTCTTATTCTCTCTCTCTGACAAAGAAATAAATAAAATCTTGAAAAATGAAAGTGAAAACATGGAGAGCCCAAAGTGCCGGGGAGCCTCTATCATTCTCCACCCTATCCTGGGACTGACTGATGCAGAAGAATGAAAACCCAGCACCTGAGCCTCAGGTTAGGATAATAGGAGGCATCCTTTATACTCCAGAGTTCTTCATAAGCTGATCTTCTGTAAATTCTGCCTAGAAGTCCACCCTGACGGGGCTTCTCTCTCCTCTCTTATGCTTTCTTTGCCTCTCTCTAGGTCTGTCCTGGGTGCATTTTCTTAATAAATCATTGGTACATGAATTTTTAATCCATTTTCCCCTTCTGGGGGACTCAGCCTAAGATAGGTCTTTACCTCAGATAAAAAGAAGTCAAGATACGGTATCCTGGGTCTGATGTGGCAGCTGCATGGTTAATGAGAACTGGATCCCTTGTCTCTGTCTGCTCTCCTTTCCCTACCGTGTGCCTATGCTTAGGTTGTCTCTTTATCATATGATGGCTAGTTTAGCTCCAGCCGTCCTGTTCACCTTCCAGGATGTGGGAATGGGGACGGGGCACAAGGATGCACCTACCCACTGATTGAGCCTCCTTTAAATGCCTTGGCCAAAAGCCCTTCCCCATGGCCATCTTACTAGGAGGCTGGGATGTGTGTGTGTGTGTGTGTGTGGGTGAGTGTTTAAAGCCGGTCCCATTGCCACCACCGACGATGAAGTGTTCTGTTAGGACAAAGGGGAATGGGCACTGAGTAAGCAGCAAACAGTGTCGGCCACGGAGGTTAAAATCAAAACTATGCATGCAGCTGGTAGTGCTCATGGAAGCCTGTGTGAGGTGGAGAAAGTAGAGCATAGTGTTAAGGAAATGGTCTCTGGACTTAGACCTGGTTTTAAAACCCCTCCCCTGCTCTCCTGTTTACCTGATATATGTAACTTGGGCCGACTGCTAAGCCTCTGTTTCCTCATCCGAAAAATGAGGATGGTAATAATAACTGGACCTAGCTCAAAAAGTAGTCGTGTGATTTATTAAGGTAGACATTGTATATGAAACGCAGTGCGATAGTGCGATACCTCATATACGTTACCGTCAGTTTGGACCTTTACAGATGAGGATGTTTTCAAGAGCAGAGAAAGAGCAGGTAGTGAGGAGACCTCAAGAGGGACAGTAAGGCAGAGAGGGAGCTTGGAAATTGACGGGGAGGGTAACAGAGAGTATTAGACAGCACCAAGATGAGGGAGAACGCCATCTGGAAAGGCAGTTCAGTTTTTAGCATTTAGGTCATTGGTGACCTTTGAGAGAATTTTGATGGTGTGGCTGGGGCAGAATGTTTCTGTGAAATCAGAAAGGCCAGGTATGACCGTCACTTCATAGGTGGACAACTATGGTATATATGTTTGTTTTCTCTTTGTTTGCCTGAGCACACCCCCCCCACCCCTGCCATCCCCTGCCCTGCCCCCACCGCGCCTCCCCATTCCCCCCAATCCCCACCTAATCAGTTAAGGTGAAAGCAGACATTAAATCTAGATACCTTGCTTATGAAGGCTTTGCTGTGAAGGCCAGCAGCATTTACAGAAGAGTGATAAGCCCAAATTATAGATAAATGTTGTTCTAAAAGGTCCACATTTCAGAAAGCTCCTTAAGCTTGAATTGGGATATGTTTTTCAGGTAAGCCTCTAACAGTAAAACTATCAGCCAAGAATTGAGAAAAAGTGCTGTGATGTTGGAAGGGGTGCGTTTATGATTGAAAACTAAGTCCTTAAACAGATGAACTCTTTCCATGAGTTTTCTTTCCTGGTTTTTAAGTATTAGTTTTTAATAATGGTTGTTGTGCCTGTCCTGTATTTAGTCCCAAGCCTTGAACTTAGGGGTTGAGCGAAATACTAGTCTGTTGTTTGTGTGAAGTGGTGTCTGTGCTCTGCTGATCCCTTGTTTACAGGTGGCAGATGTGGAATGTGGGGTTTATTTATGATCTGGAGGGTTTAGTAAGTGGTCACAGATGAGAGTTTTCAGTTCTTTGAACCTGGTTGTTATTGCAATGAAGGTGTGAAGTGTCACCTTTCCAGTTTGGGGTTATGTGGATCAAATGACTACCTTTTTGCTAGAATCCTTTTCGTTCTCATCATGGAAATCTGTCTCCTCCCTAAAATCTTAGACAACTTCTTAGGATCAGAAGTCCTCGTTAGCTGCTCTGTCTTTTCATAATCCCCTTCATTTGTTTACCCTGTTAGTATTTAAAGCCAGCAACTACTCCATGACGCAGGAAAAGGCACAAGTCACCCTACGAGGGAATAGGAATGTGGTTGTAATTCACATGAAAACAAGTTGACTTTGGGTAAATTGGAAGGGGAAGTGAACCATGAGAGACTATGGACTCTGAAAAACAATCTGAGGGGTTTGAAGTGGCGGGGGGGGGGGGGTTGGGGTACCAGGTGGTGGGTATTATAGAGGGCACGGCTTGCATGGAGCACTGGGTGTGGTGAAAAAATAATGAATAATGTTTTTCTGAAAATAAATAAATTGAAAAAAAAAGTAAAAAAAAAAACAAGTTGACTTAGTTTCTCTGGGTCAATAAAAGTGTGTCATCTCTTAGAGGCTGATGTTCTCGTGTATCGATAGGTCAGCAGTGGTTGGGGCTAACCCATTTTTCAGCAAACATGGGTTAGAAGAGTGAGGAATGAGTAAATTAGCTCAGAGAGACCCAGGCAAATGAGAAAACGAGTATATGTCCTGTCTACAGGGGTCCTCTCCCTGGCCTCCTGCTGTCTCTGCTGCCATGCAGAAATAAGAGCCAGCATTGCCAGTTCCTGGTTTTGTTTGTCTTCTAATGAGAAGTTGGATAGGTGGATTTTAATGTGAAATTGATTACTTTTACATAGTGGCAATTAGATATCAGTCTGTTCAAAACATTGTGCAGGCCAGATAGAACATTGTCTATGAGCTGGATTTGGCCCGAAGCCCACCAGCTAGCAACTCTGGCTTGAGATAATAACATTTTTAAGTGAAGCTCCTATTCATTCAGTCAATGTATCCACACGCACAGAGGAAGATTTTGTGGGGCTGGGAGGGTCTGTGTAGGTGATGATGGTGTCCCTCGAGCCCTCCCGTGGAGCTGCTGTCTATGGTGCAGTGGACAAATGAGATAGCAATCTGGCCATGCATGAGCAGTTTAATAAGAGAGGAGGGGTTTCCAGATTGGAGAGATGACTTGTGGCGGGCGTCCCTGAGGAAGGGTGCATTGAGGTGCACCATGAAGGCAATGGGGCACAAGGGGCCAGAGTGGTGAAGCTGTGGAAGCGAGACCTGGCATGTGCATTTAGGGAACGGTCAATGACTTGCTTGGGCTCCAAGTAAAGCACCAGCTCACTTTGGGCCAGAGATTCTGATCTGGTGTGACATGTGATCCCGTGCAGATGCTGTTCATCACAGGCCCCCCGTCCTAGCTTGGCAGGCCATTCCTGGCTGTCCACTTGGCATGTAAATTACACGGAGTCAGTGGTCTCCCATCTTGTGTTAATCTTCGCACTTCGATCTGCAAACACCCACAGAGACTCATGCATTGAGAGGCTAGTAGGGTTGGAAGACTGTGGGAGCCTGAGTGCTAGGTTGCTCACCTGCTGTGGTGTCCTCTTCCATCTACCTGTTGGGGAAGGGGGCGCACATGGCATGAGGCTTATGCACCCAACTAAGGTCTGTATGACTTCGTGCAGCTCTGGATAGCGAGTCATGCTGAGCTTATGTCCTTCTCCCAGTTAGGGTTTATTCCTGGTCTTCTCACTGCTCCTGGTTGCAAGGAAGCAAGTCTTCCCTTCGGTGACTTGTCATTACTCTTTTCTGGACATAACCTACGGTAGATCTCTAACTGTGACATGATTCTTGACAGCAACAAGAAGGTCTTCTCCTTCCTTCCCTGGGTATGTTTCAAAAACCCTAGTTTGACCAAAGAATTAAAAAATAAAAGCAGAACACTTAGGAAACACAATTAATTACTGCATCCACTTTTAAGATGGTCATAAAACATGGGAGTTATGTTAAAGTCTCCAGCCAGTCTTATAATAAAGTAGTTTTAGCTTTGTTCAGATGAACTTTTCCAAAAGTATGCTAAAAGCTAGTTGGGAGTGTCCCACTTGAGGTGTGGTGTCATGTAAGTCACTTAACTTCTCTGAGCCTCCCTTTCCTCCCAGAACATTGTGAAGTCGATTGAATGTCCTGGTTCCTCTCTCTGGCTGAGATGCAGTTTTTTCATGTCTCCTAGTGGCTTTCAAAATGAAAGAGCATATTCTGTGTGTGTTCTCTTTAGTGTACTGGATCATGACTAATTTTTTTCCCTGGCCGTTATATTTTGGTGCCACGTAACCCTGACACATTCTATTCCCATCACTCAGTCACCTTCCCAAGACAATTTTCCCTGTGTCTTACTCAGGAAACGAGTTTGTTCTGTGTTTGAGTGTGGTAAGGTTGGTTCTGTCCCCTTCCTCTGGCTTGTTGAAACCCATGTGCTGCTATCCAGTGTTCTTAGGAGCCCTCCAAGCTACAAGCCATCTGCAGCTTCAACACAAAAGAGAAAACTATTTTTGGTGAGATCTATTGAAGTGAGGCAGGCTCTCATTTGGATACTGGTATTGGTAATATTTACTATAGGTTTTCCATGTGTAGAACATTTCATCTTTACTACAACCTTCAGATGTGGGTCCTGTCTTGTGAGCTCTGTGTTGCTGGTGAGGATATGGGATCTTAGAGAGCTCGGGTTTGTTACCTAAAGTCCTGGAGCCAGAAGTTACAGAGCTGGTCCTGAACCCAGAGCCTGTATTCTGAGATTTGTGGGTAGTTGCAAATCAGCACCCCATAGGCAAGCTGCTGCTCCCACTTTTTTGTTTAACCCGCACGTTGTTTTAAAAATTGAGTAACTTGCTTCACCTTTAAGATTTTCAGATTTGACATGAAAAGACAAATTTTTGGCTTTTTGGGAAAATTCATATCTAGCCCCATTGGATTAGCATTCCCAGATGGCAACATTTGTCAGAAAATGAGTAGCAGCTTTCCCCTTTTCTCAGGGGAAGTGCTCTACAGTTTGCTCACATTCCTCTGTTTCCTGTGGCCTTCCCTTAAAATTCTGGAGTGGCTACTGCAGCCAGTTGGGTTTGTGATGCTGTGCTTGATCCATTAAAAATTGGAAATAAGAGAGAAGTAGTGAATTCTAAAAGCGAAAATTCCTTAATGAAATTAATCGGCTGAAATTAATTAATCCATACCCACCTAGACAGTGGCAGTGGTTTTTCACTTGGATTCCTTGGGGCCTCGACTTTACTTCCCTGGCATCATAATGGCATGAGTTGGATCTGCTCTGTGCTGAATCAGTCTTGGACTAGACAGTATCAGGTTGGCACGTCATTTTATAGAGTTTTAAGGTTGTGGATATAGTTCCGTGGTGGTTTTAAATAGCTCTATTGAGGTGTCATTGACATACAGTGTATCCCACATTTTAAAAATGTACCATTTTGATAAGTTTTGACATGTGTGTTCCTGTGAAACCATCACCACCGTTATGATAATGAAGATAGTCACTACCCCCCAAAGTCTTATCTTGCCCCTTCATAATCCCTATTCCCTCTTTCTTACAACTACTTCCTCACCCCGACGCCCTGCCCCCAGGAACCCTGATCTGCTTCATCACTATATATTAGTTTGCATTTCCTATAATTTTATATTTAAAGGAAATCATACAGTGTATACTCTGTTGTTTGACATCTTTCATGAAGCATACTTCCGTTAAGTTTCAATCCTATTGTTGGATCTGTCAATAGTCTGGTCTTTTTTTTTTTTTTTTTTAAACTGCTGAGCATGGTCCATTGCATACCTTAGTTTGTTTATCCATTTGAGGCAGATTTTGGGACATTAGGACCCTGGTTTCTGCCTACTCATTATGCTCCCTCAAATTCTTCCCATGGGTTAGAATTGAAATTGAGGATTTCAAGATTTTTTTTTTTAAGATTTTATTTATTTATTTGACAGAGGGAGATCACAAGTAGGCAGAGAGGCAGGCAGAGAGAGAAAGGGAAACAGGCTCCCTGCTGAGCAGAGAGTCCAATGTGGGGCTCGATCCCAGCACCCTGGGATCATGACCTGAGCCAAAGACAGAGAGGCTTTAACCCACTGAGCCATCCAGGTGCCCCGAGGATTTCAAGATCGTAAATGATTTTGTGACTCTAAGGAAATACTAGCCACAGGTCTTGCTGTAGATGGCTTTACTGGGGAGTGTGCACATGGGCTTTTGGAAGGTCCCCAGCCTAGAAGGAATGCCATCTTTGCATGTCTTCCTGTCATGTGTTTGTGTGTGTGTGTGTGTGTGTGTGTGTGTGTGTTGTGAAGAGTCTAAAAAGCTTTAATTTTTAGCTTCTAAATTGAGAATGCTTTCCTGGCATTTGTCAAATATATGTGAATGTTTATGTGTCTTCTATGTAAAATGATAGTCTGTGGGCTGTTTAGAAATTATAATGTGGAGATTATGGTGTGAAGAGTGGTATTCTGGGAATTTAAAGTTAATGGTGGTAGATACATTCCTTGGAAAAAGGTCAAGATTGTGTCATACAAGTTAATTTCTATGACTTCCCCTCTAAGACTTACTTGCTCCCCAAAGGAAGGTTCCACAGAACATCCATAGCCTTTATAACAAAGGAATGGAGAAATAAAAATATCAACTCCATTGAATTTCTTGGTTGGGTAGTACAGTTCATGAAACTACATCATAATTTTGTGGTTTTCACAGAAATCCATTCACGTTATAAGTTGCATTTATTCCTGGAAGGGAACTTGGTCAAAGCTAACTTGACCAAATATGGTGTCACATCCATGGTTTAAAAAATCACTGATCGTAAAGAAAATTTGCCAGGGAATAGCATCTCACACTGTCTTTTATGTGAACAAGACCCCATTTGAAAGACATTCTTTCATCTTACTATATTTGAGAAGCTGGCTTTTCAAGACCCAAGTCTTATATTCTTACATACTAGAATGTATTAGAGATGGTACATTGTTGTTGTTCCATTATGCTGATGTTGTTCCATTATGCTGTGTTTAACTTTTAGAGAAATTATGCTAATTTTACTTTTTCTTTAATTATATTTGTAGGCTTTCTTGTGAAATTCCAGAACAATTTTTTGAAGTAAATTTTTTTTTCCTGTTGTTAAGAGTTGAGCATGGAAAAGTTTGCTGGACATTAATTACCTGTTAGAAGTGAAAGAGAAGGAAATGCATAATTTATACTCATTTCACTTGCAATATGTATCCAAGACATTTAGGTGGGGAAAATAGTAATTTCAACAGGTGATGTGGGGGCAAGTGGATTTTCACACGTTGGACTCCTACATAAACAAAAGTGAATGTGAAGGGTCAAAGATCTAAATATAAGAACTTAAACTATAACCTGGAAGAAAACATAGGTATAATTCTTCATGACCTTGGATCAGGCCATAGTATCTTGATATAACACTAAAAGCATATGCAGTAAAAGAAAAAAAAATGGACTTAATGAAACATGAAAACTTTTGTGTTTCAAAGTGTAGTATCAAGAAAGTGAGGAGACAACTCATAGAAAGGAAGAAAATATTTGCAAATCACTTTTTTTAGTAAGGGAGTAATATCTAGGGTATATAAAGAACACTTACAACTAAAAAATAAATATTCCATTTTAAAAATGGGCAAAGGCCTTAAATAGGCCCTTCTCCAAAGGAAATGTATAGTTGCCCAATAAGCACATGAAAGGATGTGCTATATCATTAGCCATTAGGGAAATACAGAGGTGCACCATTAGGATGACTAGAGTCGAAGGTGGAAGTAATAAGTGTTGGTGAGGATTGGAGAAATTGGAACTTTCATTCTGCTGGGATCATGAAATTATGTAATCACTTTGCAAAACAGTTTGGTAGTTTCTCAGAAGGTTAAACATAGTTATGACATGACCAGCAATTCCACTTTTAGTATATACACGAGAGAATTGAAAACATATCTGCATAGAAACTTGTACACAAGTGTTCATAGCAGTGTTATTCCTAATAGCTAAAGAATGGAAACAACTCAAATGTCCATCAACTGATACATGAAGAAATGAAATGTAGTCTCTCCATACAGTGGGACATTATTCAACCATAAAAAGAATTGCCATTACGTGGATGAACCTTACAGACACTATGCTAAACGAAAGAAGCCAGTCGCAACAGACCATGTATTCTGTGATTCCATTTATGTGAAATGTCCAGGATCCATAAAAGCAGAAGGCAAAGTAGGAGTTGCTAGTTGTTGAGGGTCTGGAGAATGGGGAAGGACTGCTAATGGGCCTGAGGTTTCTTTTTGGGGTGATGCACATGTTCTGGAATTAGATAGTGGTAATAGTTAAACCAACTCTGAATTTCCAAGAAACCTACTGAATTGTATAGTTTAAAAGTTTGAATTTTGTTGGATATGAATGAAATCTCAATTTAAAAAATGAGTAGAAAAATTTGAAGCTTACTGCTAACAAACCATGAAAGTGAATCACACATAAAATACCAGTTTTTGACTAAAACTACAAGTGGAAAAAGAGGTAAAAGGGAAGGAAATAAGGCATGGTCTATTTATTTATTATTTTTATTTTATTTATTTATTTACTTATTATTTGACCTATAATGTGTTATTTGCCCCAGGGTTACACAGGTCTGTGTATCATCAGGCTTACACATTTCACAGCACTCACCATAGCACATACCCTCCCCCATGTCCATAACACAGCCACCCTATCCCTGCCAACCCCCAGCAACCCTCAGTTTGTTTCAGGAAGAAGACCTCTTTTTTTAGATGACAGTTTTCGATTGTATTTGTAGATAAATTCTAGTGGGGGGAGCATTATAATGAGGATCAACTGCAATAACGTTACAAGTAAATGTAGTCCCTGGTCCTCACTGGATCTTGAACTGGAGTGGGGAAAGTGCTAGAAAGGCCATTGTTGGATCAGATGACAAGGTACAGATGTGGACTACAGGTTAGATAGAAGTATAAGATCAATGTTAAATGTACCAAAAGTGATAATGTGCTGAGGTCATGTTAGAGGATATCGTTGTTCTTAGAAAATGGACATTGGAAGAGGTGCGAAGGGCATAATGTAATGCAGCTTACTCTGAGATGGTTCAGGAAATTATTTCATATGTGACTCATATATATCATACCTATGAATATTCTATATTCTATATGTGTACATAAGAGAGAATAGGAATGATCAAGTAAATGGGCAAAATGTTAACAAAAGGTGACTTTGGGTAGAGAATAGTTTATGTATTACTACTCTTTCAACTTTTCTGTAAGTTTGCAATTATTTATAAATAAAAATCTAAGAAAAATTGTCCATTGACTGGAAAAGTCAACTGTAGCATCTGTCATCTAAGTCTGGTGTATGAAGCCGACTTGATACCTCCAGCCAAGTAGCAACTTTGCTGCCCTTCTTCTCACATCTCCTGCCACTACCCAGATGGGATCCAAAGTGAAGTAGGCAAGACAGGAGTAGGGTAAGGAGGATGGAGGCATAAGATGGGGATTGGGAAGAGTGGAATCTTAGCTCCAGATAATATTGGGAACTTTGATCGTTAAATGGGTCTAGATTCTTGTAATTTCTGAGTTATTGGCAGTATTTGCAATCTAGGATAGTTAATGTCTTGCTGTTGTTCGCATCTTACCCAATGTGTTTTTTTAATCCAGGGAGATAAAAGAACCTTTTCTACTGAATACATTTTAAAACGGTGTTAGATGTTTTGGAATTAAATCACAAGTCCACACACTGATTACACAGACACGTCATGAGGCAGTCCTAGAGTGAAGGTACTGTTTGGGATCCTGGGGGTGGGAATGATGATCCTGTGTGGTAGGGAGGGTAGGATGGAGGACACGCACGTCTTCCCTGGGGAGCTGAACTTTGAGGTGAACCTAAAGCACAATAGACGAAGAATGGCCAGGGCAGAAAATGACAGTATTGTTGATTGAGATGCTGGCATGGGAAGACGATTTCTGGCAGAGGGAACAACTTGGTAGAGATATGGAAGAGTGACATATGGCACATGTTGGTGAGAATTTTAAGTAGTTTGGAATGGCCAAAGTGGGACGTTGGTGGAGTGCTATGCAGAAGTGGAGCTGGAGATGGACCATAAGAAGGGCCACACATTCCTGGCTACCATTCTTTCTACCACGCCTGAACCTTTGAACCTTTCTTTGCTAAGCTCTTTGATATATGTACCTATAGGACTTGGGGATCCAAGTTGCTGGCCGTCTCTGGAGTCTGTTAGAACCCTGCTAGGCAGAGTGGTCCCCAGATCAGCACTTCTCATTACCTGGGAGTTTGTTAGAAATGCAGAATTCCACATCCCTCCTCAGAGCTGCCAAATTAGTGCCTGCATTTTAACAAGATACTTAGATGATTTGTCTGCATATTAAAGTTCGAGAAGTGCTGTTTTTAGAATTCATTTATTCTGCAGGCCACTGTTTCTAAGATTGGGGGCCATTCACATTAGAGGCACCTGGAGAACTTGGTAAAAATGAGGATTCGTAGGTCCCACTCTCCCTCCAGACATCAGTATGTTAGTAAAATCCCCTGGCGATGATGCCCTACCCCTGTCTGAGCACACCACTACCATGTGAAGTCCTGAAGGAGCTCTTCTCAGTGGAAATCTCCTGGGGAGTTTGGTTGGAAAACCTTGCTCGGATCTGACCTACAGACCAGTGAATTCAATCTGTTAGGGAGGGGCCAGAGCTGTGTATTATTTTGAAAGCCCTCCACATGACTCTGAGGACTAAACCGGCCCAGAGAATTATAACTCTGCAGGGTCTTAGGCAGGACAGTCACTTACAGAGAGAGAATGCCAGCTGTCAAGTAGAATTGCAAGTAGAGCAAACAAAATAGCTGCTTCTGAGACAAAATTTGTAAGGGTCTAGAATGCTTTTTGCCTCTCTCTGCTGTCTTTATCAGTCCTTCTTGTCACTTTTGGTAACTTGAGGGCACTGGTTCTCAAGAAGGATAGGAAGGGCAGTTTAATCCTGTGGTTCTCAGTGAGGGGTAATTTTGCCCTAGCCAGAGGATATTTGGCAACATCTAGAGACATTTTTGGATCAAAAGAAACTGGGGGATGGGTCACTTCTGACTACTGAAGAGTACAGGCCAGGGGTGCTGCTAAGAATCCTACAGTGCACGGGCCAGCCCCCCACAACAAATAATTACAGGTGACAGGCACAACTGTCAATAATGGTGTTCAGAAACCCTGGTATAACCACCTTGTTTGGGGGTTTTCATTTCAGAGGTGCTTCTTGGAGAACCTCTATTATAGCAAGGCACCTTTCTGGGTGGCAATGTATATCTTTCAGGTAGGTGTTTTGGGGAGAGAAAAAGTTTAGTTACCCTCATTCATGGCAAATATTTTGACTTCAAGAAGCTGCTTGTTGGTAGTCTGTGTTTGCAAAGGTAAAAATAAAGTGTAAGTAAAGGAAATCTAGGTTGTGAAATTTAGGAGTGACTTTTCTCTTCATTTAGGGAAGTAAATGACCTCTTTGACTCTTGATTTGTTTGGGTAATTCCTTTTTGATGGATTAGAGTCAGTGAATGGGCCACTTGGGAAGGCCTCTCTTCACTGATGGTATGAATAATAAGTAAAAAGTCAAAAACATGTGGAGGAGAGGCCCTGCTCACAAATGGTGGGGGCTGACTGGGAAATCCTCACATTGGGGAGAAATACTGAGGGGGCTCTGCATTGGGTTTCTGGGTCTTCAGTGGAAACTAATAAGGAAAAGACCAGAGCGAGACAAATCAGGCCATATCTTCTCTTCCTTGTTCGTGTTAATTCACCCTCTTATCTCTGTGTGAAGAGATGGATGCAAACCAGCAATGACAGGTTTGCGCTTTCTTGAACACCAGGTGGAGAACCAGTGAAGAAGACACAGTGTTGAGGTTTCTAGATAGGGGAGTGTAGGGGTTGGTAGGAGCAGGCTGATGGTATCAGCCTTTCTCATTGTGAACTGTGGGCCATATCAGGAGGTCTGGCCCACATCACAGAGTAAGTTAATTCTGGGCTAATATGCTACACATAATACAACAGATTTCTCATTCTTTCTGTATTGTCGGTCCCTCTTCCTGCCCTGCCCATTGACTGCAGTGGTAGATCCTGCAAAGCTCTGTTGAGGGACCTTCTCTCATGGACTCTCCCGTCTCTCTCCACATGGGATTAGGTGACCTTCTGCTCCATATACTATAAAGTTATCGGTTGGCTCCCCCCTCTCCCTGAGGACATTCAAGACCAGATTTTACTGACTCTTTATCTCTACTACACAGGCGCTTAAGAAATGTTTGTTGAATGAAGGAGGAATCCAATTACTTTGAAACAGCATACGTTTCCTTTGTGTAATGGGAATTTCTAATGGTAAAAGTATTTTTCCAGGAGGATCCCAGGTTGACCAGTCCAATAGCTTATGTAACTCCTTTCAGACTAGATGTTCCAGACCTTCTGAATGCCCTTTTGTAGAAGATTTGACATATTCTCAGAGGTTCACAAGTGCTGTAGTTGTTTAAATAGCCAGAGCTGCCAAGGATGTAGAGTTCTATTAGAGCAAAGCTTTCCAAAGTCCATGGAATTATATGGTATTCACAGATCTTTTTTTTTTTTTTTAAAGATTTATTTTCTTATTTATTTGACACAGAGAGAGAGAGAGAGAGTGTGTGTGTGTGTTTGTGTGCGCGCGTGCACACAAGGAGGGGGAGCAACACGGGTACAGGGAGAAGCAGAATACCCACTGAGCAAGGAACCTGATGCTGGGCTCGATCCCAGGACCCTGGGATCATGACCTGAGCCAAAGGCACCCCTTCACAGATCTAATTTAGAGCTGGGCATCCTGTAATTTTTGGGTGCACTTCAGTTTATTGTATTTCCTTTTTTTCTTTTTTTAAAGATTTATTTATTTGTTTTATAGAGAGAGCACAAGAGCGCATTACAGAGGGGGAGGGGCAGAAGGGGAGAATGTCAAGCAGACTCCATGCTCAGCGTGGACCTCCCACACAGGAGCTTGAGCTCACGACCCTGAGATCATGACCTGAGCTGAAACCAAGAGTCAGATGCTCTACTGACTGAGCCACTCAGGCGCCAGTCTTTCTTATCTGACCAGTCCCTCCATCTATTTCTTCCTTCACAGAGTATATTGGTTTTCAGGTAGATTGGCAAATTGGACCAGGTTGGTTTGTTTATATATTTTATATATATATAAATAAACGGGGTTTCCTTCTTTCTCTCCTTCCTTCCTTTTAACTTAAAAACAACCTTGTTTTGGACCTGGTGAATACTTGTGTGGTTTTTATTAAAATTTCATACTTGAAATTTCACAGATGATTTTATTAAATAAAATTTTAAGCTTATATTAGCTGAGAGAATAGTGGTATAATGAACCTCCATGTACTGAAACCCAAACTTTAACAGTTAACCAACTCATGGCCAATCTTGTTTCATCTATATCCTTTATTCCCCTTTCCCTGATTATTTTGAAGCAAATAGACATCCTAGCATTTTGTTGCAGATTGCATTTTTAAACTGCTGCCTATTAATGGTATTATATTTGGATAATACAGGGAGTCAGCAGAGAAAAGCCTCCCTCGGTCACAGTCCCTCTGGGTATTAGGCTTTGGGCCAGGGAATGCTCATTGCCCAGGGTATCCTGCAAATAACGCAAATAACCAAGGCCATTTGGGGAGTCAGTGATGTAATCTCTGTTGCGCTTTTCCTCCTCTCCATTATAAACCAGCAAATGCCCAACCCAAAACCCTGACAAAACAAAGCATGTTTTCCCAGCAGTGGAAATCAGACACTATTGTTAACCTTTCACATAAAGGGAAAATGTGTTTAATCCTCCTTTTTAGGAGAACAGCTATTTCATTTTTATCTTTTATTGTGGTATTACGCACACACGAACACACACACGTACCTGAAATGCAGATCTCATTGAAGTTTTACACACACACACACCTGAAATGCAGATCTAATTGAAGTTTTACACACACACACACACACACACAGAATCTCTCTCTCTCTCTCTCATGACCCCCACCCACATTGAGGTAGAGACCACTTCCAGCACCTCAGAAAGTACCCCTTCTCAGGAAATATCACCCCCAACCAAGATAACCAGTATTCAGACTCTATAGTTTCGCTTATTCTTGAGTTCATGTAAATGGGTTTATTAAGTATGAATTGATTTTTTTTTTTTTGCTTTTGATGTCCTTTACTCAGAATAATTTGTGAAATCCATCCATGGTGTCGTGTATGACAATACTTGGTTATCTGTTACAGTGTACCCTCCCAGCTTCGCAGTGCAGAATGAATATGCACTTTGTTTATCCATTCTATCACGGGGCGAATATTTATTGAGTGTTTTCTCTATGTCAGGATCTGTACTGTTTTAAACGAAGTAGTTCATTTAATCTTCTAAGTTAGTTGTAGTTCACTGTTGTGGTTATTGCCCTTTTATAGGCAAGAGACAAAAACCTGCAGAGATGAGATGATTTTCTTCAAGATCATACAGCTAACATGATAGAGCTAAGGTTTAAACCCTGTCAGCTAGATTGCAGAGCAGTGTACACAGACGTCCATGTCTGGATTTTCTGTGACTGACCTGACCTGAAGTCCACACTTCCACCCACTCCATCCTGTCTCAAGACTCTGTGGTCCCTTAGGGATGACTTGTTTGCTATAGGAAGAGAACTGTAGAAACCTGGGCAACGCTGCTCCACTAGTGAGGGGTGGGACCAGGGCGTGAACACCCAACTTCCCAGATTTGCTATCTCTTACTTTTTGGCATTCTCTTTGGTGATGGTAAAAGCCTTTGTTTATTTCCATTGCCAGCAGAGTGCTGTGGTTTTTCAGCTAGGACTCTTGGTTGTAAACAACAGAAACTAAAATAAGTCAAGGAAACCAACTGCTGGAAGAATATTGGGTAGCTCACAAAATCAATAGGGAGGCAACCAGGCTCAGGCACTAAGGGAGCTATAGAGGCACAGCAAGGTTCTTGCTTGGGAACACTTCTGGCAGGGAGGCGGCTGCCTCTGTTGCAGTGACCCATTGCTCCTCACTGATAACACTCTGCATATTGCCCCTGGACATCTGACCCTGCTGTCAAAGTGATCTTTAAGTGGCTCTGGGTCTCTGCCTCTGTCTGTCCGGGTGCAGAGGGCAGGACTTCTGACATTCCAATGGTTGGCAGATGCCTGTGCAGAGGCTGCAGCTGGAGGAACTTGTGTGCACTTTTGTCTTGTAGAGTAGGAAGAGGTCTTGCTTTTATAACTTAGTCGTTTTTTCCTTTCTATCTTTGGGTTAAAGCTGATCCATTTTCAATAGTGCGTGCAAGTAAGTAAATAAAAATTTACTTGGTTGAGTTAAAGTAAATCAAAAAGGAATTTTTACCTGCATTTCCACTTTATTACTGTGTTTGTGAATGACAGCACTACAACCAGGAAAGATGATAAAGGTAGAGGATAGCAGCCTTGCTTGTAGTCAGCTTGAGTTTTTTTGTTTTTTGGTATTGAATTTTTTTAAATTGAAATATATTTGACATTGTATAAACTTAAAAAGTTGATAATTTGATACAACTTGATAATTTGATACATTTGCATGTTGCAATATGATTGCCATTGTAGCAATAATTAGAATCTCTATCACATTACGTAATTATCCTTTTTTATTGTTTAGAATAATTAAGTTCTGTCTCTTAGCAGATTTGATGATTATGATGTATACTACTGTTGTCTACATTCACAGGCTTGTGCATTAGATCTCTAGGGCTTATCTACTACTTGTAAGTTTGTACTCTCACATGGTGTCTGTCCTGAGTTTTCTACTCCAAAAAAGCACCTGGTTGCCTAAATGGGAAAATATTATCTTGTTTTCTTTGGTCTCTTAATAACAATGTGTATATTTTTTTACAGACAGGTAATGGAAGGTTTATTTGGCAGTCCCAATTGGAAAATGTCACTTAACTTCAAAGGGCTCTGTCATGACTTGGGAAATGTGATTAGCAAGCAACAGACCCAACAATGTGTTGTACTGGTTTCCTCTTTTAGTGAGCTGCAGTTAATTGCTTGTACATGGAAGGCTTCTGTTGGAATTAAGAGTAGGTTTCACTTATGTGAACTGTCGTTTTAGAGTATTCTTCCGCCTTGAGTATCCATTTGTTCCTTGGCCCGACATTTTACTGAATGCAGTGGGGACAGAATGATGAAAAAGGCAGGTTCGTCCTGCCCTTGTGAAACTTTCAGTGCAGTAAAGTTGAATAGGGAGAATAGTTAAAATACTGGACTGTTTTGTATTCCCCTTTCAACACCTCTTTTTAAATCTTAACTCCCTTACTGGGGGATTAACACTCTGCCTTTCCTTTTTTAATCATGTTGTCTTTTCTTTTGAAATTTTTATTCCTCTTTCTCTTCTTTTCAAAAGACGGCAATGTATGAATGATCAACACTTAAATTTTTCATACTTGTAACTTAAATAACTCTCCCCTTGATTCTTCCCATATAAAGTTGCATTTATATATGATGGATGAATAAAGAATTTTGTTTAAAAAATGACAGATTATTGATTATTTGTGGTTTTTGGTCATTGAAATAGGTTTGAAGAGCTCAAATTCTGTGAGAGAAGGGACTATTTTTGTCTCGTTCATTGCTACAACACCAGCTGGTGGATGGTGGTAAGAGGGTGAAATGGATTGTGGGCATTCTGAAGGACAGAGAGCCGTAGAGTCTGGCTATATACCCAGCAAACACCTTCTTCTTCCTGGGCAGGCCGCTGAAGTACACTTTTTAGCTCCTTGTAGCATGGTGAGATCAGGTGGTGGGTGATCACTGATGACTGGTGATACAGGATTTGTGTTACTCTCAAGCCAGTACAGTTAAGAGCAGGTGTGCCTTCTCAGGCTCTCTTCCCTAGAACCTTCTCCTTCAAGTGGAAGTGGGAGACCCAGGGCCAGTGAGACATGTCTTTGGGTGTCTGCCCAGTAGCAGAATTGCTGGATTACATGTTACAGGCTGTGTGTAGCTACAGAACTTGACTCAACCCTACTAGCCACGCTAGTCTGTGTACCCATCCCCATTGCAGAAGGGTTCTGTATCCCTGCTGATCTGTGATATTATCCAGCTTGCTGCCTTTTGTCACTTCTTTGCAGAGTGGTAACTCAGTAGGAACTGAGATGCCTTTGACTCCAAAAAGGTTGTTCAAAAAGTTAAACATTTTCACTGATCGGTACACATTCTTTAAAAAGTGAAATATGGGGGGTTGGGAATGGACATCATAGTTATGGGGCTTTCTTTGGTGGGTGATGAAAGTGTTTTGGAACTAGGTAGAGGTAGTGGTTGTCCAACCTTGTACTAAATGCTATTGCACCATTCACCTTAAAATGGTTTATTTTTATGTTATGTGAATTTTGCCTCAAAGAAGTTCAAATATTGATAAAATGCAGAATAAAAATAACAGTCCTATGTCTGATGCCTCCTGCCTCCCACTTTCCAAAGGCAACAATTTAGAATATTTTAACATTTTCTACTGGCATTTACCCCTGTATTTCTAGATGATGTGTATCTCTTGATGTCTGTAGATGAACCTATTATAAATATCTTCTGCTGACTTCCTGTTATTATAGATGAGCCTGCCTTTCCGACACTCTGGGCTCCTCTTCCGTCCTCCCATTAGAGTTGTACCCCTTCTTTTTGGCTAGACAAATAATATTCAGTCTCAGATTTTTATGACTACGTAAATATTGTTCACTGTTGAGCTACCAACATACTGGATTTTAATGTGCAGCTTTCCTGTGGAGTTAGCAATAATCTCATTTTTCTTTGTTTACATAACATTTTCATAGCATGTGCTGAGTCTTCTCTGCCTCTGGAAGCTTCAGTATGTTTCCATGTGGTAGGGGGATGGAATCCCCAGTCGTTCCTGCTTCTCATGCTCAGCCCCTGGAGCCCTTTGTCCTTGCTCTGGGTTGGGCAGTGATGTGCCCCGCACAGTGTCATCCTGGGTTCCCGAGCTCTTCCAGGGTTCCACTGGGAAAATTGGCTTCCTTCTCCCTGGTCCCCGTCTGCCGACACTTGGGCTTCATTTCTCCCTCTTGTCAAGTTCCACTCCTTCATCTTCTTTCCATCTTCATTTCTTGCGACTTGGGAAGATTGAACTGAGTTTCATAGAGGATGGATTTGGGTTTTTCTGTTTTCTTTTGGGAGGAAGGAAAGGGGGAGGAGTGGTCTTTTTTCTGCCCTCCCTAGTCACAGGTGGGTAGCTAAATTCTATTTGTAAGGCTGACTTCCTTGCCGTTTCTCCTCTTCAGCATCCCCATCCTTCTTTGCTGCGCCCCCACCCACCCCGCACCCTCACTCCTTAAATAACTACTGTATTTCCAACCTGCTAGTTGATGGATGGCTTACTCAACATTTCAGCTTGGATGTTTCATAGGCATCTCAAACGAAGCATAGTTAAAATTACTGATTTCTACTTTTCTCCCCCAATTCACCCCTCCCTTACTTAGCCTTCCCTTTCTTAGTAGGCACCAACACCAAAAAACAAGGTTCCCTTCCGAGGTTCTTTGTTTAAAGCCCTTTGGTAGCTTCTCACTGCTTTTAAAATAAGAATTCCCTGCCTCACCAGGGTCTACACCCCCTGGGTGAAGCAGTGTCTGCTTGCTTCTCTGGCTACATCTCGAAACTCACCCTGTTGCCCATTATCTTCTGGGCCATTGTTTCTTTCTTTCTTTCTTTTCTTTTCTTTTCTTTTTTTTTTAACCTTTTCAAAATTTCTTTCACTTAAGGGCCTTTGGACTTGCTAGTCCTTTTGGCTGGAAAGCTTTGCCTCCGGGTGTTTATCAAGGTGGCTCCCTCACACCCTTCAGCCGTCTGTCAAATGCCACTGTCCTGGGGGCGCCCATCCTGACAACCCCGTGTAAATGCCACTTCTCTGCAGTGGCCACACTGTGGCAGTATAGAATTCATTCCTCCACAGTACTTTTGACTTAATGCCATTCAACTTGTGTCTTGAGTTTTTTGCTGTCGTTAAGAAACGTGTGAGCTGGGTTCAGCGTTGTATTTTCAGCACCCCGTACTGCACCCAGCCCA
Organism: Neogale vison; assembly: GCF_020171115.1. Classification (NCBI taxonomy): domain Eukaryota; kingdom Metazoa; phylum Chordata; class Mammalia; order Carnivora; family Mustelidae; genus Neogale; species Neogale vison. The sequence continues at coordinate 177,762,015 of NC_058096.1, read as the reverse complement.
CAGTAGGCACGTTAGTAAATGGTAACGGAGTCAGTGAAGAGATTCCCAGGGGCTTAGACTTGGAGGTGTCTTGAGAGGACATACCTGTCATCACTTGGGGAGCTATAGAGATGACAGTAGTCACTAACTTAGCAACTATCGCTGCGCTCCTTCTGGACTTGTAGGCCCTGGTTTATGAGTGCATGCCAAACAGACAAAATGTCTGCACTCAGGAACTTATTGTTCTAGAGTTCAAAATTCTACGGATGTGGGTGGAAAATGGTATGGAGGGAGTGGGGTTTTGGCTGTTCTTCTGGCAGCCTTTATTATCTGGCTTAGTCCCTAAGGTGTTACCCCCCAACCCCCCACAGAGGGCTTCTTTGCTTTCACCCCCAGGGACCCGGTCGCAGAGGACTCCATGAACACCTGTGGTTCCTCTTGACTTCTCTTTCTTTCTGTTTTGTTTTTGTTTCCCAATGTGGGGCTTGAACTCATGACCTGAGATCATGGCCACGATCAGGAACCTGACACTTAACCACCTGAGCCACCCAAATGCCCCCTTGACTCCCTCTTTTAATTGTGCACCACAAGTGCTCATTTCATAGTTAATGCATCTTCAAGCATTTGACCCTTCTCCTTCCAGCCAAGCTCTGGGATGCCATTTAAACCACAGAAGATCTCCCATGGCCTGTTGAATTTGGGTTCCAGCCCACTCAGCTCTTCAGCACCTAACCCAACCCTCTATTCAGCTGACAACTTCTGTGTTAGCCCAGTATGGCATCTGTGAAAGCTTAGGAATATTCAGGAGTAATTTTTTGAAAGCTTAGTTTAGTTTATTCTTCAAAGGCCTAAAATAACACTTGTCACATAAGGTATTCTTTGTGGCATTTCTTTGGGGTGAGATCAGACCATTGTGTATGTGCACGTGCGTGCACGTGTGTGTGTGTGTGTGTATACATATGTGTGTATACACACACACATACACACACACGTACTCCTTTCTCTCAAATATGTATTATATATATTCTCCTACTGGATTTTCTGTATTTGTGTATTCCTATACTTAGCACAGTATTAAAATCCAACAGAACTTCAATTTTGCCCTGCTGTGCCATCCACATAGCAAAGGGCAATGTGGAGCCGCTGACTTGCAGAATTTTGGAAGAGTAGTTTAACATCACATTTGAATTGCTTAATTTAATTTTCTCTTTGAATCAGTTGCTAAGCAACTGGGAAGACAGGACAAAATCAGCAAGGCTAATTTGGTTCTGTTACTAGTTTGTTAGCATCTCTTATATTTACATAGCTGGTTGGTTGTAAATATGCTTCACCCAATGCAGTGCTTTGTTTTGTCCAAGGAAAGTAGTCAGTGTGGAAGTTACGGCAAGGCTTTGGTTGGATTGTTAGTACTTAAATTGACACTCTCATCCTAGATGAAGGTGAAGTCACCTGAAGTTTTGAGCCTGTGTTGTGGCCCATTTATTTAAGTGGGACGTTGGACTTGGCTGTCCCATGAACACTTGTCGAATGGTACTTTCCATTGCATGTTAATCCCTTGGCATTATGATTCCAGCCTGATTGTTCCTAGAACCAACTTAAATTCTTTTGTTTGCAATTCATACCATGTAGCTATTATCATATGAAGTGGGTTGGAGGAAAAAATGCAGACCATTTTACTCTTACTATTGATGAAGTTTGAAATTGTTCACCCTATTTGGCCCATAAAGTGAGTTCTGTGTCAGATATTAATACTGATGGCATTCATGTTTTGAATGTCCTTTCAGTCACATGATTATCAAGGATGTCACACTTGTCTAGCCCACCTCTGTCCACCACCAAAGCTGGGACCTTTAAAACTGACCAATGGTCTCACGGTTGTGTGTTCTTGTTCATGGGGTAAATAGTGGGGGGGGGGGTTCACATAGGTGAAACTGGTGGGGATGGTGTTTTAATGATGTCATTAAGTTGCCACTAATACAGTGAATGACAGTGACCTGTGGCTTTCATAAGAGTTAAGGATAGAAGCTCTATCTTTTAATAGGTTACCTGAGGTGTCCTTTGTTTTCTATCTAGATGGCATCTTTCCTATGCCCTAATGATTACTTTGAGTTATGGGTTAAGGATTATGTTCTTGATAAGGGTGGATACCTATGCTTTTATATTTACTTTGTAACTGCTTGTGATTAGGTAGAAATATTTAGTGAAGAAGATGATTATGGAAAGGGGGGAAGTACTTTTTAGTTTTACAATTAAATAATCTTTTTTTGTTGTTTGTTTCCTGAACAGTGTCAAGTGATTGTGCAATTCTTTGTAAAAATTCACTGATCCTAACTAGAAGAGATAGTGATTGGAATTAGAGCAAAGCCATTGTGTCTACCTACTTGATAGCAAATGAATTTTTGTTGCTTTGAGAGAGTTATTTGGTGTAAACTATAATTAGGTATTTTCCTATTTGAGATCCTTTAAGAGAATCTGTTTCAGTGAACAGATAAGAATAAGTGTGTAGTTATTAGATTGAATATCCTTGAGACGTTTGTTCTGAAATATTTTAGGGTATACTTTTTCCAAACCTAGGTTTTCATTCCAGAGTAACTAATTTTACTCTATAAATACTTAACCTCTTGAAACCTAATTATGTCAAAATGTAAACTTCTCAGGGAATAGTGTCAAATTTTGTGTTAGTTTTTTAGAGCAACTATTTCTAAACTTTTTTGGTGGCATGTCCCTATCAAAAATTTGACAAGTATACCCCTAAACTATGTCTATGTATATAGTTGAAAGTTCTGAATATCTGTTACTATACTAATATATTGTATATATTATAAAAACAAGCAGGAAAGTGAACTTTGATGAAAATATTAAGATTAAACAGTATAGTATCCTGTCTATCAGGATTATCCTATTATGATTATCCTGTTGGGAGGCCCAGAGTGCTGTAGGATTAGGCTCATCATTAGAGACCATACTTTAAATGGTTTTATTAGGTTTATTATCTAGGCGATTTCAAATTTCCTTTTTTTGGATCATCATTATTTTCCCCGTCTAGTGGCTCACAAAGGGAATGCAACAGAGTTGATTGTGCCTTTTTCTTACTTGCTCAGTTTGCATTACCATTATCTTTGCTGGTTGGACTTCTTTGGAGAAATACTTTGAAGCCAGTAATCTGTTGTGTGAGGGCCAGTTCTACCTACTCTCTAAGACAGTATATGAAGTTGTATGAGTCCAGGCACACCCACATGGAAGCACATCGTGACGCACTGACACTGAGGGGAAAGGGCTTGTGCTGTTTTGTTGTTTCTCTCCAAGCCCCAGATATTTTATTCTGCCCCTGAGAATCATTTTGTATATGGTGCTCAAGAGACCACTGCACTAGGGGGTCCCTATAAAAAAGCTTCTCTAGTGTTTATTTCTAAGCAGATTCCATGCCCAGTGTAGAGCCCAACATAGAGCATGAACTCACAACTCTGAGATCAAGACCAAGACAACAGCTAATGAATTGACTGACTTTCTGAAAGCCTCAGTTTCCTCACCTGGCACCTCACATTGTGGTGGCATAGATTAAAGGTCAGAGGAGAAGTTCCTAAAAGGGCCTTGTAACTTTATATTTAAGAGAATGTTTTTTCATAGGTTGGATGCATATACTTCCTCAAAAACATTCTTATTTGTTTCACTTCTAGATTGCCTCTTTAAGCTATGTCCCATGAATCGCTACTCTGCCCAGAAGCAATTCTGGAAAGCTGCCAAGCCAGGGGCCAACAGCACAACAGATGCCGTATTGCTCAACAAGTTGCACGTACGTATTGCGAGGGACCTGCCTGTGACAAGGGTCTTATGAACGGCCACTTGGATTGTGTCTGAGTGAAGTGGATTAGCTTTGCAACCCTCCAGCTCTGGGCACAGGCTTTCCTATGTTCTTTGATAAAGGGGTAAAAGGGAACTGACTCTAAGGAGAGATGGGTCAGAAACACCCTTGAGATCATAGTCACCCTGGGATCCCTTGAGAGGCACTGTTTTCTTAGGCATTCCATTTCAGGGGTAACTCTAGCTACAGTACTGGATATGAGCACAGGCTCTGGAAGCAAACTCACTCAGTATTGATCTTGAGAAGGTTAATCAGTCCTTTGGGGCCTTCGTTACCTGCTTATAAAATGGGAATAGGAATAATATCCACATCAAGAGATTATTGTGAGAATTATATGAAATGACACATGAAAGGCACATGAACAGTGCCTGCAACATACAATAAGTGCTTAATAAATTTTATCACTGTTTTATCTTGACTGCTAGTTGGCATATAAGCTTATTCCACTGCTGATGTGCTCTGTGACCAGGAGCAAGTTTTTGAGCCTCTCGGAGTGTATTTCTCTGTTTGTAAAACAGTGACATCGTTTTCTAGTGTCTAGTATCTAGATGACCTGATTCTTCTGTGAGGCTAATTTGTGTGGAACTACTTGAAGATGTTTAGTACACCCGATGTAGTAGTATGTATTAAAATTGCAACCCATTCACTGTCCCCCTTTCTTGCTTTATTTTTCT